>NC_090813.1:84849430-85548180 GCF_000390325.3 Nicotiana tomentosiformis
CGACATCATAGACTTCATCCCATTTGGCCTTGGCCTCATCAAATCTAACCCTTAGCGGGCCAATTTCTTGGCTAAGGGTTACCACATCTTGCCCACTTTGCTGCAAACGAGCCTCCAATGCAACATCCTCAGTAGCTTTGGCTTCCAATTCCGAGAGGCGAATAACACTTTGCTCCCGCTCTGCCAAAAGTTGGTCCCGAGCAGAAGATTGTTCTTCTTTATCACGGATCAATCTCTGAAGGACCTTGGAAGCAAGAAAGTTGTCCTACAAAACAAAAGAAGTAAAACTTAGAATACATTCATACAAAAGTCGAAGAAACAACAAAGAAAGAAAGGAACGTGCCGCTGCGGCATTGTACATGGCATTTTTCAACAAACACTCTCTCTCGAGTGCTTGGATCTTTTCCCATTCTATTTCTGAAGCCAAAGGCTTCAGATAATTATCAAGCTCCACCGGCCGGGAAAGCAAATCGCACCCAGTAGAGACAGAAAGAATAACACTCCTCCTCCTCTGTGGATCTTCAGAAGGGGCAGCATAATTTTGCCCCAAATTCCCATGAACTGGGGACTGGGGAAGAGGAGTACCCTTTTTGTGGTCGGATGCAGCTGGTGGAGATGATGTAGCAGTTGCTGGTGTTGATGAAGGTGGGGATGAAGCTGATAAAGCTGAAGGATGTGAAGTACTTGCATCAAGTGCAGTGCTGGTAGTTGGGTGCTCGCCAACCAAAGACGGCAGGGACTCGGTACTCATCCCCGTAGTACCCGGCACATCAGTTGGGACCCGATAGCAGGAGTTGGCATTTTCTACCAAATCGAATCCCCCCCTGAGCATCGAGACATCGTCTTTGGTTAGAGTAGTTAACTCAGCATAGGGAGCATTCTATTGAGTTGATGATGAATGTCGCCTTATGTGTAGAGAAGCCACATCATCACTGGCTTTTCCATCATCGTCGACCACTACGATGTCTATGATAGGCCCGAAAGGAGGGCTAGTGATCACAACTTCCGGAGATGACTCGGGGGCAATAGTTTTCGCCCTGTTATTCTTTTCTCCGGCCGTGGAAGAACGCTTTTCTTTTTGGTTGCTTATTCTCCGGACGGTGACCCCGGGTGAAACATTTGCGCCCGAAACAAGCCCGGAGATACATGTTCGAGTAAGTTCCTCCTGAAGCAACCTCACTGCATCAGCAGGATCAACCAAGATGTCCTCCTCTGGGACAACAACTGAGCCCGCAGGTAGACCTAATTTTGTGAACAAGTCAGAAAGGTTTAACCAAGTTCTTCACATAAAAAATGGAGGCAAAGTAAGTTCAAATTACCATGATTTTTGGCCTTCCACACGTACTTAAGGGACAAATCTTTCCACAAACGAGTTTCGAGCATCGTAATGTCCAAGATCTTCTGAACCCACTGGTCCAAGCCTTACAATACCGGTGAGGTCCATCGAGTTGCTGAAACATACGAAGGATGAAGAATCAATACTGTCATGGAAGATTATTTAGTGAAAAAAAATATACTAAATGGAGGACTTACGAGTACGGTTCCAGCGACCGGAAAGGATGAAGCCGTTGATGGAATGATATGATTGATGGCAATTGTAATGAAACCGTTCCGTCTACCCACGGTCGTTATCATCATCATCATCTATACTAGTCAACAGAGCATGGTGGCCACGTTTGCAGAGGTTTATCATACCCCCCCGAAAAATCTTGGGGGAGTAAAGGTTCATCATACGAGCTAATGTTAGCTCTTCTCCAGTCTCCTGGCACAAGCGTCGAAGGCAGGCAACCATCCTCCATGCTGAAGGACTTACCTGTGCCAAGCACACTTGGTAGCGAAGGCAAAACTCCGCAATCACTGAACCAAGCTCTCCACTCAAAGAAAATGCACCCAAAGTAAAGGGATACATGTAAAAATATGTAAAACCTTCCATGGGAAGGGTCACTCGCTCCGATAGATCACGAGCAATGATGTGAAACTCATGGCAGCGACAATCTTCCTTCACAGTAGGAATACTGAAAGGGCGAATTGAAGAAGGATACCTAGTGACAGCCCATGAACGAGGGTTAGCAGTAGCAAATTTCTCTTCAAAGTATTTTGTGGTGTTAAGACTTCTGGGGATGATGGAACCTACCGTTGGAGGAGCAAAGTCCTTGGCTTTGTTCTTGCTCTTTGAAGAACTAGCCCGCTTTGAAGAGTAGGCCATTTGAATAGAGAAAGGAAAAGGTTTTGGTTCGAAAAGAATTAGAGAAAAGATGGAAAACAAAGATGCAAGTTAGAAGTTCGAGAAATTATGAAGTGCATAGGAGAAGGATGATGCGTATAAATAAAATTTTGGCGGATAAATTCATGGCCATGATTACCTCGATAATCGAAAAAAATTATGCTGAATCGTGGGATGACGCATGTTCGGGGCATTAAATGCGGAGAGACGTACGTCTAATCAACCGTCAGAGGACTGCAGAGGGAGTTATACTAATTTCTGCCAAAAGAGTATTTCTACCAACTTCCCGGTAACACAAAGTTATGTCACTAAAAAGTAGGAAGACTATCTGTATAGGGTAAAATACAATATAACACGTGGTCATCTAAAGAAAGGACACGTGGAACCCAAGACGGAGATGGCCAGCGAACGCAGCTATTCCGCTGGTCAGCGGAAGGAAATGTTCATAAAGGTATATTACATGCTTTGCGTCTGGTAGCATTTAATAGGGAATATTTTGCAGCATTAAGAGCGACAATCCGTTATAGGAAATTTGGCATTTATGTCCATTGTTACATCTTCATCAATGGCCCTCATAATTGACATTAAAGGAGGCACGATCCTAGGGCCTCCTTCTCTAGACACAACTATAAATAGAGGGCTCAGTTATCATTGTAGAAGACACGAATTTTCTGGCTAAATTATACTACATTCTATAAAAAGCTTAATATAGTTTTACTTTCTTGCTTTTGATCTCATCATTGTTGTTCCCGGAAACTTGTTCCCAAATTCGTCAACTCTGCTATTTCATCTACATTCTAAGGCTAAGTATCATATATGTCTTCAGTCGTTTCTTTATTTCAGGATCAAATTAGTTCACTTGTCTAGAAACCACGTATAAATTCAACTGTACCGTTTTACGGGTAAACAAGTACTGCAATATTAAAATAAACATTTAAAGGTTAGTTTCATTTCAAGAGTTTCCTCCCACGAGAACGTGAAACAAATTTAGGAAAATTAACAAGTTGTGACGAAATCGCTACAAACATAAATAGACTTAAGCAATGGCAAACTCCAATCATATCACACTTCCCTTCATTTTTTTTCTTAAAAATAATTGTAGTTGTGCAAACTTTTTTGGAGCTTAATAAAGTAAATTCATTTTGGATAGAAAATTTATTTTGGGCTTATAAATATAATAATCGTGTTCGAAATTCCTTTCGGGTTATTATAGTCTATGTTTAAAGTAAGGTGAAGCGCATTTACATGAGAATAACAAATTTTGTATCCAAAAAAATCGATAAACTGAAGTCATTGTTCAAAGTAAATATATTTAGAAAAAAAATAATGGGAAGCTACAATATTGGCAGATAAGGCATCAATGACGACTTCAATTATCAACTCTCTAGCAATAAGGTTCATCAAGTGGTTAAAAAAGAACAAAATCCATGATTGACTGTACTAAAATGACCTTAGCTACACAATTATATATTTTCTTAGCTAAGTAAGTTTAGAAAGGATAAATTTTTATTACTCGGGCAAGTTCATTTTGGAGTAAAATTGTGTAAATATTGATCTAAATTCATCTTTATGAATCATTAATTTAATCAGTAGTTAGTTTACTCTTTTTGTTAATATCTTTTTATGCAACATGTTAGTTAGTTGAACT
This sequence comes from Nicotiana tomentosiformis, assembly GCF_000390325.3. Classification (NCBI taxonomy): domain Eukaryota; kingdom Viridiplantae; phylum Streptophyta; class Magnoliopsida; order Solanales; family Solanaceae; genus Nicotiana; species Nicotiana tomentosiformis. Next base: position 84,853,303 of record NC_090813.1, read on the forward strand.
AATCGATTGTTGAATGAATGTGTTGGTAAAGTTCAAATTTCTGAATAATTTAAACCATTCAATATTTGTACAAGATATATTCGATAGTTCTAATCTCATAGCGAGGAGTTGATTTCAAGTAGTTGTATGTAACCAATAAGGTTCTGTAAAATACATTTGTACTGCAGCTGAAGTGATATTGTCTACTCTTTGAATGCGAAATTCAATTCAATTTTTATCCTGTTTATTCTGCTTGTTTTTTTGTGAAGAATAATCGTTAGAGGACATGTCTGCAAAAATTCTGAAACTACTGCATATTCTGTTCAAAACTTAAGGCAGTGTATTAGTCTATTCTAATGCAAATTCATACCAATGGTAATCGACTTTGTTAGGGCAGAATATTACAGGAAGTCTCTATATTTAATGTTTTATAAAGATAGAGTATAATGTCGACAACATATGTTCTAAAACATACAATTCACTTTTTTGGATCCGTCAAAAGTGAGCAGACTAAAAGCAAAACTTGAAGGTAATATAGAAACATATTTCATCTTACTTGCAGCACGTCAACTTAAGGAACTGTTTGTGAAACTTCAAAAACTTACTTTCAGGTTATGTTTTATATGATCGGGATCTAGGAAGAGGAATGAAATTTTATTGAAAATGGAGTAGTGAAACGATGGCCATTGATAAGATTAAATCAACAACCTTTGAGGTTGTTTTGATGGGATTGTATTTTATACAGTTTATTAATGCCGGATGAGGCTGCTGATAAGAGCCAAAGTGGCCAAAAAACATAGATTATTGGTTCACAAAAGGGGTCAGTCCGAGATCAGAAAGGACTCACGTGAGGCCCTTTGTTATGCAGTTTTTGAAATGGCGTCTGTAGCTAATTCACAACGCAAGAAGGCTCGAGAATTAGCTAGAGATGTGCCAGTTGAAGCTTTCCCAGTGCTTTTGCCTGCTGTGCCAGCACATGTCATTTAGATTCTTTGGCTCGGGTACAGTTTGATGTATATGATCCACGGCTGACACGTGGGAATGTTAGGGGTTTCACTTTTGTTCTTTTAGTTGAAAATGAAATGGTATTCATGGAGGGGTAAATACTGACACTACCTTTATGCCGCTGTTAACTCTTTTAATGTTGGTCATCCGCCATTATTTTTTGAAACTAGCAAATCAACCTGTGAAGCATGGATGAACCTTCCCCCCTTTGTAGAATGTGCGTCTTAAGCAACTTTAATATCCTTCTTTGTTGGAGCAGAAGAGAACCATGTTGAGATTGATCGACGAACTTTTGCTATGAAATGCTATTGTTTGGGCGATAATATTAGATCTACTATCCTCTGGCTAAGTGTTGGATGTCACACAGATCATTTTTGTGATTGCTCATGTGAAATAGGATTAGTCTCCTATGTGTAGAAACCTCCAATATAAGCAGCAAAATTATTTACCTAAAACTATGTTAGTACCGGACCATATATGTTTGTTAAGTATTGTATTTTATTTACATTGATAATATCTTCATCTGGTTCCTAGCCTTGATAATGGCAGCACTCCCTCTGATGCACATTAGCTATGAACTCTGCATTTAACCTAAATAGAGAATATATACTTCTTAGTTTTTACAGAAAGAAAAGCAAAAAATTGGTTAGATATTTAAAAGATGCACATAAGGATCGAGTTCGCAAATGGATGTCATGCGAGAATTTTTTTTTAACAATGGTTAGATATTTGAAAGATGCAGATGATTTCAATGATCTAAATGCCCAAATACTGGGATGTATAACATTGTCAACAGTTTTACAGAAATGCAGGTAAAGCTTTACTCCGCTATGCTTTGTGTGTGTGTTCGTCTTTTTTTTTTTTTGGTGAAATGGTTCTAATTTGCAAATACACTTCTATTTTCATTTAAAGAAGCCATTGTGAAACCAAAATAATCAGTCATTGCAGGAACTCGGGAACCACTGCTTGTGTCATAAAATTCAATATGCATTGAAGTTATCATGTTAACTGAATAACTCATTCATACATAGGGCTTTCTTAGCATTTGATGTGCCATGATGCATCTTAGTGGTTAGTAAAGATATATATCAACATAGATATAAGAATATTTGGATACTACGTAGCTTAAATACCATTATAACTATCAATCAACTCTATTAGCGGTGTAAATACTATTATACTAACATTACTTGTATGCCTCTGTTAGCTCTTTTAACGTTGTTCATTCTCCATTCTTTCCTGGTGCTAGCAGATCAACTTGTGAATCGCAAATGAATATTCATCCCTTTGTGGAATGTGCGTCTTGACCAACTTTAATATCTGAGCTAACCAGTGAAGGTAGTAACTGACATTACAAGTATGAATTTTGAAGAGTTATTGAATCCTCATATGGATAAAATTACAATAGCCATAAGCAGATATATCTAGATGGATTATAATTTTAAATATATGTCATTGTTTAGTGCATTGTTAAGCCTATTGAGCCAAGCTCAACTTTTAAATGTCACCACATCTTTGGCTACCCTGCAAGTTAGCATTAAAACTACTGAATTGTATCTTTCATATGCTTAGAATTAACCGGTTACTGCCACTAGCAGCGGAAAAGCTCTTGGAAATCTGGTTCTAGTTCCTACAATTTTTGGTAAACGGGGAGTTTTGAGGGAAGGAATGGAACTAAATATACGCTCAAGGCCAACTTCAAGTTTTTGTGTCTAGCTCATTCAGAGAGAAGATAAACTGGAGTTTACCAAAGTGATTTACTTTAAGTACTCTAAAGTAATACACTTCCAACTTTGTAGTGTGCGATGATTGTTTTTCTCAAATCATTTAGAAGCTTGAATTGGGCAGCCTTCATAATTCTGAAAGTCAAGCTCATCATGGCAACACTATGATGTATTTTATAATAGTAAAGAACATGTTCCACTTTTTATTGTCAAAATTACCTATATAAATATAGTAGCAAGCAACAACCAGAGTTCTTAGAAGTGGAAAACCTTGTTGATATAGCCCAATGCCAAGAAGCAACACCATGTGCTACAAGAGAAAATATGTAAGCTACTAATCCGTCTAGATTGATACATAAATGAAAAAAGAAAAAAACATGCATACTAGTATTAAAGAAGAAAACCTTTGACTCTCAAAATAGGAACTAGGTGAAAAGTTCTGCTTCAATATATTGTTGGTGTGTAACTGTGTATAACAATCTCACAACAACTTATGATGCAATTGGAAAGTCATTTTTATATTTTAAACAGTTTCTAATTTTTCTACCTATGAAACAAAGAACCCATATATGCAATACCAACTTGAAGAAGATTCAGTCCAAAGCCAACCATTTCCCAGGAAGGCTATATTGTAATGACCCGGCCGATCGTTTTGAGTATTTTAGTCCCGATCCCCTATTTATTTCCTCCTTTGTGTTATATTTTAGTTACGTGACTTGTCGGAGTGTTTGATTTTAGTTTCGGGTGAGTTTCAGAGTGGAATGGGACACACAGTCCCTAAGTTGGTGGTTTAAGTTGTAAGAATTGACCGTAGTTTGATTTTTATATAGACAACTCCGGAATGGAGTTTTAACGATTTCAATAGTTCCGTATGGTGATTTTATACTTAGGAGGGTGTCCGGATGTTGATTTGAAGGTTCGTAGGTCGTTTCGGCGTGAATTGGCGAAGATTAGAAAGTTGAAGATTTGGAAGATTTGGAAAGTTTGACAGTGAGTTGACTTTATTGATATCGGGGTCGGATTCCTATTATAAAAGTTGGAATAGGTCCGTAATATCATTTATTACTTGTGTGCAAAATTTAAAGTCAATAAAAGTTGGTTTGATATGAATCGGCATTGGTTTCGGAATTCGGAAGTTCATAAGCTTGAATTTGGGTTGTGATTCATAGAATCAATATTGTTTGATGTGATTCTTGGTCTCGCGTAGATCCTTTAAGTGTGTTTGAAACCTTTTGGTATATTCGGACGGGGTCACGGGGGCCCTGGTGTGAAACGGATTGAATTCGGACCAATTTTGGACTTAGCTTCACTGCTGAAGTCCCAGGCTTGCTTGTGTCATCGCACATGCGGAGGGATTGACCGTAGGTGCGGAAGGTGAAGGGCAGAAGCGAAAAGGAGTTCTTAGGGCTGGGCTTGTAGGTACGGACCAACTTGCACAGAAGCGGAATTGGAGGAGGAGGCCTTGGGCAGGACCGCAGGTGCGGTCTCCTTCTCCGCAGAAGCTGGCTCGCAGGTGTGAGCCATGGTCCTTCTCTGCATATCTTTTTGTGCAAATCCAGATACTTTCTATCACCCCAAGCATTATCTAGGATTCTGCTACGGAGATTTCAAAGTATACCTGCACGTCCGCAGGCCTCGGAGTCCCCCTCCCTCTAGATCTCTTTATGCATTATCTTTTCATATATAGATATTGATGTATAGGATTATCCAGTATTTCTACTTATAGCTTGTGACTTGTATTTCGCTGGTCTCGGGATTTGTATATGCTGAGTTGCAGCGTTTGCTTTATATAGCTGCTGAGTTTGAGACTTAATTATTGTTTTAGTTAATTTCACATGTTTGTTAGCCTTACCTAGTCTCAGAGACTAGGTACCGTCACGACATCCTACAGAGGGAAATTGTAGTCGTGACAAGCTATTATCAGAGCTCTAGGTTCACAGGTGCTACGAGTCACAAGCAGGTTTAGTAGAGTCTAGCGGATCGGTACGGAGACGTTTGTACTTATCTTCGGGAGGCTATGGAAATGTTAGGAAAAGCTTCACTTCTTTAATTCCTTGTCGTGCGAAATTGTTGACTTCGAAATTCTAAATCTCTATTTTTCTATTCTCTCACAGATGGTGAGGACACACATAGTTGGATCTAATGATCAAACACCCGCGCACCCTGCTAGAGCCGCGAGAGGCCGGGGCCGGGGTAAAGGCTGAGGACGGGCACGGGGTGCAGCCAAAGAAACAACCCGAGCTGCTATAAAGGAGCCACCACTAGCTCCAGTTGGAGGGCAGGCATCTGATGCGCCTGCTACTGCCCCAGCACTTCAGGAGACCCTCGCCTAGGTTTTTAGCATATTGGCACTCTAGCTCAGGCAGGGTTAATACCACTTGCTCCTGCCACATCTCAGGACGGGGGAGGAGCACAGACTCCCGTCACTTGCACCCCAGAGTAGCGAGTCTAGGTTGAACAAATCCTAGAGGTCATACCAGTGTAGCCGGTACTAGTGCAGCCGGTCACCCTAGTTCAGCCCGAGGTCATAGCAGCAGCTTCTTAGGGGGAGCAGCTCAGGCTCGAGAGGTGCAAGAAGTACCACCCTCCTACTTTTAGTGATTTGGCTTCAGAGGATGCTCGGGATTTTCTTGAAGAATGCCATCGTATCCTCCGTACTATGGGTATTGCGGAGTCTTGTAGGGTTGCTTTCAGTACGTTCCACCTTAAGGGAGCGACTTATCAGTGGTGGCGAGCGTATGAGTTGGGTAGTCCGGCCAAGGTAGCTTCACTCACTTGGGCTCAGTTCTCAGATATGTTCATGAGGTAGTTTGTTCCCCAGAGTCTTAGGGATGCATGGTGCACAAAGTTTGATCAGTTGTGCCAGGGTTCTATGACCGTATCGGAGTATGCAGTCCTGTACAGTGATTTGTTAAGGCATGCACCAGGCTTGGTTGCTACTGTCACCGAGCGAGTTTGACGATTTATCCAGGGGCTTAACCCTAGTATTAGATTCAGCATGGCCTGAGAGTTGGAGATGGACATCCCTTACTAGCTGGCTGTGGAGATCGCTAGGAGATTGGAGGGTAAGTGGGCCCGAGAGAGAAGGAGAGGGAGGCCAAGAGGCCTCGAGATTCTGCACATATAGTGGTGCCCGTGCCCTAGTTGCAGCCCGTCATTGTAGAGGCTATGTGAGCCGCTCTGTTCATTCAGCACTTCCAGCTTCCAGAGGTACTCCGACCACTCCCAGGCCTCAGGTTCTCCATTACGCACTGCCAGTGTCTAGTGCACCTCCTACACGGGGTGCTTTCAATGGTCAGTCCAAGTGACCAGGCCCGAGCCAGTTCTAGCTGCCACGTCCTTCGAGAGCTTGTTTTAAGCGTGGTGACACTCGTCATATGGTGAGGGATTGCCCCAGAATTATGCTCTTCCTGCTAGGATGGAGGCAATTGTGTCCGACTCGGTTATCACAGGTATTATTCCGGTTTGCCATAGAGATGCATCGGTCTTATTTGATCCAGGCTCCACTTTTTCCTATGTATCATCTTACTTTGCTCCATATTTGGGTATATACCGTGATTCTTTGAGTTCTCCTATTTTTGTATCCATGCATGCGGGAGATTCCATTGTCATTGACTGTGTGTATCGGTCGTGTTTAGTTGTTCTTGGTGGTTTTGAGACCAAAGTCGATCTATTGTTGCTCATTATGGTAGATTTTGATATTATTTTAGGCATGGACTGGTTGTCGCTCTATCATACTATTCTTGATTATCACACCAAGACTGTGACACTAGCTATGCCAGGTTTACCACGGTTAGAGTGGAGGGGTGCATTAGATTACTTTCCTAACAGGGTTATCTTATTTCTAAAGGCTCAGTAGATGTAATACTTATCTAGCCTATGTGAGGGATGTCAGTGTTGATACTCCTACCATTAAGTCAGTTCCGGTAGTGAGGGATTATCCAGATATATTTCCAGTGGATCTTCCAAGCATGTCGCCCGACAGGGATATCGACTTTGGTATTGATTTGTTATCGGGCACTCAGCCCATTTCTATTCCACCATATTGTATGACCCCCGGCGGAGTTAAAGAAGTTAAAGGAGCAGTTGCAAGTATTGCTTGATAAGGGTTTTATTCGGTATAGTGTATCACCTTGGGGTGCTCCGGTTTTGTTTGTAAAGAAGAAGGATGGTTCTATGCGCATGTGTATTGATTATTGTCAGTTGAACAAGGTGACAATGAAGAACAGGTATCCATTGCTACGCATTGATAACCTATTTGATTATTTTCAGGGTGCCAGGATGTTCTTAAAGATTGACTTGAGTTCAGGCTATCATCAGTTGAAGATCCAGGCGCCAGATATCTCAAAAACTGCCTTCAGGACTTGGTATGGTCATTACGAGTTCCTTGTGATGTCATTTGGGCTAACCAACGCCCCAGAAACATTCATGCAATTGATGAACAGTGTATTCCAGCCCTATTTTGGCTCATGCGTCATTGTGTTTATTGACGACATCTTGGTGTACTCCCGGAGCCGAGAGGATCATGAGCAGCACTTGAGGAACGTGCTCCAGACCTTAAGAGAAAAGAAATTATATGCACAATTTTCAAAGTGTGAATTCAGGCTTGATTTGGTAGCATTTTTGGTCCTTGTGGTGCCAAGTGAGGCAATCAAGGTAGATCCGAAGAACATTAAAGTAGTGCAGAGTTGGCCTAGACCGTCTTCAGCTACTCAGATTTGGAGTTTCTTGGTTTGGCAGGGTATTACCGTCGATTCATAGAGTGTTTCTCATTTATTGCTGCACTTATGACCAGACTGACCCAGAAGGGTGCTCCGTTCAGGTGGACCGAGAAGTGTGAAGAGAGGTTTCATAAGCTCAAGACAGCTTTGACTACAGCCCCAGTGTTGGTGTTGCCTACGGGTTCGGGGTCTTATACTATGTACTGTGATGTGTCGCGTATTGGCCTCAGCGCGGTGTTGATGCAGGATGGTAGGGTGATTGCTTACGCTTCTAGACAGCTGAAGGTGTATGAGAAGAACTATCCTACCTACGACCTTGAGTTAGCAGCTATTGTTCATGCCTTGAACATTTGGCGGCACTATTTGTACGGTGTCCCTTGTGAGGTCTATACCGACCATCAAAATCTACAACATCAGTTCAAATAGAAGGATCTTAACTTGCGGTAGCAGAGGTGGTTAGAGTTGCTTAAGGACTATGATATCACCATTCTATATCATCTCGGGAAGGCCAATGTGGTGGTCGATGCCTTGAGTCGCAAGGCGGAGAGCTTGGGCAATTTAGCATATCTACCGGCAATGGAGAGGCCATTAGCATTGGATGTTTAGACCTTGGCCAACAAGTTTTTTAGATTGGATGTTTTGGAGCCGAGTCGAGTTTTGGCTTGTGTGGTTTCTCGGTATTCTCTTTATGATCGTATCAGAGAGCGTCACTATGACGACCCCCATTTGCTTGTCCTCAAGGACACGGTTCAGCACAACGATGCCAAGGAGGTCGCTATTGGGGATGATGCTGTATTACGGATGCAAGGCAGGCTATGTGTATCCAAAGTAGATGGTTTACGTGAGTTGATTCTTTAGGAGGCTCGCAGTTCGCAGTACTTCATTCATCTGGGTGTCGCTAAGATGTATCAGGACTTGAGGCAGCATTATTGGTGGAGGAGAATGAAGAAGTACATAGTGGAGTATGTAACTCTGTGCCTAAGTTGTCAGCAGGTGAAGTATGAGCATCAACGGACAGGTGGATGGATTCAGAGGCTAGAGATTCCAGAGTGGAAATGGGAGCAGATTACTATGGATTTTGTTGTTGGGCTCCCACGGACTCAGAGAAAGTTCGATGCAGTATGGGTGATTGTTGATAGGTTGACCAAGTCGGATCATTTCATTCCAGTGGTGACTATTTACTCCTCAGAACAACTCGCTCAGGTCTATATCCGCGAGATTGTCAGACTTCATGACATGCCGGTATTCATCGCCTCTGATCGGGGTACGCAGTTTACATCACGGTTTTGGAGGGCCGTACAGCGTGAGTTAGGCATGCGGGTTGAGTTGAGTACAACATTTCACCCTCGGACGGACAGACAGTCCGAGCGCACTATTCAAATATTGGAGGATATGATCTACTTATTCCTATGTGTCATCTTATTTTGCTTCATATCTGGTGATTCCTCGTGATTCCCTGAGTGTATCTACATCGGTGGGAGACTCTGTTGTAGTAGATTATGTCTATCGTTCGTATGTGGTTACTATTTGTAGTCTTGAGACTAGTGTGGATCTTCTACTTCTTGATATGGTAGATTTTGATGTCATCTTGACTATGGATTGGTTGTCACTTTATCATGCTATATTGGATTGTCATTCCAAGACGGTGACCCTAGCCATGCCGGGGTTACCTCGATTAAAGTGGAAAGAAACTCTTGGTCATTCTACCAGCAGAGTTATTTATTATATGAAGGCTCGACGTATGGTCGAGAAAGGGTGTCTAGCCTATTTGGCTTATATTTGCGATCCCAGTGTGGATATTCCTTCTATGGACTCAGTACCAGTTATTCGTGAATTTCCAGAAGTATTTCCTGCAGTTTTGCGGGGAATGCCACCCGACAGAGATATTGACTTCTGTATTGATTTAGCTCCGGGCACTTAGTCCATTTCTATCCCACCATACCGTATGCCCCCGCCAGAGTTGAAAGAATTGAAGGAGCAGTTACAAGACTTGCTTGATCAGGGATTTATTAGACCCAGTGTCTCGTCGTGGGGTGCACCAGTACTATTTGTAAAGAAGAAAGATGGCTCTATGCGGATGTGTATAGATTATCGGCAGTTGAACAAGGCCACTATCAAAAATAAATACCCGTTGCCAAGAATTAATGACTTATTTGATCAGCTTCAGGGTGCCAAGGTATTTTCGAAGATCGATTTGAGGTCTGGTTACCATCAGTTGAAGATTAGGGCATCTGATGTCCCTAAGACAGCTTTTCGGACTCGGTATGGGCTTTACGAATTCTTAGTGATGTCATTTGGGTTGACAAATGCCCCAGCAGCATTTATGGATTTGATAAATCGGGTGTTCAAGCCCTATTTGGATTCTTTTATAGTTGTATTAATTGATGATATCTTGATTTACTCCAGCAGTCAAGAGGAGCATGATCAGCATCTTCGGAGTGTACTTCAGACTTTGAAGAATAATCAGTTATATGCCAAGTTTTCAAAATGTGAATTTTGGTTAGACTCGGTTGCATTATTGGGGCATGTTGTATCGGCAGAAGGCATAAAAGTGGATCCTAAGAAGATTGAGTCTGTTCAGAATTGGCCTAGACCTACTTCAATTACAGAGATACGGAGTTTACAGGGTTTGACAGGTTATTATCATCGATTCGTGGAAGGATTTTCATCTATAGCAAGCCCATTGACCAGACTAACCCAGAAAGGTGTTCCATTCGGATGGTCAGATGGGTGTGAGTTGAGCTTTCAGAAGCTCAAGACTTCTTTGACTACGGCAACAATGTTGGTATTACCCACAAGTTCAGGATCGTATACGGTGTTTTGTGATGCATCTCGCATTGGGCTTGGTGCAGTATTGATGCAAGATGGCAGGGTGATTGCATATGCGTCGCGGCAGTTGAAAGTTCATGAGAAGAATTATCATGTTCATGACTTAGAATTGGCAGCCATTGTCCACGCTTTGAAGATTTGGCGACATTACCTTTACGGTGTCTCGTGTGAGGTATTTACTGATCATCGTAGCCTGCAGTATCTGTTCAGGGTAAAAGATCTCAATTTGAGGCAGAGAAGATGGTTGGAGTTATTGAAAGATTATGATATTACTATTTTGTATCACCCCGAAAAGGTCAATGTGGTGGCTGATGCTTTGAGTAGAAAGGCTGTGAGTATGGGCAGTCTTGCGTATATTCCGGTTGGTGAGCGACTGTTAGTTGCAGATGTTCAGACTTTGGCTAATCAGTTTGTGAGGTTAGATGTTTCAGAACCCAGTCGGGTTCTAGCTTGCACAGTCACTCGGTCTTCTTTATATGAGCGCATCAGAGAGCGATAGTATGATGATCCTCATTTACTTGTCCTTAAGGACACGGTGCGGCACAGTGATGCCAAATAGGTTGTTGTGGAGAAAGATGGAGTTCTGCGAATGCAGGGTATTCTATCCATCCAGGGTATTTGTGTGCCTAATGTGGATGGGCTTCGTGAATTAATTCTGGAAGAGTCCCACATTTCCAGGTATTCTATCCATCCAGGTGCCGCCAAAATGTATCAAGATTTACGGCAACATTACTGGTGGAGGAGAATGAAGAAGGATATAGTTGCATTTGTAGCTTGGTGTCTAAATTATCAGCAAGTCAAATATGAGCATCAGAGACCTGGTGGTTTGCTTCAGAAGTTAGAAATTCCCGAGTGGAAGTGGTAGCGTATCACTATGGATTTTGTTGTTGGGCTCCCACAGACTCAGAGAAAATTTTATGCAATTTGGGTCATTGTGGACAAGTTGACCAAGTCAGCACATTTCATTCCGGTGGCAGTTGCCTATTCTTCAGAGTGGTTAGCTGAAATTTACATTCGTGAGATTGTTCGCCTTCACGGTGTGCCCGTGTTTATTATTTTAGATCGAGGTACACAGTTTACCTCATATTTATGGAGGGTTGTACATCGTGAGTTAGGCATGCGGGTTGAGTTGAGTACAACATTTCATCCACAGACAGACGGACAGTCAGAGCGCATTATTCAAATATTGGAAGTTATGCTTCGCGCTTGTGTTATAGAGTTTGGAGGTTCTTGGGATCGGTTCTTGCCATTTGCGGAGTTTGCTTATAATAATAACTACCAGTCGAGCATTCAGATGGCTCCATATGAGGCATTATACAGAAGGCGATAGCGTTCGCCAATTGGCTGGTTTGAACCGAGAGAGGCTCGGTTGTTGGGTACCGATTTGGTATAGGATGCCTTGGATAAGGTCAAGGTTATTCAGGATCGACTTCGCACAGCTCAGTCTAGGCAAAAGAGTTATGCCGACCGTAAAGTTCGTGATATTGCATTCATGGTTGGAGAAAGAATATTGCTCCGGGTTTCACCTATGAAAGGTGTAATGAGGTTCGGGAAGAAGGGCAAGTTAAGCCCTAGGTATATTGGACCCTTCAAAATTCTTGAAAGGGTGGGTGAATTAGCCTACATGCTTTCACTACCACCTAGTTTATCAGCGGTTCATCCGGTGTTCCATGTGTCTATGCTTCAAAAATATCATGGTGATCCGTCCCATGTATTAGATTTCAGCTCAGTCCAATTGGACAAAGATTTGACTTATGAGGAGGAGCCGGTAGCTATTCTAGCCCAGCAGGTACGGCAGTTGAGGTCTAAGAGTTATCCTTCAGTTCGGGTGCAATGGAGAGGTCAGCCGGTAGAGGCATCTACCTGGGAGTCCGAGTCGGACATGCGGAGTAAATATCCACACCTTTTCACCAGCTCAGGTACTTTTTTCTAATTCCGTTCGAGGATGAACGTTTGTTTTAGAGGTGGAGAATGTGATGACCCAAAAGTTTATCTTTAAATTTAATAATTAATTCTGTATTCTAAGACCTCGAAAAGCACTATTCATCATTTCTAGACTTGCGTGTGCAGTCCGTATAATTTTTCGGAAAGTTTTTATATGAAAAATGGATTAAAATATGAAATAGAGCCTTAAAACTCAACTGAGTTGACTTTGGTCAACATTTTGAGCAAACAGACCCGGATAAGTATTTTGACAGTTCCGTTAGGTCCATATCATGATTTAGGACTTGGGTATATGCCTGAAATTTAATTTGGAGGTCCCTAACTCAAGTGATGACCATTTAACGGAAACTAGTAATTTAAAGGCTTAAGATTTTCAAGTTTGACCACGGAGTTGACTTTTTGATATCGGAGCCGGAATCTAATTCTAGAAATTGGAATAGCTCCGTTATGTCATTATGACTTGTGTGCCAAATTTAAAGTCATTCCGGATTCATTTAATATATTTTGGCACGAGATTTGCAAATTAAAAAATTTAAAACTCAAAAGTTTGAATCGAGGTGTGAATTGTAATTTTAGCGTTGTTTGACGTGATATGAGACCCCGAGTAAGTCTGTATTATGTTACGGGACTTGTTGGTATAATCGAACGGGGTCCCAAGTACCCCGAGTGTGATTCGAATCGAAATCAGATCAAATTGTGATCTTAAGAAAATTCTGGAAATTTGATGCCTATGATGTAATCGCACCTGCGAAGGTCTTGGCCGCAGGTGCGGCGGAATTGCGCAGATGCGGGACTGGGCTGGCCTAGGGTCTTCGCAAGTGCGGCAATTTTGCGCAAAAGCGGATGTCGCAGGTGCGACAGGAATGTCCGCAGATGCGGAACTTCACGTTGCAACCTGGCACCGCAAATGCGAGCCTTGTCTCGCAAATTCTAGTCCGCAAATGCGAAACTTTTATCCGCAGATGCGAAAACGGCTGGGGAGAGCCCATAAATTCGAAAGTCGCTATTTTACTCATTTTTGAGTTTTAAGTCTCGGATTTGGGCGATTTCAAAGGGTATTTTCACGACTTTGAAGTGTGTAAGTGTTCTATAACCAAAAGTGTTTATATTTCATAAATCCATGTCTATATTCATCACTTATTTCAGATTTAGATGCAAGAAATTTAAATTTTTATAAAAATTTCTTAAAATGTAAAATAAGGATTTGAAAGCTAATCGATGTCGGAATTTGGTAATTTTTATTTGGTTGGACTCGTCTCGGAATGGGTGTTCGGATTTCGTAAGTTTATTCGAGATTCGAGACGTGGGCCCCACTGTTAATTTTGGAGATGAATTTTCGGATTTTAATCCAGAAAATTAGCAAATTCATATGGAATTAATTCCTATGATTTATATTGAGTATATTGAATTGTTTATGACTAGATTTGAAGATTTTGAACACGAATTCGCGAGGCAAAGGTTTATTGGATTCTTGAATTTGGTTGCAAGCGAGGTAAGTGTCGTGGTTAACCTTGGCTTAAGGGAATAGAACCCTTAAATTATTTGTTATGTGATATGCATGTTAATTGTTTGCATAATTACTTCGTTAGGTGACGAGTGTCTATACGTCGTCAAATTAATTGTTTGCATAATTACTTGAAAAATCATAAATCATTTTAAATCATGAATTAATTATTATATTAATTATTTCACTCATATTCTTTGTCAAATATTAATTCTTGAATTTCTGCAATAATTGTCACATGCTTATTTGATCATTATTCGTGAAATTATTATTCATTTAATTATTGATGAATATTTTGGAAGGTGAAGTCGGTATTTTGATATTGAATTGATTGATAAAGTGTATATCCCCGCAGTTATATACTCTTTCGAATTTATATTATTATTTTCATGGTAAGGAAGAGTGTAAAGCACGAAGGGTGTTGCCGTGCCATTTGTGAGAGTAAAAGCACGAAGGGTGTTGCCATGTCATTTATGAGGGTAAAAGCACGAACGGTGTTGTCGTGCCAATTGTGAGTGTAAAAGTACGAAGGGTGATGCCATGCCAAATGAGAGTAAAAGCATGAAGGGTGGTGTCGTGCCATTTTTAGATTATCAATTGCTCATTTTATTATTGATACATTAATTGGCTGCTAAGTGATACTTCTCCTGCTGAAATTATTATATCCTTCCCTTCGCATGTTCCCGCCCAATTTATATATTGTTATTTATTGTATCATGGTTACTTCGTATTTGTATACAGTTGTACAGGTTGTTTATGTACGTGTCTTGTCTTAGCCTCGTCACTACTTCGTCGAGGTTAGGCTCGATACTTACCAGTACATGGGGTCGGTTGTACTGATATTGCACTCTGCACTTCTTATGCAGATTTCAGAGTTGGTCCCAGCGGCGTACCGTAGATTTGCCCGAATACAGCTACCAGTGGAGACTTGAGGTATAACTGCACATCGTTCGCAGTTCTGAAGTCCCCTTCTATATTGTCCCAGCTGTGTATTATATTTCAAACAGCTTGAATTTTATTCAGACCTTTATTTGTATTATTCTAGAAGCTCGTGCACTTGTGACTCTAGTTCTGGGATGGTATTTAGGCATCTCTATTATTATGGATTATACACTACATTTCAGACTTTACTTCCGCAATTATTTCTTTGTTATTAATTAATTTAAAATTATTTTTAAATGGATAATATTATTCTAACATTGGCTTGCCTAGCAAGTGAAATGTTAGGCGCCATCACGGTCCCGAAGGTGGAAATTTCGGGTCGTAACACCTTGACCTGACCTCGTTACTACTCTACCGAGGTTAGGCTTGGCACTTATTGGGTACCGTTGTGGTGTACTCATGCTACTCTTCTGTACATCTTTTTATATAGATCTAGGTACTTCCTATCAGCCCAGGCATTAGCTGGGATTCTGCTGCGGAGACTTCAAGGTATACCTACCGGCATCTGCAGGCCTCGGAGTCTCCTCCCTCTAGATCTCTTTATGCATTATCTTTTCAAATATAGACATTGATGTATAGGATTATCCAGTATTTCTACTTAGAATTTGTGACTTGTAATTCGTCGGGTCTCGGGATTTGTATATGATGAGTTATAACGTTTGCTTTATATGGCTGGTGAGTTTGAGACTTAATTATTGTTTCAGTTAATTCCGCATGTTTGTTAGTCTTACCTAGTCTTAGAGATTAGGTACCGTCACGATCAGAGCCCTTGATGCTCATTAATTCCCATCTAATCTTGGGCGTCGCTTCTATTTAGCTATTTACTACTCCTACTAACTAATTCAAAAATTTAAATAGTAATGGTTCATGACAATTCCTTCCCATAAATTACAATCCTTGACCTCAAGGATTAAGAATCGAAATCTGGAAATGTATCTTTAAGGAATTGGTAGTCTTCCCAAGTGGCATCTTCAGGTGAAAGGTTAAACCATTGAACTAACACCTTAACAACAGTGATATTGTTCTTCTTGACCATCTGCCTCTGTAGAATAGCTATGGGCTTAGCCTGGAACTGACCACTTTCACCCGTGAAAGGCAGAGTAATTTGAGCTACCACTTTATTGCCTTTCTTCTTCTTAAGGAATGACACACGGAATACAGGATGCACCTTTGATTTAGAGGGCAATTCCAGCTTATAAGCTACATTGCCAATCCTAACAATGATTTTTTAAGGGCCATAATGTTTAGAACATAGCATCAATTTCTTTCTAAGAGCAATAGATGTTTGCCTGTAAGGCTGTAGTTTCAAGTAGACCATGTAGCTTCAAAGGGAGTGCACTGTAATCCTGCGTGGAAGTTTGTGTTGTCCCACCACTTTGCTGAGGAAAGCCATTGTTTCCACTGAGTAGGCTTGCTAGCATAGATGCATATAAGGTAATTCTCAATGCATCTATTCATCGTCTCAATCTGCCCATCATTCTGAGGATGATAAGCAATGCTATAATTCATTCGAGTGCCCAATAATTTAAACAATCAATGCCAAAAGTTACTCATATGTCAGCGACAATGGATTCTGGGGTGCCATGCAAACTGTGGATCCTCTTCCAAAACTTGTCAGCTACTATTGTAGTAGTAAAGGGATGGGTGAGGGCTACGAAGTGAGCATACTTTGACATCGTATCCACCACCACAAGTATAACATCCTTGTTTTTGGGATTTGGGTAAGCCTTCAATAAAATCCATGCTGAAATGGCTCCAAACTTTGTTAGGAATAGGTAGAGGTTATAAAAGTTCAAGATATGCCACATTTTCCTCTTTGTTTATG
Organism: Nicotiana tomentosiformis; assembly: GCF_000390325.3. Taxonomy (NCBI): domain Eukaryota; kingdom Viridiplantae; phylum Streptophyta; class Magnoliopsida; order Solanales; family Solanaceae; genus Nicotiana; species Nicotiana tomentosiformis. Next base: position 84,869,776 of record NC_090813.1, read on the forward strand.
TGACACGCATCATAACTAGTCACATGCTGCACCACTATTTGTTTCATTCTTGGCCAATATAACAGTGAATCCAACCTCTTAAAGGTTCCCAATTGTCCAGAGTGTCCTCCAATAGAGGAGTCATGAAAAGCGGATACTAGTTGTTGTCTTAGTCTTCCAGTCGCTCCCACATAGATCTTATCCTTTTCTTCTTAGAATCCCAGAGGAGGAGTGCCATATGTTAGGACCATTCAAGTCCATTATTAGTTGAACAATGAGCCCTTGAGCTTGTGCAATATCTACATAGCTAGCTCATATTTCCTGCATCTATATAGGAACTAAGACACTGATAGTTAGCAATTGTCCAGTGCCATGATCTGTGTAATCATCTGGCTTCTCATGCTGCCTAAAGAGTGCATCAGCCACTATGTTCTTATCCCCCCTCTTGTATTGGACTTCATAATCTAGCCTTAGCAATTTAGTTAGACCTTTTTTGTTGAATAACTGAAGTTACCTTTTGCTCCAAGAGGTATTTTAAATTATGGTGATCTGTTCTCACCACAAAATGTTTGAACTGCAATAGTGTCTCCATTTGTCAATTGCATTTGATAAGTCCATGTATTCCTGCTCATATATGGATTTTCCCATGTATTTCTATGCTAATACCTTGCTAAAATAAGCAATAAGCATACCTTCTTGTATTAGGACAACCCCAATACCGCTGTGACTTGCATAAGTCCCAACTATGAATTCCTTAGAATAGTCAGGTAGTGCTAATAATGGAGTGGAGGTCTTGGCTGTTTTGAGCGACGAAAATGCCATATCAGTTCCAGTATTCCACTTGAAGGAGTCCTTTTTAGCAGATCAGTGAGAGGCCTGCATATAGTGCCATAATTTGCCACATATTTTTTATAGTAACCTGTTAAACCTACGAACCCTCTGAGAGCCTTAACTGAATTAGGCCTAGTCCAATCCATCATAGCTTGAATTTTGACAGGGTTAGTGGAAACTCTATCCTTAGTGATACTATGCCCCAGGTATTCCACCTTAGGTTGTGCAAAGGAGCACTTTGACCTTTTTGCAAATAAAGAATGTTTCCTCAGTGTGCCAAACACAATAGTGAGATGCTGAGTGTGCTCGTCTAGTGATAAGCTGTAAATGAGTATGTCATCAAAGAAAACTAGGAGAAATTTCCTAATTAAGGGTTGAAAAACCCGATTCATCGATGCTTGGAATGTTGCAGGTGCATTGGCTAGCCCAAATGGCATCACCTTGAACTCATAATGACCCAAGTGAGTTCTAAAAGCATTCTTGTGCACATCCTCAACCCTCATTCTGATATGATGATATCCAGCCCTTAAATCCACTTTTGTAAATACCACAGAGCCATAAAGTTCATCCAACAAGTCATCCACAATAGGAATTGGGTACTTGTCTTTAATAGTGATGTTATTTAAACCTCTGTAATCTACATAAAACCTCCAAGTGCCATCTTTCTTTTTAACAAGCAAAGTTGGAGATGAAAAAGGAGATCGACTTTGCTGAATTGTGCCATTAGTAAGCATTTCCTTAACCTACTTCTCTAACTTCTCTTTCTGTTAATAGTTGTGTCTGTAAGGCCTCAAACTAACAGGCATTGATCCAGGTTTGAGTAGAATTTCATGGTCCAAAGACCTGACAGTAGGCAATGATGTAGGCTCAGCAAAAATATCTGTATACTAATCTAACACCCTTGTAACAGCTTCTGCTACTGGTTCTTGATTGCTCACTGAACATGTCTTCAGCATGAATAAGTGAGAAATGATAGCATGACCTTTCTTGATCATTCTTCCCAATGAACCACTTGAAATGATGCTCATCCTTCCTTCTTTGGGAATGCCATAAAGTGCCAGTTTGTTACCCTTCCTCCCAATGGTAACACACTTCCTTTCACGATCAAATTTGGTTGGGTTATGCTTCTTCATCCAATCATTCCCTAAGATAGTATCGCAACCACCAAGTAGAATGATAAGCAAATCTTCTTAAAAGGACTTGCCTTGCATCTTCCACAAGAACCCTTTGCAAATGGAAGTGCACATAACATAGTTACCATCAGCTACAGTAACTCTTACTGGGGGCAATAGCTGGATTGATAACCTGTCTCTTTGATAGTGTTTTCATCGATGAAACTATGCGTGCTACCTGAATCTATCAACACAGTCAGGTTCATATTCTTCATATTTCCCTTGACCAGTATAAAGCTCACTCCTGGATTACTAACAGATAGTGCACTCATACATACAACTTCCTGAACTTCCTGCTCAATTTCCCCTTCTATGACTATCTCAGTTAGTGCTTCAGTAGTATCGATACTAGTCTCGATTTCTCCCACCAAGCAATTAAGTTGCTTCTTCTAGCACTGGTGGCCTGGTATATATTTCTCGCCACACCTGAAACATAAGTGATGTCACGACCCAATTTCTCTCATAGGCCGTGATGACACCCAACGTTACTGCTAGGCAAGCTAAAAGTGAACTAACTCTATGATCAATTCTTTTAGAAATTTGAAATAGATGATTTTTAGTTTGTGCATAAATAAGAAGTAAGAATTTAATAAAAATGAGAGATCAAAATTTTGAAAGCAAGTGAGATTAGTAAAATAACCCAAAACCATCAAGTCTACTAGCATAAATCTCCAAGACCAGGTGTCACAAGTGTATGAGCTACTAGTAGAATATACAAAAGAATACTACACGACTATCTGAAATGAAATAGACAGAAAATAAAGCAAAAGAAAGACTTCGGCTACTGCAAAATGGGTTCGGAAGGCAGCTCACCGCTAAGTCTTATAGTAGTCAAGAATGCGTGCCGGACTGATATCCAGATGCACCTACCTCAGATCCTGCACGATTAGTCCATAAGTGTAGCATGAGTACATAAATAACATGTACCGAGTAAGTATCCAATCTAACCTCAAAGAACTAGTAATGAGGGGTGAAGTATCTAAGATGAGCCTTCCTGTTGTAGTATCATTCAATGGTTTGCTTCTGTGCTGCCATCCTTATTATAGCTGCTTCTCTTCTTTGCTCGAGTAAATCCAAGGTCGTTCTTAACTCTTCATCATTTGATTCTTCTGTTGCTTGTGTGAATCTCGTACTTGGCTCTCCTATTTCAACTGGGATTAAGGCTTCTGAACTATAAACAAGTGAAAATGGTGTTTCTCCCGTGCCTGTGTTTGTTGTTGTTCGATAAGCCCATAATACTCCTGGTAACACCTCGGGCCAATTGCCTTTTGATTCTTCTAATCTTTTCTTCAAATTATTAATAATAATCTTGTTTGTTGACTCAGCTTGTCCATTTGCCACAAGATGATAAGGTGAGGAAGTTATTCGTTTGATTTGCCAAATTTGAAAAAATTTAGTGACTTTCGAGCCTATAAACTGTGGGCCATTATCACATATGATTTCTTTTGGCACTCCGAATCGGCATATAACATTCTGCCAAATAAAATCCATTACTTTCTTTTCTCACACTTGTTTGAAAGCATCCACTAATAGTAAGTCCCAATTAATTTCCATCATTTAACAGATTAATCTCTCAAGCCAATGAAACAATATCAATTATAGTTGGGCTTCAAGAATTACTAAATACAATTATGCCGAGGTCGTACGACCCGATCCAACATACAAATATATAAATTGTGCACTACCGAGAGTCGGACGACATGAACCATAGATGCATCTATTTTATTACTAAGTTGTTCGGCCCGCTCCACAAGAAGGAAAAATAATTTATAAATAACCAATTCAAGAATTATTAAGAGGCTAATGTTCAAGTAAACATCAATTCTCATTAACGGTCAAGTAACCCATCCACAACTCAAGTAAATAAAATTAAACCTTTTATAATTCCTTTATCAAGTTCCGATATGAATTAATCATTTAAGTTAGCAAGTAGAGTGCAACTTTTCGCAAAATTCACATGATTTGGGTCCTAAACTACCAGAACATAAGCATAATTAGTAGCTACGCATGGACTCTCATCAACTCGTGCGCACGTAGCCCCCACAAATAGGAGCACATATTAAATCAATTCACCTATAGGGTTAATTCCCTCTTACAAGGTTAGAAAAGAGACTTACCTCGTCTCAAGCTTACTTTCCGGTCCAAGATTGTGCTTAAACCCTCAATTCGGTGCCAAACGACTCGAAACTAGTCAAATGTTATATAAAATAGTCAATATATGTTCAAAAGTTCATATCCTAACTATTAAAGTGATTAACCAACCCCAATTGAAGAATTCCTAAAATTCACCCCGGGCCCACGTGCCCGGATTTCTGAATTTTTCAAAAAATGTTGTTACCCATAACCTCATGAATTTAAATATATGATTTTCACTAAATTCCATAATCATTTTTGTGGTTAAATCCCATTTTTATCAAAAACTTAGATTTTCATCTAAACCCATGATTTCACAAATTTTACATGTTAAATCAACCCACAATCTATGTATTTAACTCACATTATGTAGAAATTACTTACCTCAAAGTGTTAGGTGAAAATCCCTCTCCAAGAGCTCCAAACAAATCCCAAGGAATGCAATAAATGAGCTCAAAATGCCTAAGTAACGATTAAATGAAGGTTCTGCCTTTTGTGATTTTCGCATCTGCGGTTAGTGGGCTGCATATGCGGTACCGCTTCTGCGGCACCAGGCCCATTTATGTGGCTTCTCATCGCAGAAGCGGGGTCGCTTCTGCGCACACCCCTTCGCTTCTGCGAACCATGACCAAACGCTCCAAGTCGCTTTTGAGGCCAAAATCCAGCATCTGCGGGCTCACACCTACGGCCAAAAGCTAGCAGGTGTGGGCACACCAGAACTGGTGTACCATCGTCCGAATGGAATCCGGGCCTCCCCCTCCCCCGAGGCCCCGTCCAAACATACCAACAAGTTTGAAATCGTAAAACTGTTACACCATGTGCGTCCCAAGGTGACGTAATGAATATTAAACTTGTTAATCATTATTTAGGTAATTTTAAAGTCATAATATGGCTATATATGATTTTTGGATAGAAAATATGAAGTTTGGGAAAAATCGGATTAAAGTTGCGGAAAAACCAACTAAGGATTTGTCCTGTAATAAAGCTTTTTGAGAAATATATTTCATGTGCTATATGAGGTATTTTTGGGACATATTATATACCAAATTGAAGTTCTTGGAATGTAGTTTTCAATGCTCTTAACCGTTCGTTCATACGATATCCGGATAAAAATATATAAGCGTCGGAAGGTGGGCGAATGAGAGGGTGCCAAGCTAGCACCTCTTTGACTTTTCAAAAGTTGATATATATGTCTTAATTCGTCTCTTTCTTCATTTTCACATAGAACCTGACCATAGAACACCATAGAACCTGTCTTTGAGCTCTCTAATAGTGTTTCAAAGAATAGTATCATCCCGACACGAAATCAAGAAGCGATAACATTAAAACAATCCCTACGACGTAAGTATCGCTATATCGCCTCTTTTTTTTTGTAGTTTGAGTTTTGGAAGGTACTTCATAGTTAAGAAAACATGTACTTTCTGTATTTAAGCTATAAAATATCAATGAAGGTTGATAAATTCGCTTCCTAATAGTTAGAACTCACGGGACGGTGATCGGAAGCCGTGAGTTCGAGTTATTTGACTTGTAGTGGACTGTTTTGTGGGTTGTTTTGTGTTGCCTTTGGGTTGTATATTTTTTTACTGTTTAATGTAGTTTTGGAGGATAAATGGTGTGTATAAACACCACATAATGACGGAATGGTGGGCTGGTCGTTCGTCGTTACATTTTTTAAAGTTGTTTGACACTACTTTGGTTGTCGTTTTATGTATGAAGTGATTAGGGTGTGCAGGCTGTTTTGTGGTATATTGTGATGGAGATAAGGTTGGAAAATGATGCTTACATGTTGTTACTTTTGTGTTTTTTGTTGTTGTTGGTATATGGTATTGGAGGAGAGCCTAGTTGTAGGGGAGATGCTGCCCAAATTTACGTAAACGAGCTACTAGTTTAAGTTGCGGACTTAGCCTTTACTCAACACTGATTTTGAATATCCTTATAATGTGGTAGATTTAATTGAATTGTTTGAATAATTTCTTAGAAGGTATTAAGGACTCAACGGAATTAAGGTATGTTAAGGCTATCACTTCTTTCTTTTTGGCATGATCCAAATGATACAAACGAAATGAGCAAAATACGCAAATTTTATAAATGACTCTATTCATAGAAATACTAGGGGTGTCTATATTCTTGATTCCCCATGCGAATTATTATTATATCCTCTATTCATGGGTCTCAGAAAAATATGTATTTGATAAAGTTTGTCCGAAAGGCATATTGATTTTATGATATTCGAGAAATCTTATTAACGTATTTCTTATGCATTTCATGCATTTATACATGTACATTGACCCATGACCAGAAGGTATTATATACGCGTATATTATATGTATATTGGATATGGGAAAAGGTTACAGCATTATATACGCACCACCACCTGATCAGCTGGTATACGTTGATGATTTGCCCATAGTGGCCGAGATGATATGATGGGATGTTCTCAGAGGTTTGATGATATTATGAACGTATATACCTATGCATGGTATGACATTTATACGCATATGCATGACATTATAATATTAATAATTCACAGAGTTGTTCAGACTTACATGTTGAGTCTTTTACTCCATGTTTCTCTCATATCTATTATTTATTGATTTTCATTCCTTACATACTCGGTACATTATTTGTGCTGACATCCCTTTTGCCTGGAGACGCTGTGTTCCATGCCCGTAGGTCCCGATAGGCATGTAGAGAGTCCTCCAAGTGGGCTATCAACTCAGCGGAAGATGTTGGTGCACTCCATTTACTCCGAAGTTACCTATTTGGTCAGTATGATTCGGGCGTGTATTGTTTAGTATGGCGGGGCCCTGTACCGACCTTTATGATATTTATCTACTCTTAGAGGCTTGTAGACATATGCTATGTACGTAAAAGATTATATGGCCTTGTCGGCCTACATTTAGTGTATGAGTGATCATTTTGGTCTTATAGGCCCAAGTTGGTATTACATGTTTTATTCTAGTTTCCTACGACAGCCTTTCCGTCTCATTTACCCATGATAGCATGATACAAGAAGATACATTATGTTGTTATTCGGTTGAGTAAGGTACCGGGTGTCCGTCGTAGCCCATCGGTTTGGGTCGTGACAGAAGTGGTATCAGAGCAGTTCCGTCCTAAGGAGTCTACAAGCCGTGTCTAGTAGAGCCTTGTTTATGGGTGTGATGTGCACCACACTTATAAGCAGGAGGCTACAGGGCATTTAGAACTGTTACTCTTTCTTCTTACTCTAGATCGTGTGGTAGATCTCAGCTGTAAGAAATTCAAATTCCTAAATTCTATTTTATTTGTTATACAACGACATCTACATCCAGAAAGACTGTTGGTAAGAGATTGAATGTGGCTGTGGAAGAGTTGAGTCAGAGGAACTCGATTTTGCATCATGCTTATGATGAATAAATGTAAGGCCTTCAGTAGATGTGTGTGTACTACGACGTGTGAGCCTCTTGATAAGGAGCCCTAAGGCATGAATATCTATCTACCCCTATGGTAAAAAGCAATAAGAGAATCAGAAGGTAGATATAAGTTTCAACAAGTAAAAGAAGCTAGGTGAAGAAGGATACGAGGTACCCAGTTAGTGAAGAATATCTGTATTTATAATTCAGGCAGAGAAATATAAGCATTCTGAGTTACTTTCAACAATAACAAAGATATATTTACTTGACAACACCCATTTCAGTTATGCCCCGTGGGAGCTAACAAATATAATTTAAGAGAAGGATGGGATATCAGCATCCAGCTGGGGTTAGAGTAACCCAAAATTGTGGATGGATTGTTATCATTAGCTCACATTTCCGAGGGATATTGCAAACGTGGTAATGATTCTCCTTGTGAGACACCCAGATGGTGCACTCTAGAATAGTACAATCAGATATGAATACTAGAATGTTCAGAAATTTCAGAAGATTGGCATTGAAATCCTAGAAGGGATAAATATTTACCTTTGTATGGCTCTCATCCCTAGTAAAGAGAGAGTGTTAGGCGACCCGAAAAGCCAGTGAGTTGAATCAAGGGGGACTAAAAGTGAAAGAATGTTTTGAAGAAGTTTTCATAATAAGGTGATATACATAAATATTAGCAGGAGAATAAGAAGAAAGCAAATGAAGCATTATGAGTAAGATGTGATAAATTGATGATAACGGTAAATCAAAATATGACAGGACTACAGATTCTATAGTCAAGTGAAGGAAAAGACAAGAAGTTACATGCCTTGAGGCAATAAAATAGTATAAGCCATAAAGTCATGTCCCCATTTCGAGAAATGAGTTGGTGACTCATACGTAATTACCAGAAGGAAAAGTTAGACCCCCGGAGTAAAAAGAATTAGTATGGGCTAGTGAATAAGATAAACTGAACATGAATTCGGGACCGAAGGATTTGATAATAGTTGACATCGTGAGAATTTCAGAGATCGCGTTCCGGGCGATAATTGAATGGACAACAGAAGAATAATTTTTAAAGGTCATTCAGGAAGACGTTTCCCTAAAACAAGTGCTGTGAGCAGAGTTAAGCTTAAGGGACTAAGTGTACCAGTTACACTAGGTGTCACCTTTATGTGTAAGAAATTAAATTATCCCCGGTACAGAAGGGTTACCGCAAGACAAGTAAGAGCCCGTGAAGATGTGAAAAGACGCCAAATATGAAGAGGTAAAACATTTATAGGTAAATATCCATAGCAATAAATGTTAGTACTCCCCTAAAGGGGGGAAGATGGTGTGATATGGTATTAAGTCGGAGTTATGTGGTTAAGGTAACTATGGAATAGTAAAAGAAGAATGTGGTAGAAAGGCGAAAGGAATGAGATTACATTTATTCAAATCCTACGGATATGATACGACTATAGACCACTATGTAAGCATGACGACGGGGAGAGGCAGTAAGGGTTCCATCACTAGATGTTATTGATAAATAAGTGCAAATGAACACTGGATACATAAGGAGCCAGTATGCGGGGTAAGTTAAGACAAAGGATATAACCCATGAGAGATTACGCAGAATATAGATATGATAATGGACTAATGTGTAGTTAGTACTTGATTCAGGAAGAGCATAGCCATGGCTAAACAAGAGGGTACCGACAAATCAGCAGGTTGTGCAAGATAAACATAGCGAAACCCAACATAGGGAATTCAGTCTCACAAATAATATCATTATAATCCTTGAGAAATATTCAGATAGGAGTTGGGTTGTTAAAGGTACCGTATAAGTGTTACGGAAATAAGAGAGAGTGCCACTAAGGAGACAATCAAACTTTGAGTTCAGAAGTAACCCTACGAGCACAAGGTCACAGATGTATGTAACTAAGGATATTTGTAGGCGAGTAAGAACATCAAAAAAAATTCTTTCAGGTATACGATGTAATAAGCTCGCAGCTTTACAGAAGTCAAAGGGTCTCTCTTAAGTACTACAAAGAAAGAATTGCTGAAGGAATAAGGAAGAAGCCTTCAACTTAAGCATAGTGACATAAGGAAGAATTGGTCTTGTAACAACAGTCTCACAACAACATTGTATGCACTCCATAAGAAACTGGCACCTATCGTGGCTAATGAACAGGAAAAAAAATTAAAATATGATATTTGAGATCATATGAGTTACATAAAATTCCAGTATTTGTGGGCAATGAGATAAGCCATGTATTCATGCAACAAGCGGCAGAATGAGCATGCAAAATAATTACTTATGTTTAAAGATAACTAAGAAAGCACGAGAAGAATTACCCGACCCACGATTTAGAGTTAGCCGCGATGATTCATGCACTAAAGATGTGGAGGCACTATTTGTATGGCATTCATGTTGATATCTATACGGATCATAAAAGCCTTCAATATATACTCAAGCAAAATGAATTGAATTTACGCCAAAGGAGATGGTTGGAGCTACTGAAAGACTACGACGTTGATATTTTATACCATCCGGGGAAGGCGAATGTAGTAGTCGATGCCCTCAGCTGTAGATCTATGGGTAGCCTATCATATTTACAGCCAGAGAAGTGTGGAATAGCCCATGAGATTCATCAGCTAGCTAGTCTTGAAGTTCGATTACTGGACTCAGATGATATTGGAGTTACTATTCAGGACATGGCAACATCCTCTTTAGTAACTGAAGTGAAGGAATGCCAGTATGAGGATCCTATGCTAGCTCATTATAGAGATACATCCCCTCAAAAGGAGAATACACCATTTGAAATTACAGGAGATGGAGTCCTAAGATATCGAGGTCGATTATGTGTTCTAATGTGATAGGGTTGCACCAGCAGGTTATGGGAGAAGCTCACTATTCTCGTTATTCTATTTATCCAGGAGCTACGAAGATGTATTATGATATCAGGGGAATATACTGGTGGGACGAAATGAAGAAGGATATACTAGAGTTTGTTTCTCAATACCCAAATTGTCAGCAGGTTAAGATTGAGCATCAGAAACCCGGTGGATATTTATAGGCTATAGAGATTCCGACTTGGAAATGGGAAGTGATTAATATGGATTTCATCATAGGCTTACCTCGTACCCAACGTAAGTTCGATTCTATATGGTTTATTGTCAGTAGACTTACAAAATCAACCCATTTTTTGCCTGTCAGGACTACTTATTCAGTAGAGGATTATGCAAGGCTTTATATTAGGGAGATGGTACGACTTCATGATGTACCTATATCTATTATCTCGGATATAGGTGCTCAGTTTACAGCTAATTTCTGGAGGTCCTTCCAAAAAGGATTAGGGACTCTGGTAAGTCTTAGTACAACATTTCATCCCCAGACAGAAGGTCAAGCTGAACGTACTATTCAGACACTGGAGGATATGCTACGGGCTTGTGTGATGGACTTCAGGGGTAGTTGGGATGATCATCTTCCACTTATTGAGTTTGCATATAATAATAGTTATCATTCCTGCATTCAGATGGCTCCATACAAAGCTCTTTACAGACAGAAGTGTAGGTCATCTATCGGATGGTTCGAGGTTGGGAAAACTAAGTTAGTTGGACCAGAGTCGGTATAACAGGCAGTTGAGAAAATTAAGCTTATACGAGAAAGGCTATTAGCAGCTCAGAGTCGTCAGAAGTCCTATGCAGATAATCGACGACGAGACTTGGAGTTTCAGGTAGATGACTGGGTATTCCTAAAGGTATCACCGATGAAAGGCGTTATGAGATTTGGTAAGAAAGGAAAGCTTAGCCCTCGGTACATTGGACCTTATAAGATTATATGCTGAGTAGGCCAAGTAGCATATGAGTTGGACTTGCCTTCCAAATTGGAGTCTGTACATCTAGTATTTCATGTGTCTATGCTCCGTATGTGTATTGGAGATCCCTCTAAAGTCATTCCAATTGACGATGTTCAGGTTACAGAGCAACTATTATATGAGGAAGCTCACATTGCTATACTAGATAGACAAGTTCGGAGATTAAGAACTAAAGATGTAGCTTCGGTTAAAGTACTTTGGATTAACAATAATGTGGAGGAAATGACTTGGGAATCTGAAGAAGAAATAAAGACTAGGTATCCTTACTTGTTTCCACTTCCAGAGGATGATCAGACTAAGACATCACAGCCTTTAGGTACGCATATGGTACTTGATTCTTATGTTAGTTATTGTTATTGGTAGTGTGAGGCCATTGGTGTTATTGATGATTGTGGCCCTGTGTGGCTTTGTATTGTTGGGTTTACTATGTGAAAGGTTGATAGTATTACCGTTACAGAGGAGACTCTGCCAAAATTTCTATAAATTTCTAGGAGTTTAACATTCGAGGACGAATGTTTCTAAGGGGGGGAGATTGTTACACCCTATGCGTCCCAATGTGACGTAATGAATATTAGACTTGTTAATTATTATTTAGGTAATTTTAAAGTCATAATATGGCTATATATGATATTTGGATAGAAAATATGAAGTTTGGAAAAAATCGGATTAAAGTTGCGAAAAAATCAACTAAGGATTTGCCCTGTAACAGAGCTTTTTGAGAAATAAATTTCATGTGTATATGAGGTATTTTTGGGACATATTATATACTAAATTGAAGGTCTTGAAATTTAATTTTCAACGCTCTTAACCGTTCATTCATACGACATCTGGATAAAAATATATAAGCGTCGAAAGATGGATGAATGAGAGGGTGCCAAGCTAGCACCTCTTTGACTTTTCAAAAGTTGATATATATGTCTTAATTCGTCTCTCTCTTCATTTTCATAGAACCTGTCTTTGAGCTCTCTACTAGTGTTTCAAAGAATAGTATCATCCCGGGTACGGAATCAAGAAGCGATAACATTAAAACGATCCCTATTCTGGTGAGTGTTCCAAATACCACGTTTAGTCCATTCTTTTCCTTTATGCCTTATTCTCTGTCATCTGAGAGTCCCTCATTCTGGTGAGTGTTCTTCTTCTCCCTCTTTTTATATTTCATCTTATTTTTTGCTGGTTTTTTCTTTCTTTGTTGATTTCTTTTCGTCTCGACTCTTTTGTTTTATTTTTACTTGTTTGCATTCTTGAAGTGCTTGCCTTTTACTTTCATTAAGAAGTTTGAAATTTAAACATATGGTTTGAAATTGAATTTTAAGATATCAATCGAACTCTAATTTCAGTTATGGAACGATATTATAAGTGAAGGTTTTTGGTCGTCCAAGGGTATTCCTGTAATTGAGTCCATTCTAATGTCTTGTAAATACTCTGAGATTAGTACGTGTCAAATTCCAAATACCACGTTTAGTCCATTCTTTTTCTTTATGCCTTATACTCTGTCATCTGAGAGTCCCTCATTCTGGTGAGTGTTCTTCTTCTCCCTCTTTTCATATTTCATCTTATTTTTTGCTGGTTTTTTCTTTCTTTGTTGATTTCTTTTTGTCTCGATTCTTTGTTTTATTTTTACTTGTTTGCATTCTTGAAGTGCCTTCCTTTTACTTTCATTAAGAATTTTGAAATTTAAACATATGGTTTGAAATTGGATTTTAAGATATCAATCGAACTCTAATTTCAGTTATGGAACTATATTATAAGTGAAGGTTTTTGGTCGTCCAAGGGTATTCCTGTAATTGAGTCCATTCTAATGTCTTGTAAATACTCTAAGATTAGTACGTGTCAAATTTCAAACACCACGTTTAGTCCATTCTTTTCCTTTATGCCTTATTCTCTGTCATTTGAGAGTCCCTCATTCTGGTGAGTGTTCTTCTTCTCCCTCTTTTCATATTTCATCTTGTTTTTTGCTGGTTTTTCCTTTTTTTGTTGATTTTTTTTCGTCTCGGTTCTTTTGTTTTACTTTTACTTGTTTGCATTCTTGAAGTGCCTGCCTTTTACTTTCATTAAGAAGTTTGAAATTTAAACATATGGTTTGAAATTGGATTTTAAGATATCAATCGAACTCTAATTTCAGTTATGGAACTATATTATAAGTGAAGGTTTTTGGTCGTCCAAGGGTATTCCTTTAATTGAGTCCATTCTAATGTCTTGTAAATACTCTGAGATTAGTACGTGTCAAATTCCAAACACCATGTTTAGTCCATTCTTTTCCTTTATGCCTTATACTCTGTCATTTGAGAGTCCCTCATTTTGGTGAGTGTTCTTCTTCTTCCTCTTTTCATATTTCATCTTGTTTTTTGCTGGTTTTTCCTTTCTTTGTAGATTTCTTTTCGTCTCGGTTCTTTGTTTTATTTTTACTTGTTTATATTCTTGAAGTGTCTGACTTTGAAGTTTGAAATTTAAACATATGGTTTGAAATTGGATTTTAAGATATCAATCGAACTCTAATTTCAGTTATGGACCAAAGAACTAAAAGGTTCCAACACAAAAAGTTTGTGGAGTTCAAGGGGTATACACGAAGAGAACTGCATTAAAGCTGTTTGATACTGATCTGTCTGTGCCTAATACTGAGAGGTAAGAAAAGAAATTTTCAAATCTTGAGAAAACTATTAAAAATCTTATGTGGTTATTCAAATTCACATCAATGGTCATGAGTTAGTAACTTCGTCTTGGGTTCTTAAGAAATATTCTATTTTCTATATCTGGGGAATTTAAGTCTACGCAAATTGGTGACAAATAAGAACGTACATGTCCGAAATGTGTATCAGAAATGTTGTGTCTTGGTCGCCGAGGCTGCCACTTCCGTGATTGCTATTCACCTTGACTTTGCCGGTGTAAGTCCAATTTGGTGTACCAGTTTGTTGAAATCATATTTCTAGATTCTTGGGAAATGGTATCTTCTTTTACATTCCGGATTAATTATGAGTTATGGTTTGTTAAATTTTAGTATCTGATCATCAATTTCTTAAATTTAAATAAGAATTAAGATAAGTAGGGTAAAAAGTTACTAAAGAATGAAAAAAAAGTATACTTTTGGTTTGGTCGTATAGTTTACAACTTCATCTTAGCTATATCTTTTTATGAATAAAATTTTAAAGGAAAAAAATAAAAAGATAAACAGAGTAAAGAATTAATTCCGTGAAGAGTGCAAAATATTCACTATCACCTCCTCCACCGTCTATTATATTATATAACAAATTAAAGTTTCTGTTGAAATTTATATTAGAAAAAGTTGTATGGTGTTTTCATCATCCATTTGTTCAAATATCCTTAAATTGCAATTGCCTGCAAGGATTACTCTATAATTTTTAACAAGAACACACAAACAAACAAAAAAAATACTTGTACATCAATGTCAGTGAGATCAGGATTGAAGTATGTAATACATATTCAAATTCTTTTAAAAGAAAGAGCTTTATCATTTGTAAAAATTTATTGCAGGTAAATGTGAACTGAATGTAATATGAGATTTTAATTAATACCGTGATGAAGTTTAGAATAAGGAATGCGAAGACGACAAGGAGACGCGCATTGCATCTTTTCTTGAACTTTTGTCCTTCTAATTTTATCTGCTGAAGAAAACTTCTTTCACTATATCAGCCTTGGTGTATTTGCTCCAACGGAGGATGGTTCAAGGATGGTAAGAACATTTTCCTTCCTTCTCATTCCTTCTAACATTTGTTTTTCCATTTCGAAAAATGATATTACTATAATTTTTGGGTGTGTGAAATTACTGATTACTGAGGTACCGATCTTGAATTATATCATGAAGGTGAGCTTTACTCTCTCTGCAAATTTTGGAACTTTCTTTTTTCACCTTGTAGTAATACAATTTTTTATTGGCGTTTCATTTGCGTTTGAATTATTCACCTAAGCATGCTAACTGTTTTCAATTACATTGTGGCTTTAGAGCGTGACTCTTGGTACTAAATATTTATCTTGATTTTTCCAAGCTATTTATTCCATAATAGGGACACTATTTTACAGTTGATTTTTTTGTATATCAAAATTTGGCTTTATGAATCAAAGGTGAAATTAATATTGCACTGTTGTAATGGTAATAGATTTATTATTACATGATTTGTGTTTTTTTCTCTCTTTCAGGTCCAAAACTAAGTTTCTTAATATACAATATTAAACGTTGAGTGTACCTCTTCAATGGATGTATTATACTAACATTATCTTTGACTATTGCAGCCTATAGGTATAATTGGCGTCTTTCAGAATAACAATAACTCAGTAAAGGAATTTTTTGCTAATCTGTTGCTGGAGATGAGGACATTTAGCGAAGCAGGCAAAATAGTACGATCCAATCTACCAAGTAGTAGTATGATCCAATCTACCAAGTGGTTATGATTGGTACAAAGCTTCCTTTTTTTCTCTTTAGTTTTCCTCTGCATTTGTAGTAGAATAAATGGAAAAAATAAAAGATTCACACACAAAAAAAAAATGATTTCCGTAGTTTAGCGAGTTATTGAAGAAATTTTCTCAACCATGTTGACAAGTTCTTTGGAAAAAAAAATAATGGTTGCTTCTGATCAATTAAACGATATCCTTCAACTAATGTTTATCACTCTGAGTACATTTCTGGAATCTTATGTGCAATTTACATAAACAAAAAGTATTTAGGCATATCATTATGAAATTTTAAAAGAAAAATAAAAAGGAAGAGCTACAATAAAAAATATGTAAATTCATGGTAACTTTCCAAAGGAATTATCTTTCACTGAAGAAAAGAAAGTTAAATGCAAAGAAGTAGGAAATAACTAGAATAAGATCCCTACATCCAGGGGCGGCTCAATGTATCTCGTGGCCTAAGGCAAAATCATATTGAGAGGCCCTTAAATTTATTTTATAAAATATTTACACTAACAATAAAATTTACTTTCTAAACAATACATTAATCATTTAAGACAAAAATAAGCGAATTTCAAAAAACAAATAAGAAGAAGAGCACAAAAGATAAAGTGGTGGACTATCGGATATTGAGGTCCACAAATTTTGATTTGGCTATCATCACAAACAAGAAAAAGAAATAAACGTACATAACGTAATAGCTTAAGTTTTGAGCATTAAAGTAAAAAATATTTACTCCTTATGATCAATTTAAATGATAATTGTAGTCATTTTATTGAATAGCACTTATTGGTGAATATCTAAAATAAATTATAAATAACCTAATATAATATGTCGAATTATACTAAAAGAAAACCGGTGCATGAATGCTTTTGTGTTCATGCAGTTTGAGAGAACATTGTAAAAGAAATTCATTATATTGTCAATATATATAACATAATTCCTATATAAAAAGGATAAAATTAAAATTGAAGACAGAAGCAAATATACTAATTAATCAGTAAAGAAAATTATCATAATTTATAAAGTAATTCCTATATAAAAAGGATAAAGTTAAAATTGAAGACAGAAGCAAATATACTAATTAATCAGTAAAGAAAATTATCATAATTTATGAGTTTATTGATATAAAATAACCTCAATCAAATAACAAAAAAAATATATTGTAACACTTTTCTTTATACTAATTATTTATATTATTTATATAATATATAGTAATAATAATAAGAATTTAAAATAAATTCGGGGCCTTCAAATTTTGGGGGCCTAAGCCCTAAGGCGACAACCTCTCTGCCCAAGCCTTTAGAGCCGCCCCCTGCCTATATCTCCTGTTTGCTGAATTGTGGATTTTAAATGAGATTCTAGTCAACCTCTGTGTGTTCTTTGTTAAGTTTTCTTCACGAATGAGAGCTGAAGTACTTGAAACTTTTGTATACTTTGCTTAGTCACATAAGTAACTTTTGGTGCTTTATAAAGGAGAATCCTCCGGGCTATTTGGTGGAGTTTTGGTTATGAGTTGGTGAAATGACTGTGAAGCTGAGAAAGATGAACTTCTTGCCTGCAGATCACCCATTGTTCCAACACCAAATGTAGATCTCAAGTATATGACAGTTATTCAAACTCAAGGCAATCACGAGGCAACAGAATGTGCAGGTGCGGGGGTATATAAGCTTCACAAAGCTGAGTTGCAAGAACTCCTTCACTTTAAGCTGCTAGGTACAGGTTGATCAACATAAAAGTAATCTATACATTCTTTTTTTGTTTGCACATTTTCAATAAATATAATAGAACAATTTGCAAGTTCTATCTATAAAAGAGATTGTTTACACGTCCTTTTGCAAATAGAAAAATGAGAAAGAAAGGTGCTCTTTATGTCAAAGGGCGATGCCAGCAAACGATATTCATATTATCAACTGTACAAAAAATAATCTTTGCTTAGAAAGAACAGATCAAGGGAGATTTACTCTTTTATTGATAATTACCCTTCTTTTGGTGCTGAGTTGATCATTAGTCATTACTCTGATAATCAAGAACCTTCTTTTGTTAAGGTTAGTACAAATTTGCTTAGTTTGCTAATTGAGCCTGACAATCTGCAGATGCCTTTCTCCATAAAAATAAAACTTCAACTCTTTGTAAGTTGAAGGGTAATATAGAATTAATGTTGTAGGATGTCTTTCAGTCTATCTCTTAGTGGGACAAGGTCCTAGTCAAATATCAGAACTCTTCCCTATCTTCTGAATAATTGTTAGCTGCACATTGCACCCTTTTCCACAAATAATCTTAGTTTGTCACTGCTTGATGATCTTTGTCGTGTAATTATTACTATTAATTAAGGGATATTATAAATTGTTGGATGAGGAGAACCTAACAAGAGTGGTCTTTTGTTGCCTTGATTGATAAAAATCATGTGAACTGAAAGACTCATCTTAATACATAAGGAATACTTATAAACAATCTCTTCCTTGTCGGCTACACATGGCATGGCGTGCACTTAACCTACACATCACATATGCACTCTAGCCACTAGATATAACTCATGTGAGGCAATGTAGTGCATAAATAATTCTTCCATTATAAGACCTTGGATCTTTTCAAAGTTCCTCATAATTTCTGTGGAAGTTTTCAATTTTTTCAAAGTTCCTCTTTTGTAATCATGTAGCTGAGTTTGAGGAATTAACCTTTTCATCGGTTTGGGATTTGCAAATAACACAATACGGGCACAACCTATCTAATATATTTTATTAGTAAGCTTTTTTTCTCTCATCGAAAAGAGTATAGCGTCTAAAGATTTTTATTAGCTTGCTGGTCTTAGGAATGTCATACTTCTCTTAAACCAAGAAATTCAAGTATTTTTATGTTCAATTTTACTTGTCCACTATTGACTTTGAGAAAATAAATAAAGTACATAATTTACCATTATACTCATATTAATTGATGCATATTTTTAATGAATTTGAGAAAATGATTTGAAATTAGTAGTTAATACTGTGGGTATAACTGAAAAAAAGAAATCGTTTTCTCTTAATACGCTAAAAGTGACAAGTAAAACTGAAAATTTATTTTTAGAAAACTTGATAAATAAAAGTAAATGGAGGGAATATCATCTAAGCTTTTAATAATGTTGGTTCTTTTACCCTTCTCCTACAAGCAATGTGATTAATGTGTATTAAATTTATTGATAAAAGCAATCATGAAAATTCTCAAGAAACTTTGATAGGCTTTAAAATCATTGCTTTAGCCATTGGAGAGTAGGACTATATTTATAGTGTGCTTTAATTTTTTTTTCCTTTTTGTTTTCTTACTCGTGATTTTTATTATTTTTCTTAAATTTCTTAACTTTGGTTTTTTGAGTTGTAATATTTATATTTGTAGGAGTACTTCTTTTCCGACTGCGCGAAGCAAAGGCAAGTACACTGTAGCTCTATAATTGCAAATAAAAGTTTAAGTGGGACGTGATTAGGGCTGCCTATCGTGCGGATCAGGCTGTTATTTATGTTTAACGGTTCGGCTTATCGGTTATCGGCTTTTAAATGTATTAATACGCTAGCCACCCGATAAGATATCAGGCGGATTTGTATCGGTTTAGCTATTATCGGGCGATTTATCGGTCTATTTTAATTTGTATTACATAGGCCTATTTTGGCAACACACTGATATAGTGATAGGGTGATACCACAGTTGCACAACTTGATATATTAAACTTATTAAACTTTTTCAACATACTGATAGTATCACAAGAGACAACCAATAATGGACAAACATACTTAAACCTTCACACACTGAGGAGCAAGGCAGTAAGCTCCTCGAAATTAGCTAAATGCAGTCAAGCTTATGGCTCTACAGTCTGCACATTCTTTAGCTAACATAGCATTTCCTAACGTGGCAATTACATCCGTCAAAATGAGTCTAGACTTGGCTTGACTTTCACCTTTATATAAGCAAATGGTTTCTTCACCAATCATACGCACAATACACACCACAAAAACCATTCTTAAAATTCCATAAAAGAGATAAACACAACAACATTCAATATCTTATCCAATATCAGTAAGAGCAAGCTCAGGCTATGGCCGTATGGAGGAAACGAGGAGGTGACTTTATTCTTAGAGAAGAGAATGGGAGGCGAGAGCGGCTGGGTTGTTGTTGTGTTGCCTCAACCATCAGAGAGTAGAGAGTAGAGAATGAGCGGCGACGCGAGAGGGCTGTGTTTTGAGATCTGAGTTCACTTCTAACTAGTGACTGCTGGCAAGGAAAATTAGAAATTAGATTTTAGGGTTTCTAATAGTGGATAAATGGAAGGGATATTTAATATACATATAATATAAAAATATATAAATATAAAAATTCTTAACGGGTTAACGGTTTATCCGATAAGAAGATTGATTAATCCGCCCCCAAACCGATAAGCCATTAATAATAAAATTTCAATCTGTTCTCCACCCGTTAATCCGATAACCCGATACCAATAAGCCATTAAGTCACTTTTGCGGTTCGATTTTCGGTTTCGGTTCGATCTTGAACACCCCTAGACGTGACTTATGGTCTGTCGCAAGATTCCGTAGAGAGCTATTTGGACTTTGGGGATAATAGATTCCATTAGAGGGAATTCTGTTTTTTTCCGCTCAATTTGTATATTTTCTGTATATAATATTTAGAAATGTATATATACAAAAAAAATATTTTTTTCAGCTATTATTTTAAGAGCGGTTGCGCAGTGTTATTTTCTTAATTAGAAATTAAAGAAGAGGGTTGGGCCAAATAAGATTCTGTCAGGTCCATTTTATTAATAAGACTACAAGCTAGCCCAGTGCCATGTAGAGCCAAAAAAGAAGTAGGAATGACATCAGATAGCTACTCTAAAGGGCTGCTATTTAGTAATTAGCCAGTGCGTCTTGAATTTCGATTTTTCAGTTTAAGTTTTCAAGATAAAAATGTCCTGGATTTTCTTAAAGTTAAAATTTTTAGTTTAAAATTTCGGAACAAAATAAATACTGGCTAATCTGTAAATAGCATCCCTGAGAATGGCTATTTGTGCACTTGCCCCCCAATAAGTAGTGTATCAGCACATAAGTTGTAATTTTGTTAGGCCCATGAGATCAATTACAAGCTGGCCCACTTCTTCAAACTAAATTAATTTCCACAATGGGCGTGATACTCATGGGTATGAAGTTGTTTACATAACCACATAAATTCACCTGTTTACATCAAAACAACCTTTACATGCACTATAACTTCCTTAATAAATTAATGAAAGAAATACATTAAACAATTTTTACATGAGCTTCAAAACTAGACATATTCTACTAACATTAAGTCTTATTTTATAAGGTTTCAGAAAGAATTTATAATCTAAAAGCAAATTTTTAAGGATATATATATACCAGATGTCTTGATCGAATTGAATACTTTATAGTCACGGATGGTATAGCATCATGATATAGAATAAGAAGAAAAGAAAAATTTTAATCCATTAAAAAATTCATTAATACCCAGGCGTCGAAATCTATTTTTGTAAAGTTGTTATTTATTTGGATTGCGTGTTATAAATTATTGAAATTTTTTTTTGGAGTTTATATTTTAATTTTGAGTTTTGTAAATAGTATTAACCAGAAGCGAGCATATTGAATAGGAAATTTTTTAATCCATTAAAAAATTCATTAATATCCAGGCGTCGAAATCTATTTTTGTAAAATTGTTATTTATTTGGATTCCGTGTTACAAATTATTGGGAATATTTTTTGGAGTTTATATCTCAATTTTGAGTTTTGTAAAGAGTATTAACCAGAAGCGAGCATATTGAATAGGAAATTTTTTAATCCATTAAAAAATTCATTAATATCCAGGCGTCGAAATCTATTTTTGTAAAGTTGTTATTTATTTGGATTGCATGTTACAAATTATTGGGAATATTTTTTGGAGTTTATATCTCAATTTTGAGAAAATTTGATGAAGATTCGAGTTGATATTTGGTTTGTATTTTAGACTGAAACTCCAAGAAGTTAAATAAATTATATATTTTTCATATATCGGGTGTACAAACGCATGCAAAACATATACAACTAGCATAACTATATACAAGTTTGTATATAAATTGTAGCCTTTTGATTTGATTATGTAAAACATATTAGACACAAGTTGTATATAGGTTGTATGTAAATTGTAGGTTTTGATCAGATTTGGTACAACAAAAAATTATATTCAAGTTGTATATAAATTATAGCTTTTGACCGAATTTGTTTATATTTTATAAAAAAAATTAATTACTTCATGTAAATAGAAAAATTCAGATAAACCATGTAAATGTTATCCTAATTTTGTATCTCCAATATTTATGCATGGTTGTGTATGTGATTGGAATAATAATATGTGGGCCGTAGCAACACATGTCCATGTAGGGGTGGCAAACCTAGGGCGGTGTAGGATATGGGCAGGTCAAAAACGGATAATAGAAAAAATGGATAAAATATCTTACCCGACACATATCTAATACAGATAAAAAATAAATTAATCGGTAATAATATGGATATCCATATTATCCATGCGTTCTTGAAATATAAGCACTTTTCAGAGAGTTTCTAGTATCCGTAATTTGAGATCTCCCAATTTTAGTCTATGCAAAGATAAAGGTTAAACCCATTGATTATTCATTGTTTAAGTGGATAATATGAATCTTATCCATATTTGACCCGTTTTTTTAAAAATCATTATTCAACTAATTTCTTAGTGAATAATATGGATGAATAATTATTTTTAGGTAATTTACCTAGCTATACTATAATAGAAATTATTTATCATTTTTATTAAGGTTCATACTTAATTACATTGTATAATTATATTTTTAATTTTGTACAAAACCATAAAAAAAAAGAAAATGGAAGATTCCTTAAATTTAGCATCACATTCTCCCTCTTTCACAACCTCCCCTCCCCTCCTTCCTTAAATATCATCTATTTTTCAAAAGATCAAATTCCATTCCTTCTCCCGCATACTTATCACCCAAAATCGGTACTTCTCTCACAATGCAGGCGAAATGGCGAAAAATTTGCCTCTAAAATTGCAGCAACAAAGAGTTCTTCATTGACATCCATTTAAAAGTTTCGAAACTTTGAATTCAATATTCAGAATTTACGAATTTGTGATTGTTGGATTGGGCGTTCTTGCAAATGGTGGAGAATATACCTTGTAGTTTACATCTCAATTTTGAGAGAAATTAGTTAAGTTTTGACTTGGTTTTAGGTAAAATTTTAGATTGAAACTCGTAGAAAATAAGTGCAAAAATTGTATGATAAATATATCACAATTATCTTAAAATTGTGTCGCATCTGTATCAAAATTGTATGTTACTTGTATCTGATACATCAATATTTAAAAATAAAATACCTGATCTAATGCTAATACAATATTATATCAGATTTTAAGTTTAGAGTTGTGATTGAAATACAAAAATATGAAGATCACAATGTGTAACAATTTTTCAAAAATATTTCGCAATTCGCATCACAATGTATGATAATTATATTGGTATTGTGTCATGTATTATTTTAGGTATTAATGTATCAAATATAAGTTAGACATATTTGTGATACAAATATAATATATTTTATGATACAATTATATTTTAGTTATTGATGTATCAGATACAATTATGATACAATTTCTGCAACTTCTTCTTTTTCGAGTTTCAATATGAATTTTCGCCTAAAATCAACTATATCCTTAATCAGTCTCCCTCAAAATTGAGATATAAAATTCAAAGGATATTCTTAGTCACTTGAAAGAACACCCGATCCAAACAAATCACAAAATTATAAAACCCTAATATCAAATTCAAAGCTTCAAAGTTTTTTTTAATTTAATGTTTAGCAGCTATATTAATTTACATTAATCAAATTTAATGCAATAAACCATATGTATGTTGATGAGTGCCAACCATTATGTGTGATTTTTGTGGAGACCACCATTAAGTGAAAAGTTACATTAACTGATTGCATAGAATAAGAGGGAGAAAGGAGATGAGAGAATAAAAGGAAAGAATATAATTGAATCACTTAACTAAATGTATTAATAACGGATGCGAGAGCATTTTAAGGAATTGTATGTATATAAATTGTTTAAAAAGGTTAAATTATTTATTGAAAATTGAAAAACTATGAAAAAATATTAAATAAGTCCTTACTATAATATATATAGTTTAAAAAAAAAAAATCATTTTGCCACTATGTCCATGCTAGACCTTTGGGCCACGATTCGAAGTCCAAATAAAGTCGGGAACTTTACATAACTATTAAAGTTTAAAAGAAATATAATAAATTCTTAGCATGAAACTCAATATTACAGTTGTGGTAGGAAAATATTTATATTTGTAGCACACATTTCCATTAAAATAGGAATATTAATTATTAATTCCTAAACATAAGCAATTTGAATGGAAAGTCAATAATTCTTTGTACAAAAATCATGTCTTTTTTTCTCTTTATCTATTAACTTTCCTTCTTTTTCTTCATATTCTTAAATTTATTTTATGCCGAAACCAATATATTTTCTAAATTTGTTTCATTCGTTTTCTTTTTAATTATCTTTCTTAAGTTTTTTTCTTCCTTCTTTCTTCATTTCTTAACATAAAGATCTTACTTCGATAATAATATATGCTAATATATACAAAACATATATATAAAAAATATACATTGAATTAACACATATAAAATATACAAAAAATATACATAAAAAATACATCTTCAATTAAGATGGCACTTAGACATGTGAAATATACATAAAAAATATATATTAAATTTAATTAAGTTAATATACAACAATTATATACATATAAATACATTTTGAATTAAAGTGATACTTGATATACAAAGTATAAAAGACGTATAAATCAATACATCTTGAATTTAGGTGGCATTCACATATGCATCAGATTTTAAAAAATGGAGTGAAAAAGATGAATGTCGGAAAGGGAGAGTGAAGATGGACAAGAAAAATACTTCCTGTGATTAGTGAGTCAGTTAACTTATTAAATATTGAGCTTAATTTTTATAATATACTAATAATAAAAAAAATGCTCTCTATGAAATAAATAATAAATAATGCTATTTTTTAAAATAATAGTTAAAAAAATATCCGGTCATAAAAAAGGCAATAAAGTCGAACTGTTCCGAATATGTTAAGAAAGATCTTGGGCTTATCAATGGTATTCCCATCCAAATCCCTGTCAATATAGGATATATTGTACTTGTTATAAATGTCCTCAAAGTCGACACAATAAACAATTATTTTTTCTAGCCCTAGCAGGGTTACATCCTCTTCTTTCTAAGCTATGGCAAATTGGGCAGAACTGCCTCGTGACCTCCTTATTCCGATTGCGCATCGTGTTAAGGTGATTGAAGATTTTATTGCTTTTGGTGCTGTTTGTACCTCATGGCGAACTGCTACCCCCAAGCATAATTTTGATGTGTTTTCGCCCCAAGTTCCGTTGCTAATGCTGGCTGATAAAGACGATGATTATCGAGAATTTTACTCTCTTTCCAAGCAGAAAGTTTCACGCATATTTCTCCCCGAAGTTAGAGGACGAGCGTGTTTTTCGTCGGAAGGATGGATCTGCACCGCGGCATACACTGGAGAGGTAAACTTGTTGCATCCTTTCTCCCGTACCCAAATCCAACTTCCTCCACAAGAGGCCTTATTGGCTTTTGATTGTGACGATCCAGAGGGAGGATATCCGTGCATCGACCAAGCTGTGTTATCTGCTAGCCCTTCTCTTACATCTGATTATGTACTGGTAAGGGTGGCAAGTGGGCCAGGCCCGGTCCTATATGGGTTTCGCGGGCCCGGTCCTATGTGGGTCGGTCCTATGCGGTCCGGTCCTAAATGGTCCCGGGCTTCGCGGGCTTATTGCTGGAACCGATTCGGGACCGGGACCACGAATTAACGGTCCCGGGTTAAGTAGGCCGATCTCGGGCCTAAGTGGGCCTACGGGCCCAAACGGACCTAAGCGGGCCCAACAGAAACTTTCTATTTTTAATTTTTTTTATAGAAGTTACAGGAAAAAAATAGTAATAAATATATATAAGCTATATTCGATTTATATACTATATATACATCTTAAAAAATATATATATATACTATATTATATATACATAGTATACATCTTAAAATATACTATATATATATCTTAAGATATACTATATATACATAGTATACTAGATATACTAGATATAAATATAGTATAGCATAGTAGATCTTAAGATATATATACATCTTAAGATATATAAGCTATATATATATATAGTAAGATGTATATATAGTATATCTTAAGATGTATACTATCGAATATGACTTATAAGCTTATGACTTATACTATCGAATATGACTTATAAACTATATATATATATATATATATATATATATATATATATATATATATATATATATATCTTAAGATGTATACTATCGAATATGACTTATATACTTATCGATATACTCGATATACATATATATATATATATAAGCTTATATATATACTATACTATACTATATATACATCTTAAGATATACAAGCTATATTTCGTATATATATATATATATATATATTATATATATATATATATATATATATATATATATATATATATATATATATATATATATATATATATCACACACACACACTATACTATATATACATAGTATATTTGATATACTCGATATACATATATATATATAAGCTTATATATATACTATACTATACTATATATACATCTTAAGATATATAAGCTATATTCGATTTATATACTATATATACATCTTAAGATATATATATATATATATATATATATATATATATATATATATATATATATACATAGTATATAAGTCATATTCGATAGTATACATCTTAAGATATACTATATATACATCTTAAGATATATATATATATACACACACTATACAGATATATAAGCTATATTCGATATATTCGATATACATATATATATATATATATATATATATATAAGCTTATATATATACTATACTATACTATAATATATATACATCTTACTATATATAAGCTATATTCGATTTATATACTATATATACATCTTAAGATATACTATATATACATGTATATCTACTATACTATACTATATATATATCTAGTATATCTAGTATACTATGTATATATAGTATATCTTAAGATGTATATATAGTATAGTATAGTATATATATAAGCTTATATATATATGTATATCGAATATAGCTTATATATCTTATGAGATGTATATATAGTATAGACTATAGTATAGTATAAATATAAGCTTATATATATATATATATATGTATATCGAATATAGCTTATATATCTTAAGTTGTATATATAGTATATATATACTATACTATACTATACTATACTATACTATATATACATAGTATATAAGCCATATTCGATAGTATACATCTTAAGATATACTATATATACATGTATATCTACTATACTATACTATATATATATCTAGTATATCTAGTATACTATGTATACTATGTATATATAGTATATCTTAAGATGTATATATAGTATAGTATATATAGTATATCTTAATATGTATATATAGTATATCGAATATAGTTTATATATCTTATGAGATGTATATATAGTATAGACTATAGTATAGTATAAATATAAGCTTATATATATATATATATATATATATATATATATATATATATATAGCTTATATATCTTAAGTTGTATATATTGTATATTATATACTATACTATACTATATTATACTATATGTATAGCTTAAGATATATAAAAAGACAAAAATATTGTAAAGAGATATTCAAATCAATGCGTTATATTTTAATTATAGCATTAAAAATCATGGCAATATCTTTCTTAGTCTTCCTCCCCCTATGGAATGAGCACAACAAGGTGCTAATACCACCATTGAGAAGAAAAAGAAACTAATCAAGATGTGCCAAAATACAAGTTACATATTAATTTACATGGTATCTCTTACAAATTTCATAAATCCTTCAAGGTCCGGAGGAATTTTCGTTGGTGGTGGCGGAAATGAAGCTTGGTCATCACCGCTTCCAGGCGAAGCATCATCCTCCGCAAGTTCAGCTAGCATTTCTTCGTAAGCTTCGTCTACCTCTGGTTGTAATTCAGCAAGTCCAAAATTTCTTCTTTCCGAACGGATCCAATCTCTGAAAAGTACTGATTTTTCCAAGCTCTCCCTCATAGACGCTCTATAATCACCGAGTTGAAGTCTTGTTTGACTGAAAACGCTCTCTGATGCCACTGTTGAAGCTTGAATAGTTAAAATATCTCGGGCCATCCTTGAAAGAATCGGAAAGTGTTTTTCTTTGTCCTTCCACCATTCCAAAATATTAAAGGAGCCGTCGGGATTCACTTCCTCAATTCCCTGTGACAAATAAACTTCAAGCTCATTTAGTTGTGAAAAATCACTAGTACTAGAACCTTGAGAACCCCTGAACCCTGCCCAAGCACTAAGTGCTCTTACTCCCGCAGTTCTTTTAGATGATTGAGAACTAGAAGAAGAAGGAGTTGGAACATTTGGTCTAGCATGATCTAATGCAACTTGATAAGCATTATAAATAGTTTGAACATTTATTTTAATTGAGGCTATTGCGTTCGGAAGTTTAGACAACTCCTCATCTTCAAGTGCTAAACCATTATAAACAGTTTCATACCAAAATTGAGGACCTCCTAATTTCATAGTAGGATTGCAGCAATACCATAAATAGGGGGAATAGGGAGAAAATATTTTTTAAATTTTTTTCTCATGGAATCAATAGTAAGTTGATAAATTTCCCCACCCTCTGAAAAATGATCAAACAAATTTGCAAGTTCTGCAATATAAACTAAACAGTTAGAAATAGTAGGATAATATTGCCCAGAAAATTTATTTGTAGCAATATGGAATTTTTCTAAAAAATCTACAAGCATTTTAACATTAGCCCAATCCGCATTTGTAAGGTGCTCATCATCATCACTTACATGAGCATTAAACATTGAGTTTATGGGGTTTCTATATTCATATGCAACAACTAAACTTTCATACATGTAATTCCATCTAGTTGGACAAAGTTTAGGAACCTTTCTTTCTCTTAGGCCAAATTCATCGCATCTTTTAAAATATTCTCTAAGTCTACTTCTACGGTTTGAATAAAAAAGTCAATTAAGAGCCATTTTAACCTTTTCAATTTCAACATTTAAAATTCTCATACCATCACCCACAATTACATGATAAATATGACAAATACATCTAACATGAAAAATGTTATTAATTACAGGACTTAGTGTAGTGGTAAGCAAGGCTACAACATTTGTTGTACTAGTAGCATTATCCATTGAAACTGACATTATTTTATCACTAATGCAAAAATATCTACAAATATCCGCAATCGTGCTAGAAATAAACTGCCCTGTGTGACGTGAATTAATTATTCTATAAGCAATAATGTGCTTTTGCATTATCCAATGCTCATCAATCCAATGACTGGTAACAGTAAGGTAATCACAGTCATTACCACTTCTACTAATATCAGTTGTAATAGCAAGACGACAATTTATATGAGTAAATAAATAGCGCAAATATTGTTCATATTCATGTTTATATTTATAAATATCACTCTTTACGGTTGTGCGAGGAAAACCTTTATAAGTAGGATTATAAACTTTTCTAATATAATGCACAAAGTGGGGGTTAGAAGGAAAACTATAGGGTAAGCACATAACAGTAACCATTTTTGCCAATTCTTCTTGATCTTTTTTTGGATCATAATATAAAATACTACCGATAACAGTATTAATTCCCGGTTAAAATTTATTTGATCCGGTACTAAGGTCAGCCTGACTAGGTGCACTTGTCCCCTCAGCCAAAGCTTTCATACGAAAATATCTAGCTTTATCTTGAGGGTGTAGCAATATATGTCTAGCCAAACTTCCCGTCCCCCCCGACTTCCAACATATTGAAAAACTAACTCTTTGCCACAAGTTTTACACTTAGCCCTATTTTTTTCTCTTAATTGAGTAAAAAATTACCAAACAAGAGATGTTTCTGCCCGTTTAGAAGGTTATCTAGAAAAAGTAGGGGCACTAATAAGAGGGTCAGACGGGGGATTATCTGAATTATTATTAGTTGGGTTAACTTCAGGAGCAGGACTAGTGGGTGTATCGTCATCCAGTTGCGTTTCATCAAAATCTATTTCTTCATCATCATTTTCATCAATAGTTGGATTACCATAAAGAGCATTCATATATTCATGGTTTAATTGTTCACCGGGTGCAATATTATGGCAAAATTGACTCTCGGTAAATTGTAATAAACTATTATCGCTATCAAGAATAGGAGGTGTAAGACGGGTAACATGTTTGGGTCGGGGAGCCGGGGGAAGTGGAGGAGGAACAGATTGGCCACTAGATTCACCATTCTTCGATTTTTCCTTATTTTTACTTAACATATTTTTTAAGGAATAAGCCATCTTAATTAATCAAGCAAAGTAAATAAAACAAACAAAATTATAATATTAAAACTTAAGAGTTGGAACGAGTTTACCAAATTGACGAACAACTTGTTGGAAATTGATTATCGTTGAAGACTTCAATTCACCAACTTCACAATTATTTCACAAATTGTAATAATAAAGTAAGCAATAGTAGCAATTATAGAAGTAAATTAGAGAGAGATTGTGATAGATTGATGATTTTGTAAGAAAAAATAAAATAATGATGGAGCATTTATAGTTGAAAATAGGGAAAAAGTATAATTATAAAAAGATTGGGATTAAAACAAAGTTGGGGGGGGGGGGGGGGGTTAAATGGCTATTTTATAAATAGCCAACGGCTATTTAAATTTTTATTTTTATTTTTAAAAAAAAACAAAACAAATAGCCGTTAGGACCGTTTGGCCCGCTAAGGGACCGGTCCGGTCCCGGTCCCTGGCGAGCCAAACGGTCCCTGGCGGGCCAAACGGTCCCGGGCCTGACGGGCCCAAATCATAGGACCGGCCCACGAGACCGGACCAGGCCCGCTAAAACCGGACCTAACGGTCCTGGCCCGTTTAGCTGTTTGGCTCGCGG
The DNA here is from genome assembly GCF_000390325.3 of Nicotiana tomentosiformis. Lineage (NCBI taxonomy): Eukaryota > Viridiplantae > Streptophyta > Magnoliopsida > Solanales > Solanaceae > Nicotiana > Nicotiana tomentosiformis. Next base: position 84,900,645 of record NC_090813.1, read on the forward strand.
TCCCGGGCCGGTCCCGGGCCTGGACCGGCCCACTTGCCAGCCTTATGTACTGGTAGTTTCTTTTTATGGATATAAAAATTGTTTGGCTTTTTGGCGACCTGGAGACCTTAGCTGGACTAATATGAAAATCGACAGATCTATTGTAATTGGTGGAGTTACCAGTCTCAAATACTATAAGGGTAAATTTTATGTTGTGTATTACTCTGGCCAAATCTGGGTTTATGATGTACCAATTGGAGAGCCATGTGATCTTTTTTGGCTTGAGGATGATATGTTTAAACGGCCGTTAGTTCAGTTCTACCTAGTAGAGGTATCAGGTGCACTATTATTGGTTAGCCGATTTGCCTCAGAGGGTCCAAATGGTGGTGCTGTAACCTTTAAATTTAGAGTTTTTGAATTAGATGTAATCAAAGGTTAATTGAAGGAGATTAACACCTTGGGAGAATCATCAATTTTCTTGGGTCGTAATGGAGCAAGTTCTATTGACTCCTCTAAGTTTATCGGAGTCAAGCATAATCAAATATATTTTACTGATGATTGGACTGATTTTTTTCGCACATTAGAAGGAGGGGGTGGAAGAGATATGGGGGCTTACGATCTTGAAAGTGGAAAACTTGAATCTTTTTATCCTGGATTGTCACTAAGTCCTATTTGCCCGCAAACTTGGGTCGCACCATCATTCTAATAATGTGATGGCTTTCACCTCCATGTCTTTGAGATGTTTTTTCTCTTTGCAAGTTATTGTCTCTTTTCAGTTTGGTGATTTCTTATTTTCCAAATTAATAGTTAAGTATTCTGTTTATTTTTCTTCAATGTAATCTTGAATCTGATGTATGAATGTTATCGTACTTATAAGTTTCTTCATTTCTAAATGGATTGTCGCGCACATACACCCCGGTAAATGTTCCTTGACACATTCCATCAAAAAACACATAACAAGTTAATCTACCTCCAAAGGAAATATTCGGCTTCTTTCAGATATCTCAATAACATTTTTGTACACACTTCTATCGTTGAACTTTGCACCCAAAGGAAAGCGCAAATACATGGTAGGAAGTTTTTCATGTTGGGATTTTAAGCTTGTGTAGCTTAAAGAAGGTGAATGAGAAATGGAGGGAAAATAAAATATTTGAGTTTTCCTTGGGAAAGGGACATTGTCCCATATCGGAGAAAGAAAAGGCTTTTGATGGGTATATATATAATTGCTCTTCTTCTAGCTCTTAAAGAGTTAAGAAAAAGGCAAGCCTCGCGCCGCCGTCGTCGCTCGCTCGCTCGGCTTCGGCTTCGGTCAAAGATTGATTGATTAATTTTTTTGGACAAAATTCCTTTCAATTATTTAATTAATTAATTAAATAATTAACGAAAAATTTAATCCGGAATAACCCGTGACCCGGTTCGGTCAGGCCCGTTTTCTTTCCCCAATTATTTTAAATATATTTTTTTCGCAATATTTCAAACACCCCTTTTCCAACAGCCATGGCTGACAACTCTATAAATAGAGTTTGAATCCCAGAATCTTTTCCAGTGTGTTTTACGACCATTGAGTGGTTCGCAGTTCATCAGAGTTTTTGGTACCAATACACTGGTGAGTTAAATCGTTTTATCCTGGGAGGATATATTCCAGCACCTCGGGTACTTGAGGGGAATAATTTCCTTAAGGACACACTGTGTATTCAGTGGGCTCGATTTATTCCTATACTGTTTTTTATTTTTCAGAATCTATTTCGTTAAACAAGTATTACTAACTTTCTGTTTTGTTTTTTCATAAAGTTTAATTGTTTATTACAGCAATACAGAATAATAACAATCTTAAGAAAATTATTTTTTTTATTCTGTATTTTGTTTGTGGAGATTAAAACCTGTGTGGTTTTCTACTCCTTCTGAATTTTACTATTCTGATTTGAAGATATAAAAACTTCATCAGAGTATTGAAATTCGTAAAACGATTTGAAGAACATAAAAACTTCATCGTTTTTCTGTAAAACAGTATATAAAAACTTCGGTTTTATTTATTATACATACTATTTTTTTGTTAATAACAGTATTGTGTACTGTTCTGATTTTGCCATTAATTGAACTCTTCTGTTGTTTACAGTGAGAAATGACAATTGATAACGGAAATTCTTCTGCGACTATTGCGGCAACGACGATAGCCTCGTCAAGCCGGACTGCTATTCCATCGGCAGAGAAATCGGAGAAATTTTCCGGAGCCAACTTCAAAGGATGGCAGCAAAGGGTGTTCTTCTGGCTTACCACACTTGGTATGCAGAAATTCACTAGTGAAGAACCTCCAGTGCCTGCTGCGGACATGCCGAACAGCGAGAAATTCATGATTGTTGAGGCGTGGAAGCAGGCAGATTTTCTTTGCAAAGGTTATATCTTAAGCGCTTTAGAGGATGACTTGTACAATGTGTACAGTGCGATGAATACTTCGAAAGAATTATGGGATGCACTTGAGAAGAAGTACAAGACTGAAGATGCATGCTTGAAGAAGTTCGTGGTTGCCAAGTTTCTAGACTATAAAATGATAGACAGTATAACTGTTGGAACCCAAGTTCAGGAGCTTCAACTTATTTTTCATGATCTTATTGCTGAAGGTATGGTCGTGAATGAAGCATTTTAAGTGGCTGCAATGATTGAAAAATTGCCTCCTTCGTGGAGAGATTTCAAGAACTACCTTAAGCACAAGCGCAAAGAAATGAAGTTGGAAGATCTTGTGATTCGTCTCAAGATTGAGGAAGACAACAAAACAGCTGAGAAGAAGTCTCGTGGAAATTCAACGATCATGGGAGCTAATATCGTTGAGGAGACTGCTCCAAAAAGTAAGAAGAGAAAGAGGTCTTCTGGACAGACTAAGGAGCAGAACAAAAAGAAATTCGAGGGTAGCTGCTACAATTGTGGAAAAACCGGTCACAAAGTCCCTGATTGTCGTCTCCCGAAAAAGTATAAGAAGAAGGGACATGCCAACATAGTGGAGAAGAATTATGACATTGATGATCTGTGTGCAATGCTTTCGGAATGCAACCTAGTTGGAAATCCGAAGGAGTGGTGGATTGATTCTGGAGCCACTCGACATGTTTGTGCTGTCAAGGAAGCATTTGCGACTTACTCTACTGCTGGTCCCGAAGAAGAGCTTTCCATGGGAAATACTGCAACAGCCAAGATTGAAGGTTATTGGAAGATATTCCTGAAGATGACTTCCGACAAGGTGTTAACGCTCAACAACGTTCTTCATGTTCCTATTATTAGGAAGAATTTAGTTTATACTTCTTTGCTTGTTAAGAACGGATTCAAATGTGTATTTGTTTTTGATAAAGTTGTTGTAAGCAAGAATGAAATGTATGTTAGAAAGGGCTACCTCACAGAGGGCCTCTTCAAACTAAATGTAATGGTTGTTGACAGTATGAATAAAATTGCAGCTTCTTCTTATTTATTGGAGTCAAATGATTTATGGCATATTCGTTTAGGACATGTCAATTACAAAACCTTGCGGAAGTTAATTAATTTAGAAGTGTTGCCTAAATTCGAGTGTAATAAATCAAAATGTCAAATATGTATTGAGTCTAAGTTTGTAAAACATCCTTATAAGTCTATTGAAAGGAATTCAAATCCTTTAGACTTAATTCATACTGACATTTGTGATAAGAAGTCGACACCATCTCGAGGTGGAAAAAAATATTTTATTACTTTTATTGACGACTGCACTCGATATTGTTATGTTTATTTGCTTAATAGTAAGGATGAAGCAATTGAAACATTTAAGCAATACAAGAATGAAGTGGAGAATCAATTGAATAAAAAGATCAAAATGATTAGAAGTGATAGGGGTGGAGAATATGAATTTCCATTTGCAGAAATATGTTCGGAATATGGAATTATCCATCAAACTACTGCATCTTACACACCTTAATCCAATGGTATTGCGGAAAGGAAAAATCGGACATTAAATGAAATAATAAATTCTTTATTAATAAGTTCCGGATTACCGCAGAGTTTGTGGGGCGAAGCTATCCTTACAGCTAACCGAATACTCAACAGAGTACCCCATAGCAAAACGCAATCTATTCCATATGAAAAATGGAAAGGAAGAAAACCCAACTTGAAATATTTCAAAGTGTGAGGGTGTCTAGTAAAGGTACAAGTTTCTTTACCTAAAAGGGTTAAAATCGGACCAAAAACCGTTGATTGCGTTTTCATTGGATATGCTACAAACAGTAAAGCATGTCGGTTTTTGGTTCATAAATCTGATAATCCCGAAATTCACATTAATACGGTAATAGAATCAGATAATGCTGAATTCTTTGAAAGCATCTATCCGTATAAAACTGAATGTGAGTCGTTAAGTGAAAGACCTAAATGACCTCGGGAAGAACCAAAGGAAAATACTCCAAGTATAGAAGATCCAAGGCGTAGCAAACGTCAAAAAACATCTGCTTCCTTTGGACCAGATTTTGTGACATTCTTGCTTGAAAATGAGCCTCAAACTTTTAAAGCAGCTATGTCATCTTCTGATTCAACGTTTTGGAAAGAGGCAGTCAATAGTGAGATTCAATCAATTTTGGATAACCATACATGGGAATTGGTAGATCTTCCTCCAGGAAATAAGCCTTTAGGTTCGAAATGGATCTTTAAACGGAAAATGAAAGCTGATGGCACTATTGACAAATATAAGGCAAGACTTGTTGTCAAAGGTTATAGACAAAAGGAAGGCCTTGATTACTTTGACACTTACTCGCCAGTAACGAGGATAACATCTATTAGGGTGTTAGTGGCAATAGCGGCCGTGTATGGTCTTGAAATCCATCAAATGGATGTTAAAACAACTTTCTTAAATGGAGAATTAGAGGAAGAGATTTACATGGAACAACCTGAGGGTTTTGTGATAGCTGGTAAAGAAAAGAAAGTGTGCAAACTTGTTAAGTTACTTTATGGACTTTAAACAAGCACCCAAACAATGGTATGCCAAATTTGACCAAACAATGTTGGCAAGTGAGTTTAAAATCAGCGAGTGCGACAAGTGTATTTACATTAAAAACACTCCAGGTCATGAAGTCATTGTTTGTTTATATGTTGATGACATGTTGATAATGAGCAAAAACATGACAGATATAAATTCTACTAAGCGCATGCTGGCTAGCAAATTCGATATGAAAGACTTAGGAGTTGCTGATGTGATCTTAGGAATCAGAATTCACAAGACTCCACAAGGTCTAGCATTATCACAATCTCACTACATTGAAAAGGTACTTGACAAGTTCAAGTATTTGGATTTCAAAATTGCCAAGACTCCAATTGACGTGAGTTATGCACTTCAAAAGAATGGAGGTGAAAGTGACTCACAATTGGATTATGCAAGAGTATTGGAAAGTTTGATGTATATCATGAATTGTACACGACCAGATATATTATGTGCTATTAGTAAACTGAGTCGGTTTACAAGTAATCCCAATCACATACATTGGATGGCAATGAAACGAGTTTTGGGGTATCTCAAACATACCCAAAATTATGCTTTGCATTATAACAAATATCCCTCCGTGATCGAGGGATATAGTGATGCAAATTAGATCACTGGATCATCTGAAGTTAAATCCACGAGTGGATATGTTTTCACAATTGGGGGTGGAACAGTACCTTGGAAATCATCCAAACAAACGTGCATCACCCGTTCTACAATGGAATCTGAATTCATAGCTTTAGATAAGGCCGGTGAAGAAGCTGAATGGCTCCGAAATTTCTTGGAAGATATTCCATTTTGGCCCAAACCTTTGGCACCTATTTGTATACATTGTGATAGTCAAGCGGCAATAGGCAAGGCATGGAGCGTTATGTATAACGGAAAATCTCGTCATATACGACGGAGACACAATACCGTTAGATAACTACTCTTTAGTGGTGTTATCACAATTGACTACATAAAATCAAGAGATAATGTATCGGATCCACTTACAAAAGGCCTATCTAGAGAGGCAGTTGAAAGATCATCAAAGGGAATGGGGTTAAGGTCTAGGACAAGTCATCATGACGGTAACTCTACCTAGCAGACTGGAGATCCCACGAGATAGGTTCAAAGAGATCAAACAAAGTTATGAATGACGGTTCAACATTGTCAAATAACTCAACCCATTCTCGTGATGAAGACAATGTTCAGAAATCGAGGTAAAACATTAAGGCTTTTTGATGAGTCAACAAAGCTTAAAGGTTTTTTAATGATTTGCTAAGTCTGGCAGGATATGACCAGATAGTGTATCTATAGGATTACACGTTTAGAAATTACCTATGTGAGTGTGAAGTGTAAGCCGCTTCAAGGGGAATGAAAGTAAAGGTCCATTCTCATGAAACCAGGCAATGTTCATGGCTGAAACGAACACAACCGTGAGAACCATAGATGGTTAAGGATTGATTGTGTGACTTATGTTGTCTAGGTATACAACAAAGCTCGACGGTTCAAAGATATCAAATCTACCGATTGACCAAGTATATCCGATATAAGTTCACTACGGAAAGTTCAAAGGGAAACCTACTTATCCAGATGCAATTAATTCTTGCATGTAAAATACACACGCGTCCGTGCATTCCTTTATTTTATAGCCATTCCCCATTCATGTGGGGGATTGTTGGGATTTTAAGCTTGTGTAGCTTAAAGAAGGTGAATGAGAAATGGAAGAAAAATGAAATATTTGAGTTTCCCTTGGGAAAGGGACATTGTTCCATATCGGAGAAAAAAAAGCTTTTGATGGGTATATATATAATTGCTCTTCTTCTAGCTCTTAAAGAGTCAAGAAAAAGGCAAGCCTCGTGCTGCCGTCGTCGTCGCTCGCTCAGTTTCGGCTTCGGATATTCGGATTCGGATTTGGACAAAGATCGATCGATTGATTAATTTTTTTGGACAAAATTCCTTTCAATTATTTAATTAACGAAAAATTCAATCCGGAATAACCCATGACCCGCGACCCGGTTCGGTCAGGCCCGTTTTCTTTCCCGGATTATTTTAAATATATTTTTCCCGCAATATTTCAAACACCCCATTTCCAACAGCCATGGCTGTTTCTGAAAGGTTGCAAACCTTTTCAGAAACAATGCCAGCAATTCTATAAATAGAGTTTGAATCCCAGAATCTTTCCTTACGAAATTTTCTGAGCTTCTTCTTCTTCTTCTTCTACACAATATTTTCCAGTGTGTTTTACGACCATTGAGTGGTTCGCAGTTCATCAGAGTTTTTGGTACCAATACATTGGTGAGTTAAATCGTTCTATCCTAGGAGGATATATTCCAGCACCTCGGGTACTTGAGGGGAATAATTTCCTTAAGGACACACTGTGTATTCAGTGGGCTCGATTTATTCCTATAATGTTTTTTGTTTTTCAGAATCTATTTTGTTAAACAAGTATTACTAACTTTCTGTTTTTTTTTCCAAAAAGTTTAATTATTTATTACAGCAATACAGAATAATAACATTTCCACCTTACATTGCAGAATGACTGCCTGTTGACGGATGTTCTGACCTGTATTAACCAAAACAAGACAACTTTTGGCCACGATTATATGAAGGCCCGAGATTGCCTAAAAAGCCAATAAATACTTCAAATATAGAAGTTGACTCTTCTGCTGAGATACTTCCACCCTATTACCTGGTCCATTACCCACTTGGAAACCTTGCAACCAGTTGGAATTTACATGTTCAGTATTACCTTCCTTCTGGAGCTGCATTAGTGATCACATAGATTTTTTTTTCCGATTACTAAGTATCACATGGATTTCTAAAGTTGGAGAGCCGATTGACGCGATTATATGCTTTTATAAAATCTAATATGCAAAGTAAGGACTTGAATAACTTATGTGTTTCTCGAAAAATAAAAGAATAACTTATGTCCATTCACCTGTTATTTCTGCCAATTAAATCTAATGTAATGTTCCAATGTCACTTTATCTAAAGGAAAGATCGTTTAAGATAGTTCTTGATACTCATTGTGATCTATTGCCATCTTCCTGTGAGGAGTATAAGAAGAAGGAAACTTTGCCGTAAAGCTCTATTTGAGTACATATCTAGTACTATAGGTCAGATTTGGGAAAAGTCAAGTTCGGAAGAAGGATTCATGATGGGTTTTCCTGGTTCACATGGAAGACGTATGTTAGCTTTTCGGTTCTGTTTACGTCTCTCTGTTAGGTGGGCCAAAATTTGTTCCAACTTTGGCAAACTTAAAGGAGAATATGTGCTTAGATGCATAGTTAAAGGATATAAATGAATTTAACCTTGAACATAAAGTACAACTTTGATTAAAAACTCTTGAAAGGTTAGCCAATTATGTCAAAATTTAGATGGGTGCTATCAATCTAAGCAGCAGAATAAAGGTTTGATTTTTGCGTTGTTATTTGTTGTATTTTTGAATTGTAATTTGAGAAATTTCGACGTTCATTCTTTATTGTTGTTTGTATAAAATGTAATTTATGAGGGCCAGATTGACATTCTTACAAATATATTATTACCTTGAAAGATATTATTAGAACTCAGCAATTTTTAGTGTGTGGAATCCGTGGATTTATCAGTGCTTGTTTCCTGGAATAAATTATGGATGCCAGAGTGGAAGGATGGCAGTATGGCGATGTTGATGATGAAGAACTAATGGTTACAACGACCTTTTTCTGAAGAGGAAGTAAGAGAAGTCTTATACTTTTTGAAGGAGATAAGGCGCCTGGCCCCGATGGATTTAATATGGCTTTATTTGAGAGATGCTGGCAGATTGTGGAGAATGACATGATGAAGACTCAAGAATTTTTCTACCAGGAGGGGACTTCTGAGAGAAGTTTTAATACTGATGACTGTATTGATGAGTTAGAAGGGATGTTGTAATTACCTGGGGCTTCTGTTGGGGGCTGCAACTAGCAAAATGCATCTGGTAAGGTGGCAAAAAGGCACAAGAAGCATAAAAGGAGGTGGACTAGGGGTGAGGGATCTTAGTATTCATAATAAATGCTTGCTCTATGTGTAAGACTGTTAAATATGGGAGCAAGTGCTTTTGGAGTAGTTTTGGGACCTTAAACCAATGAACTCTCCTTATGGAGTTGCAGTATCCTTGATTCAAGAATTCGATCAAACAGAAGGTGAGGAATGGGAAAATATCAGACCATGGTTAGATCCTTGATGTGCTGGGGGGATTACCTAAGGACCTCTTCCCTATCATATATATTACTGCGAATAAAAACTGCTTGCTGGCTGATGTTGATGGATACATTCAGTTCAGAAGAGGTCTAAGTGACTGGGAATTTGCTAAAGCAGAACTTTTTATTCAGAAAATTCATTCAGTAACAGCACTGGAAGCAGTGGTATATTTTCTGAACTCAAACAGTACTGCACTGGAAGCAGCGGTATGTTTTCTGAACTCAAACATTACTTCATAGAACTACTGGAACTCCACCTAAACCCTAAGAATAACCTTTCTCCCCTCTCTCTCATGTGCTTCAACTTTTGCGCTGCTCCTCTCCTGATTCTTTCCAGCCCTTCTTCGACTTCACATTGCTGCTTATACTGAACCCGCTGTTGATAGCAGATCATCACCCTACATTGATTCTAACGCGATGCCACATACAGTAAGTGATATCGATAGAAGAGGTACTCTTCATTGTCTAGACGAACTTCTGAACAAGTGTTTTTTAGGGTCCGTGGATCAGTTTGTTGAATTGACATAGAAATTGAGACGTGGAGCATCGCTTTCTCCTCTGGAGGTTTTGGAAGAGTTCCGTTAAGGAGTGATAAGGTGTTTCAAAGCACTGCTGCTTAATCTGCGTTGCTGTTCCAGTGAGTCCTGCTCGTGCAAACAAATCAGTGGTTGGACTTTGCTTCTGGAAAGCAAAAATTTGCACCCTCACCGTCTCAAAAACTAAATTCAAGGATGAAGAGTGTTTAGTTGCATTTCTAAGTCTGTAACTGCTTCAGTTGCTGTTGGACATTGGCCATCACTGATTCACTTCTGCTGAAGGCAGCAGATGTTGAGGCAGCATGAGGGCAGCAAGACAGCGTAAGCCTTCGGATAGAAGCCATTTCCACTCTGAGAATACTTGTTGCTAAGCTTGGCATTGAAGATGCTTTAGTCTTTTTTTTTTGCCTGGAGTTGCAAGTTAAATTGGCAAAGTTATACATATGTCGAAAATATCCATTAGTGGGGCTGATAAAATTGGAACTGCAATGGATGCTTTAATCTGCTAAATCATGTTTTTGGCTGTAGATGGCATCAGAAAATATCCATTAGTGGGGCTGATATTATGTCGTAGATACTTTTTATGTGAAGATGCTGCTGAAACTGGGAGTCATTTACTGTTGCATTGCAAGTTTACCTGGCAGATTTGGTCCTTATTTTGAAAATTATCCATTGGGTAATGCCACAGTAACTGTAAAGAATTTACAATTATACATTAGTAATCACACTACTGTCTCAAGCAAAAGAATTCTGAAGGCTTTACAATTATGTTCCCGGGAAGAAGAGCATAGTTGTTTTATATGCCCCATGGCAAAGGTCGTAAAACGATTTTAAGCGTGGCATTTAGCTTGTGGAGTGTGTCTTCAAAAGACAAATTTGTTATGGTACCATGTTTTAGAAATAATAGTGAATTTCACTTGCACATTACTTTAGTATGTAATTCTGTTTATTGGTTAAATCTGTTTTAAGATGAATAGCATATTATGAAGAGCTTGGCATACTTGACACGAAAAGGAACAAAGAAGTCTACAATAAACAAATTGTTATCTTTCGTTCTCTTTTGTTCTTTTTTCGAGCTATCTATTATCATAATTACTCTTTCTTGTTCTGCCTATCGAAGATCTTCTCAATTTATTATTATTCTATACCCAGTAATATCCCATACTGTGGAGTTTGGGGAGGGTAGTGTGTACGCAAACCTTACCCCTACCTTGTGAGGATAGAGATGTTGTTTCCAATAGACTCTCGGCTCAGAAAGATCCTCTCAAGGCTTTTAATTTTAATTCATTATTTTTGAGACTGGTGTTGGTGGTCATATTACTACTATATGTGCAGTCCAGAAATTAAATCACTCTGGTGTGCTCAAATTTGGTTGATTGTGCCGGATGATAATTCAATCGTAGATAACATTAAAAAACTTAATTGACGTTAGGGCAGAGAATTTTGTGTGGCTTGTTTTATAATATGGAAAAATGATGACCATCGTTAGATTTGAAACTATTATTAGTTGTTAAAAAACAGTTCCCTCAGTCTCATCAGCAGCTACACTAGCTTCGGCGGTGTCAGTATTTTTGTGCTCTTTTTTTCTTTCTTTATGCTTTTCTTTATTTTTCAGTTTATAGCATTTAGAGATAATGTGACCTTTCTTATGACAATAGCGACACTCTAAATTATTGTATCTGGATATGAAGTCGGATTTGCCCCTAACAAACAAGCCAACTTCCGCTTGAGTTCCACTAGCTTCCCCAGTAATATCACTATCTATCTGTTCTTTTGATTTTAAGATAGATTTAATATCCTTATAAGAGATATTATCCTTTGCATAAAATATAGTATCTTTTATATGCTTAAAAGATGGGGTAGAGAACAAAGCAGTAACACGACTTGATCCTCATCTTTAATTTCAGCATCTATATTACTCAAATCCATAAGAATGGAATCAAAGGTGTCAAGATGAGAGAGAATAGAGGTACCTTCACCCATACGAATTATATAAAGCTTCTTTTCCTTCCCTTGTAATGCCAAGTCTAAGCCATCCTGAATTAGGATAGCTTCTATCTTTAATTGCCACATTCCGAAGTTTACACTTCGATCAAATTTCTCAACATAAGTCTTTGTTAAAGTCATATTTGGCTGTTGAAACTATCCCGGTTAGATTCGACTCTGATACCAATTTGTTAGAATAGGGAACCCGGGTAGTGCGAAATTTAGCCAAACAATGTTATAATCACAATAACAAAGACAATGAGAGTTGATAACAACGACAATTAAAGCATATAAAGAAGACACATAAATTTAACGTGGTTCGGTCAAAGTGACTTATGTCCACAAGCGGAGATGAGTAAGAAAATGTTTTCCACAGATAGTACACTTGACTTGGTCGCCACTGGGAGGATCGCGTAGTAATATGGCCCTTCCCCTTTCTGAGAGAAATTCATAACCGTGAGCCGCCATTGATAGTACATGAGAGCTTCTACGAGAGCGAAACAGAAAGGCACTGAATGTTTAGAGAGAGGAAGACTTTTAGAGAGTGGGTTGATTATACAGAATTTTTAGGAGCGCGCCAAAATGTAACGATGACTCTGCAGATTATACAGGAGAAGCACAAGGGACCCACCGGGTCTAATTGGGTTGACTTCCGTCAAAGATCAATTTCCTCAAGTGCCTTAAAATAATATTTAGAAAATTGAAAAAATAGTAGTATGGCGGAACACACAATTTGCTTGATGTTATAAAATAAGGACTATAAAAGAAATAAATTGAAGACAGAGGGAGATTGATATTTTATTCAACTTTCAAAGTTATGTTCATAATGAACTGAAAACTCCTCTATTTATAGAAGAAATGAAGCAGCTGCGAGGCTTTTCAGGAAGCAGTTGCAAGGCTTTTCTTTAGCTGCTTGTAAGTTGTCTGCATGAGCTTGCAATCTGTCTGTTTAATAAGAAGCTGGTGCAAATCATTTCATTGAGTTGCTTGCAACCTGCATGCATTAGCTGCTTGTAAGCTGTCTGCATGAGCTGCTTACAACCTGCATGTTTAATAAGAAGCTGCTGCAAATCATTTCATTTAGTTGCTTGCAACCTGCCTGCATCAGCTGCTTGTAGATAAACTTCAATAGAGTCCTAAATGGAGAATCTTCTTTAGGAAGATTATCTATAGCGGAGTAATGAATGGACATCCACAATATAATATTTTCATAACACTCCCCCTTAGATGTTCATTAAAAGATAATGTGCCTCGTTAAAATCTTACTAGAAAAAACCCAGTGGAAATTTTTTTAGTGAAGCAAAAAGAGTACACATATTTAGTAATACGCAATTCTAGCTGCCTCATTAAAAACCTTACAAGAAAAACCCCATGGGAAAAAATCTTAGTAAGGAAAAAAGTGTACAGTGCGTATTTCACTCCCCCTGATAAAAACCTTGTTTCAAATATTTGAGTCTCCGCATTCCAATATTGTCTACCATCTTCTCAAAATTTGAAGTTTACAAAGACTTAGTGAACAAATCTCTCGGATTGTCACTTGAACGGATTTGTTGCACATCAATATCACCATTTTTCTGAAAATCATGTGTGTAGAATAATTTTGGTGAAATGTGCTTCGTTCTATCTCCTTTTATAAATTCTCCCTTTCATTGGGCTATGCATGCAACATCGTCTTCTTATAAAATTGTGAATCTTTATCACATTCCAAACCACATTTTTCTCGAATGAAATGAATCACTAATCTCAACCATACACATTCCCTACTTGCTTCATGAATAACTATTATCTCAGCATGATTTGTAGAAGTAGCAACAATAGATTGCTTTGTGGAGCACCATGATATGATAGTACCTCCACATGTAAATACGTACCCAGTTTGAGATCGAGCTTTATGGGGATCAGATAAATAACCTGCATCTGCATAACCAACAAGATCTGCACTACCTTTGTTAGCATAAAACAAACCCATGTCAAGAGTTCCCTTTAAATATCGCAAAATATACTTAATCCCATTCCAATGAATCCGTGTAGGAGAAGAGCTATATATTGCTAGTAAATTAACAAAAAATGCTATGTCATGCCTTGTAGCATTAGCAAGATACATAAGTGCACCAATTGTACTGAGATAAGGTATTTCAGGACCAAGGAGTTCCTCATCCTCTTTCGGAGGTCGGAATGGGTCCTTATTCACTTCAAGTGACAAATTCTCTTAGATTTATTTTGTAAATTGAAATGCACTTGAACTCAAAGTTTCTCGCTTCAAATTGCATGGGACGCACTCTGTTGTAACAAATTCTTGTAGTCCTCTTAACTTTCCAAACTATCTGCCCAAGTTTCACACAATTCGGGCTTTAAGTGATCTCAAAATGCCCAAATCTTTACTTGTTTCCCTTAAATGTCTCTGTCATCTTCAAAACTTGTTCAAGTGCTTCATGATTAGACTAACTTTCAAGACCAGACTGAGAATTCTACGTGCATATCATGTCACTAGAGTCACCATGAAAAGAACTATAAAAGGAAAAGAGAACTAAACAAAAACTGACTAGAAATAACAGAAAACAGGAGATTGCATTCGACAGACGGTGAAAGGGTTTGAACAACAAAACAAGCAAAATATACTTGGGTTACAACCCTAGAACAATCCTAGATAACACTAAACGAGGTAACAAGACTCATCGATCTACGCAAAATAAAAGGATAGAAGGGTTTGAGTCACAAGACAATATCCGGATTACAACCCTGAAATAACCCGGACAATAGAAATGATGACAAAAAAAAAACTACCAAGACTCCTCCATGGCTAACCAATAAAGCAGTGTCTTTCCAATTTTCAAGCTCGACATCTTAGCCACTGAGTCGCACATCGACATTACTAGGACCTTCACAAGTCCCCATCACGTTGACCCTAGCAAATAGCTTTTGGGTCCCTTTTTCCAACTCGTTCTTAAGATCAACTTCTGGAACCGAGACTGATAGCACTGAAAACTTTGCGGCAAGTGGCCCTCCAAGGAACTCAGAAGAGTTCTCATATTCCTTTTCAACACAAATCATGCCCACCATATGCGTCTCATTATAAACATGTAATGGATTTTTGCTAGTATCCGCTGCATCTGGATTTTGCATGATAATGTCACCTGCATCAACAAGATTCTGGACTGCTCTTTTCAGATTTCAACACCTTTCTATGTTGTGCCCCGGGGCATTAGAGAAATATGCGCACCTTTGAGAATAATCAAAATTCTTTGGAAGGGGGTTCGACATTTTTATCTGAATTGGCTTCAACATGTCCAATTGCCTCAACTTTTGGAACAAACTGGCATATGATTCTCCAATAGGAGTGAAAGACTTTTCTCTTTGCTATTGCCTTTTCATTTTGTACTTCGTCCTCGGTTGGAACCTTTTGCGGGTAGGTGGTTGATATGCTTGTAGAGGTGGGTAAGATATTTGTGGTGGCGGTGCAAGCCATTGCGGGTCTTGTGGATGTGGAGAATATGACGGTGCATTTTGGATAGAGTACTGGGAAGGTGAAGTATGACTTTGGAGATTTTGTGGAGAGAAGTAGCATTGGGGAGGATAATCTGGAGTACGAGGATATTCATGTGGTCGATATTGAGGCTGAAAGCATTGAGCAGGAACACCCACTGGATCTTATCATTGGTGGGGCTCAACAACATCTTTTCTATTTCTCTTTCTTCCACGCAAACTTACTGAGATGTTCTGAATGTCTTCTGTAATATCTTTCAATGCAGAGTAGCTCATAATTTTGCCTGACTTGATTCCTTCTTCTACTATCTCCCCCATTTTTACCACATCATTGAAAGGCTTACCTAAAGCTGGGATCAAATGACTGAAGTAGGTGGGTCTTGAGATTGTAGCAAAAGCTCAACCATTTCTTCTTCATAAATCGGAGGACTGACTCGAGCAGCTTGTTCCCTCCATCTGAACCCAAACTCCCTAAAACTTTCTTCGGGTTTCTTTTCCATCTTAGATAGGGAGGAGCGGTCTGGGATAATGTCTAACTTGTACTGATAGTGTCGAACAAAATCTTGAGCTATGTCATCCCATGCATACCACTTACTGACATCTTGACGAGTGTACCATTCCAAGGCTGCCCCACTCAAGCTCTCACTGAAATACGCCATCAACAACTCATCTTTCGCGCCAACACTTCTCATTTCACTGCAATAACCCCTCAGATGGGCTACTGGATCTCCACGCCCATCATACAAGTTAAACTTTGGTATTTTAAACCCCATGGGCAGATGAATATTAGGAAACATACACAAGCCATTGTAAGACATGTTAATCTGATTATCCATCCCTTTCATGTTCTTTAAGGATTGTTCTATACCTTTCAGCTTTCTGGATATCTCATCTCGCTCTTCTTTCCTTGTGAACTTTTCATTTTTGACGTGAGGCTCATTCTAAGAGCTATGATTATATGAGTCTGGGACCTGGTGGGCCAACTCTGGGGGGTAGTATTGGATATCAAAAGGTTTGAACTGGTGTTCACTGTTGGATCTATGAAAGAAACATTGTTGAGAAGTTGTGATAGCGGGGATAGTGGATACGACAAGAGGGCTATTTTTGGCAAATATAGTTGGAGGAAGAACAATGGAGCTACTAGGGAGGTTAGGAAAGCTATGATAAGCGGGAAAATCTAGAGAATATGGGGGATCATCTGACATGATTGACCGGGGCTTGGGTGGGAGTGGCATCTAGGAAGCTAGGTGGTGGCAGGGGTGGTGCCTTACCAGTCATCCAAGTCTGATACATGTCCACCACGTGTTGTCTTAACATCCTTACCTCTTCAACCAACCCAATGTCTTGTTCAACTAATTGCTTTTGGGCACTAGTATCAACGAACTCAATTCCGTTGTCGTCTTCCATTGCCTTTCAACTTTATGTTGTAGGGAAGAGTAATAGCTTAAGAACCACAAACCAACCACCCTTATGTTATAATAAAGATAACAAAGAGGAATAAAATAAAGTCATCACATTAGCGTTAGGGCATTTAACATAAGATAATCTCACATTATGTGCAGTGCACCTAGTCACAATTATCGGTTCTAAAATGACTTCGAGGGTACGAATGTCATATTGGCATCATCCCAAGTTCACTCTTCTTGCCCCTTTTTCTCTTCATTTTTCTCATTAACACTCCTTGGTTTGCTCATTTTCTTTCCTCTCTTTTCGTTCCTCTCTTTTTCCTTCTGATTGTCACTCTTTTCTTTCCTCTCATTTCTCATATCCCACAACTTTTTTTTTTTAATTTATTTTTAAAAATATGATTCGATCGAACCCGATGTAGGTTGCCTACGTATCATGTTCCACATGAATCGGACCAAGCGTAGTTCTGGAAAAGTAGTGGACAAAATAAACTAAAAACAAATATCTTTTTGGATTTTCCATTTATAGCTTTTTTTGGTTTACAAATATATCATAGGAATTACGATAACAAAAGATTCGACAAGCTCAACTAGATTACGACAAACTGTGACACCACCTAAACGAATCAGTACTACTGGACAAGATTTATAAAATAAGAGACAAAACATACTCAAAATATAAAAAGTCTCCTCAAACAGCTCCTGAAAGCAACGGTCCTGACTAAGATTGTCCCTGGGGCATCTATCATGCTCAAGCTCCGGTAAATAAATCCACACCTTAATGAGAAAAATAAGATTAAATAGATTTAGTAACTCAAGACACTATGCGACGCCACAACACCTCCTATTGGACACATGCAAGATATGATTGGGCTATTTTGCAAAATGGCCTACGTGGCCAAGGGTGGCTATTAGTGCAAACTCAATTAGGCTGACCTCTAAGACACAGAAAACACCTCACGAGGGCCTATGTAGCCCCAACCTCTTAGGAATCAGGGTCTCCAAAATTACTTTGCAAAAATGGCCCCACTTTGCAAAAATGACCTATATGGAAAAAAATTGGCTAAGCATGCAAATTCAACAGGAATGAACCTTAAACTGGGAGAACATCTTTTTGTGGACATAGGATTCTAAGACATGGGTCACTGAACCATTTTGCAAAAATGGCCCTATTTTGCAAAACGGCTGATGTGGCCAAAATGGCTAGACATGCAAGATTTGGCTACGACCCCCGAAGCCAAGAACTTAACTCACTAGGAAGACTGGACCCTATATGGGCTGCCTACGTATCCCATCTCAAAAGACGAGAATCAGGTATCCGTAGTTCGGGAGGATTAGATATGGGAGAAAGCTTTGAAAACAAATGCAACTAATTTGGAAAAATTGTTGTTTTCTTTTTGGAAAAATGATAAGAAAGTGTAAAATCTTTATTTTATTTTATTTTATTTAGAAAACGGGCAAGAAACTAAAAGTG
Organism: Nicotiana tomentosiformis; assembly: GCF_000390325.3. Classification (NCBI taxonomy): domain Eukaryota; kingdom Viridiplantae; phylum Streptophyta; class Magnoliopsida; order Solanales; family Solanaceae; genus Nicotiana; species Nicotiana tomentosiformis. The sequence goes on from NC_090813.1 coordinate 84,918,689, forward strand.
ATAAAACCCTCAATATTCTCTCTTACTTCATTTTTCACCTTCCTTCCCAAACATCAGTCTGACAAATGACCTTTCTACCCTCAAAGATATAACATTTAGCACATAGGATGATTTAATGTCCTTTTGGGCCGGCGGACCCATTTGACACAATTTGGACAGGCTTCCTACAAAGGATACGGTACCTAGGACCAGACCGGGCCCTGCTAGGTCACAAATGATATGATTCAAATAAAAATGAACTAAAGGCTGACCTACGTTTGAGGTTCACTAACAAGGCAATTCGGGGGAGCGTATGGTCGATAGTGACTGCTCAAGCTTTTCACTCACTCCATACGTCCGACGACCCCCACTCCTAAAATAAGGTTGACTCAACGAAGAGTTCGTGTACGCGATGCGTACTACGAGACTTGTTGTAGAAAGAATTGACCGGGTAATGTATATGATGACAGTTATAAAGCAGTAACACATAAAGAAAAACTGTAAACACATAAACAACTAGCAATAATAAAACGACATAAACAAAAATAAAAATCAAATAAAGAAAATAATAAACATAAAAACCTCAAGCGAATTGTAACGACCCGGTCGTTCGTTCTGAGAGTTATAGATCCGTTTTCCCCATCTATCCTTATTTATGTGTTGTTCAGCTGTGTTGAGTTGTATCGGATTAGTTGGTTCGGGTCCGAAAGGAACTCGGAGTGAAATAAGACACTTAGTCTCATAATTGAGAAATTTAAGTTAGAAAAGTGGACCGAATATGGATTTATGTGTAAATGACCTCGGAATTTAATTTTGATGATTCCAATAGCTCCGTATGATATCTTAGGACTTGTTGGTCTATTTGGTTAAGGTCCCTAGGGGCTCGGGATGATTTCGAATGGTTAATGAGAAGTTTGGAAGTTGGAAATTTCATAAGATTAAAGTTTAAAGTGAGTTCGCATAAGACCTAAATTCCATTAAGCATAACTCTCATTATACGAAGTGTAATATGGTGTATTACCTATCAAATTAAATATCTTTGAGTCTAGTTTCTAACGCTTCAAACCGTTCGTCATTTGGACATTCCTACAAGAAGTTATGACCAAATTGCCAAAGGCTGGCGGAGGAGCCTGCGGATGCGAAGCATCCGAGGTCGCGTCCGAAAGAGAGGCTGGCAGTGAAGTGCTGCCATAGCGTCCAGGTCCGCATCCGACCTTCAAAGAGGAGTGAAGTGGGGATGCGAAGCATCCAGGGCCGCATCCGAAACCCAGAAATCTGGGCCTATAAATACAAGGTCGGGGAAGGGGGATATTTTGAGTATTTGTGGGTTAGGGTTCTTGAGGTGAAGGGACGATTTTGAGCTCAAATCATGTCCAATCAACCAAGGTAAGCTGTTAATGATGTTTTGGGTTGATTATTACTCAATATACATGATTTCTAACATCATTCGTACATCCAAATACAAGATTTCATCATCAAATCCTCAAGAACACAAAAATCACCAAAGTTGTGATTTTCAAGATTGATCTACTAGAGGTAATTCCAATGCTTCAAACTTGTTTATTATGAGTAGTTAGAAGTATTTGAAGCATTTGTTACATGTTTTAATGGTTGAAAGATTGGATTATAAAACTCTAGTTCATGGCATGAATAGTACTTTTGAGAATGGTTGGTCACACATGTGATGTTAGGATTATGAGTTGTTAAAGAATGATGGTGGGATGAATTGTTGATAAATGATGGGAGTTGCAAGAACTAATTCTATGGTTAATAAATGTATAAATGTATGCCCACTAGGTGTTTGGTAGATTGTCTAAATGGCTGAAACTATGGAATGGGTTACTAATGTTGGTCCCAATAGATGTTGATATTGTAGATTGAAGTTGCTTAGCATAGTAGATCGTTGTATTATCATTAAGGGGTGAATTTCAGTTTCGGATCGTTGGCATTGAATTGAGAAGACAAGAAAGCATTCAGAGGTGGATATGCACGGAGTGGAAATTTCCTGAGTATTGATTAGCTTGCTCGACATTGGGTTCATCTTGTTGAGGTAAGTAACGATTGTAAATCTAGTCCTGAGGGTATGAAATCCCGGATTTTGTATCATTCTATTATTTTAAAGTGACGCACATGCTAGGTGACGGGCGTGTGGGCGTGCACTGTTGGGGATTTGTGACTTGGTCCGTCCCGTGGCAACTGTAAAGTTGCATACTTTGTTGAAACCGTTGATACTTATATGATTTAGAAAGAACTTTTGTAAATTGGGCCGAATGCCATGTTTGGGCCTTGCGCCAATGTTGTTTGGATCCTTAGGGGCTATTTTGTATCATCCTCTCACTGTTTTTGATTGAAAATCTATACTCAGTCATGGTTATACTTGTTTACTGCATAACTCAGTTTTATGACTCTATTTTGATGCATACAAATGTTTTGGGCCGAATGACTTGTTTTACTGAAATGCCCGAGTGGCTTTAAATATTTATGACTGAGTGTGGCCGAGGGCCTGATTTGTGAGGATGAGTGTGGATCGGGGCTGCCCGCCTGCAGCATACTTGTGACTGAGTGAGGCTGAGGGCCTGATTTGTGAGGATGAGTGTGGATCGGGGCTACCCGCATGCAGCATACTTTATTATTATCGCACGTGAGTTGTCCGTGCAGATTATAGCGCTTGGGATAAAGGATTCCCTCAGGAGTCTGTACACACCCCCAGTGAGCGCAGGTACCTACTGAGTGCGAGTGCCGAGTGCCGAGTGATGAGTGATTGTGAGGTATGCCCGAGTGGCAAGAGTGATTGTTAGGAATGCCCGAGTGGCAAGAGTGATTGTGAGGTATACCCGAGTGGCAAGAGTAATTGTGAGGTATGCCCGAGTGGCAAGAGTGATTGTGAGGTATGCCCGAGTGGCAAGAGTGACTGTGAGGTTTGCCCGAGGGGTTGTTTATGATTTCATCATTTTTACTCACATTTGCTGAGCCTTTGTTTGAAAAACTGTTGGAAAAATATCTTTAAATGATTTTTACTGGAACTGGGTTTAAACGAGATGTTTGATTCAAATCCTGATTTTTAAGAGCATGTGGTATTTTGCTGAGATTTCCTGATATGAACGTTACATGCTTTATTGCTCGTCACTACTGCTCAGTCTTTATTTATTGTTGTTACTTATTGAGTTGGCGTACTCACGTTACTCCCTGCACCTTGTGTGCAGATTCAGGTGTAGCTGGACACGGTAGCGGTTATTGAGTATTCTGGTTGCAGGTTTTCTCGGAGATAGTAAGGTAGCTGTTTTGCGATCGCAGCCCCTGCTCTTCTCCCTCTTATCTTCCTCTAGTTGTATTTAGCTATTTTCCAGGCTGAGTTAGCCTTGACATTGTTAGACAGATCGTAATAGATGCTCATGACTAGTGACACCCCGATGTCGGGCTTTTCTTTTCCGCACTTCTGTTTTTCTTTGATTTGAACTCTTTAAATGGAGGTTTTTAACTTGAAATTATCTTTGAAATGAATATATTGGTTTGTTTTGGAAATGAGTCGGCTTGCCTAGTTCCACGATAGGCGCCATCACGACAGGGTTAGTTTTGGGTCGTGACAGATTGGTATCAGAGCCTAGGTTACATAGGTCTCACGAGTCATGAGCGGGTTTAGTAGAGTCTTGCGGATCGGTACAGAGACGTTTGTACTTATCTTCGAGAGGCTACGAAACCTTTAGGAAGCTTCACATTCTTGTATTCTATCGTGCGAAAATGATTCAGCTTGAGACATAACTCTTTGAATTCCTTCCACGCATCTCGTATGCGCACATGAGCGCTCGGTATCAGTTGTGCATCGCCGGCTTGTGATTCTATGAACAAGGTTGAGATGTGTATTCTGTGTTATGGTGGTGGGCCAGTCTGTAGGACATGAGGCCATGGTTAGACCGCAGCTTAGGCTCGGTAGCTTGAGTTGTAACCTATACATTTGGACTCATATGTCCGATAATGTCACTACGAGTTGAATTGTGGCTCGATGAGCAGTGGAATGGCTTTGTGGTGAGTATGACGTAACTTCTAGAAGTGTTAAGACTATGTGAATGTGACGAGAAATGTTTTATTTGAATGTAAAGGAAGGCCATTGGGTGCTTGGATTTTCATTTTGATGCGACGTACCGTCTCGAGTGTGAATGTTTTGAAGGATCTTTCACATTGTTAAATTTTGGGGCAAATTAAATTCTCATGTATGTCAATGAGTTTGAACTCAAGAAGAGTAAGTGGTTGTGTAGTAATGGTAGTTGCGAATGGGTATTTGATATTGATGGCTTGGGAAAGATAATCTTTGAAGAGACTTAGAGTCGGTAATATTTTATTGGTTCAGGTGCGACAGAGATACATTTCGATTTGATGCAATAGTTGGGTAGAAAATTATGAGGGAAGACATGGCAGGAAGTATTTCGTGGTGGTTGAAGTACTAACAGGTCAAGTAGGAGAAGTAGAGGTTGAGAGGTTTCTTAAAAGAGATGATTTAACCGAAGTAAGAGAGGCAAATTAGCATATGAACTCACTAGTAGGGTAGTCGTGCGCCTTGAGAAAGTGCAGAATGGTTTCGAATCATGTTAGTATGTGAATCGGCCTGCAAACTCTATTTGGAGTGATGGTTAGAGTACAAAGGAAAAATTTAATATGGCAGAAAGGAGTGTGTTTGAAATGAATAGAGGCATGGAGATCTGATTATCATGTCAGGTGCAATATGACTTGAGTTCGGAAGGTATTGTTGACGTATAGTTGATGTCAATAGGGAAAGTGCAGACTTGTACAAATGGTGGGCGAGCATGAACTCAGGAGAATTTACAGATTTAGTGGTCGTTGCACTCAGTGCAGTGTCATTGGAAGATATCGGTAAGGAATTTCACATATAGGTTATCTCATGTGTGCAGCTAGCGGTGGCATGATGTTGATGAAGCGTTTGCGAGGAATATTACTCACTACCCGGTAGGAGTTCGCATATGTGATTTTGGCTGGAGATTCAGAATGTTCATGAAAGGCTTAATAAAAGACTTCGAGAAGTCTGGCAGGTTAACGGTGCGAGACCTTGGTAATTGAGAAGGAGAAATCCTTACAATTTCTAATTTTATATAATAGCAGCTTAAGGCTAAGTGGGGGAGTCTGCTATCGACGAGTTGATTGCACGGTTATGGGTCGTATTATTTTCGGTTCAGGGTATACCGGTGAATCAGTTATGACTTGCAGAGGTCGAGGTCGAGGATGACTCGGGTAAAGGAATTTCTGGACACAAGTTGTATTACGCTCTATGGTTATAGGAGGACTATAAAATAATTGAGTGGTTATTCGCAGAGAATGTAGTGTACATGGAGCGGGAATTTGCTCGGTTACGTAGGAGTGTGGGTTACTTTTTATTCCCTTAGTTGTTGGTGTGCTAATGGGGCACAGGTCGTTTCAGTCCGTTTGGTCGGTTAATTTGAGAATTGAGTAGAGTGGATGACTCTCGAGAATGGTTCCAATGGATTCAAGATTTATAAATATGGCTAGAAAACTGGGAGTTGCATTGAACGGTATTGAGACTCGTGGCATCTTATATCATTGTGAATTATGCATTTCAGTATCAAGAAGGTAAAGGAAACTATTTTAGATTCACCTAAAGTCTCTTCGGAGTAAGTATTTTTGGTTGTGGAACCTTTGGAATACATAAAAAGGGAATTCGGCGGCTTATAAGCCTTAGGGCGGTGCGATTCTATGCTAGAGTTCATGGGGCAAGTTTTAGTTAAGGATAGTAGTGTTCTAATAAGGAAATAAAATAGCAATTTGAAGGCAATTTGGAAAGGACTTGGGGAAATAGTACAGTTTGGAAGTAGGTTGGTGTAGCACAGTAATGGGTATGATCGATTATTTGTGTACTTATGACGTGGCTAGTATCTACAGGTGTTTCGTGGCAATGCTCCCGAATTTGGCAACCTGTGTGGCTTGGTGAAGTTAGAGGAATTCGGTTCAGATAGCTTGATTATGTGCAAATGGATTTCAAAGTGTTCATGATGGGTTCTACCATGGTTTGAACCAGATATTTTCTGCCGATGTACGGAACGTGTTGTGTGTTATGATTTTCCCCTAGAAAGAAGCAAGAAAGAGGTTTCTGACTAATAAGGTATGTAATTTGCTAGTGACTTAGAGTTGATAATGGAATTCTTATGCTTGTCACATGATGGCATAATAGATGTGGTGTGTTGTGCGGGAATAGGATTTACATGTACCAGGCCACAGTTCAGTTTTGAAGGGAAGGACATAAATTCTTAGGGAGCATGAATGATTTCCGATGACTAGGTGGCACAGAAGAAGCTTCAAAGTATTTCTCGTGGGAGGATTGTGTATGAGAGAGGTGTTAGGCATTCGGGCGATGGAGGTGGAATCAAATAGGGTGATTCATGTATTCTATGGAATTGAAGATTGGGAGTTCTCATGAGCAGATTATTTCATGGACTGTGAAGTTGTGGCCGGAGCTAGCCAGATGATAGAAGGTGTTATGATTCCGTCATTGTGGACGTTCGAAGGTTGTTTATCTATTGGTGGCTGACCATAGTTGATTTGAGGCCCATTGGTAGGCCCAATTAGGATGTGTATTCTACACCGATCAGGATTGATTGGCTGCATACTGCTATTGTTGAAGGATGTGCCATTCGGTTGATGTGAAGCTTATTCGTGTTCTGGAATGATTGGTGAGTTACTTTTCTATGCTACGAGGAGTTGTGATTAGTTGGTTATATGCACATATGGTGCGGTTCTATTATGGCCTTATAGCAGAATTTGAGCGAGAATAGTATTGGATATTGCTTGGTTGATGATGTATTGGTCACGTTCTTTCAGATTTTATGTGGCATGGTGTCGTTTGCTTCTCTGTGGTTATAGTAATGTACTTTGGGTACTTGATATCGAATTGCGCATGGTTATTGATTTTAGCAAGGTGACTTGAGGTGTTTCATATGGACCAGTATTTGGATAGGGTCGCGTATTGCAGCAGGGTTATATGGAAATATGATCCCTTGTGTAAGATTCGTATATTATAGTTCTGCGGTGTGTAATGGGTTATTAGCATTGCGTCGGGGTGGTAATCGTTGAGCTTGCAGAACGGTTCTCCTGTTTGGGTCATTATTACGATTGGGTACATTTGGAATGTTGTTATCTGGTGCACGGATTGCACGGGTTGTGGATTTAAATTGTATTGATGTGTCATGTCACTAGAGTGGTCGTGCTGGAGGAGACGAGGTCATTGGGCCTAGAATAGATGCTATCAGATTGATTGTGGTATAATTAGGAGGATAATATCGGAAGTCGGCTTTGAAATTTGCTATAGTTCTTGTAGAAGGAACGGGAGCTCCATGACCTGTTGGTCTAATGAATGGTTATGAATTCGATATGTTTCTTTTATCATCGGCAGTGTACAACGGTTTTAGAACGAGGTTTTGTCTGATATGAGGTTTATTACCAGCACTTGTTGATTTGAGTCGATACTGTGATTTGAAATCATTGCATCGAGCATTCGAGCTATGCGGTATTTGAATTTGAGTATTTGAGTTATGGTTACGGCTTTTGGTACAGCTTGTTCAGACTTATACGGTATGTAGAAGCGAACTTCTAATCTTATAAGAAATTTCGGATGTCGTAAATTTGATTCGAAGGCTTGTGGGCTATGTTGAATTGAGGAATTTCAGTTATGCTGTGCTATCGGACTTGTATGGGTTAGAGTGATGTGGGATCACCCCCGGATATGTGCATGGGAAAGTTACACAGTGATTTGATGGCTTTTGGAACAACTCTGGGCACGTTCGAGGACGAACGTATGTTTAAGTGGGGGAGGATGTAACGACCCGGTCGTTCGTTCTGAGAGTTATAGATCCATTTTCCCCATCTATCCTTATTTATGTGTTGTTCAGCTGTGTTGAGTTGTATCGGATTAGTTGGTTCGGGTCCGAAAGGAACTCGGAGTGAAATAAGACACTTAGTCTCATAATTGAGAAATTTAAGTTAGAAAAGTGGACCGAATATGGATTTATGTGTAAATGACCTCGGTATTTAATTTTGATAATTCCAATAGCTCCGTATGATATCTTAGGACTTGTTGGTATATTTGGTTAAGGTTCCTAGGGGCTCGGGATGATTTCGAATGGTTAATGAGAAGTTTGGAAGTTGGCAATTTCATAAGATTAAAGTTTCAAGTGAGTTCGCATAAGGCTTAAATTCCATTGAGCATAACTCTCATTATACGAAGTGTAATATGGTGTATTACCTATCAAATTAAATATCTTTGAGTCTAGTTTCTAACGCTTCAAACCGTTTGTCATTTGGACATTCCTACAAGAAGTTATGACCAAATTGCCAAAGGCTGGCGGAGGAGCCTGCGGATGCGAAGCATCCGAGGTCGCGTCCGAAAGAGAGGCTGGCAGTGAAGTGCTGCCATAGCGTCCAGGTCCGCATCCGACCTTCAAAGAGGAGTGAAGTGGGGATGCGAAGCATCCAGGGCCGCATCCGAAACCCAGAAATCTGGGCCTATAAATACAAGGTCGGGGAAGGGGGATATTTTGAGTATTTGTGGGTTAGGGTTCTTGAGGTGAAGGGACGATTTTGAGCTCAAATCATGTCCAATCAACCAAGGTAAGCTGTTAATGATGTTTTGGGTTGATTATTACTCAATATACATGATTTCTAACATCATTCTTACATCCAAATACAAGATTTCATCATCAAATCCTCAAGAACACAAAAATCACCAAAGTTGTGATTTTCAAGATTGATCTACTAGAGGTAATTCCAATGCTTCAAACTTGTTTATTATGAGTAGTTAGAAGTATTTGAAGCATTTGTTACATGTTTTAATGGTTGAAAGATTGGATTATAAAACTCTAGTTCATGGCATGAATAGTACTTTTGAGAATGGTTGGTCACACATGTGATGTTAGGATTATGAGTTGTTAAAGAATGATGGTGGGATGAATTGTTGATAAATGATGGGAGTTTCAAGAACTAATTCTATGGTTAATAAATGTATAAATGTATGCCCACTAGGTGTTTGGTAGATTGTCTAAATGGCTGAAACTATGGAATGGGTTACTAATGTTGGTCCCAATGGATGTTGATATTGTAGATTGAAGTTGCTTAGCATAGTAGATCGTTGTATTATCATTAAGGGGTGAATTTCAGTTTCGGATCGTTGGCATTGAATTGAGAAGACAAGAAAGCATTCAGAGGTGGATATGCACGGAGTGGAAATTTCCTGAGTATTGATTAGCTTGCTCGACATTGGGTTCATCTTGTTGAGGTAAGTAACGATTGTAAATCTAGTCCTGAGGGTATGAAACCCCAGATTTTGTATCATTCTATTATTTTAAAGTGACACACATGCTAGGTGACGGGCGTGTGGGCGTGCACTGTTGGGGATTTGTGACTTGGTCCGTCCCGTGGCAACTGTAAAGTTGCATACTTTGTTGAAACCGTTGATACTTATATGATTTAGAAAGAATTTTTGTAAATTGGGCCGAATGCCATGTTTGGGCCTTGCGCCAATGTTGTTTGGACCCTTAGGGGCTATTTTGTATCATCCTCTCACTGTTTTTGATTGAAAATCTATACTCAGTCATGGTTATACTTGTTTACTGCATAACTCAGTTTTATGACTCTATTTTGATGCATACAAATGTTTTGGGCCGAATGACTTGTTTTACTGAAATGCCCGAGTGGCTTTAAATATTTATGACTGAGTGTGGCCGAGGGCCTGATTTGTGAGGATGAGTGTGGATCGGGGCTGCCCGCCTGCAACATACTTGTGACTGAGTGAGGCTGAGGGCCTGATTTGTGAGGATGAGTGTGGATCGGGGCTACCCGCCTGTAGCATACTTTATTATTATCGCACGTGAGTTGTCCGTGCAGATTATAGCGCTTGGGATGAAAGGATCCCCTCCGGAGTCTATACACACCCCCAATGAGCGCAGGTACCTACTGAGTGCGAGTGCCGAGTGCCGAGTGATGAGTGATTGTGAGGTATGCCCGAGTGGCAAGAGTGATTGTGAGGAATGCCTGAGTGGCAAGAGTGATTGTGAGGTATGCCCGAGTGGCAAGAGTGATTTTGAGGAATGCCCGAGTGGCAAGAGTGATTGTGAGGTATGCCCGAGTGGCAAGACTGACTGTGAGGTTTGCCCGAGGGGCTGTTTATGATTTCATCATTTTTACTCACATTTGCTGAGCCTTTGTTTGAAAAACTGTTGGAAAAATATCTTTAAATGATTTTTACTGGAACTGGGTTTAAACGAGATGTTTGATTCAAATCCTGATTTTTAAGAGCATGTGGTATTTTGCTGAGATTTCCTGATATGAACGTTACATGCTTTATTGCTCGTCACTACTGCTCAGTCTTTATTTATTGTTGTTACTTACTGAGTTGGCATACTCACGTTACTCCCTGCACCTTGTGTGTAGATTCAGGTGTAGCTGGACACGGTAGCGGTTATTGAGTATTCTGGTTGCAGGTTTTCTCGGAGATAGTAAGGTAGCTGTTTGGCGATCGCAGCCCCTGCTCTTCTCCCTCTTATCTTCCTCTAGTTGTATTTAGCTATTTTCCAGGCTGAGTTAGCCTTGACATTGTTAGACAGATCATAGTAGATGCTCATGACTAGTGACACCCCGATGTCGGGCTTTTCTTTTCCGCACTTCTGTTTTTCTTTGATTTGAACTCTTTAAATGGAGATTTTTACCTTGAAATTATCTTTGAAATGAATATATTGGTTTGTTTTGAAAATGAGTCGGCTTGCCTAGTTCCACGATAGGCGCCATCACGACAAGGTTAGTTTTGGTCGTGACACGAATATTCTAAAAAACTAACAAGATCAAGTACCAGCTCGAACCTGCAACTCCCCAGCAGAGTCGCCAAAGATATCACACCCCTTTTTTCACCTTTTAACCCCCTTTAAAATATATATAAAAAAGTGATTTAAAAGCTTAAAAGGGTTTTCAAACTGAAAGTGACAAAGAATTATGTTCAGAAGGATTTTTCAGAGTCGCTATCTGACATTTGGTTTCGGTGTGCCAGGTAACCATTTTTTTAAAAAGAATTCATTCAAAACACATTTGACCCTAAAACTGACTGCACCATAAATTCTAAGTAAGGGGTTCATTTGACTCGGGGAGAAGGTGTTAGACATTCCCCGAGTCCCGTAACTAGTACGGTTGCACACTTGATCTAGTCGGCTTTAAAGAATACTAAAACCGAGGCAAAAACACATAGAGAAAATAAACAAACAAGAGGCTCGAGGTTATTCCCACCTAAATAAAAGAAAATAAAATAAGAGCAAAAAAAATATAAAAAAAATACTATACTACGCTTCCATGATGATATCGTCCCATCCTTGGCCTTCATTTACATGTACCTCGGGGCATTCCCCAGATAAAATAATAAACTAAAGGGAACAATCTCTTGCCTCAAAACTTAAACAAAATCCTAAGGCTTGCCTACCCAAGTGTGGTTGGCTTAGGCATGCTCCTAGCGAATAATATAATGTCACGACCCAAAATCCCACCACAAGCGTCGTGATGACACTTAGTCTCTAAGACTAAGTAAGCCGATTTTAATTACAATTCAAGCCATTCTTTTTATATATATCAACATCGAAAATAATTGCAAATATAACAACCTCCCAAGACTGGTAATACTGAGCCACGAACTCTAACTGAATACATGAAATGATCTCAAGGATTGAATACTCAATACTGTTCGAATAATCATTAACAATACAATAAAATGGAAAGACTCCAAGGGACTGCGACGACTAAGCAGCTCTACCTCGAATCCTTGCGATCATACTTTAACTCTGTCCGAGTCCGATATCTCCAACACCTGGCTCTACACAAAAATGTGCAGAAGTGTAGTATGAGTACACCACAGTCGGTACCCAGTAAGTATCAAGACTAACCTCAGTGGAGTAGTGACGAGGTACAGTCAAGACACTCACTAGTCTAATAACATGTGTAATATAGCATACAAGAATAATAGGAAACAAATAACAATGATGGCAATAATAATCAACCAGTGATATAAACATCAGGGCGGCAAGAACACCATAAATATTGCTCAACAAATAATGAATGCAAGTACAACCAATTAATCAAGTCCTTCAAATATAATTCTTTTTCCTATAAATCTTTCAAATAATAATATGCAGGATATAATACTTTCCAATAATTTTATTTCGAATATATTTCCTTCAAATGAATATCTTTCAAATATAATTCTTTCAAATAAAATTTTGGAATATAATTCCTTCAAATAAAAGTCACCTTGTGACACCTCATTTCATATTCATAAAAATATGGGTCTCAGCCCACTTTCATATTTTCACGGTACCTCGTGCCTATATTTCTATCACAACTACACGGACAACTCACGCGCCAAAAATATCAATATATAAAAGAATCTGCACGATCAATTTACTTTAGAAATAGTTTGAGTGAAGAAAATGACATTTGCACTTAAATTAAAGCATCAGATAAACTACTGATTTGGATTTAATACTTATTAATTTAAAACATAATAGAAATTTTCTTTTATTTAAAACAATTCAGTCATAAAAAATCAGTAAAAACCAGAAATATAAATCTTCAGAGTCTCGTACTAAAATGCCAAAGCCAATATAATACAACAAGGAGAACAAAACATATAATAATAAAGTCAACTAGTACATCACCAAAGAAGACAAGAATTTACATATCACGAAAAAATAAAATAACCAAAGGCAAGTGCATCCATAGAAAAATGTCAACAAAAGGGCACTCCCGAGGTACCGCCTCGTAGTCCCAAAAGTAAATATACAAGATATGGGGATCTCCCGGAATACCGTTCTGTAGTCCCAAAGTAAATATGCAGGACATGGGGATCTCCCAGAATACCGTTCCGTAGTTCTAAAGTAAATATGCAGGGGGATCTCCCGGAATACCGTTCCGTAGTCCCAAAGTAAATATGCAAGACAAGGGAGGATCTCCCGGAATACCGTTTCGTAGTCCCAAAGTAAATATGCAGGGGGATCTCCCAGAATACCGTTCCGTAGTCCCAAAGTAAATATGATTTCAACAACTGCACATCAAGTGCTCACATATCACAAATGGATCATCAAGTACTCAAATATTACAACATATCACAAATTTCAATAATATATTATTCTTTTCACAATAAGAAACCCACGGCTCGGCCATAATGAGCACAACATCTTAACAAAATATTCGGGAGTGAATAACTCAACCGAATAATATTTCACTATTCGGCACTTTGCCTCAATATGATTCACAGCCTTCATAATTCAAATTCTTGATAATTATATAACGCTTCGGTTTAAACTTATTTCATTAATTATTTGCAGATGAAAAATTCATAATAAAATTAAATTCCAAGAAATATCAAATCATCAAACTCACGGAATTCACATAAATATACAAGTAATAATCACATCAAATTGTCATATAAAAATAAATTTAACAAATGCGAATTGAGGCATGGCAAATAGATGATTTAATAAATGTCAGCGGTTATACAATTTACTACACAATAGGCCTAAAACTTTAACCCAATATATTTTGCACATATAAGCCCGAGTACGTACTCGTCACCTCGCGTACACGGCTTTTCACATTTCACAAATGGCACATAAGACTCGATGCCTAAGGGGTAATTCCCCCACTCAAGGTTAGGCAAGATACTTACCTTTTTGAAGTTAGGACAATATTCTAAAATAGCCTTCTTGATTGAACTGACCTCCGGACAACTCAAAGCTATCCAAATTAATTGTACAACCTCATTAAAATTTATCGAAAATAATTCTGAATAATAATATGTCGGCTTAAAAAATTATTCCAAAAAAGTCAAAAAGGTCAACGCGGGGCCCGCCTCTCAGAGCCTGACATAATTTTCATGACATCCGAACACCCATTCCGATACTAGTTCAACCATACTAATTTTATCAAATTCCGATAACAACTCGACCTCCAAATCTTAAATTTTCGTTCTTGAAAAGTTTTGCAAAACTCTTGATTTCTTCCATTTCAATCCAAAATAAATGATGAATATAACCATAGAATCATGAAGTATAATCACTTTCGGATATAAAACACTTACCCCAATCCATATAGTGAAAATCGTCTCAAACATCGCTTCAATCCGAGCTCCATAGCTCCAAATATGTTAAAAATGGTTGAAACCTCGAAATATAGCTACTGCCCAGGTATTTGCTCTTTGTGATCGCGGAAAATGCTTTGCGATCGCGAAGCACAACTTTTCTCAGCCCAAAATTTGCCTTTCGCGATCGCTTAAAATGCTTCGCGATCGCGAAGAACAAGTGCCCAACTCTTCCAGATAGCCTCTAGTATAATGATCATAACCTTTGGTACAAAACTCCAAATTGCAAATGGTTTAACTTTCTGAAAACTAGACACCAAGGGATATAACTTTCATTTGTTGCTCATCTCTCAATTCCTTATAGATTGCTAGATATAAGCTTTCAAGTCAGCCTTGTGCAACAGAGATTTTCAAACTCTTCCCATATAGCATATAGTTTATCCACCATAACTTTTTGTACACAACTTCAAATATTAATTGATTTACATTTCTGAAAACTAGACACAAAGAGCTATAACTTTTATTTTTGGATCATCTCCAAATTCCTTATAGATTGTGAGATATAAGCTTCCACAGTCGGGTGAGTGCAGCAGGATTTTCCTCTACGCGATCGCGATTCACAGTGTCCAAACAACAAAATTAATCTTCGCGATCGCGACCGTTTGTCCGCGATCGCGATGCATACCTCTGTGGACAAAAACCAGCAACTAAAAATGGCCTAGAAATGATCCGAAACCACCCTGAAACTCACCCGAGTCACTCGGGACCCCGTTCGAACATACCACACATCCTAAAATACAATACAAACTTAGTCGGGGCTTCAAACTACGTCAAACAACGCTGAAATTACAAATCGCGCATCGAATCAAATTTTGAGTTTTCAAATCTTCCAACTTCTATATTTTGCGCCGAAATATATCAAATCAATCCGGGATGATTTCAAATTTTGAACACAAGTCATAAATGATGTAATGGAGCTATTCCAATTTCCGGAATCATAATCCGACCTCGTTATCAAAAATTCAACCTTCGGTCGGATTCTTCCAAAAATCTTATATTTTCTAACTTTCGCCAAAATGCGTCGAATTGACCTACGAACTTCCAAATCCAAATCCGAATATATGCCTAAGTCCGAAATCATCATACGAAACTATTGCCATCATCGAAATTCTATTCCGGGGTCGTTTGCTCAAGAGTCAACTCTCCGGTGAACTCTTTCCATTTAAGCTTCTAAATAAGAATTGTTCTTTTAATTTAATTCTGAATCTTCAGAAAAATAAACTCAACAACACCCGCGGATCATAATACATATTGCGAAGCTTTTCGAGACCTTAAATCACTGAACGGGGTATTAATTCTTAAAACGACAAGTCAGGTCGTTAGATTCTCCCCCTCTTAAACATACGATCGTCCTCGAACGTTCCAAGAATTATTCTGATGATATTAAATTACCGAGTGCATTATTTCACACATACTCACGGGTGATTCTACGTCACCGTAAATTTAACAGGGGTCCGACAACATCATCTCAGTGGAGATTATTTCTTTTATTCACACTTGTAAGCTTTAAAGCCAATTTCCTTACACTCAAATAAATTTCAAATTCCTCACATCAACACACGGTATTAGTCTCAACCAGTTATAGTAAATCGTGCCTACGCACACATCATACATATGTCCATAGCCACATCTCTGGTCATAATAGATGTTTATAATTAATTTCAGTATCCTCAATTAATCGCATCTTAACCAAAATTTCATATCTAATTCTTCAGAACACTGATGGCAACACGCGAGGCATGAAGAACTCATAATTACTGTCACGACCCAAAACCCATTAAAGGTCGTGATGGCGCCTAACACCGTTGTCAGGCAAGCCAACCTTGACTAATTAATTTAATTACCTATTTTAGTATTTTTGAAATCAAAATTTCCTCAATTAAATAGTAAAGATAGAATTCATAGAGTAAGTGATAAATAATTTAGCAACTGAATTACTAAACAACCCATAACCACTCCCAAAACCCGGTGTCACAAGTGCACGAGCATTTACTAGGGAGTTAAAAAATAAAATAAAGCATCTGTCCAGAATACAAATTAGACAGGAAAAAAATATATAAATAATTCTGAAGGAGACTCTGTTGGATGCGGATCGTAATGTAGAATGCAGCTCACCCAAGTCCCCGCATTTTAACCACACCTCTGCGCCCACAAGGCCGCTAGACATATCTGTGCCTGCACAATAAAAATGTGCAGCAAGTGTAGCATGAGTACGTAAACAACGTGTACCCAGTAAGTATCAAGCCTAACCTCAAAGAGGTAGTGACGAGAGCTCGACTTTGACACTCACTAAGGGTCAATAATATTAATAATAATAAAATAATAATAATAATATTTAAATCGACATGATTCATAGAATTAACATAAATTTTTCTTCAACCAGAAAAAAAAATTAAATTCCTTCAAATGCGACAATTTCCAATTTATTAATTAACTTCACAAGTTGGAATAACATATCCAAGTATCGTATAATTATTATTATTAGGCACGATTTCTGCCGATGTCGTACGACCCGATCTAGAGTGTCGTGTACACTGCCGAGGGACGTGCGGCGCGATCCATAGATGCATCTATCCTGCCGAGGCTTTCGGCCCGCTCCACAAGAAAGGAGGACATTTTCTTATGTACCTCCGGAAGGAGAGTATATTTATATAAGATCAATTCGAGAGGATGGACAATTTCTTTTAACAATTAATTAATTTAAACAGAAAATTAAGCATATGAGATTTTCATCTTTTAATATCTTTCCTTAACAATTCACAATATATATCAAATAATTAAATTAAATAAAAGATACAATTTACACAAGTAATTCATGCTTTGAGTCATAAACTACCCGGACTTTAGCATTAATAGTAACTACGCACGCACTCTCGTCACCTCGTGCGTACGTAGCCCCCCCGTAGCCCCCACAATTAGCAACAATTATTAGTTCAATTCCTTATGGGGTAATTTTCCCCTCACGAGGTTAGACAAGAGACTTACCTTATCACAAAGCCCACTTTCGATCACGATGTCGTGTAAAAATTCCAATTCGGTGCCGAAAATCCGAAACTATCCAAATGTTATACAAAATAATTAGTACATGCTCAATAATTCGAAATGAGGCTATTAATTCAATTACCCAACCCAAAATGGTAATATTTCTAAAATTCACCCCGGGCCCACGTGCCCGGATTTCAGAAATTTTCGGAGGGAATCGTTACCCATAATCTCAAGAACTCAAATATATAATTTCCATCCAATTCCATAACCACTTTCGTGGTGAAAAATCAAAAACACCAATTTCTAGGTTTTTCTTCAAAACTCTAAATTTCTACAAATTTTCATGTCTGAATCCATGTATAAACCTTGTATTTAACTCACAACTAGTAGGAATCACTTACCTCATGATTGATGGTGAAAATGGTGCTCACAAATCGTCCCCAAAATCGGCTCCCATGAAGAAATGGGGTGGAAATGAGTCCAACCCCCGTCTTTAACAGAACACTGCCCAGACCCGTTCTTCTTCGCGTTCGCGACAAATGCCTCGCGTTCGCGAAGGCCAAACGTTCCTACCCCAGCATTTCCTCTTCACGTTCGCGTGACCAGTGTCGCATTCGCGAAGGTCTGTCCATCCAAGGCATCGCGTTCGCGTTCAAGCCATCGCGTTCGCGTAGGCCAAATAGCCTTAGGCCCGTCTCCTTCATTTCTTCTACGCGTTCGCGATTGCCCCTTCTCGTTCGCGAAAGCTCCTTAGGAACCTCTCCGCGTTCGCGAGCCCTCCTTCGCATTCGCAAAGGCAAAAACCAGCACCCCCAAAATTTCTTCTTCGCGTTCGCGAAGAAGGAAACCAGACACCAGAAACAACAGTTCCAAAACAGCCCAAAATGATCCGAAACCACCCGAAGCACACCCGAGGCCCTTGGGACCCCGTCCAATCATACCAACCAGTCCTATAACATAACACAAACTTGCTCGAGACCTCAGATCGCATCAAACAACATCAAAATTATGAATCGCACCCCAATTCAGACTTAATGAACTTTAAAACTTTAACTTCTACAATCAATGCCGAAACCTATCAAATCACGTCCGATTATCATCTAATTTTGCACACAAGTCATAATTGACATTTCGGACCTGCTCCATCATCCGGAATCGGAATCCGACCCCGATATCAAAAAGTCCACTCCCGATCAAACTTCTCAAAATTATCCAAATTTCCAACTTTCGCCAAATGACTCCAAAATGATCTACGGACCTCCGAATCCACTTCCGGATGCGCTTCCAATACCAAAATCATTATACGGAGTTATTCCCAGACTCAGAATCCCAAACGGACATCGATAACTTTGAAATGTACTTCAACCCAAATTTATAAAATTCTTCCAAAATGCCAACTTCCACAATAGGCGCCGAAACACCCGGGTCATCCAAAACTCGATTCGAACATACGCCTAAGTCCAAAATAATCATACAAACTTGTTGGAACCTTTAAATCCCGATTCTGAGGTCGTCTACTCAAAAGTCAAAGTTTGGTCAACTCTTCCAACTTAAAGCTTCCAAATTTAGAATTTTATTTCCAAATCAACTCCGAATTTCCCGAAATTTAATTCTCACCACACGTACAAGTCATAACACCTGAAATGAAGCTACTCAATGCCTCGAACCGCTGAATGACGTGTTAGGACTCAAAACGACCGGTCGAGTCATTACAATTACTTACTCGGATTATTGAGTCACATTTAATGCCAACTGGGCACTCACCTCAAAGGCTAAAACTCAATGTTTACAACACGAAAATGGCTAAATATGCACAAAAAATATACAAGAATTATCAAATAAGCCTAACAGGTATGACTCCCTATTAATACTATAGTATAAATTAAATTTCACAAAGGGAGAATTTTAAACTCATAATTTTTTTAATTTTAATTTTTTTTCCACCACAAGAACTTCGTCCTTATATAACATTAAATATTTCATAGCATATAAAAATGCGAGGATCTCGTTCTCAACTCCGAATCACAAGTATTTTGCACATTGTGCCATTTAAAATTTTCAATTTCCTTTCTTTCTTCTTTTCAATAAATTTCGTAAACAATTTTCACAACACATAATGAACCCTCATCCCGGTAGGGCATATAATTCATAGAATTGAATCCAATTATCCCGAAATCACGTCAAAACGTATTGTAGTGAGTAATAGAAAGCCATTTATTTTGGACTTATAGCCCTCAATAGTGAACAAAAATAAAAATGATAGACACGGGCTAACATTATCAAATACGGATAAACACGTGAGTGGTGTACAAAATTACTAACTCACTATACATGGAGCATGATAGCAGGTCTCACCTCGATAATTGAAATTGAATCAAATAAGAACAGCGCTCCCCTATTACAAATTAAATCATAACTGTAACGACACAATCTGGTGTAGCGGCCTCAACCATACCATATCAATTATATCAATGGGTCGGGCCTCCCCCTCTAGGGCGCCCCCTATGTCACGACCCAATTTCACCTATAGGTCGTGATGACGCCCAACACTACAACTAGGCAAGCCAACTAGTAATTTAAACCCATATTCAATTCTTTTAAAATTAACCGAGTAATTAAACTCTTCTTACTTGCAAGAATTAAAACAATATGAAAAGATCTGGTAAATTAAAATAACCAAGAAAAATAATTAAATCAAAACATTCTACTAGTGTGTGTGCCAAGACCTGGTGTCACAAGTATATGAGCATCTAGTAGATTATACAAAAATTATAGATACTGTCTGGAATGAAATAGACAGAATAAAAATTCAGGAAGAGGCACTAGTTGCTGCAGAATGGCTCAGAAAGCAGCTCACCACTAAGCCTCCGGATAACGCGGGTGCACGCTGATAGGTCCAACGATAGCACATGTCTCAGGCCCTGCACAAAACGTGCAACAAGTGTAGCATGAGTACGTAAATAACGTGTACCCAGTAAGTATCAAGCCTAATATCGAAGAGGTAGAGACGAGATGGCCGACTTTGACACTCACTATGGGTCAATAATAATAATTGAAATAAAACTACGATATCTAAATCGACATGATTCACAGAGTTAACAATAATTTTATTTAACCAACAGAAATAATTAAATTCCTTCAAATGCAATAATTTCCAATCTATTAATTAAATTCACAAACTGCAATTAAAAATATTAAGGCATCGAGTAATTATTATTATTATTAGGCACGATTTCTGCCGAGGTCGTACGACCAGATCCAGAGTATCGTGTACACTGCCGAGGGACGTGCGGCGCGATCCATAGATGCATCTATACTGCCGAGGTGTTTGGACCGCTCCACAAGAAAGGAGAACATTTTCTTATGTACCTCCGGAAGGAGAGTATATTTATTAGAAATTAATTCGAGAGGATGAACAATTTCTTTTAACAATTAATTAATTTAAGCAAACAATTAAGTATATAAGATTTTCATCTTTTACTATCCTTCCCTAACAATTCACAATATATTTCAAATAATTTAATTAAATAAAGGATACAATTTACACACATAATTCATGCTTTGAGTCCTAAACTACCCGGTCTTTAGCATAGATAGTAGCTACGTATGGACTCTCATCACCTCGTGCGTATGTAGCCCCCACAATCAACAACAATTATTAGTTTAATCACCTATAGGGTAAATTCCCCCTCACAAGATTTGACAAGAGACTTACCTTGTCTCAAAGTCCACTTTCCGATCAAAAATGTCGCGTAAAAACCTCAATTCTGTGCCGAAAAATCCGTAACTATCCAAAAATTATATAAAATAATTAATACATGTTTAATAATTCGAAATTCATGTATTGAATAAATTACCCTATCCAAAATGGTTAAATTTCTAAAATTCACCCTGGGCCCACGTGCCCAGATTCCGAAAATTTTCGAATGAAAACGTTACCCATAATCTCAAGAACTCAAATATATAATTTTGATCCAATTCCATAACCATTTACGTGGTTAAAATCTCATTTTTATAAAAATCTAGGATTTTCATCTAAACCCTTAATTTCTAAGATTTACCGATTATAATCTACCCATAATCTATGTATTTCACTCAAGGTATGTAGAATTAACTTACCTTCCAATTGCTAGTTGAAATCCCCTCTCAAATGCTCCAAAATGGCCCAAAAATGGAAGAAATGAGGTTAAAACTGGTGAAATCCCGTTTTTTAAGACATTATGTCTGGTACAGTAAATCCCTTCTTCGCGAACGCGGTCAGTGCCTCGCGTTCGCGAAGGCAAAATTCCACAACCTTAAAATTACCCTTCACGAACGCGACATGGGTCTCGCGAACGAGAAGGCTTACTGGCCTGCCTTTCGCGAACGCGTGATCTCCCTCGCCAACACGTAGGGAAAAATCCCCGCCAGTCCCATTCCTCTTTCGCAAACGCGTGTCTACCATCGCGAATGCGTAGGCCAAAACTCCAGGGCTTCACGAACGTGTCCCCTTCCACGCGAATGCGAAGGGCAAAAGCCCAGCTCCCAATTTTCCTTCTTCGCGAACGCGAGGGTCCTTCTGCGTTCGCGAAGAAGGAAACCAGAATTGGAAATTTCTCGTTTTCCAACTTAGCTCCGGGTGGTTAAAAAACTCACTAGAACCCCCCGGGACCACCGTCCAAATGTACCAACAAGTCTGAAAACATAACACGGACTTGCTCGAACTCTCAAAACACGAAATTCAACAACAAAACTAAGAAATCGCACCCCAAATCCGAATTAGATCAAAATATGAACTTCAAGTTTCTAACTTCCTCCGAACGCGCCGAATCATACTTATACTACTCGGAATGACACCAAATTTTGCGTCCAAGTCTTAAATGACATAACGGAGCTATGAAAATTTCTGAAACTGGATTCCAACCCTGATATCAAAAAGTCAACTCTCCGGTCAAATTTCCAAACTTAAATCTTGTTTTAGCCATTTCAAGCCTAATTTAACTACGGACTTCCAAATAAAATTCTGAACACGCTCCTAAGTCCAAAATCACCATACGGAGCTATTGGAACCATCAAATCCCGATTCCAGGTTCGTTTTCTTAAAATATTGACCAAAGTCAAACTTGGCCTTTTAAAGCCAAACTAAGGAACCAATTATTCCGATTTCAACCCGATCACTTCCAAATTCTGAACCAACCATCCCCGCAAGTCATAAATTATTAAAAGCACATTCGAAAGTTTTATTTGGAGGAACGGGGTTCTAAAAGTCAAAATGACCAGTTGGGTCGTTACATTCTCCACCTCTTAAAGAAACGTTCGTCCTCGAACAGGTTTAGAATTATACCTGGAGTGTTGAATAAGTGTGGATATCTGCTTCGCATGTTTTCCTCGGCCTCCCAAGTCTCTTCCTCGACTGGTTGTCCCCTCCACTGGACTTTTACTGTAGAAATCCTCCTGGGCCTCAACTGGCGAACCTGTTTATCAACAATGGCAATTGGTTCTTCTTCATAGCCCAAACTATTATCTAGTTGAACTGTGCTGAAGTCTAACACATGTGATAGGTCGGCATGATACTTCCGGAGCATAGATACATGGAAAACCGGATGAACTCCTGATAGATTGGGAGGCAAGGCAAGCTCATAAGCAACCTCCCCAACTCGTCTCAACACCTCAAATGGGCCTATAAACCTTGGGCTCAATTTTCTCTTTTCCCCAAATCTCATGATTCCCTTCATCGGCGAAACTTTCAAGAGAACTTTTTCACCTACCATAAAAGTTAAGTCACGCGCTTTCTGATCCGCGTAACTCTTCTGTCTGGACTGTGCTGTACGAAGTCGCTCCTGAATCAACTTTACCTTTTCCAAGGCATCTTTCACCAAGTCAGTACCATATAACTTAGACTCACCGGGCTCAAACCATCCGATGGGCGAACGACATCGCCGACCATATAAAGCCTCAAATGGAGCCATCTCGATGCTGGATTGGTAACTTTGATTATAAGCAAACTCGGCCAAAGGCAAGAAACGATCCCACTGGCCTCCAAAGTCAATCACACATGCCCTGAGCATATCCTCCAAAATCTGAATTGTCCGCTCTGACTGCCCGTCAGTCTGCGGATGAAAGGCTATGCTGAGCTCTACATGGGTCCCCAATTCACTTTGTACTGCTCTCCAAAAATATGAAGTAAACTGAGGGCCTCTATCTGATATGATAGAAATTGGCACACCGTGCAACCGAACTATCTCCTGAATATATATATTTGGGCCAACCTCTCTGAAGTATATGTAGTCACTACATGAATAAAGTGTGCCGACTTGGTCAACCTTTCGACAATAACCCAAACTGCATCAAACTTCCGCAAGGTCCGCGGCAACCCAACTACAAAGTCCATAGTGATGTGTTCCCATTTTCACTCTGGTATAGTCATCTGCTGAAGTAGGTCACCTGGTCTCTGGTGTTCATATTTAACTTGCTGGCAATTTAGACACCTAGCTACATACTCAACTATGTCCTTTTTCATTCGTCGCCACCAATAATGCTGCCTTAGGTCACGATACATCTTCGTAGCACCTGGATGAATAGAATACCGAGAACTGTGTGCTTCCTCTAGGATATGTTTCCTCAGTCCATCCTTATTCGGAACACATAGACGATCCTGGAGTCGCAGAACACCTTCCGCTCCAATAGTAACTTGGCACCACCCCGTAGTACCATTTCTTGAAGAACCATTAAGTGTGGATCATCATATTGGCAAGCCTTGATCTGCTCAAATAGTGAAGACTGAGCTACAACAAATGCAAGAACTCGGCTGGGCTCTGAAATATCCAGCTGCAAAAATCCATTGGCCAAGGACTAAATATCCAAAGCTAATGGCCTCTCCTTTGCTGAAATGAAAGCCAAACTACCCATACTCTCCGCCTTTCTACTCAAGGCGTCTGCAACCACATTTGCTTTTCTCGGATGATATAGGATAGTAATATCATAATCTTTTAGTAACTCCATCCATCTGCGCTACCTCAAATTTAGGTCCCTCTGCTTGAATAAATGCTGCAAACTGTGATGGTCAGTGTAAACCTCACAAGACACCCCATAAAGATAATGCCTCCAAATCTTAAGAGCGTGAACAATTGCAGCTAACTCCAAATCATGCACCAAATAATTCTTCTCGTGGGGCTTCAGCTGACGTGAAGCATATGCAATAACTCGCCCTTCCTGCATTAATACACAACCCAAGCCAATGCGTGAAGCATCACAATACACTGTATACATCCCCGAACCGGAAGACAATACTAACACTGGTGTTGTAGTCAATGCTGTCTTGAGCTTCTGAAAGCTCACCTCATAATCATCGGACCATCGGAACGGAGCACCCTTATGGGTTAATTTGGTCAAAGGTGCTGTAATAGATGAAAAACCTTCCACAACCTCAAGTCGGCCTTAGAGAACACCCTAGCACCCTGCAACTGGTCAAATGGATCATCAATACGCGGCGACGGGTACTTGTTCTTAATAGTGACTTTGTTCAATTGATGATAATCAATACATATTCACATCGTTCCATCCTTCTTCTTCACAAATAATATCAGTGCACCCCAAGGCGATACACTCGGTCTGACGAACCCTTTGGCTAGTAACTCCTCAAGCTGTTCTTTCAATTCTTTCGGAGCCATGCGATACGGTGGGATAGATATAGGCTAGATATCTGGAGCCAAATCAATAAAGAAATCAATATCACGATCAGGTGGCATTTCTGGAAGATCTGAAGGAAATACATCGGAGAACTCTCGAACTACAGGCACTGAATCAATAGTCGGAGTCTCTGCAGTAGTATCCCGAACATAGGCTAGATAAGCCAAACAACCCTTCTCAACCATGTGTTGAGCCTTCATAAAAGAAATAACTCGATTAGATGCACTAACAGACGAACCCTTCCACTCTAGCCTAGGCAATGTTGGAATAGCCAATGTAACAGTCTTGGTATTGCAATCTAGGATGGCATGATATGGAGATAACCAGTCCATGCCCAGGATAATTTCAAAATCGGTCATCTCAAGCAATAGGAGATCTGCTCTAGTTTCATAACCACAAAATGTAATAATACAAGACCAGTAGATCCGATTCACAACAACAGAATCGTCCACATGAGTGGACACATAAAGGGAGTACTCAAGGACTCACGGGAAACACCTAGGAAATGAGCAAATAGAGATGAGACATAGGAATATGTAGATCCTGGATCAAATAATACAGAGGCATCTTTGCCGCAAACAGAAATAATACCTGTAATCACGGCATCTGAGGCCTCTACATCTGGTCTGGCCGAAAAAGCATAGAACCGAGCTGGAGCGCCAACTGGCTGGCCTCCGCCTGGCTGACCTCCACCTCTAGGACGGCCCCTACCCACCTGTCCTCCACCTCTTGGTGGTCGTACTACTGGTGGAGCAACTAGCGCGGTAATCATAGGCTGCTGACCCTGCTGCACTGGCCTACCCCGAAGCCTGTGGCAGAATCTCCGTATGTGACTGGGATCCCCGCATTCATAACAACTCTTCAGTATAATGGGCTGCTGACTAAGAATCTGGCCCTGGTGACCTGAATACCCACTGGAAGAACCCTGAATAGCCGGTGGGCGATAAGAACTTTCTGGTATAGCACTGAAATAAGGTCGCACTGGAGCACCCCGAGGAGGCGGTGGTGCTGGATATGAGGGCCTACTGGACTGCCCTCTCACGAACTGACCTCTACCCCCAGACGGAGCACCTCTGAACTCTCCAGAATATCTAAACTGCTTATCTCTCATAACCTGCTTTCGGCTCCTCTGACACACACCCTCAATCCTTCGGGCTATCTCCACGACTAGCTCATAAGAAGTACCCATCTCAACCTCTTGAGCCAAAGTGGCCTGAATGCCAGTATGTAAACCCGTAACAAACCTCCGCACTCTCTTCACCTCAGTAGGGAGTATCATAAGTGCATGGCGAGATAACTCAGGGAATATCGCCTCATAATCAGTCACTAACATCTGACCCTACTGGAGCTACTCAAACTGAAATCGCAACTCTTCCCTTTGAGAGGGTGGAATATACATGTCCAGGAAGATACGGGTAAACCTGTCCCAAGTCATGGGAGGAAAATCTACTGGTCTGCCAAGAAGATAAGACTTCCACCATCTACGGGCTCTACCCTCTAGCTGAAAAGTAGCAAAGTCAACCCCACGAGACTCCAATATCCTCATGTTGTACCGTCTATCCTTGCACCGATCAATGAGATCCTAGGGATCCTCATGTCACTCACCCCCAAAGACAGGAGGATGAAGTCTAGTCCATCTGTCCAATAGTTTCTGCGGATCAGCGGCTGCAGCTGGACTGGGCTCAGGTGTAGCTGCTGCCACTGACTGGGCTCCACCCACGTGTAGTGCACCCTAGGTCTGATATACAGCAGCTGCCTGCCCATGAGCCTGTACGGTAGGGGTTTGTGCTCCCCCGCCTGCCTGAGATGTGGCTAGGTATGCCGAAAATAAACTGGCCTAAGTCATAGTGTCCATGAACCGCAACATACGACTCATGACATCCTAGAATCCCGGTGCAGATGTGAAATCCACCGGAGCTCGCTCTGCCACAAGCACCTCACCCTGTTCCTCAATAATGGAATTTTTTGCTGGACCTACTGGCGGCATAACTGGAACAGTCCTAGGACATCCTCTCCCCCTACCACGAGCTGGAGCCCTCCCTCGACCTCTACCTCGGCCTCTAGCAACTGGGGGAGTAGCTCTTCCCTGGTCTAGAACCTCATTAGAGCGCGTTCTCACCATCTGTGAGAGAATAAGAGAAAGATATTTTGTACTACATCAGTTGCACGATGGAAGATGAAGAAATGTAGTTTTGTAACACCCAATAACCTCTCGAAGATAAGTACAAATGTCTCCGTACTGATCTGCAAGACTCTATTAGGCTTGCTCGTAACTTGTGAAACCTACTAGAACCTAGTGCTCTGATACCATGTTGTCACGACCCAATTTCACCTATAGGTCGTGATGGCCCCCAACACTATAGCTAGGCAAGTCAACTAGTAATTTAAACCCATATTCAATTCTTTTAAAATTAACCGAGTAATTAAACTCTTCTTACTTGCAAAAATTAAAACAATATGAAAAGATCTGGTAAATTAAAATAACCAAGAAAAATAATTAAATCAAAACATTCTACTAGTGTGTGTGCCAAGACCTGGTGTCATAAGTGTATGAGCACCTAGTAGATTATACAAAAATTATAAATACTGCCTGGAATGAAATAGATAGAATAAAAATTCAGGAAGAGGCACTAGTTGCTGCAGAACGACTCAGAAAGCAGCTCACCACTAAGCCTCCGGATAACACGGGTGCGCGCCGATAGGTCCAACGATAGCACCTGTCTCAGGTGCTGCACAAAAAGTGCAGCAAGTGTAGCATGAGTACGTAAACAACGTGTACCCAGTAAGTATCAAGCCTAATCTCGAAGAGGTAGAGACGAGATGACCGACTTTGACACTCACTATGGGTCAATAATAATAATTAAAATAAAACTAGAATATCTAAATCGACATGATTCACAAAGTTAACAATAATTTTATTTAACCAACAGAAATAATTAAATTTCTTCAAATGCAACAATTTCCAATCTATTAATTAAATTCACAAACTGCAATTAAAAATATCAAGGCATCAAGTAATTATTATTATTATTAGGCACGATTTCTGCCGAGGTCATACGACCCGATCCAGAGTGTTGTGTACACTGCCGAGGGACAAGCAGCGCGATCCATAGATGCATCTATAATGCCGAGGAGTTCGACACGCTCCACAAGAAAGAAGGACATTTTCTTATGTACCTCCGGAAGGATAGTATATTTATTAGAAATTAATTCGAGAGGATGAACAATTTCTTTTAACAATTAATTAATTTAAGCAGAAAATTAAGTATATAAGATTTCCATCTTTTACTATCTTTCCCTAACAATTCACAATGTATTTTAAATAATTTAATTAAATAAAGAATACAATTTACACAAATAATTCATGCTTTGAGTCCTAAACTACCCGGACTTTAGCATAGATAGTAGCTACGTACGGGCTAGTCACCTCGTGCGTACGTAGCTCCCATAATTAACAACAATTATTAATTTAATCACCTATGGGGTAAATTCCCCCACACAAGATTACACAAGAGACTTACCTTGTCTCAAAGTCCGCTTTCCGGTCAAAAATGTCGCGTAAAAACCTCAATTCGGTGCCGAAAAATCCGAAACTATCCAAATATTATACAAAATAATTAATACATGTTCAATAATTCGATATTCATCTATTAAATACATTACCCTATCCAAAATGGTAAAATTCCTAAAATTCACCCCTGGACCACGTGCCTGGATTCCAGAAATATTTGGATGAAAACGTTACCCATAATCTCAAGAACTCAAATATATAATTTTTATCCAATTCCATAACTATTTTGGTGGTTAAAATCTCATTTTTATACAAATCTAGGTTTTTCATCTAAATCCTTGATTTCTAAGATTTACCGGTTATAACATACCCATAATCTATGTATTTAACTCAAGGTGTGTAGAATTAACTTACCTTCCAATTGCTAGTTGAAATCCCCTCTCAAAAGCTCAAAAATCGCCCAAAAATGGAAGAAATGGGGTTAAAAATGGTGAAATCCCGTTTTTAAGACATCCTGTCCGGTACAGTGAATCCCTTCTTCGCGAAGGCAAAATTCCACAACCTTAAAATTACCGTTCGCGAACACGACATGGGTCTCACGAATGCGAAGGCTTACTGGTCTGCCCTTCGCGAACGTGATCTCCCTCGCGAACGCGTAGGGAAAAATCCCCGCCAGTCCCATTCCTCTTTCGCGTAGGGAAATTTCTCGTTTTCCAACTTAGCTCCGGGTGGTTAAAAAACTCACTAGAACCCCACGAGACCCCGTCTAAATATACCAACAAGTCTGAAAATATTACACGGACTTGCTCGAACTCTCAAAACACGAAATTCAATAACGAAACTAAGAATCGCACCCCAAAATGAATTAGATCAAAATATGAACTTCAAGTTTTTAACTTCCTCCGAACGCGCCGAATCATACTTATACTACTCGGAATGACACCAAATTTTGCGTGCAAGTCTTAAATGAGATAATGGAGATACGAAAATTTTCGGAACTGAATTTCGACCCCGATATCAAAAAGTCAACTCCCTGGTCAAACTTCCAAACTAAAATTCTTGTTTTAGCCATTTCAAGCCTAATTTAACTACGGACTTTCAAATAAAATTTCGAACACGCTCCTAAGTCCAAAATCACCATACGGAGCTATTGGAACAGTCAAATCCCGATTCCGGGGTCGTTTTCTCAAAATGTTGATCGAAGTCAAACTTGGCATTTTAAAGTTAAACTAAGGAATCAATTGTTCCGATTTCAACCCGATCACTTCTAAATTCTGAACCAACCATCCCCGCAAGTAATAAATTATTAAAAGCACATTCGGAAAGTTTTATTTATGGGAACAGGGTTCTAAAAGTCAAAATGACCAGTTGGGTCGTTATACCCTACCCGCCTGTCATCCACCCCTAACTGACTATGCATGTGGGGTATTAACTGGAATAGAGCCTGTAGCCTGAGCATTCTGATGAAATCCGCCTCTCCCAAGTCTGGGTCAATCTCTCATGATGTTCCTAGTATCACCATAGCGATAACAACCCCTCTACGGGTTCGGCTGCTCATACTGAGTTTGTGCCGGATAACTGGAACAACCATTATAGGAACCCCGTGCCGGTGGTTCATTAAAAGAATTTACTGGAGCACTCCGAGTATTCTGAAATTATTTCCATGACCCTGCTGATACTGAAATATAGAATTATTAAGGGTGGGGGAATACCACAAGTCCCATCATTATCCCATAGAAATCTCAACTCTTAATCATATACAAGTTTTGGAGAACCTTTCAATACCACATAAATACATCTCAGGCTAAAATTGATATAACACATGACCCTGCAATCTGATCGTTGATAGTAAACTCCCCTCACTTGGCGCGAAGCCATAGGACACAGTGTGATGATGCACAATACTAACCTTCACCGCTCGTACGTCACCAGTCATAAGACACATCAAGTCATTTATTGGGCGCATGTCATCCTCGTGACAGACAAAATTGCTTCCTCGAGTGCCTTGACTGCTAGAATGTACCTTTCACTAAATGAAAATCCCACACACACTACATAGTCTCTAATACCACCAACTATCTTCAGATCTACACCTACCTCGTGACCCTACCATGATTGTGATAATTAGGCAATTAATTAAACCTTCTTAAGATCATATTTATCAACCAGATATCAGAACCTAATGCACCTCCATGTGCACAATTGAATGATCTCTCAATACTTCCGCATCCTCGATCTGGACGACACGTTGTAGGAATGGTTGAGCAACTCTGTCTCCCTTATGACCCCTTTGTAGTATCACGAACCATTAACGCATAGTTGATACCGAGTGCGCAATTTCATACACGAGTGGATGCAAAAGAATATAAGATATATGCTTCAAGTTAAATAAATACCACACGATAAGGAAGGACAGAAGTGAAATTTTTTCCTACTAGCTTTGTAGCCTCTCGAAAAAAAGTACAGACGTCTCTGTACCGATCCGCAAGACTCTACTAAACTCGTTCGTGACTCATAGAACCTATGAACCTAGAGCTCTGATACCAACTTGTCACGACCCAAAATCCCACCACAGGCGTCGTGATGGCACTTAGTCTCTAAGACTAAGTAAGCCGATTTTAATTACAATTCAAGCCATTTTTTATATATATATATATATATATCAACAACAGAAATAATTACAAATATAACAACCTCCCAAGACTGGTAATACTGAGTCACGAACTCTAACTGAATACATGGAATGATCTCAAGGATTGAATACTCAATACTGTTCGAATAATAATTAACAGTACAATAAAATAAAAAGACTCCAAGGGACTGCGACGACTAAGCAGCTCTACCTTGAATCCTTGCGATAATACTTTAACTATGTCCGAATCCGATATCTCCAACACCTGGCTTTGCACAAAAATGTGCAGAAGTGTAGTATGAGTACACCACAGTCGGTACCCAGTAAGTATCAAGACTAGAGTAGTGACGAGGTACAGTCAAGACATTCACTAGTAGAATAACTTGTGTAATATAGCATACAAAAATAATAGGAAACAAATAACAATGATGGCAATAATAATCAATCAGTGATATAAACAGCAGGGCGGAAAGAACACCATAAATATTGCTCAACAAATAATGAATACAAGTACAACCAATTTAATCAAGTCCTTCAAATATAGTTCTTTCACCTATAAATCTTTCAAATAATAATCAACAGGATATAATACTTTCCAATAATTTTATTTCGAATATACTTCCTTCAAATAAATATCTTTCAAATATAATTTTGGAATATAATTCCTTCAAATAAAAGTCACTTTGTAACACCTCATTTCATATTCATAATAATATGGGTCTCAGCCCACTTTCATATTTTTACGGCATCTCGTGCCCATGTTTCTATCACAACTGCACGGACAACTCACGTGCCAAAAATATCAATATATAAAAGAATCTGCACGATCAATTGACTTTAGAAATAGTTTGAGTGAAGAAAATGACATTTGCACTTAAATTAAAGCATCAGATAAACTACTTATTTGGATGTAATACTTATCAATATAAAACATAATAGAAATTTTCTTTTATTTAAAACAATTCAGTCATCAAAAATCAATAAAAACCAGAAATATAAATCTCCAGAGTCTCGTACTAAAAAGCCAAAGCCAACACAATACAATAAGGAGTACAAAACACATAATAATAAAGTCAACTAGTACATCACCGAAGAAGATAAGAATTTACATATCACGAAAAAATAAAATAACCAACGGTAAGTGCATCCATAGAACAATATCAACAAAAGGGCATTCCCGAGGTACCGCCTCGTAGTCTCAAAAGTAAATATGCAAGACAGGGAGATCTCCCGGAATACCGTTCCGTAGTCCCAAAGTAAATATGCAGGGGGATCTCCCGGAATACCATTCCGTAGTCCCAAAGTAAAAATGCAAGACAAGGGAGGATCTCCCGAAATACCGTTCTGTAGTCCCAAAGTAAATATGCATGGGGATCTCCCAGAATACCGTTCCGTAGTCCCAAAGTAAATATGATTTCAACAACTGCACATCAAGTGCTCACATATCACAAATGGATCATCAAGTACTCAAATATTACAACATATCACAAATTTCAACAATATATTATTCTTTTCACAATAAGAAGCCCACGGCTCGGCCATAAAGAGCACAACATCTTAACAAAATATTCGGGAGTGAATAACTCAACCGAATAATATTTCACAATTCGGCACTTTGCCTCAATATGATTCACAGCCTTTATAATTCAAATTCTTGATAATTATATAACGCTTCGGTTTAAACTTATTTCATTAATTATTTGCAGATGGAAAATCCATAATAAAATTAAATTCTAAGAAATATCAAATCATCAAACTCACGAAATTCACATAAATATACAAGTAATAATCACATCAAATTGTCATATAAAAATAAATTTAACAAACACGAATTGAGGCATGGCAAATAGATGATTTAATAAATGTCAGCGGTTATACAATTTACTACACAATAGGCCTAAGACTTTAACCCAATATATTTTGCACATATAAGCCCGAGTACGTACTCGTCACCTCGCGTACACGGCTTTTCACATTTCACAAATGGCACATAAGACTCGATGCCTAAGGGATAATTCCCCCACTCAAGGTTAGGCAAGATACTTACCTTTTTGAAGTTACGACGACATTCCAAAATAGCCTTCTTGCTTGAATTGACCTCTGTACAGCTCAAACCTATCCAAATTTATTGTACAACCTCATTAAAATTTATCGAAAATAATTCTGAATAATAATATGTCGGCTTAAAAAATTATTCCAAAAAAGTCAAAAAGGTCAACGCGGGGCCCGCCTCTCGGAGCCTGACATAATTTTCATGACATCCGAACACCCATTCCGATACTAGTTCAACCATACTAATTTTATCAAATTCCGATAACAACTCGACCTCCAAATCTTAAATTTTCGTTCTTGAAAAGTTTTGCAAAACTCTTGATTTCTTCCATTTCAATCCAAAATAAATGATGAATATAACCATAGAATCATGAAGTATAATCACTTTCGGATATAAAACACTTACCCCAATCCATATAGTGAAAATCGTCTCAAACATCGCTTCAATCCGAGCTCCATAGCTCCAAATATGTTAAAAATGGTTGAAACCTCGAAATATAGCTACTGCCCAGGTATTTGCTCTTTGTGATCGCGGAAAATGCTTTGCGATCGCGAAGCACAACTTTTCTCAGCCCAAAATTTGCCTTTCGCGATCGCTTAAAATGCTTCGCGATCGCGAAGAACAAGTGCCCAACTCTTCCAGATAGCCTCTAGTATAATGATCATAACCTTTGGTACAAAACTCCAAATTGCAAATGGTTTAACTTTCTGAAAACTAGACACCAAGGGATATAACTTTCATTTGTTGCTCATCTCTCAATTCCTTATAGATTGCTAGATATAAGCTTTCAAGTCAGCCTTGTGCAACAGAGATTTTCAAACTCTTCCCATATAGCATATAGTTTATCCACCATAACTTTTTGTACACAACTTCAAATATTAATTGATTTACATTTCTGAAAACTAGACACAAAGAGCTATAACTTTTATTTTTGGATCATCTCCAAATTCCTTATAGATTGTGAGATATAAGCTTCCACAGTCGGGTGAGTGCAGCAGGATTTTCCTCTACGCGATCGCGATTCACAGTGTCCAAACAACAAAATTAATCTTCGCGATCGCGACCGTTTGTCCGCGATCGCGATGCATACCTCTGTGGACAAAAACCAGCAACTAAAAATGGCCTAGAAATGATCCGAAACCACCCTGAAACTCACCCGAGTCACTCGGGACCCCGTTCGAACATACCACACATCCTAAAATACAATACAAACTTAGTCGGGGCTTCAAACTACGTCAAACAACGCTGAAATTACAAATCGCGCATCGAATCAAATTTTGAGTTTTCAAATCTTCCAACTTCTATATTTTGTGCCGAAATATATCAAATCAATCCGGGATGATTTCAAATTTTGAACACAAGTCATAAATGATGTAATGGAGCTATTCCAATTTCCGGAATCATAATCCGACCTCGTTATCAAAAATTCAACCTTCGGTCGGATTCTTCCAAAAATCTTATATTTTCTAACTTTCGCCAAAATGCGTCGAATTGACCTACGAACTTCCAAATCCAAATCCGAATATATGCCTAAGTCCGACATCATCATACGAAACTATTGCCATCATCGAAATTCTATTCCGGGGTCGTTTGCTCAAGAGTCAACTCTCCGGTGAACTCTTTCCATTTAAGCTTCTAAATAAGAATTGTTCTTTTAATTTAATTCTGAATCTTCAGAAAAATAAACTCAACAACACCCGCGGATCATAATACATATTGCGAAGCTTTTCGAGACCTTAAATCACTGAACGGGGTATTAA
The DNA here is from genome assembly GCF_000390325.3 of Nicotiana tomentosiformis. NCBI lineage: Eukaryota > Viridiplantae > Streptophyta > Magnoliopsida > Solanales > Solanaceae > Nicotiana > Nicotiana tomentosiformis. The sequence continues at coordinate 84,953,465 of NC_090813.1, forward strand.
TTCTTAAAATGACAAGTCAGGTCGTTAGATTCTCCCCCTCTTAAACATACGATCGTCCTCGAACGTTCCAAGAATTATTCTGATGATATTAAATTACCGAGTGCATTATTTCACACATACTCACGGGTGATTCTACGTCACCGTAAATTTAACAGGGGTCCGACAACATCATCTCAGTGGAGATTATTTCTTTTATTCACACTTGTAAGCTTTAAAGCCAATTTCCTTACACTCAAATAAATTTCAAATTCCTCACATCAACACACGGTATTAGTCTCAACCAGTTATAGCAAATCGTGCCTACGCACACATCATACATATGTCCATAGCCACATCTCTGGTCATAATAGATGTTTATAATTAATTTCAGTATCCTCAATTAATCGCATCTTAACCAAAATTTCATATCTAATTCTTCAGAACACTGATGGCAACACGCGAGGCATGAAGAACTCATAATTACTGTCACGACCCAAAACCCATTAAAGGTCGTGATGGCGCCTAACACCGTTGTCAGGCAAGCCAACCTTGACTAATTAATTTAATTACCTATTTTAGTATTTTTGAAATCAAAATTTCCTCAATTAAATAGTAAAGATAGAATTCATAGAGTAAGTGATAAATAATTTAGCAACTGAATTACTAAACAACCCATAACCACTCCCAAAACCCGGTGTCACAAGTGCACGAGCATTTACTAGGGAGTTAAAAAATAAAATAAAGCATCTGTCCAGAATACAAATTAGACAGGAAAAAAATATATAAATAATTCTGAAGGAGACTCTGTTGGATGCGGATCGTAATGTAGAATGCAGCTCACCCAAGTCCCCGCATTTTAACCACACCTCTGCGCCCACAAGGCCGCTAGACATATCTGTGCCTGCACAATAAAAATGTGCAGCAAGTGTAGCATGAGTACGTAAACAACGTGTACCCAGTAAGTATCAAGCCTAACCTCAAAGAGGTAGTGACGAGAGCTCGACTTTGACACTCACTAAGGGTCAATAATATTATTAATAATAAAATAATAATAATAATATTTAAATCGACATGATTCATAGAATTAACATAAATTTTTCTTCAACCAGAAAAAAAAATTAAATTCCTTCAAATGCGACAATTTCCAATTTATTAATTAACTTCACAAGTTGGAATAACATATCCAAGTATCGTATAATTATTATTATTAGGCACGATTTCTGCCGATGTCGTACGACCCGATCTAGAGTGTCGTGTACACTGCCGAGGGACGTGCGGCGCGATCCATAGATGCATCTATCCTGCCGAGGCTTTCGGCCCGCTCCACAAGAAAGGAGGACATTTTCTTATGTACCTCCGGAAGGAGAGTATATTTATATAAGATCAATTCGAGAGGATGGACAATTTCTTTTAACAATTAATTAATTTAAACAGAAAATTAAGCATATGAGATTTTCATCTTTTAATATCTTTCCTTAACAATTCACAATATATATCAAATAATTAAATTAAATAAAAGATACAATTTACACAAGTAATTCATGCTTTGAGTCATAAACTACCCGGACTTTAGCATTAATAGTAACTACGCACGCACTCTCGTCACCTCGTGCGTACGTAGCCCCCCACGTAGCCCCCACAATTAGCAACAATTATTAGTTCAATTCCTTATGGGGTAATTTTCCCCTCACGAGGTTAGACAAGAGACTTACCTTATCACAAAGCCCACTTTCGATCACGATGTCGTGTAAAAATTCCAATTCGGTGCCGAAAATCCGAAACTATCCAAATGTTATACAAAAGCTCCTTCTCGTTCGCGAAAGCTCCTTAGGAACCTCTCCGCGTTCGCGAGCCCTCCTTCGCGTTCGCAAAGGCAAAAACCAGCACCCCCAAAATTTCTTCTTCGCGTTCGCGAAGAAGGAAACCAGACACCAGAAACAACAGTTCCAAAACAGCCCAAAATGATCCGAAATCACCCGAAGCACACCCGAGGCCCTTGGGACCCCGTCCAATCATACCAACCAGTCCTATAACATAACACAAACTTGCTCGAGACCTCAGATCGCATCAAACAACATCAAAATTATGAATCGCACCCCAATTCAGACTTAATGAACTTTAAAACTTTAACTTCTACAATCAATGCCGAAACCTATCAAATCACGTCCGATTATCATCTAATTTTGCACACAAGTCATAATTGACATTTCGGACCTGCTCCATCATCCGGAATCGGAATCCGACCCCGATATCAAAAAGTCCACTCCCGATCAAACTTCTCAAAATTATCCAAATTTCCAACTTTCGCCAAATGACTCCAAAATGATCTACGGACCTCCGAATCCACTTCCGGATGCGCTTCCAATACCAAAATCATTATACGGAGTTATTCCCAGACTCAGAATCCCAAACGGACATCGATAACTTTGAAATGTACTTCAACCCAAATTTATAAAATTCTTCCAAAATGCCAACTTCCACAATAGGCGCCGAAACACCCGGGTCATCCAAAACTCGATTCGAACATACGCCTAAGTCCAAAATAATCATACAAACTTGTTGGAACCTTTAAATCCCGATTCTGAGGTCGTCTACTCAAAAGTCAAAGTTTGGTCAACTCTTCCAACTTAAAGCTTCCAAATTTAGAATTTTATTTCCAAATCAACTCCGAATTTCCCGAAATTTAATTCTCACCACACGTATAAGTCATAACACCTGAAATGAAGCTACTCAATGCCTCGAACCGCTGAATGACGTGTTAGGACTCAAAACGACCGGTCGAGTCATTACAATTACTTACTCGGATTATTGAGTCACATTTAATGCCAACTGGGCACTCACCTCAAAGGCTAAAACTCAATGTTTACAACACGAAAATGGCTAAATATGCACAAAAAATATACAAGAATTATCAAATAAGCCTAACAGGTATGACTCCCTATTAATACTATAGTATAAATTAAATTTCACAAAGGGAGAATTTTAAACTCATAATTTTTTTAATTTTAATTTTTTTTCCACCACAAGAACTTCGTCCTTATATAACATTAAATATTTCATAGCATATAAAAATGCGAGGATCTCGTTCTCAACTCCGAATCACAAGTATTTTGCACATTGTGCCATTTAAAATTTTCAATTTCCTTTCTTTCTTCTTTTCAATAAATTTCGTAAACAATTTTCACAACACATAATGAACCCTCATCCCGGTAGGGCATATAATTCATAGAATTGAATCCAATTATCCCGAAATCACGTCAAAACGTATTGTAGTGAGTAATAGAAAGCCATTTATTTTGGACTTATAGCCCTCAATAGTGAACAAAAATAAAAATGATAGACACGGGCTAACATTATCAAATACGGATAAACACGTGAGTGGTGTACAAAATTACTAACTCACTATACATGGAGCATGATAGCAGGTCTCACCTCGATAATTGAAATTGAATCAAATAAGAACAGTGCTCCCCTATTACAAATTAAATCATAACTGTAACGACACAATCTGGTGTAGCGGCCTCAACCATACCATATCAATTATATCAATGGGTCGGGCCTCCCCCTCTAGGGCGCCCCTATGTCACGACCCAATTTCACCTATAGGTCGTGATGGCGCCCAACACTACAACTAGGCAAGCCAACTAGTAATTTAAACCCATATTCAATTCTTTTAAAATTAACCGAGTAATTAAACTCTTCTTACTTGCAAGAATTAAAACAATATGAAAAGATCTGGTAAATTAAAATAACCAAGAAAAATAATTAAATCAAAACATTCTACTAGTGTGTGTGCCAAGACCTGGTGTCACAAGTATATGAGCATCTAGTAGATTATACAAAAATTATAGATACTGTCTGGAATGAAATAGACAGAATAAAAATTCAGGAAGAGGCACTAGTTGCTGCAGAATGGCTCAGAAAGCAGCTCACCACTAAGCCTCCGGATAACGCGGGTGCACGCTGATAGGTCCAACGATAGCACATGTCTCAGGCCCTGCACAAAACGTGCAACAAGTGTAGCATGAGTACGTAAATAACGTGTACCCAGTAAGTATCAAGCCTAATATCGAAGAGGTAGAGACGAGATGGCCGACTTTGACACTCACTATGGGTCAATAATAATAATTGAAATAAAACTACGATATCTAAATCGACATGATTCACAGAGTTAACAATAATTTTATTTAACCAACAGAAATAATTAAATTCCTTCAAATGCAATAATTTCCAATCTATTAATTAAATTCACAAACTGCAATTAAAAATATTAAGGCATCGAGTAATTATTATTATTATTAGGCACGATTTCTGCCGAGGTCGTACGACCAGATCCAGAGTATCGTGTACACTGCCGAGGGACGTGCGGCGCGATCCATAGATGCATCTATACTGCCGAGGTGTTTGGACCGCTCCACAAGAAAGGAGAACATTTTCTTATGTACCTCCGGAAGGAGAGTATATTTATTAGAAATTAATTCGAGAGGATGAACAATTTCTTTTAACAATTAATTAATTTAAGCAAACAATTAAGTATATAAGATTTTCATCTTTTACTATCCTTCCCTAACAATTCACAATATATTTCAAATAATTTAATTAAATAAAGGATACAATTTACACACATAATTCATGCTTTGAGTCCTAAACTACCCGGTCTTTAGCATAGATAGTAGCTACGTATGGACTCTCATCACCTCGTGCGTATGTAGCCCCCACAATCAACAACAATTATTAGTTTAATCACCTATAGGGTAAATTCCCCCTCACAAGATTTGACAAGAGACTTACCTTGTCTCAAAGTCCACTTTCCGATCAAAAATGTCGCGTAAAAACCTCAATTCTGTGCCGAAAAATCCGTAACTATCCAAAAATTATATAAAATAATTAATACATGTTCAATAATTCGAAATTCATGTATTGAATAAATTACCCTATCCAAAATGGTTAAATTTCTAAAATTCACCCTGGGCCCACGTGCCCAGATTCCGAAAATTTTCGAATGAAAACGTTACCCATAATCTCAAGAACTCAAATATATAATTTTGATCCAATTCCATAACCACTTACGTGGTTAAAATCTCATTTTTATAAAAATCTAGGATTTTCATCTAAACCCTTAATTTCTAAGATTTACCGATTATAATCTACCCATAATCTATGTATTTCACTCAAGGTATGTAGAATTAACTTACCTTCCAATTGCTAGTTGAAATCCCCTCTCAAATGCTCCAAAATGGCCCAAAAATGGAAGAAATGAGGTTAAAACTGGTGAAATCCCGTTTTTTAAGACATTATGTCTGGTACAGTAAATCCCTTCTTCGCGAACGCGGTCAGTGCCTCGCGTTCGCGAAGGCAAAATTCCACAACCTTAAAATTACCCTTCACGAACGCGACATGGGTCTCGCGAACGAGAAGGCTTACTGGCCTGCCTTTCGCGAACGCGTGATCTCCCTCGCCAACACGTAGGGAAAAATCCCCGCCAGTCCCATTCCTCTTTCGCAAACGCGTGTCTACCATCGCGAATGCGTAGGCCAAAACTCCAGGGCTTCACGAACGTGTCCCCTTCCACGCGAATGCGAAGGGCAAAAGCCCAGCTCCCAATTTTCCTTCTTCGCGAACGCGAGGGTCCTTCTGCGTTCGCGAAGAAGGAAACCAGAATTGGAAATTTCTCGTTTTCCAACTTAGCTCCGGGTGGTTAAAAAACTCACTAGAACCCCCCGGGACCACCGTCCAAATGTACCAACAAGTCTGAAAACATAACACGGACTTGCTCGAACTCTCAAAACACGAAATTCAACAACAAAACTAAGAAATCGCACCCCAAATCCGAATTAGATCAAAATATGAACTTCAAGTTTCTAACTTCCTCCGAACGCGCCGAATCATACTTATACTACTCGGAATGACACCAAATTTTGCGTCCAAGTCTTAAATGACATAACGGAGCTATGAAAATTTCTGAAACTGGATTCCAACCCTGATATCAAAAAGTCAACTCTCCGGTCAAATTTCCAAACTTAAATCTTGTTTTAGCCATTTCAAGCCTAATTTAACTACGGACTTCCAAATAAAATTCTGAACACGCTCCTAAGTCCAAAATCACCATACGGAGCTATTGGAACCATCAAATCCCGATTCCAGGTTCGTTTTCTTAAAATATTGACCAAAGTCAAACTTGGCCTTTTAAAGCCAAACTAAGGAACCAATTATTCCGATTTCAACCCGATCACTTCCAAATTCTGAACCAACCATCCCCGCAAGTCATAAATTATTAAAAGCACATTCGAAAGTTTTATTTGGAGGAACGGGGTTCTAAAAGTCAAAATGACCAGTTGGGTCGTTACATTCTCCACCTCTTAAAGAAACGTTCGTCCTCGAACAGGTTTAGAATTATACCTGGAGTGTTGAATAAGTGTGGATATCTGCTTCGCATGTTTTCCTCGGCCTCCCAAGTCTCTTCCTCGACTGGTTGTCCCCTCCACTGGACTTTTACTGTAGAAATCCTCCTGGGCCTCAACTGGCGAACCTGTTTATCAACAATGGCAATTGGTTCTTCTTCATAGCCCAAACTATTATCTAGTTGAACTGTGCTGAAGTCTAACACATGTGATAGGTCGGCATGATACTTCCGGAGCATAGATACATGGAAAACCGGATGAACTCCTGATAGATTGGGAGGCAAGGCAAGCTCATAAGCAACCTCCCCAACTCGTCTCAACACCTCAAATGGGCCTATAAACCTTGGGCTCAATTTTCTCTTTTCCCCAAATCTCATGATTCCCTTCATCGGCGAAACTTTCAAGAGAACTTTTTCACCTACCATAAAAGTTAAGTCACGCGCTTTCTGATCCGCGTAACTCTTCTGTCTGGACTGTGCTGTACGAAGTCGCTCCTGAATCAACTTTACCTTTTCCAAGGCATCTTTCACCAAGTCAGTACCATATAACTTAGACTCACCGGGCTCAAACCATCCGATGGGCGAACGACATCGCTGACCATATAAAGCCTCAAATGGAGCCATCTCGATGCTGGATTGGTAACTTTGATTATAAGCAAACTCGGCCAAAGGCAAGAAACGATCCCACTGGCCTCCAAAGTCAATCACACATGCCCTGAGCATATCCTCCAAAATCTGAATTGTCCGCTCTGACTGCCCGTCAGTCTGCGGATGAAAGGCTATGCTGAGCTCTACATGGGTCCCCAATTCACTTTGTACTGCTCTCCAAAAATATGAAGTAAACTGAGGGCCTCTATCTGATATGATAGAAATTGGCACACCGTGCAACCGAACTATCTCCTGAATATATATATTTGGGCCAACCTCTCTGAAGTATATGTAGTCACTACATGAATAAAGTGTGCCGACTTGGTCAACCTTTCGACAATAACCCAAACTGCATCAAACTTCCGCAAGGTCCGCGGCAACCCAACTACAAAGTCCATAGTGATGTGTTCCCATTTTCACTCTGGTATAGTCATCTGCTGAAGTAGGTCACCTGGTCTCTGGTGTTCATATTTAACTTGCTGGCAATTTAGACACCTAGCTACATACTCAACTATGTCCTTTTTCATTCGTCGCCACCAATAATGCTGCCTTAGGTCACGATACATCTTCGTAGCACCTGGATGAATAGAATACCGAGAACTGTGTGCTTCCTCTAGGATATGTTTCCTCAGTCCATCCTTATTCGGAACACATAGACGATCCTGGAGTCGCAGAACACCTTCCGCTCCAATAGTAACTTGGCACCACCCCGTAGTACCATTTCTCGAAGAACCATTAAGTGTGGATCATCATATTGGCAAGCCTTGATCTGCTCAAATAGTGAAGACTGAGCTACAACAAATGCAAGAACTCGGCTGGGCTCTGAAATATCCAGCTGCAAAAATCCATTGGCCAAGGACTAAATATCCAAAGCTAATGGCCTCTCCTTTGCTGAAATGAAAGCCAAACTACCCATACTCTCCGCCTTTCTACTCAAGGCGTCTGCAACCACATTTGCTTTTCTCGGATGATATAGGATAGTAATATCATAATCTTTTAGTAACTCCATCCATCTGCGCTACCTCAAATTTAGGTCCCTCTGCTTGAATAAATGCTGCAAACTGTGATGGTCAGTGTAAACCTCACAAGACACCCCATAAAGATAATGCCTCCAAATCTTAAGAGCGTGAACAATTGCAGCTAACTCCAAATCATGCACCAAATAATTCTTCTCGTGGGGCTTCAGCTGACGTGAAGCATATGCAATAACTCGCCCTTCCTGCATTAATACACAACCCAAGCCAATGCGTGAAGCATCACAATACACTGTATACATCCCCGAACCGGAAGGCAACACTAACACTGGTGTTGTAGTCAATGCTGTCTTGAGCTTCTGAAAGCTCACCTCATAATCATCGGACCATCGGAACGGAGCACCCTTATGGGTTAATTTGGTCAAAGGTGCTGTAATAGATGAAAAACCTTCCACAACCTCAAGTCGGCCTTAGAGAACACCCTAGCACCCTGCAACTGGTCAAATGGATCATCAATACGCGGCGACGGGTACTTGTTCTTAATAGTGACTTTGTTCAATTGATGATAATCAATACATATTCACATCGTTCCATCCTTCTTCTTCACAAATAATATCAGTGCACCCCAAGGCGATACACTCGGTCTGACGAACCCTTTGGCTAGTAACTCCTCAAGCTGTTCTTTCAATTCTTTCGGAGCCATGCGATACGGTGGGATAGATATAGGCTAGATATCTGGAGCCAAATCAATAAAGAAATCAATATCACGATCAGGTGGCATTTCTGGAAGATCTGAAGGAAATACATCGGAGAACTCTCGAACTACAGGCACTGAATCAATAGTCGGAGTCTCTGCAGTAGTATCCCGAACATAGGCTAGATAAGCCAAACAACCCTTCTCAACCATGTGTTGAGCCTTCATAAAAGAAATAACTCGATTAGATGCACTAACAGACGAACCCTTCCACTCTAGCCTAGGCAATGTTGGAATAGCCAATGTAACAGTCTTGGTATTGCAATCTAGGATGGCATGATATGGAGATAACCAGTCCATGCCCAGGATAATTTCAAAATCGGTCATCTCAAGCAATAGGAGATCTGCTCTAGTTTCATAACCACAAAATGTAATAATACAAGACCAGTAGATCCGATTCACAACAACAGAATCGTCCACATGAGTGGACACATAAAGGGAGTACTCAAGGACTCACGGGAAACACCTAGGAAATGAGCAAATAGAGATGAGACATAGGAATATGTAGATCCTGGATCAAATAATACAGAGGCATCTTTGCCGCAAACAGAAATAATACCTGTAATCACGGCATCTGAGGCCTCTACATCTGGTCTGGCCGAAAAAGCATAGAACCGAGCTGGAGCGCCAACTGGCTGGCCTCCGCCTGGCTGACCTCCACCTCTAGGACGGCCCCTACCCACCTGTCCTCCACCTCTTGGTGGTCGTACTACTGGTGGAGCAACTAGCGCGGTAATCATAGGCTGCTGACCCTGCTGCACTGGCCTACCCCGAAGCCTGTGGCAGAATCTCCGTATGTGACTGGGATCCCCGCATTCATAACAACTCTTCAGTATAATGGGCTGCTGACTAAGAATCTGGCCCTGGTGACCTGAATACCCACTGGAAGAACCCTGAATAGCCGGTGGGCGATAAGAACTTTCTGGTATAGCACTGAAATAAGGTCGCACTGGAGCACCCCGAGGAGGCGGTGGTGCTGGATATGAGGGCCTACTGGACTGCCCTCTCACGAACTGACCTCTACCCCCAGACGGAGCACCTCTGAACTCTCCAGAATATCTAAACTGCTTATCTCTCATAACCTGCTTTCGGCTCCTCTGACACACACCCTCAATCCTTCGGGCTATCTCCACGACTAGCTCATAAGAAGTACCCATCTCAACCTCTTGAGCCAAAGTGGCCTGAATGCCAGTATGTAAACCCGTAACAAACCTCCGCACTCTCTTCACCTCAGTAGGGAGTATCATAAGTGCATGGCGAGATAACTCAGGGAATATCACCTCATAATCAGTCACTAACATCTGACCCTACTGGAGCTACTCAAACTGAAATCGCAACTCTTCCCTTTGAGAGGGTGGAATATACATGTCCAGGAAGATACGGGTAAACCTGTCCCAAGTCATGGGAGGAAAATCTACTGGTCTGCCAAGAAGATAAGACTTCCACCATCTACGGGCTCTACACTCTAGCTGAAAAGTAGCAAAGTCAACCCCACGAGACTCCAATATCCTCATGTTGTACAGTCTATCCTTGCACCGATCAATGAGATCCTAGGGATCCTCATGTCACTCACCCCCAAAGACAGGAGGATGAAGTCTAGTCCATCTGTCCAATAGTTTCTGCGGATCAGCGGCTGCAGCTGGACTGGGCTCAGGTGTAGCTGCTGCCACTGACTGGGCTCCACCCACGTGTAGTGTACCCTAGGTCTGATATACAGCAGCTGCCTGCCCATGAGCCTGTACGGTAGGGGTTTGTGCTCCCCCGCCTGCCTGAGATGTGGCTAGGTATGCCGAAAATAAACTGGCCTAAGTCATAGTGTCCATGAACCGCAACATACGACTCATGACATCCTAGAATCCCGGTGCAGATGTGAAATCCACCGGAGCTCGCTCTGCCACAAGCACCTCACCCTGTTCCTCAATAATGGAATTTTTTGCTGGACCCACTGGCGGCATAACTGGAACAGTCCTAGGACATCCTCTCCCCCTACCACGAGCTGGAGCCCTCCCTCGACCTCTACCTCGGCCTCTAGCAACTGGGGGAGTAGCTCTTCCCTGGTCTAGAACCTCATTAGAGCGCGTTCTCACCATCTGTGAGAGAATAAGAGAAAGATATTTTGTACTACATCAGTTGCACGATGGAAGATGAAGAAATGTAGTTTTGTAACACCCAATAACCTCTCGAAGATAAGTACAAATGTCTCTGTACTGATCTGCAAGACTCTATTAGGCTTGCTCGTAACTTGTGAAACCTACTAGAACCTAGTGCTCTGATACCATGTTGTCACGACCCAATTTCACCTATAGGTCGTGATGGCCCCCAACACTATAGCTAGGCAAGTCAACTAGTAATTTAAACCCATATTCAATTCTTTTAAAATTAACCGAGTAATTAAACTCTTCTTACTTGCAAAAATTAAAACAATATGAAAAGATCTGGTAAATTAAAATAACCAAGAAAAATAATTAAATCAAAACATTCTACTAGTGTGTGTGCCAAGACCTGGTGTCATAAGTGTATGAGCACCTAGTAGATTATACAAAAATTATAAATACTGCCTGGAATGAAATAGATAGAATAAAAATTCAGGAAGAGGCACTAGTTGCTGCAGAACGACTCAGAAAGCAGCTCACCACTAAGCCTCCGGATAACACGGGTGCGCGCCGATAGGTCCAACGATAGCACCTGTCTCAGGTGCTGCACAAAAAGTGCAGCAAGTGTAGCATGAGTACGTAAACAACATGTACCCAGTAAGTATCAAGCCTAATCTCGAAGAGGTAGAGACGAGATGACCGACTTTGACACTCACTATGGGTCAATAATAATAATTAAAATAAAACTAGAATATCTAAATCGACATGATTCACAAAGTTAACAATAATTTTATTTAACCAACAGAAATAATTAAATTTCTTCAAATGCAATAATTTCCAATCTATTAATTAAATTCACAAACTGCAATTAAAAATATCAAGGCATCAAGTAATTATTATTATTATTAGGCACGATTTCTGCCGAGGTCATACGACCCGATCCAGAGTGTTGTGTATACTGCCGAGGGACAAGCAGCGCGATCCATAGATGCATCTATAATGCCGAGGAGTTCGACACGCTCCACAAGAAAGAAGGACATTTTCTTATGTACCTCCGGAAGGATAGTATATTTATTAGAAATTAATTCGAGAGGATGAATAATTTCTTTTAACAATTAATTAATTTAAGCAGAAAATTAAGTATATAAGATTTCCATCTTTTACTATCTTTCCCTAACAATTCACAATGTATTTTAAATAATTTAATTAAATAAAGAATACAATTTACACAAATAATTCATGCTTTGAGTCCTAAACTACCCGGACTTTAGCATAGATAGTAGCTACGTACGGGCTAGTCACCTCGTGCGTACGTAGCTCCCATAATTAACAACAATTATTAATTTAATCACCTATGGGGTAAATTCCCCCACACAAGATTACACAAGAGACTTACCTTGTCTCAAAGTCCGCTTTCCGGTCAAAAATGTCGCGTAAAAACCTCAATTCGGTGCCGAAAAATCCGAAACTATCCAAATATTATACAAAATAATTAATACATGTTCAATAATTCGATATTCATCTATTAAATACATTACCCTATCCAAAATGGTAAAATTCCTAAAATTCACCCCTGGACCACGTGCCTGGATTCCAGAAATATTTGGATGAAAACGTTACCCATAATCTCAAGAACTCAAATATATAATTTTTATCCAATTCCATAACTATTTTGGTGGTTAAAATCTCATTTTTATACAAATCTAGGTTTTTCATCTAAATCCTTGATTTCTAAGATTTACCGGTTATAACATACCCATAATCTATGTATTTAACTCAAGGTGTGTAGAATTAACTTACCTTCCAATTGCTAGTTGAAATCCCCTCTCAAAAGCTCAAAAATCGCCCAAAAATGGAAGAAATGGGGTTAAAAATGGTGAAATCCCGTTTTTAAGACATCCTGTCCGGTACAGTGAATCCCTTCTTCGCGAAGGCAAAATTCCACAACCTTAAAATTACCGTTCGCGAACACGACATGGGTCTCACGAATGCGAAGGCTTACTGGTCTGCCCTTCGCGAACGTGATCTCCCTCGCGAACGCGTAGGGAAAAATCCCCGCCAGTCCCATTCCTCTTTCGCGTAGGGAAATTTCTCGTTTTCCAACTTAGCTCCGGGTGGTTAAAAAACTCACTAGAACCCCACGAGACCCCGTCTAAATATACCAACAAGTCTGAAAATATTACACGGACTTGCTCGAACTCTCAAAACACGAAATTCAATAACGAAACTAAGAATCGCACCCCAAAATGAATTAGATCAAAATATGAACTTCAAGTTTTTAACTTCCTCCGAACGCGCCGAATCATACTTATACTACTCGGAATGACACCAAATTTTGCGTGCAAGTCTTAAATGAGATAATGGAGATACAAAAATTTTCGGAACTGAATTTCGACCCCGATATCAAAAAGTCAACTCCCCGGTCAAACTTCCAAACTAAAATTCTTGTTTTAGCCATTTCAAGCCTAATTTAACTACGGACTTTCAAATAAAATTTCGAACACGCTCCTAAGTCCAAAATCACCATACGGAGCTATTGGAACAGTCAAATCCCGATTCCGGGGTCGTTTTCTCAAAATGTTGATCGAAGTCAAACTTGGCATTTTAAAGTTAAACTAAGGAATCAATTGTTCCGATTTCAACCCGATCACTTCTAAATTCTGAACCAACCATCCCCGCAAGTAATAAATTATTAAAAGCACATTCGGAAAGTTTTATTTATGGGAACAGGGTTCTAAAAGTCAAAATGACCAGTTGGGTCGTTATACCCTACCCGCCTGTCATCCACCCCTAACTGACTATGCATGTGGGGTATTAACTGGAATAGAGCCTGTAGCCTGAGCATTCTGATGAAATCCGCCTCTCCCAAGTCTGGGTCAATCTCTCATGATGTTCCTAGTATCACCATAGCGATAACAACCCCTCTACGGGTTCGGCTGCTCATACTGAGTTTGTGCCGGATAACTGGAACAAACATTATAGGAACCCCGTGCCGGTGGTTCATTAAAAGAATTTACTGGAGCACTCCGAGTATTCTGAAATTATTTCCATGACCCTGCTGATACTGAAATATAGAATTATTAAGGGTGGGGGAATACCACAAGTCCCATCATTATCCCATAGAAATCTCAACTCTTAATCATATACAAGTTTTGGAGAACCTTTCAATACCACATAAATACATCTCAGGCTAAAATTGATATAACACATGACCCTGCAATCTGATCGTTGATAGTAAACTCCCCTCACTTGGCGCGAAGCCATAGGACACAGTGTGATGATGCACAATACTAACCTTCACCGCTCGTACGTCACCAGTCATAAGACATATCAAGTCATTTATTGGGCGCATGTCATCCTCATGACAGACAAAATTGCTTCCTCGAGTGCCTTGACTGCTAGAATGTACCTTTCACTAAATGAAAATCCCACACACACTACATAGTCTCTAATACCACCAACTATCTTCAGATCTACACCTACCTCGTGACCCTACCATGATTGTGATAATTAGGCAATTAATTAAACCTTCTTAAGATCATATTTATCAACCAGATATCAGAACCTAATGCACCTCCATGTGCACAATTGAATGATCTCTCAATACTTCCGCATCCTCGATCTGGACGACACGTTGTAGGAATGGTTGAGCAACTCTGTCTCCCTTATGACCCCTTTGTAGTATCACGAACCATTAACGCATAGTTGATACCGAGTGCGCAATTTCATACACGAGTGGATGCAAAAGAATATAAGATATATGCTTCAAGTTAAATAAATACCACACGATAAGGAAGGACAGAAGTGAAATTTTTTCCTACTAGCTTTGTAGCCTCTCGAAAAAAAGTACAGACGTCTCTGTACCGATCCGCAAGACTCTACTAAACTCGTTCGTGACTCATAGAACCTATGAACCTAGAGCTCTGATACCAACTTGTCACGACCCAAAATCCCACCACAGGCGTCGTGATGGCACTTAGTCTCTAAGACTAAGTAAGCCGATTTTAATTACAATTCAAGCCATTTTTTATATATATATATATATATCAACAACAGAAATAATTACAAATATAACAACCTCCCAAGACTGGTAATACTGAGTCACGAACTCTAACTGAATACATGGAATGATCTCAAGGATTGAATACTCAATACTGTTCGAATAATAATTAACAGTACAATAAAATAAAAAGACTCCAAGGGACTGCGACGACTAAGCAGCTCTACCTTGAATCCTTGCGATAATACTTTAACTATGTCCGAATCCGATATCTCCAACACCTGGCTTTGCACAAAAATGTGCAGAAGTGTAGTATGAGTACACCACAGTCGGTACCCAGTAAGTATCAAGACTAGAGTAGTGACGAGGTACAGTCAAGACATTCACTAGTAGAATAACTTGTGTAATATAGCATACAAAAATAATAGGAAACAAATAACAATGATGGCAATAATAATCAATCAGTGATATAAACAGCAGGGCGGAAAGAACACCATAAATATTGCTCAACAAATAATGAATACAAGTACAACCAATTTAATCAAGTCCTTCAAATATAGTTCTTTCACCTATAAATCTTTCAAATAATAATCAACAGGATATAATACTTTCCAATAATTTTATTTCGAATATACTTCCTTCAAATAAATATCTTTCAAATATAATTTTGGAATATAATTCCTTCAAATAAAAGTCACTTTGTAACACCTCATTTCATATTCATAATAATATGGGTCTCAGCCCACTTTCATATTTTTACGGCATCTCGTGCCCATGTTTCTATCACAACTGCACGGACAACTCACGTGCCAAAAATATCAATATATAAAAGAATCTGCACGATCAATTGACTTTAGAAATAGTTTGAGTGAAGAAAATGACATTTGCACTTAAATTAAAGCATCAGATAAACTACTTATTTGGATGTAATACTTATCAATATAAAACATAATAGAAATTTTCTTTTATTTAAAACAATTCAGTCATCAAAAATCAATAAAAACCAGAAATATAAATCTCCAGAGTCTCGTACTAAAATGCCAAAGCCAACACAATACAATAAGGAGTACAAAACACATAATAATAAAGTCAACTAGTACATCACCGAAGAAGATAAGAATTTACATATCACGAAAAAATAAAATAACCAACGGTAAGTGCATCCATAGAACAATATCAACAAAAGGGCATTCCCGAGGTACCGCCTCGTAGTCTCAAAAGTAAATATGCAAGACAGGGAGATCTCCCGGAATACCGTTCCGTAGTCCCAAAGTAAATATGCAGGGGGATCTCCCGGAATACCATTCCGTAGTCCCAAAGTAAATATGCAAGACAAGGGAGGATCTCCCGAAATACCGTTCTGTAGTCCCAAAGTAAATATGCATGGGGATCTCCCAGAATACCGTTCCGTAGTCCCAAAGTAAATATGATTTCAACAACTGCACATCAAGTGCTCACATATCACAAATGGATCATCAAGTACTCAAATATTTCAACATATCACAAATTTCAACAATATATTATTCTTTTCACAATAAGAAGCCCACGGCTCGGCCATAAAGAGCACAACATCTTAACAAAATATTCGGGAGTGAATAACTCAACCGAATAATATTTCACAATTCGGCACTTTGCCTCAATATGATTCACAGCCTTTATAATTCAAATTCTTGATAATTATATAACGCTTCGGTTTAAACTTATTTCATTAATTATTTGCAGATGGAAAATCCATAATAAAATTAAATTCCAAGAAATATCAAATCATCAAACTCACGAAATTCACATAAATATACAAGTAATAATCACATCAAATTGTCATATAAAAATAAATTTAACAAACACGAATTAAGGCATGGCAAATAGATGATTTAATAAATGTCAGCGGTTATACAATTTACTACACAATAGGCCTAAGACTTTAACCCAATATATTTTGCACATATAAGCCCGAGTACGTACTCGTCACCTCGCGTACACGGCTTTTCACATTTCACAAATGGCACATAAGACTCGATGCCTAAGGGATAATTCCCCCACTCAAGGTTAGGCAAGATACTTACCTTTTTGAAGTTACGACGACATTCCAAAGTAGCCTTCTTGCTTGAATTGACCTCTGTACAGCTCAAACCTATCCAAATTTATTGTACAACCTCATTAAAATTCATTGGAAACAATTATGGATAATAATACATCGACTTAAAAATTTATTCCAAAAAAGTCAACAAAAGTCACGCGGGGCTCGCCTCTCGGAACCCAATATAATTTTTATGAAATCCGAACACACATTCCGATACTAGTTCAACCATATAAATTTTATCAAGTTCCGATAACAATTCGACCTCCAAATCTTAAATTTTTGTTTTTGAAATGTTTTGCAAAAATCTTGATCTTTTCCATTTAAATTCAAAATAAATGATAAATATAACCATAGAATCCTGAAGTATAATCACTTTCGGATATAGAACACTTACCCCAATCCATATGGTGAAAATCGTCTCAAACATCGCTTCAATCCGAGCTCTATAGCTCCAAATATGTTAAAAATAGCTGAAACCTCGAAATATAGCTACTGCCCATGTATTTACTTTCTGCGATCGCGGAAAATGCTTCGTGATCGCGAAGCACAACTTTTCTCAGCCCAAAATTTGCCTTTTGCGATCGCTTAAAATGCTTCGCGATCGCGAAGAACAAGTGCCCAGCACTTCTAGATAGCCACTAGTATAATGGTCATAACCTTTGGTACAAAACTCCAAATTGTAAATGGTTTAACTTTCTGAAAACTAGACACCAAGGGATATAACTTTCATTTGTTGTTCATCTCTTAATTCTTTATAAATGGCTAGATATAAGCTTTCAAGTCAGCCCTGTGCAACAGAGATTTCCAAACTCTTCCTAGAAAGCATATAGTTTATCCGCCATAACGTTTTGTACACAAATCCAAATGACAAATGGTTTACCTTTCTAAAAAATTAGACACAAAGGGCTACAACTTTTATTTTTTGGATCATCTACAAATTCCTTATAGGTTGTGAGATATTAGCTTCCAAAATCGGGTGAGTGCAGCATGATTTTCCTCTATGCGATCGCGAAAAGGCTTCCGCGATCGCGATTCACAGTGTCCAAACAGCAATATTGCTCTTCACGATCGTGACCGTTTGTCCGCGATCGCGATGCATACCTCTGTGGCCAAAAACCAGCAACTAAAAATGACCTAGAAATGGTCCGAAACCACCTCGAAACTCACCTGAACTACTCGGGACCCTGTTCGAACATACCACACATCCTAAAACACAATACAAACTTAGTCGAGACTTCAAATCACGTCAAACAACGCCGAAATTACGAATCGCGCATTGAATCAAATTTTAAAATTTTCAAATCTTCCGACTTCTATATTTTGCGTCGAAACATATCAAATCAATCCGGAATGACTTCAAATTTTGAACACAAGTCATAAATGACGTAATGGAGCTATTCCAATTTCCGGAATTGAAATCCGACCTCGTTATAAAAAATTCAACCTTCTGTCGAATTCTTCCAAAAATCTTATATTTTTCAACTTTCGCCAAAATGCGTCGAATTGACCTACGGGCTTCCAAATCAAAATCCGAACATGCGCCTAAGTCCGAAATCATCATACGAAGCTATTGCCATCATCGAAATTCTATTCCGGGATCGTTTGCTCAAAAGTCAACTCTCCGGTGAACTCTTTCTATTTAAGCTTCTAAATAAGAATTATTCTTTTAATTTAATTCTGAATTTTTCGAAAATCAAAATCGACCATACCCGTGGGTCATAATACATATTGAGAAACTTCTCGAGTCCTTAAATCACTGAACGAGGCATTAATTCTTGAAACGACAAGTCGGGTCGTTATATATAATAAATAAAGTAAATAAAAGAGAACTAAATAAAAGGAAATTTTAATTCATGCTCGTATCCTCTTACTTATCCTTTTCATGTATTTAGACCGAACCCAATCATAAAGCATGTAAACAGTTTAATCACTAATGGGCCTGGCCTTTAAACTTCTCCCACAGTCTAATTTCATTCCAAACGAATATATACCAAAATGACAAATGAAACACCTAAACATACGAACATCCTAAGCATAAGAAAAGGGAACAACAAAAACAGATTTAAAAGGTGACTTAAAATATGGCACTGGCCATCATAGCTTTAGATTCAGAACTGACTTCCACATAATGAGCACTCTACTCTTGAAATCATTAGCAAAGGACAAAATTCAAAATAACTTTCCATGAGAAAAGAATATGTGTGTTAGCCCAGCAGAAGCATCACGTGAATTAGATTAATGTGCCATCATTTTTCTTAGTAAATTAACTTTTAATATTCAGCACAAATTCAACACTAACAGTTGTATAGAATTGGAGATCATAATATATTTCTCTTTAGAAGTAAAAATAAAGTAAGTTCAAATATATAGTAAAAGCATCATACAGAAGGAAACTAAAGAACCAATGCTCATGAATAAAGTTCAAACCCAAAATTTTCGATTAATGAACTAAATCCAAAAACCAGAATTGAGACGTATAATAAACTCGACGAACACATATAAAATCAAAAAAAACTAAGAGAATAGGCCAGCAACATATTTCAATCACAACCACGAAAGTAACATCGCAAATAATAGAGAAGAGGAGAAAAGATGGACCTGAATTGCTTTCCAATATATTTGAATCTCTGACAGATTACAACTTAATGAGAATTTCGACGATTGAACTCGAAAGGAAGATGAAAAACAGCAGTAACAAAATCGAGCGGGGACCGCAAACCAGTAACAAAACTCGAACGGCACCGAAAATCTGGAGCTCGAACACGATCAAACCTCAAATTTCAATCAAACTCCATTTTTTCGCAACCAAAATTGAAATAGAAAAGAAGAAACATAAAAGGTAAAAAAATTGTGTTTTTGTTGTTTTTCTGAAATTTTAAAGGATCGAAAACTAAGGAAAGGAGCTTGAAGAATTCTTGAAACCCAAGTTTCCTCTCAATTTTCTGTCCGATTTTTTCTCTCCCGAAATCTCTTATTTTTGGACTCTCACTCTTGCTCTCCGTTTCTTTCCTCTGTTTTTGCTGTTCTTTTCCGCATCCTCTCTTTAGCTCAAACATTTTTGTCCTCTAATCTCTCTAATGTCTATCCCCCAATTATGTATGTGAGTGTGTGTGGCCGCCGGTCCTAGGTCCTTGGGGTATTCGATTTTTTGGGGAGAAAGCTAACCTTTGGGAGTATTTGATTTTGGAAATTGGGGGCGGTAGAGGTGTGGAGACTTTTTGGGGTGCGGCTTCTAGCTAGTTCTTAGGATTAGGGTCTTGGGTGTTACATTAGGTATTTGCATATGAGTGGGAATTAAATGTGGGATGTTGGGTCTTAGGGGAGTGGAGGGTTGAGATTAAAAGAGGGGAGGAAGATGGGTCAGGCGGGTATGGGCTAAGAGAATTGGATTAGGTTGGTTGAATTGGGCTTAAAACAATACGGATATCCTAAAATTGAAACAAGACAATACCAGCCCAAGCATCTTAATCTTACTTCTAAATATAATATAAAATATATACTATAAAATACAAAAGTAATTCTAATTAATTAAAATAAAAAATATTATATTGTGAAACTATTTTTGGTATTCCTCAAGATTATATAAAAATAAAAGTAGAGAAAAATAAAAATCCTAGTAAAATAGTATGACTACAAAAACATTAGTGAAACTATATTTGTGTTTTTTAAAAGATCACACTAAATAAAAATAGATAAAAATAGGTAAAAATAGTATTACTACATAAAATACTAATTAAACTTGAATTAAAATAGACTTGAAACTATTTTTGTGTTTTTGATTATTTTTTTTAAAAAAAAATACTAAAATAGACCAAATAAAATAACAATTAAAATAATATATTACAATCTTAGAAAAATTAAAATAACTCAAATAAATATAAAATATGTGAAACTACTAATATAGTTTGAAGACGTGGCAGGTCAAATATTACGTGCTTACAACTGTCCCTCTTTGCTTGGAAACACAAAGTGTTTTTGAGCAAAGAAATAAGTAAGCGACGTAATTGATTTCTCACCCGATACTTATTCAAAAGAAAATAAAGATGGATAAAAGATTGTGACCGAGCTCTAGTATTTGAGCTGCCTACATATCCTTGGCTATAAAGGAATCATGTCATGTGTTATTGAGAAGTAAGAAAAGTGAGAAGGATACCGAGGTGGAGAGTCGAGTGAAGTGTTGTGCCGTCGAGGTTCCGGTCCGGGGTCCCTGCTATTACATCAAAAATAAAAGAAAAAGTACAAGATCCTATCTACTTCTTGTCTCGAATCTTCCTTGAATATGTACTTGAATCTTCAACATGAGATAGAAAATCAACCCTATTCTTCAGGTGGGAATCCTGCTGACTTGAACTTGAAGAAAACTGGAAGTTGACCCTATTTTTCAGGCGGGCTCCTACTGCTTGGACTTGAAATAAACTTGAACTTGGAGTAGACTTGATCTTGCAGACCTTATTTTTTAGGCGGGCTCGTGCTACTTCTGATTTGAACTAAAAAAACTAGAAGTTGACCCTGTCCTTTAGGCGGGCTCCTGTTGCCCATGTCTTGAACTTGAAATATGAAAGTTGACCCTGTTCTTCAGGCGGGCTCCTGATACATATGACTTGAACTGAAAATTAAATGCTGACCATGTACTTCAGGTGAGCTCCTGGTACTTCTAAGTTAAACTAGAAATTGACGGTTGATCTTGTTCTTCAGGCGGGCTCCTGGTGCTTCTAACTTGAACTTGAAATAAGCTTGACTTTGAAGTAGGCTTGCGCTTGTAAACCTGCATTTTCAGGTGGGCTCCTGCTTCTTAAACTCGAAAATTGAAAGTTAACCCTATTCTTCAGGCGGGCTCCTGGTGCTTCTCTGATTTGAACTTAAAATCAATTTCTGAAATATTGACCCTTGTTCTCCAGGTGGGTGCCTGCAATCAAAACAAACAAAACGAACAAAATTTTCTGCCCCAATTTGTACTAGGAAGAATTGTGAGTTGTTAGCAAAACTGTAAATCACATATGCTATTGATGAAGGATGCAATGATGAGATTAAAACTAAAGACTCGACTAGGATGTGTGTCTTCTGTGAGTAAAACCAAGAAAATTTTAACTAGCAAATACGTCTACTAAAAGTAAAACCTGAATGACCCAAACTAGGAAGTGCGTCTCCTAGGGGTGAAACTTCAATGGCTCAAATTAGGATGCGTGTCTCCTAAAAGTGTAGCCTAAAAGACTTAAACTAGGAAGTGCTTCTCCTAGATGTGAGATTGAACTTGAGGAAAACTAATAATTGACCATATTCTCCAGGCGGGACTCCTGAACTCAAGGACAACTAAATATTAACAACTTAAGAAAACTAAAAACTGACCCCTAGGCGGGACCCCTGAACTCAAAGAAAGCTAAAAATTAATTAATTAAGGAAATTAAAAACTGGCTCTATTCTCCAAGCGGGACTCCTGAACTTAAGAAAAACTAAACAGTAACATCTTAAGGAAACTAAAATGAACCTATTCTCCAGGCGGAACCCCTGAACTAGAGATTAGCTAAACATTAAAAACTTAAGAAAACTAAAATCGACCCTATTCTACAGGCGGGACCCCTGAGCTCAAGAAAAAACTAAAGATTAATAACTTAAAGAAATTAAATACTGACACTATTCTCCAAGCGGGACCCTTGAAATAAAGGAATGCTAAAGATTAAAAATTTAAAAAAACTAAAAGTTGACCCTATTTTCAAGACGAGACCCCTAAACTCAAGTAAAACTAAATACTAACAACTTAAGGAAATTACAAACTAACCCTATTCTCCAGGCGGGCCCCTGAACTCAAGGAAGGCTAAAGATTAATAACTTAAGAAAACTAAAAACTGACACTATTCTCCAGGCGAGACTCCTAAACTTAAGAAAAACTAAAGAGTAACAACTTAAGGAAACTAAAAATTGACCATATTCTCCAGGCGGACCCCTAAACGTAAGGAAAACTAAAGATTAACAACTTAAGAAAATTAAAAACTAATCATATTCTCTAGGCGGGACCCCTGGACTTAAGAAAAACTAAAGACTAACACCTTAAGGAAACTAAAAATGAATCTATTCTCCAAGCGGGACCCCTGAACTAAAGGAATGCTAAAGACTCTTCCAACTAGGGAGAATGCCTAGAAGGTACTATTCTTCTCAACTAGGAAAACTGCCTAGGAGGTGATGGTCTTCTCAAGTAGGGAAGAGGTAGTGATCTTCTCAACTAGGGGAATGTCTAGTAGGTAAAAACTTTCTCAAACAACCTTTGTGCTAACAAAATTTGGGCATGACACCTGAAAAATTCATGCTTCCAAGCTTTGATTTGGACATAGTCTTCGTCCCTGTTTCAAACAAAGAAAAATTGTGAGTTTAAAACATAGTGGTTGGTTTGTGGCCTCGACCTTGAGGGAGATTGCCCCTACACTTTCCATGATAACTTTGATTTCAACTTGGAAGACCTTGCTTGTTATTGAATAACCACTTTTCCTGCCAACCCTTATCACAAAAAACACCTCTGATCCGTTCAATCCCAATACCCTCTATCTCTTGCATTGTGCTCATCAATTGATATTTACCGAACCTTTGCATTTCACATGAATCCCAAAGCACGTCAATTGTCACCAACTCAGTGTGCATACTACTCGTTCCTTACTTATGCCACTTTGATGCGCTAGCCAGACTCCACTTTGTGTAATTGGAAAGATGGTAGCAAATTTTGAAGTCATTTCTCACTTGTTCTGACAAACCAGACTCAAAAAGAGGACTTAAACAAATCAAGAGAAACTTAATAAGGGGACAATGGAAAGAGATGATATCTTATAAGAGAATTACAAAGTAGAAACTTATTTGATGTGGATACCAACTCTAATGACCATGACACATATTTTGGATTAAGCGGCCTAATCTGTCTAGTAAATCTAACTTTCAATTCTTGTCATACCTTCAACCTT
The DNA here is from genome assembly GCF_000390325.3 of Nicotiana tomentosiformis. Lineage (NCBI taxonomy): Eukaryota > Viridiplantae > Streptophyta > Magnoliopsida > Solanales > Solanaceae > Nicotiana > Nicotiana tomentosiformis. Next base: position 84,977,337 of record NC_090813.1, read on the forward strand.
TGGAACTGGGCTCCAATGTCCAATTGTTCTATTAGATTCACAATCCTTATTCGACTTGTGGTTCCCCGAAGGGTTTTCACCATAAAAAATCTCTCATTTTGTTCTTTCTCTCAACTCACCGTCGCCTTATGGTACCCGTGAGGGTTTTCACCAATAAGACTCTCTCATTTTTTTTCTTCTTATTTCCTCTGATTCTGTAGATGATAAGGCATTAACCATGATAATAATATCATATGTTCCTGGTATGTCTAACTCGGCACCCTCAAACATACCAGGATAATAATATCCTAGTATGTTCCTGATAATAATATCATATGTTCCTGGTATTTTCTCTAATTCTAATTTTTTCTTTTTTGGACTGTAATGTGACTTTTGCAAAGGGTTAGAAAGAAATAAAGGCACGAAGGATCAAATTCAAACTAAGACAAAATGAGGTACAACTTTACAACTTTTGGAACCGTCTTTTATAAAAAACAAAACTTCTGCCGTAATTTCTTTTGAAGTGAGGAATTTTAGAATTTTTAACTTGGTGTGACCGAACCTTAGAGTAAGGCTGCCTACGTATCTTGTTGACACAAGAATCAGGTCGAACGTAGTTCAAATGAATACTTTTTGTTGTTATTATTTTTCTTTTTATTCTTTTTATTTTCTTCTTTTCCCTTTTTTTTCTTTTTTTTCTTTTTCTCTTTTTTTTTCTTTTTGACTTCTTCTCTTTTTTCTTTATCTCTTTTCCTTTTCTTCTCTTTTTTCTTTATTTTCCTTTGGGATGTACTTCTAAAACAAATCTTATGAGGACGTGAATTTTTTTAGTGACTCTAACTTGATTCCAAAAGAGGGGAGGTCAGAGAAATTAATATAGGTTCAAAAGGGGTACCGAACGGTATAAAGTGTTTGGGTAGCTGAAAGAGGGCCTCCTAATCTCTGAAAATGCCAAGTATAACACATGCAACTTGAGGATGAAAAATACAGATCATGCATAGCATTTCTTTTGCAGCATTAGCATTGATATCACAGATATGCCTTCCACCTTTCTTTAGTGCCTTGTCAAGTACATAACTCTTGTTGGATGATTTCTTATTCACAATGGATGTCCTCCGTTAACCGTCAATTTGGAGCGAATTCCCTTGGATTTATCTTGAAAATTGAAATGCACTTGAACTCAAAGTTGCTCGCTTCAAATTGCCCGGGATGCACTCTCTTGTAACAAATACTTGTAGTCCTATTAACTTCCCAAACTATCTGCCCCAGTTTCACACAATTCGGGCTTTAAGTGATCTCAAAATGTCCAAATCTTTACTTGTTTCCCTCAAATGTCTCTGTTATCTTCAAAACTTTTTTTAGTGCTTCATGATTATACTAACTTTCAAGACCAGACTGGGAATTCCACATGCATATCATGTCACTAGAGTTACCATGAAAAGAACTATAAAAGAAAAAGAGAACTAAACAAAAACTGACTAGAAATAACAGAAAATAAGAGATTGCATTAGACAGACAGTGAAAGAGTTTGAACAATAAAACAAGCAAAATAAACTTGGGTCACAACCCGAGAACAATCCTAGTTAACACTAAACGAGGTAACAAGACTAATCGATCTAGGCAAAATAAAAGGATAGAAAGGTTTGAGTCACAAGACAATATCCGGATTACAACCCTAAAATAACCCGGACAACAGAAATGACAACAAAATAAACTACCAAGACTCATCCATGGCTAACCAAGAAAGGAGTGTCTTTCTAATTTTCAAGCTCGACATCTTAGCCACTGAGTCGCACATCGACATTACTAGGACCTTCATAAGTCTCCATCACGTTGACCTTAGCAAATAACTTTTGGGCCCCATTTGCCAACTCGTTCTTAAGATCAACTTCTGGAACCGAGACTGATAGCACTGAAAATATTGCGGCAAATGGCCCTCCAAGGAACTCATAAGAGTTCTCATATTCCTTTTCAACACAAATCATGTCCACCATATGCGTCTCATTATGAACAGGCAATGGACTTTTGCTAGTATCTGCTGCATCTGGATTTTGCACGATAATGTCACTTGCATCAACAAGATTCTGGACTGCTTTTTTCAGATTCCAACACTTTTCGATGTTGTGCCCAGAGGCATTAGAGAAATATACACACCTTTGAGAATAATAAAAATTCTTTGGAAGGGGGTTCGACATTTTTATCTGAATCGGTTTTAACATGTCCAATTGCCTCAACTTTTGGAACAAACTGGCATATGATTCTCCAATAGGTGTGAAAGACTTTTCTCTTTGATGTTGTCTTTTCATTTTGTACTCCGGCCTCGGTTGGAACCTCTTGCGGATAGGTGGTTGATATGCTTGTAGAGGTGGGTAAGACATTTGTGGTGGCGGTGTAGGCCATTGCGGGTCTTATGGATGTGGAGCGTATGGCGGTGCATTGTGGATAGAGTACTGGGAAGGTGAAGTATGACTCTGGGGATTTTGTGGAGAGAAGTAGCATTGGGGAAGGATTATCAGGAGTACGAGGATATTCATGGGGTCGATATTGAGGTTGAAAGCGTTGAGCAGGAACGCCCACTGGATCTTGTCGTTGGTGGGGCTCAACAACATATTTTCTATTTCTCTTTCTTTCACCCAAACTTACTGAGATATTCTGAATGTCTTCTGTAGTATCTTTCAATGCAGAGTAGCTCATGATTTTGCCTGACTTGATTCCTTCTTCTACCATCTCCCCCATTTTTACCACATCATTGAAAGGCTTACCTAAAGCTGGGATCAAATGACTGAAGTAGGTGGGTCCTGAGCTTGTAGCAAAAGCTCAACCATTTCTTCTTCATCAATCGGGGGACTGAACCGAGCAACTTGTTCCCTCCATCTGAACCCAAACTCCCTAAAACTTTCTGCAAGTTTCTTTTCTATCTTAGTAAAGAGGAGCGGTCTGGGATAATATCTGAATTGTACTGATAGTGTCGAACAAAATCTTGAGCCATGTCATCCCATGCATACCACTTATTGACATCTTGAAGAGTGTACTATTCCAAGGCTCCCCCACTCAAGCTCTCACTGAAATACGCCATCAACAACTCATCTTTCCCGCCAACACTTCTCATTTCACTGCAATAACCCCTTAGATGGGCTACTGGATCTCCACGCCCATCATACAAGTTAAACTTTGGCATTTTCAACCCGTGGGCAGATGAATATCATGAAACATACACAAGCCATTGTAACACATGTTAATCTGATTTTCCATCCCTTGCATGTTCTTTAAGGATTGTTCTATACCTTTCAGCTTTCTGGATATCTCATCTCTCTTTTTTCCTTGTGAACTTTTCATTTTCGACGTGAGGCTCATTCTAAGAGCTATGATTATATGAGTCTGGGACCTGGTAGGCCAACTCTGGGGGTAGTATTGGGTATCAAAAGGTTTGGACTGTGTTCACTGTTAGATCTATGAAAGAAAGGTTGTTGAGAAGTTGTGACAGCGGGGATATTGGATATGACAGGTATGCTATTTTGGGAAATATAGTTGAAGGACGAACAATGGAGCTACTAGGGAGGTTAGGAAAGCTATGATAAGCGGGAAAATCTGGAGAATATGGGGGATCATCTGACACTATGACCGGGGCTTGGGTGGGGGTGGCATCTAGGAAGTTAGGTGGTGGCGGGAGTGGTGCCTTACCAGTCATCCAAGCCGGATACATGTTCGCCATGTATTGTCTTAACATCCTTACCTATTCAACCAACCCAATGTCTTGTTAAACAAATTGCTTTTGGGCACCAGTATCAACTAATTCAATTCTGTTATCGTCTTCCATTGCCTTTCAACTTTATGTTGTAGGGAAGAGTAACAGTTTAAGAACCACAAACCAACCACCCTTCTGTTATAATGAAGATAACAAAGAGGAACAAAATAAAGTCATCACATTAGCGTTAGGGCATTTAACATAAGATAATCTCACATTATGTGCAATGTACCTAGTCACAATTATCGGTTCTAAAATAACTTCAAGGATACGAATGTCATATTGGCATCATCCAAAGTTCACTCTTCTTGCCCCTTTTCCTCTTCATTTTTCTCTTTAACACTCCTTGGTTTGATCATTTTCTTTCCTCTCTTTTTCCTTTTGATTGTCACTCTTTTCTTTCCTCTCATTTCTCATATCCCATAACTTTATTTTTTTTTTAAAATGATTTGATCGAACCCGATGTAGGTTGCCTACGTATCATGTTCCACATGAATCGGACCAAATATAGTTCTGAAAAATTAATGGACAAAATATACTAAAAATAAATATCTTTTTGGATTTTTCATTTATAGCTGTTTTTGGTTTTCAAATATATTATAGGAATTACGATAACAAAAGATTCGACAAGCTCAACTAGATTACGACAAACTGTGACACCACCTAGACGAATCGGTACTAATAGATAAGATTTATAAAATAAGAGACAAAACAGACTCAAAATATAAAAAGTCTCCTCAAACAGCTCCTGAAAGCAACGGTCCTGACTAAGATGGTCATGGGGCGTCTGTCATGCTCAAGCTACGGTAAATGAATCCATATCTGAATGAGAAAAATAATACTAAAAAGAGTTAGTGTCTCAAGACACTATGCGACGCCACAACACCTCCTATTGGACACATGCAAGACATGATTGGGCTATTTTGCAAAATGGCCTATGTGGCCAAGGGTGACTATTAGTGCAAACTAAATTAGGCTGACCTCTAAGACACAGAAAACATCTCACGAGGGCCTATGTAGCCCCCAACCTCTTAGGAATCAAGGTCTCCAAAATTACTTTATAAAAATGGCCCCACTTTGTAAAAATGACCTATATGGCCAAATATTGGCTAAGCATGCAAATTCAACAGGAATGGACCTTAAACTGGGAGAACATCTTGTTGTGGACATAGGACTCTAAGACATGGTTCACTGAGCTATTTTTGCGAAAATGGTCCCATTTTGCAAAATGGCCGATGTGGCCAAAAGTGGCTAGACATGCAAGATTTGGCTATGACCCTCGAAGCCAAGAACTTAACTCACTAGGAAGGCCGGACCCTATATGGGCTGCCTATGTATCTCGTCCCGAAAGACGAGAATCAGGTATGCGTAGTTCGGGAGGATTGGATATGGGAGAAAGCTTTGAAAAAAAATGTAACTAATTTGGAAAAATTATTTTTTTCTTTTTTGAAAAATGATAAGAAAATGTAAAATCTTTTTTTATTATTTGTTATTTTTTTTTAGAAAACGGGCAAGAAACTAAAAGTGATAAAACCCTCAATATTTTCTCTTACTTCATTTTTTTACCTTCCTTCCCAAATATCAGTCCGCCAAATGACCTTTCTACCCTTAAAGAAGCAACATTTAGCACATAGGATGGTTGAATGTCCTTTTGGGCCAACGGGCCCATTTGACATAATTTGGACAGGTTTTCAACAAAGGACACGGTACCTAGGACCGGGCCCTGCTAGGTCACAATGATATGATGCAAATAAAAATGACCTAAAAGCTGACCTACGTTTGGGGTTCACTAACAAGGCAATTCGGAGGAAGCGTATGGTCGATAGTGGCTGCTCAAGCTTTCCACTCACTCCATACGTCCGACGCCCCCCTCCTAAAATAAGGGTGACTCAACGAAGAATTCGTATATGCGATGCATACTACGAGACTTGTTGCAGAAAGAATTGACCGGCTAGTGCATATGATGTCAATTATAAAGCAGTAACACATAAAGAAAAACTGTAAACATATAAACAACTAGCAAATAATAAAACGACATAAACAAAAATAAAAATCAAATAAAGCAAATAAAAATATAAAAACCTCAAGCGAATATTCTAAAAGGCTAACAAGATCAAGTACCAGCTTGAACCTACAACTCCCCACCAGAGTCGCCAAAGCTGTCACATCCTTTTTTTCACCTTTTAATACCATTTAAAATATATATATAAAAAGGTGATTTAAAAGCTTAAAAGGGTTTTCAAACTGAAAGTGACAAAGAATCGTATTCAGAAGGATTTTTCAGAGTCGCCACCTGACATTTGGTTTTGGTGTGCCAGGTAACCGTTTTTTAAAAAAGAATTCTTTCAAAACACATTTGACTCTAAAACTGACTGCACCATAAATTCTAAGTAAGGGGATTCATTTGACTCGGGGAGAAAGTGTTAGACATTCCCCGAGTCCCGTAACTAGTACAGTTTCACACTTGATCTAGTCGGCTTTAAAGAATAGTCAAACTGAGGCAAAACACACAGAGAAAATAAACAAATAAGAGGCTCGAGATTGTCCCCACCTAAATAAAAAAAAAATAAGAGGGAAAAAAATACTATACTACGCTTCCATGATGATGTCGTCTCATCCTTGGCCTTCATTTACATGTACCTCGGGGCGTTTCCCAGATAAAATAATAAACTAAAGGGAACAACCTCTTGCCTTAAAACATAAACAAAAATCCTAAGGCTTGCCTACCCAAGTGTGGTCGGCTTAGGCATGCTCCTAGAGAATAATATAATAAATAAAGTAAATAAAAGAGAACTAAATAAAACAAAATTTTAATTCATGCTCGTATCCTCTTACTTATCCTTTTCATGTATTTAGACCGAACCCAATCTTAAAGCATGTAAACAGTTTAATCACTATTGGGTCTGGCCTTTAAACTTCTCCCACAGTCTAATTTCATTCCAAACGAATATATACCAAAATGACAAATGAAACACCTAAACATACGAACATCCTAAGCATAAGAAAAGGGAACAACAAAAATAGATTTAAAAGGTGACTTAAAATATGGTACTGGCCATCATAGCTTTAGATTAAAAACTGACTTCCACAAAATGAGCACTCTACTCTTGAAATCTTTAGCAAAGGACAAAATTCAAGACAACTTTCCATGAGAAAAGAATGTGTATTAGCCCAGCAGAAGCATCACATAAATTAGATTAATGTGCCATCAATTTTCTTAGTAAATTAACTTTTAATATTCAGCACAAATCCAACACAACAGTTGTATAGAATTGGATATCAGAATATGTTTTTCTCTTTAGAAGTAAAAACAAAGTAAGTTCAAATATATAGTAAAAGCATCCTACAGAAGGAAACTAAAGAACCAATGCTCATGAATAAAGTTCAAACCCAAATTTTTCGATTAATGAACTAAATCCAAAAATCAGAACTGAGCCGTATAATAAACTTGACGAACACATATAAAATCAACAAAAACTAAGAGAACAGGCTAGTAACATATTTCAATCACAACCACGAAAGTAACATCGCAAATAACAGAAAAGAAGAGAAAAGATGGACCTGAATTACTTTTCAATATATTTGAATCTCCGACGACTACAACTTAATGAGAATTCTGACAATTGAACTCGAAAGGAGGATGAAAAATAGCAGTAACAAAATCGAGCAGGGACCGCAAACCAGTAACAAAACTCGAACGACGCCGGAAAACTGGAGTTCGAACACGACCAGACCTCAAATTTCAATCAAACTCCATTTTTCGAAACTAGAATTGAAATTTAAAAGAAGAAACATAAAAGGTAAAAAAATATTTTTGTGTTTTTGTTGTTTTTCTGAAATTTTAAAAGAATCAAAAACTAAGGAAAGGAGCTTGAAGAATTCTTGAAACCCAAGTTTCCTCTTAATTTTTTGTCCGATTTTTTCTCTCCCGAAATCTCTTGTTTTTGGACTCTCACTCTTGTTCTCCGTTTCTTTCCTATGTTTTTGCCGTTCATTTCCGCCTCCTCTCTTGAGCTAAAACGTTTTTGTCCTCTAACCTCTCTAATGTCTATCCCCCTATTATGTACGTGAGTGTGTGTGGCCGCCGGTCCTAGGTCCTTGGGTATTCGATTTTTTGGGGAGATGTCTAACCTTTGGGAGTGTTTGATTTTGGAAATTGGGTGCGACAGAGGTGTGGAGATTTTTTGGGTTGCGGCTGCTAGATAGTTCTTAGGATTAGGGTCTTGGGTGTTACATTAGGTACTTGTATGGGAGTGGGAATTAAATGCGGGCTGTTGGATCTTAGGGGAGTGGAGGGTTAACGTTAAAAGAGGGGAGGAAGATGGGTCAGGCGGGTATGGGCTAAGGGGATTGGATTAGGTTGGTTGAATTGGGCTTAAAAGAACATGGATATCCTAAATTTAAACAAGACAATACCAGCCCAAGCATCTTAATCTTCCTTCTAAAAATAATATAAAATCTATACCATAAAATACAAAACTAATTCTAATTAATTAAAATAAACAATATTATATTGTGAAACTATTTTTGGTATTCCTCAAGATTATATAAAAATAAAAGTAGAGAAAAATAAACATCCTAGTAAAATAGTATGACTACAAAAATATTAGTGAAACTATTTTTGTGTTTTTTAAAGGATCATACTAAATAAAAATAGATAAACATAGGTGAAAAATAGTATTACTACATAAAATACTAATTAACCTTAAATTAAAATAGACTTGAAACTATTTTTGTGTTTTTGATTTTTTTTTAAAATATTAAATAGACCAAATAAAATAACAATTAAAATAATATATTAGAATCTTAGAAAAATTAAAATAACTCAAATAAATATATAAAATATGCGAAACTACTAATAAAGCTTGAAGATGTGGTAGGTCAAAAATTACGTGCTTACAACTGCCTCTCTTTACTTGGAAACACGAAGTGTTTTTGAGCAAAGAAACAAGTAAGCGACGTAATTTATTTCTGATCCGACACTTATTCAAAAGAAAATAAAGATGGATAAAAGATTGTGACCGAGCCCTGGTATTTTAGCTGCCTACATATCCTTGGCTATAAAAGTGAGAAGGATACCAAGGTGAAGAGTCGAGTGAAGTGTCATGTCGTCGAAGTTCCGGTCTGCGGTCTCTACTATTACATCAAAAATAAAAGGAAAATTACGGCAAAAAATAAAAATAAAATTACAAGATCCTATCTACTTCTTGTCTCGAATCTTCCTTAATTCTCTACATGAATCTTCAACATGAGATAGAAAATCAACCATATTCTTCAGGTGGGCATCCTGCTGACTTGAACTTGAAGAAAACTGAAAGTTGACCCTATTTTTCAGGCGGGCTCCTGCTGCTTGGACTTAAAATAAACTTGAACTTGGAGACTTGAACTTGCAGACCTTGTTTTTCAGGCGGGCTCGTGCTACTTCTGATTTGAACTAAAAAAACTGGAAGTTGACCCTGTCCTTCAGGCGGGCTCCTGCTGCCCATGTCTTGAACTTGAAAACTGAAAGTTGACTCTGTTCTTTAGGAGGGCTCCTGATACTTCTGACTTGAACTGAAAATTGAAAGCTGACCATGTACTTCATGTGAGCTTCTAGTACTTCTAAGTTAAACTGGAAATTGACGGTTGACCCTGTTCTTCAGGCGGGCTCCTGGTGCTTCTAACTTGAACTTGAAATAAGCTTGACTTTGAAGTAGGCTTGCGCTTGTAAACCTACATTTTCAGGTGAGCTCCTGCTTTTTAAACTCAAAAATTGGAAGTTGATCCTGTTCTTCAGGCGGGATCCTGCGGCTTGAACTTGAAGGAAACTGAAAGTTAACCCTGTTCTTCAGGAGGGCTCCTGGTGCTTCTCTGATTTGAACTTAAAATCAATTTCTGAAATATTGACCCTTGTTCTCCAGGTGGGTGCCTGCAATCAAAACAAACAAAACGAACAAAATTTTCTTCCCCAATTTGTACTAGGAAGAATTGTGAGTTGTTAGCAAAACTGTAAATCACATATGTTATTGATGAAAGATGCAATGATGAGAGTAAAACTAAAGACTTGACTAGGATGTGTGTCTTCTGTGAGTAAAACCAAGAAACTTTTAACTAGCAAATGCGTCTACTAAAAGTAAAACTTGAATGACCCAAACTAGGAAGTGCGTCTCCTAGGGGTGAAACTTCAATGGCTCAAATTAGGATGCGCGTCTCCTAAAAAGTGTAGCCTAAAAGACTTAAACTAGGAAGTTCTTCTCCTAGATGTGAGATTGAGCTTGAGAAAAACTAAAAATTGACCCTATTCTCCAGGCAAGACTCCTGAACTCAAGAAAAACTAAAGATTAACAACTTAAGAAAACTTGAAACTGACCCTAGGCGGGACCCCTGAACTCAAAGAAAGCTAAAATTTAATAACTTAAGGAAACTAAAAACTGACTCTATTCTCCAAGCGGGACTCCTGAACTTAAGAAAAATTAAAGACTAACATCTTAAGGAAACTAAAATGGACCTATTCTCCAGGCAGAACCCATAAATTAGAGATTAGCTAAAGATTAATAACTTAAAGAAACTAAAGACTGACCCTATTCTCCAGACGGAACCCCTGAACTTAACGAAAACTAAAGATTAACAACTTAAGAAAACTAAAATTGACCCCATTTTACAGGCCGGACCCCTAAATTCAAGTAAAACTAAAGTTTAATCGACTTAAGAAAACTAAACATTAACCCTATTCTCCAGGCGGAACTCCTGAACTTAAGAAAAACTAAAGAGTAACAACTTAAGGAAACTAAAAACTAACCCAATTCTCCAGGCGGGGCCCCTGAACTTAAGGAAAACTAAAGATTAACAACTTAAGAAAACTAAAATTGACCTCATTTTATAGGCTGGACCCCTGAACTTAAGAAGAGCTAAAGATTAATAACTTAATAAAACTAAAAACTGACACTATGCTACAGGCGGGACCCCTAAAATAAAGATTAACAACTTAAGAAAACTAAAAGCTGACCCTATTCTCCAGGCGAACTCCTGAACTCAAGTAAAACTAAGGAAACTAAAAACTGACCCTATTCTTCAGGCGGGACCCCTGAACTCAAGGAAGGCTAAAGATTAATAACTTAAGCAAACTAAAAACTGACCCTATTCTCCAGGCGGGACTCCTGAACTTAAGAAAAACTAAAGAGTAACAACTTAAGGAAACTAAAAACTGACCCTATTCTCCAGGCGGGCCCCCTAAACTTAAGGAAAACTAAAGATTAACAACTTAAGAAAACTAAAATTGAGCATATTTTACAGGCGGGACCCCTAAACTTAAGAAGAGCTAATGATTAACAACTTAAGAAAATTAAAAACTGATCCTATTCTATAGGCGGGACCCCTGAACTTAATAAAAACTAAAGACTAACATCTTAAGGAAACTAAGAATGACCATATTCTCCAGGAGGGACCCCTGAACTAAAGGAATGCTAAAGACTCTTCCGACTAGGGGGAATGCCTAGAAGCTACTATTCTTCTCAACTAGGGAAAATGCCTAGGAGGTAATGGTCTTGTCAAGTAGGGAAAATTCTTAGGAGGTAATGATCTTCTCAACTAGGGGAATGTTTAGGAGGTAAAATGTAATGACCCGACCGATCGTTTTGAGCTCTAGCGCATCGTCCAGCGGCTTGAGGCCATGAGGAGCTTCATTTCAGGTATTACGACTGGTACACGTGGTCGGAATTGAATGTCGGGGAGGTCGGAGTTGATATTGGAAAGAAAATCCTTATTTCGAAAGCCTTAAGTTGGAAGAATTGACTAAGATTGTATTTTTTATTAAACGACCTCGGAATCGAGATTTGAAGGTTCCAAAAAGTTCGTATGATGATTTTGGACTTGGGCGTATGTCCGGGTCGAATTGTGGATGACCCGAGAACGTTTCGGCACCTATTATTAAAGTTGGCATTTTTAGAAGGATTTCTTAAATTTGAGTTGAAGTGCATTTCAATGTTATCATATCCGTTTGGGATTCCAAACCTGGGAATAGCTCCGTATGGTGATTTTGGTGTTGGGAGCGTGTCCGGATGTGGATTTGGAGGTCCGTAGGCCATTTTGGGGCCATTTGGCGAAAGTTAGAAATTTGAAGGTTTTTGAGAAGTTTGACGGGGAGCAGACTTTTAGATATCGGGGTCGGATTCTAATTTTGAAAGTTGGAGTAGGTCCGTAATATCGAATGTGACTTGTGTGCAAAATTTGAGATCAATCGGACGTAATTTGATAGGTTCCGGCATCGAATATAGAAATTTGAAGTTCTAAAGTTCTTTAAGCTTGAATTGGGGTACGGTTCATGATTTTGATGTTGTTCGGTGCAATTTGAGGCCTCGAGCAAGTTTGTAATGTGTTATGGGACTGGTTGGTATAATTGGTTGAGGTTCTGGGTGCCTTGGGTGTGTTTCGGGGTGGTTTCAGATCATTTGGAGTTATTTTGGAACTGTTGATTTTGGTATCTGGTTTCCTTCTTCGCGAACGCGAAGGAAGTCCCGCGTTCGAGATGAAGAAATTTTGGGTGTGCTGGATTTGGCCTTCGCGAACGCGAAGCAGTGGACACGAACGTGAGGTAAGGTCTGGTCAAGCTTACGCGAACGCAACGCAGTGGTCGTGAACGCGAAGAAAGAAGGGGAATCGGGACCCTGAGCCATTAAGCCTTCGCGAACACGAAGCTTAGACTGCGAACGCGAAGAAGGAGGGCAGATGGCTACCGCGAACGCAAGAGCTTGAACGCGAATGCAATGCTGTGTATGGTCAGGACATCGCGAATGCAACACTGGTCATGCGAATGCAAAGAAGAACGGGTCTAGAACGGGTCTGGGCAGATTGGATTTAATACGGGATTTGGCTCATTCTCTCTCATTTTTCACTGAGATGGACGATATTAGGAGAGCTTCAAGGGGAGATTTTCATCATCTATGCCAAGGTAAGTGATTTCCACCTATTGCAAGTTAAATACTTGGTTTATATATGGATTTAAACAAGGAAATTAGTAAAAAATTTGAATTTTGAAGAAAAACCTAGAAATTGGTATTCTTTGATTTTTGACCACGAATTTGGGCATGGAATTGGAAATAAATCATATATTTGAGTTCGTGAGGTTATGGGTAATGGTTATCTTCAAATATTTTCAGAATCCGGGCACGTGGGACCGAGGGTTGCTTTATCGATTTTTCTAGCGGAGTTAGAAATTGTTATAAATTGATTAATTATGAGTATTAGAGCATATTTTGATTGGGTTGCAACTTATTTGAATAGTTTTGGAGCGACGGGCATCGGTTTGAGGTGTTAGGGAGGCTTTGGAGCCGGTTTCGGAATTTCAGAGCGAGGTAAGTCTCTTTTCTAACCTTGTAAGAGGAAATTTACCCCATAGGTGAAATAATTCAATATGTGCTTCTATTCGTGGGGGCTACGTACCTACGAGGTGACGAGAGTCCGTGCGTAGCTACTATTATGCTTATATTTGGGTAGTCTAGGACCCAAATCACGTTATACTTGCGATGCTTGCATCCTACTTATTAATTTAACCGTTTAAAATAGATTGGAACTTGATAAAGGAATTTCAAAAGGGTTAGACTTCACCTACTTGGGTTTTGGACGGGTTGATTGACCGTTAATGAGAAATGATATTTCTTTAAACATCAAACCTAAATAAATCCTAGATTTGGTTGTCTGAATGTGTTTATATTTTGTGGAACGGGCCAAACGCCTCGGTAGATTAAATAGATGTATCTATGGTTCGCGCCGTTCGACCCACCAGTAGTGCACAGTTTAATATTATGTTGGATCGGATCGTACGTCCTCGGCATGATTTGCGCATAACTTAATTGATTATTTTGGAATTATTGATAATTGATATGGCCCCATTGGCTGGAGATATAAATTGTTAAAAAATGAAAATAAATTTGGAAATCCCCTATTAATAAGAGAATTATTTACCTGCCTCATGTTATTGTGTTTACCGTTGCCTCATAAAATCCATAGTTTATCATATCATTGGTATATTAATTATAGCCCATAGTAAGTGTCTGAGTCGATCCCTCGTCACTACTTCTTCGAGGTTAGGCGGGATACTTACTGGGTACGCATTGATTTACGTACTCATGCTACACTTGCTGCACATTTTTGCACAAGTACACATATGTTTAGCGGCCTTGTGGGAGCAGAGGCGCGATTATGACGAGGACTTAGGTGAGCTGCATTCTATATGATGCTCCGCAACCAACAGAGTCTCCTTTAGAGTATTTACATTTTTCCTGTCCAATTTGTATTCCGGACAGCTGTTGTATTTTATTTTACATTCCTAGTTAATGCTCATGCACTTGTGACACCGGGTTTTGGGATGATTATGGGTTGCACTGTATTGAAATTTTTAAAGATATTATTATGTATTTTGTAAACTCCATCTTCTACTATTTAATTGAGGGGAAAAACTGTGATTTCAAAAATATTAAAATGAGACCTGAATTAAGTATTTAGTGTTGGCTTGTCTGATAGCGGTGTCCGGCGCCATCACGACCTTTAATGCATTTTGGTTCATGACATAAAATCTTTCTCAAACAGCCTTTGTGCTGACAAAATTTGGGCACGACACCTGAAAAATTCAAGTTTCCAAGCTTTGATTTGGACATAGTCTTCGTCCCTGTTTCAAACAAAGAAAAATTGTGAGTTTAAAACATAGTGGTTGATTTGTGGCCTCGACCTTGAGGGCGATTTCTCCTACACTTGCCATGATAACTTTGATTTCAACTTGGAAGACCTTGCTTGTTATTGACTAACCACTTTTCCTGCCAACCATTATCACAGAAAACACCTTTGATCCGTTCAATCCCAATACCCTCTCTCTCTTGCATTGTGCTTATGAATTGACATTTATCGAACTTTTGCATTTCACATGAATCCCAAAGCACGTCAATTGTCACCAACTCGGTGTGCATACTACTCTCTATCCTGACTTATGCCACTTTGATGCGCTATCCAAACTCCGCTTTGAGCAATTGGAAAGTTGGTAGCAGATTTTAAAGTCATTTCTCACTTGTTCTGACAAACCAGACTCAAAAAGAGGACTTAAACAAAGCAAGAGGAACATAGTAAGGGGACAATGGAAAGAGATGATATCTAACAAGAGAATTACAAAGTAGAAACTTATATGATGTGGATACCAACTCTAATGACCATGACATGCATTTTGGATTAAGCGGCCTAATCTGCCTAGTAAGTCTAACTTTTAATTCTTGTCATAACTTCAATCTTTGGAACTGGGCTCCAATGTCCAATTGTTCTATTAGATTCACAATCCTTATTCGACTTGTGGTTCCCCGAAGGGTTTTCACCATAAAAAGTCTCTTATTTTGTTCTTTCTATCAACTCACTGTCGCCTTATGGTGCCCGTGAGGGTTTTCACTAATAAGACTCTCTTATTTTTATTTTTTCTTATTTTCTCTAATTCTGCAGATGATATGGCATTAACCATGGTAAAAATATCATATGTTCCTGGTATGTCTAACTCGGCACCCTCAAAGATTATCTGGGAGGTCTTTTTTGGACTATAATGTGGCTTTTGCATAGGGTTAGAAAGAAAGAAAGGCATGCAGGCTCAAATTCAAACTAATACAAAATGAGGTTTAACTTTACAACTTTTGGAACCATCTTTTATAGAAAACAAAACTTCTGCCGCAATTTCTTTTGAAATGAGGAATTTTAGAATTTTTGACTTGGTGTGACCGAACCTTAGAGTAAGGCTGCCTACGTATCTTATTGACATAAGAATCAGGTCGAACGCAGTTCAAAGGAATACTTTTTGTTGTTGCTATTTTTCTTTTTCTTCTTTTTATTTTCTTATTTTCTTCTTTTCTCTCTTTCTCTTTTTTTTTTCTTTTTGACTTTTTTTTTTCTTTTATCTCTTTTCCTTTTCTTCTCTTTTTTCTCTATTTTCCTTTGGGATGAACTTCTAAAACAAACCTTATGAGGACATGAATTTTTTTAGTGGCTCTAACTTGATTCCAAAATAGGGGAGGTCAAAGAAATTAACATAGGTTCAAAAGGGATACCAAACGGTATAAAGTGTTTGGGTAGCTAAATGAGGGCCTCTCAATCTCTGAAAATGCCAAGTATAACACATGCAACTTGAGGATAAAAAATACAGATCATGCATAGCATTTCTTTTGGAGCATTAGCATTGATATCACAGATATGCCTTCCACCTTTTTTTAGTGCCTTGTCAAGTACAGAACTCTTGTTGGGTGATTTCTTCTTCACAATTGATGTCCTCCATCAACCGTCAATTTGGAGCAAATTACCTTGGATTTATCATGTAAATTGAAATGCACTTGAACTCAAAGTTGCTCGCTTCAAATTGCTCGGGACGCACTCTCTTGTAACAAATTCTTGTAGTCTTCTTAACTTCCCAAACTATCTGCCTCAGTTTCACATAATTCGGGCTTTAAATGATCTCAAAATGTCCAAATATTTACTTGTTTCCCTTAAATATCTCTGTCATCTTCAAAACTTGTTTCAGTGCTTCATGATTAGACTAACTTTCAAGACCATGCTGAGAATTTCACGTGCATATCATGTCACTAGGGTCACCATGAAAAGAACTATAAAAGGAAAAGAGAACTAAACAAAAACTGACTAGAAATAACAGAAAACAGGAGATTGCATTAGACAAACGGTGAAAGAGTTTGAACAACAAAACAAGAAAAATAAACTTGGGTTATAACCCTGGAACAATCCTAGATAACACTAAAAGACGTAACAAGACTAATCGATCTAGGCAAAATAAAAGGATAGAAGGGTTTGAGTCACAAGACAATATCCGGATTACAACCCTGAAATAACCCGGACAACAGAAATGATGACAAAATAAACTACCAAGACTCCTTTATGTCTAACCAAGAAAGGAGTGTCTTTCCAATTTCCTAGCTTGACATCTTAGCCACTGAGTCGCATATCGACATTACTAGGACCTTCACAAGTCTCCATCACGTTGACCTTAGCAAATAGCTTTTGTGTCCCTTTTGCTAACTCGTTCTTAAGATCAACTTCTGGAACCGAGACTGATAGCGCTGAAAACTTTGCGGCAAGTGTACCTCCAAGGAACTCAGAAGAGTTCTCATATTCCTTTTCAACATAAATCATGCCCACCATATGCGTCTCATTATGAACAGGCAATGGACCCAGGGCATCAACATTCTGGACTGCTCTTTTCAGATTCCAACACTTTTCTATGTTGTGCCCTGGGGCATTAGATAAATATGCTCACCTTTGAGAATAATCAAAATTCTTTGGAAGGGGGTTCGACGTTTTTATCTAAATCGGCTTGAACATGTCTAATTGCCTCAACTTGTGAAACAAACTGGCATATAATTCTCCAATAGGTGTGAAAGACTTTTCTCTTTGCTGTTGCCTTTCCATTTTGTACTCCGGCCTCAGTTGGAACCTCTTGCGGGTAGGTGGTTGATATGCTTATAGAGGTGGGTAAGACATTTGTGGTGGCGGTACAGGCCATTGCGGGTCTTGTGAATGTGGAGCATATGGCGGTGCCTGTGGATAGAGTACTGGAAGGTGAAGTATGACTTTGGGGATTTTGTGGAGAGAAGTAGCATTGGGGAGGATTATCTGGAGTACGGGGATATTCATGGGGTCGATATTGAGGCTGAAAGTGTTGAGCAGGAACGCCCACTGGATCTTGTCGTTGGTGGGGCTCAACAACATCTTTTCTATTTCTCTTTCTTCCACCCAAACTTACTGAGATATTCTGAATGTCTTCCGTAGTATCTTTCAATGCAGAGTAGCTCATTATTTTGCCTGACTTGATTCCTTCTTCTACCATCTCCCCCATTTTTACCACATCATCGAAAGGCTTACCTAAAGTTGGGATCAAATGACTGAATTAGGTGGGTCCTGAGCTTGTAGCAAAAGCTCAACCATTTATTCTTCATCAATCGGGGTACTGACCCGAGCAGCTTGTTCCCTCCATCTGAACCCAAACTCCCTAAAACTTTCTTCGGGTTTCTTTTCCATCTTAGATAGGGAGGAACGGTCTGGGATAATGTCTGTTAGTGTCGAACAAAATCTTGAGTCATGTCATCCCATGCATACCACTTACTGACATCTTGACGAGTGTACCATTCCAAGGTTACCCCACTCAAGCTCACTGATGTCTAGACCCAAATCCTTCCTCCGTGAATCGTCATGATGTCACCTAGTCTCTACGACTAGGTAAGCCTAACACTTACGGAAATGAAATGAAAAACATGAAAATTAACAACTAACAGTAACAGATATTTTTAATAAGCAATTGAGATGCCACTCAGCATATACAATAATCAACGCTCGAAATATACATAACACTACCAAGACCCGGAACACCGCAAGTCACCAGCTTCTATGAAGTTCTAATTATTCTATACATCAGTGTCTATAGAAATAAGAGAAGAATCAACATAGGGGGATAGAGGGGGACTCCGAGGATCTGCGGGCGTAGGCAGATGTACCTTGAAGTCTCCGATAAACAGTAGCGACTGCAACTAAGGACGAGACTGGTAGGAAGAACCTGGATCTACACATGAAAAATATGTGCATAAAAGGGCGTGAGTACACCACAATGGTACCCAGTAAGTGCCAAGCCTAACCTCGGTCGAGTAGTGACTAGGTCAGGTCAGGGCCCTACTGGTATACAAATAATAGAGCAAGGCAGAATAAAATATCACAGTAAAATAAAGACTGAAATTTAGCAAAAATGAAATCATATGAAGGTAACAGCTCAGTACACAACGATGACAACAGGGGATCTCCCGAGATACCGTCTTGTAGTCCCAAACGAAAATGTGCAGGGGGATCTCCCGGAATACCGTTCCGTAGTCCCAAAGTTAATATGCAGGGGGATCTCCCAAAAAACCATTCTGTAGTCCCAAAGTAAATATGCAGGGGGATTTCCCGGAATACCGTTCCGTAGTCCCAAAGTAAATATGTGAGGGGATCTCCTGGAATACTGTTCCGTGTTCCCAAAGTAAATATGCAGCTCAAATAACAGAACTTAACAGCTACAACACGAAATCCTATAATTAGACTAAGTATAAGTCAAGGGAAAACAGGAAATGCACTAGACATGCTGTGCGAAGTTCAGATAAGCAACTAAGGCAAGTAGACATGTTATTCTAATCTAACAGGATACTACACATGCTAATATGACTCAAACAAGAAGGAAACAGGTTATTACTTAGTAGCAATCAGGGTTTAACTACAATTAGCCCGTCTACGTACTCGTCACCTCACATACACGGCGCTCACACATCAAAACAGTATCAAATCCTAAGGGGAGTTCTCCCACACAAGGTTAGGCAAGCCACTTACCTTGAACCAAGCTCAATCAATCCGTAACAATTCTGTTTCCACAAAAATTCGACTTTGAATGGCCCAAATCTAGCCAAAATCAATTACATATCATAAATATAACTACAAGGAACTAATCTAGCTACTGAAATCAAAGCTAAAGCAAGAAATAGGAAAATCACCCCAAAACGTCTCCCAGAGCCCACGTCTCGGAATCGGGTAAAAGTCACCAAATATGAACACCCATTCACTCACGAGTTCACTCGTACCAAAATTATCCAAATCCGATGTCTAAATTCCAATCAAAACTCAAAAATTCGGTTGAAGAACTTTTCCCCCATTTTCCCAACTTTCTCAAACAATATCCTTAATTTAATGAAGAAAACAACTATAGATTAATGAAATACAACCAAAAACGAGTTAGGAATCATTACCCCAAAGCTTCCTCTGAAAATCCCTCGAAAAATCGCCAAATTCCGAGCTCTCAAGTCCGAAAATGAAGAATGAAATCAAACCATCGCACTTACCATTTTTTCTGCCAGTGATCTCGCTTCTGCGAGCCTTCCACTGCATCTACGGTCCCGCTTTTGCGGCTAAGGTCCGCACCTGCAGAGTTTCATTAAACTCCCTGGCTTCGAACCTGTGCACTACCTTCTGCATCTACGCACGCGCTTCTGTGCTCACTCGTCCGCTTCTGCGGAACCTTGGCCACCTCAGCTTCCTCCCAAAATCTGCTTTTGCGACCACCACACCGTATCTGCGGATGCGCAGATGCATCCCTCATCTCGCATCTGCGCTCACAGGCTCTCATGACCAAAAGTGCACCTACGCCTTTCTCTTCGTATGTACGAGTCCGCACCTGCGGTCTCCCCACCACAGGTGCAAAACACCAGAAACCAGCAACATCAGAAATTGCATAAGTCAAATTTTCCATCCGTTAAGCATTCGAAATACACCCGAGGCCCCCGGGACCTCAACCAAACTTACCAACCAATCCTAAAACACCATGCGAACTTAGTCGAGCCTTTAATTCACATCAAACAACGCTAAAAACCCGAATCATCCTCCGATTCAACTTAAAGAACTTGAAACTTCTAAATTCGACAATCGATGCCGAAACCAACCAAACCACGTCCGATTGACCCCAAATTTTGTACACAAGTCATATTCAACCCTACGGACCTACTCCAACTTTCGAAATTGGAATCCGACCCCGATATCAAAAAGTCTACTACTGGTCAAAATCTCCAAAACTTCGACTTTCGCCATTTCAAGCCTAAATGAGCTACACACCTCCAAAACACAATCCAGACACGCCCCTCAATCCAAAATCACCTAACAGAGCTAACAAAACTGATGAAACACTATTCCGGAGTCATCTTCTCCACTACGGTCCAAATCCTAAGGCTTAAACCTCCATTTAGGGACTAAGTGTCCCAAAATACTCCAAAAACCAAAACGAAACCTCCGGGAAAGTCACAATAGCAGAAATAGATATGGGAGAAGCAGTTAATAGGGGATTAGGGCTATAACTCTCAAAACGACCGGATGGGTCGTTACATCCTTCCTCTCTTAAAACAATCGTTTGTCCTCGAACGAGCATAAAGACATACCTAAAGTGGTGAAAAGATGAGGGTAACGACTGCGCATAACATGCTCGGTCTCCCAAGTCACCTTCTCGACCGGCTGACCCCTCCACTAAACCTTCATGGAATCAATGTTCTTTGACCTTAGCTTTCTAACACGCCTGTCCAAAATATCCACTGGCTCCTCAACATAAGATAGATCCTTGTCAAACTGGACTGAGCTGAAATCCAACACATGAGTTGGATCGTCGTGATACTTCCGGAGCATAGAAATATGAAATACTGGATGGACCCCTACCAGACTGGGAGGCAACACAAACTCATAAGAAACCTCCCCAATGCATCGCAATACCTCAAATGGGCCGATAAATCATGGGCTCAGCTTGCCCTTCTTCCCGAACCTCATAACGCCCTTCATAGGCGAAACTCGGAGCAAGACTCACTCTCCAACCATGAATGCAACATCGCAAACCTTTCGATCCGCATAACTCTTCTGTCTGGACTGGGCTGTGCAAAGTCGATTCTGAATCACCTTTACCTTATCCAGGGAATCCTAAACTAAGTTTGTACCCAATAATCTAGCCTCGCTCGAACCAACCCACTAGAGACCGATACCGCCTACCATACAGAGCCTCATACGGTGTTATCTGAATGCTCGACTGATAACTGTTGTTGTAGGCAAACTCTGCAAGTGGCAAGAACTGATCCCAAGCACCCCCAAAATCTATCACACAAGCGCAGAGCATATCCTCCAGTATCTGAATAGTGCGCTCGGACTGTCTGTCCGTCTGAGGGTGAAATGTTGTGCTCAACTCAACCCGAGTACCCAGCTCCTGCTATACAGCCCTCCAGAACAGTGATGTAAACTGCGTACCCCGGTCAGAGATGATAGATACAGGTACGCCATGAAACCTGACGATCTCGCAGATGTAAATTCGAGCCAGTTGCTAGGAAGAATAAGTAGTCATCACAGAAATAAAATGCGCTGACTTGGTCAGCCTATCCACAATCACCCAAACTGCATCAAACCTCCGCTGAGTCCGTGGGAGACCAACAACGAAATCCATAGTGATCCGCTCCCATTTCCACTCCGGAATCTCTAACTTCTAAAGCAACCTACCCGGCCGCTGATGCTCATACTTCACCTGCTGGCAATTTAGGCATCGAGCCACATACTCCACTATATCCTTCTTCATCCTCCTCCACCAGTAATGCTGCCTCATCCTGATACATCTTCGCGGCACCCAGATGAATAGAGTGCCGCGAGCTATGAGCCTCCTGAAGAATCAACTCATGCAAACTATCTACATTAGGCACACATAGCCTGCCCTGCATCCTCAATACGCCATCATCCCCAATAGTGACCTCCTTAGCATCACCGTGCTGAACCGTGTCCTTAAGGACAAGCAGGTGGGGGTCATCATACTGACACTCCCTGATACGATCATAAAAAGAAGACCGAGAGACCACACAAGCCAACACTCGACTCGACTCAGAAATATCCAATCTCACAAACTGGTTGGCTAAGGCCTGAACATCCAATGCTAAGGGTCTCTCTGCTACTGGAAGATATGCTAAACTCCCCAAACTCTCCGCTCAGTGACTCAAAGTATCATCCACCACATTGTCCTTCCCCGGGAGGTACAAAACGGTGATATCATAGTCCCTAAGCAACTCCAACCATTTCCGCTGACGCAAGTTAAGATCCTTCTGTAGAAACAGATGATGCAAACTCCGGTGATCGGTGTAAATCTCACAAGGAACATCGTACAAATAGTGCCGCCAAATCTTCAGGGCATGAACAATAGCTGCTAACTCAAGGTCGTGGACAAGATAGTTCTTTTCATGCACCTTCAGTTATATGGACGTGTAGACAATCACCCTACCATCCTGCATCAACACTACATTGAGACCAATCCGCGACGCATCATAATATACAGTATAAGACCCCAAACCTGTAGGCAATACCAATACTGGGGCTGTAGTCAAAGCTGTCTTGAGCTTCTGGAAGCTCTCCTCACACTCCTCTGTCCACCTGAACGGAGCACACTTCTAGGTCAGCCTGGTCATAGGTGCTGCAATAAATGAGAATCCCTCTACAAAACGACGGTAGTAACCCGCCAAACCAAGAAACCTCCGGATCTCCATAGCCGATGATGGTCTAGGCTAACTCTGCACTGCTTCCACCTTTTTCGGATCCACCTTGATCCTATCACTCGATACTACATGGCCCAATAATGCCACTGAGTCTAGCCAAAACTCACACTTAGAAAA
This sequence comes from Nicotiana tomentosiformis, assembly GCF_000390325.3. Taxonomy (NCBI): domain Eukaryota; kingdom Viridiplantae; phylum Streptophyta; class Magnoliopsida; order Solanales; family Solanaceae; genus Nicotiana; species Nicotiana tomentosiformis. The sequence goes on from NC_090813.1 coordinate 85,000,257, forward strand.
TTTTACATACAACTTCTTTTCTCTCAAAGTATGAAGCACAGTCCTAAGGTGCTGCTCATGATCTTCCCGAGTCCGGGAGTACACCATAATGTCGTCAATAAACACAATGATGAATGAATCAAGATAGGGACGGAACACACTGTGCATCAAGTGCATAAATACTGCTGGGGCATTGGTCAGCCCAAAAAACATCACAAGGAACTCGAAGTGACCATACTGAGTCCTGAAGGCAGTCTTCGAGATATCTGGCTCCCGAATCCTTAACTGATGATAGCCTGAACGTAAGTCAATCTTGGAGAACAGTCTGGAACCTTGTAATTGATCAAATAAGTCATCAATACGAGGCAATGAATACCTGCTCTTCACTGTAACTTTGTTCAACTGGAGATAATCAATGCACACACGCATAGAACCATCCTTCTTCTTCACAAATAAGACAGGAGCACCCCATGGTGACACACTAGGCTGAATGAAGCCCTTATCATGCAACTCCTGTAACTGCTCCTTCAACTCAGGAGGATCCATACGATATGGAGGGATAGAGATAGGCTGAGTGCCCGATAACAAATCAATGCCAAAATCAATATCTCTGTCGGGCGGCATGCCCGGAAGATCAGCTGGAAACACATCTGGAAAGTCCCTCACTACTGGGACTGACTCAACTGTAGGGGTATCAATACTGACATCTCTCACATAAGCTAGATACGTGTCACACCCCTTCTCAACCATTCGTTGAGCTTTAAGAAATGAAATAACTCTGCTGGGAGTATACTCTAAGATACCTCTCCACTTTAATCGCGGTAATCCTGGCATAGCCAGCATCACGATTTTTGCGTGACAATCAAGAATAGCATAATGGGGCGTCAACTAGTCCATGCCCAAAATAACATCAAAGACTACCATACTGAGCAATAATAAATCAGCTCTGATCTCAAAACCACTAAGAGCAATCAAACACGACCAATACATGCGGTCCACAATAAGAGAATCTCCCACAGGAGTAGACACATAAACAGGGGAATTTAAAGAATCTCGAGATACGCCCAAATATGGGGCAAAATAAGAGGACACGTAAGAATACGTAGATCCTGGGTCAAATAAAACCGACGCATCTCTATGACAGACTGGAACAATACCTGTAATGACAGAGTCAGAAGCAACTGCCTCTGTACGAGCCGAAAGAGCATAATACCTGGCATGGTCTCCCCCTCTAGGGCGACCTCGACCTCCCCGACCTCCACCTCGAGCTGGTTGAGCAGGTGGGGCGGTAGATGGTGCTGGAATCATGGCCTGAGGACCCGGTGGAGCACGTGGTGGCTGAGGAATCTGTGGAGGTGCAACCCTCCTAAGTCTGGGGAAATCCATCACCATATGGCGGGTGTCGCCACAATCAAAACAACCCCTCGTAGGGCGTGGCTGCTGTGACTGACTCGGGCTAGGTCTGCTGGACTGGCCGCTAAAAGCACCCTGAGCAGGAGGCACACTAGATACTGGCAATGCATAATAAGGCTCCTGGGGTCTAGCAGGGGCTGGAACACCACTAGCGGCTGGAAGAGCTGAATGTATGGGGCGACTCACATAACCCCTACCATGATGAGCTGTTGGGGCACGAGCTCCAGAATAAAAACCAGTCTCTCAAGACCTCTTGGCCTCTCTCTCCTCTCGGTCCCGGGCAAGCATGCCCTCTAATATCTTAGCAATACTCATAACCTGCTGGTAAGGAATATCCATCTCCAGCTCCCTGACCATACTAATCCTGATACTGGGGTGGAGTCCCTCAATAAACCGATGAACCCTCTCTCGAACTGTGGTAACCAAGGCCGGTGCATGTTGGGCCAAATCACTGAAACAGACTGCATACTCTGACACAGTCATAGCACCCTGGCACAGCTACTCGAACTCCGCGCGCCATGATCCCCTGAGGCTCTGAGGGACATACTCTCTCAAAAATATATCTGAGAACTGAGTCTATATAAGTGAAGTTGCCTCAACCGGACTGCTCAACTCATAAGTACGCCACCACTGATAGGCTGCTCCTCTAAGCTGAAAGGTGGTAAAAGAAACCCCACTCGTCTCTGCTACGCCCATAGTACGGAGAATACGATGACACTCCTCCAGAAAACCCTAAGCATCACTTGTAGCCAATCCGCTGAAGGTAGGTGGATGGTACTGCTTGTACCTCTCAAGTCTGAGCTGCTCCGCCTCAAAAGCGGTTGTACTGGTCTCATGCTGAACCAGAGCTACCGGCGACATAGGAATGAACTCTGGGGCCTGATCAACCTAGACCCTCTGCTCAAGAGTGCAGGCTGCGGGAGTCTGTGTCCCTCCCCCGGGGCTGAGATATGGCGGGAGCTAATGGAATCAATCTAGCCTGAGCTAAGTTGCTGAACATGCTCATGAACTGGGCTAGAGTTTCCTGGAGGGCTGGTGAAGCAATAGGAACCTCCGGTGCCTGCCCTCCAGCTGGAGCAGCTGGGGGCTCCTCTGTCGCAGCTCACGCGGGTGCTCTGGCTGCACCGCGTGGTCGTCCTCTACCCCGGCCTCTGGCAGCTCTAGCAGGGGGCGTGGGTGCCTGGTCGTTAGATCTCCCGGTACGGGTCCTCACCATCTATGAGAAAGAATAGAATAGAGAATTTTAGAATTTGATGCCAATAGCTCGCACGATAAAGGATCAAAAGAAGTATGATTTTTCCCGACAGTTCCATAGCCTCCCGAAGATAAGTACAGACGTCTCTGTACTGATTCGCGAGACTCTAATAAACCGGCTTGTGACTCACGACACCTATGAACCTAGAGCTTTGATACCAACTTGTCACGACCCAAATCCTCCCTCTGTAAATCATCGTGACGGCACCTAGTCTCTATGACTAGGTAAGCCTAAAACTTGCAGAAATGAAATGAAAAACATGAAAATTAACAACTAACAGTAATAGATATTTTTAATAAGCAATTGAGATGCCGCTCGGCATATAAGATAATCAACTCTCGAAATATACATAACACTCCCAAGACCCGGAACACCGCAAGTCACAAGCTTCTACGAAGTTCTAACTGTTCTATACATCGGTGTCTATAGAAATAAGAGAAGAATCAACATAGGCGACTGCAACTAAGGACGAGACTGGTAGGAAGAACCTTGATCTGCACACAAAACCCATGTGCAGGAAATGGCGTGAGTACACCACAATGGTACCCAATAAGTGCCAAGCCTAACCTCGATTGAGTAGTGACGAGGTGAGGTCAGGGCCCTACTGGTATATAAAGAATATAGCAAGGAAGAATGAAATATCGCAGTAAAATAAAGACTGAAATTTAACAAGATTGAAATCATAGGAAGGAAACAACTCAGTACACAACGATAACAACAGGGGATCTCCCGAGATACCGTCTCGTAGTCCCAAACGTAAATATGCAGGGGGATCTCCCGGAATATCATTCCGTAAAAGTGTAGGGGGTCTCTCAAGTCCAAAAATGAAGAATGAAATCAAAACCTCGCACTTAGCCCTTTTTCTGCCAATGATCTCGCTTCCGCGAGCCTTCCACCGCATCTGCGGTCCCGCTTCTGCGGCTAAGGCTCCGTACCTGCGGAGTTTCATTAAACTCCCAGGCTTTGCACCTGCACACTACCTTTCGCACATGCGCACACGCTTCTGTGCTCACTCGTCTGCTTCTGCGGAACCTTGGCCACCTCAGCTTCCTCCCCAAATCCGCTTTTGCGGCCACCACACCGTATCTGCGGATGCGCAGATGCGTCCCTCATCTCGCATCTGTGCTTACAGGCTCTCATGACCAAAAGCGCACCTACGCCTTTCTCTTCGCATGTTCGAGTCCGCACCGCGGTCTCCCCACCACAGGTGCGAAACACCAGAAACCATCAACATCGAAAATTGGATAAGTCAAATTTTCCATCCGTTAAGCATTTGAAACACACGCAAGGCCCCCGGACCTTAATCAAACATACCAAATAATCCTAAAATGCCACACAAACTTAGTCGAGCCTTTTATTCACATCAAACAACGCTAAAACCCTGAATCATCCTCCGATTCAACTTAAAGAACTTGAAACTTCCAAATTCGACAACCGATGCCGAAACCAATCAAACCACGTCCGATTGACCCCAAATTTTGCACACAGGTCATATTCAACCCTACAGACCTACTCCAACTTTCGGAATTGGAATCCGACCCCGATATCAAAAAGTCCACTACCGGTCAAAATCTCCAAAACTTTGACTTTCGCCATTTCAAGACTAAATGAGCTACAGACCTCCAAAACACAATCCGGACATGCCCCTAAGTCCAAAATTACCTAACGGAGCTAACAAAACTGACAGAACTCCATTCCGGAGTTGTCTTCATACAATTCCAACTACGGTCCAAATCCTAAGGCTTAGACCTCCATTTAGGGACTAAGTGTCCCAAAATACTCCACAAACCAAAACGAAATCTCCCGACAAGTCACAATAGCAGAAATAGGTATGGGAGAAGCAGTTAATAGGGGAACGGGGCTATAACTCTCAAAACGAATGGTCGGGTCGTTACACTGAAATATGCCATCAACAACTCATCTTTCCCGCCAACACTTCTCATTTCACTGCAATAACCCCTCAGATGGGCTACTGGATCTCCACGCCCATCATACAAGTTAAACTTTTGCATTTTAAATCCCGCGGGCAGATGAATGTCAAGAAACATACACAAGACATTGTAAGACATGTTAATCTGATTTTCCATCCCTTGCATGTTCTTTAAGGGTTGTTCTATACCTTTAAGCTTTCTGGATATCTCATCTCGCTTTTCTTTCCTTGTGAACTTTTCATTTTTGACGTGAGGCTCATTCTGAAAGTTATGATTATATGAGTCTGGGACCTGGTGGGCCAACTTTGGGGGGTAGTATTGGGTATCAAAAGGTTTGAACCGGTGTTCACTGTTGGATCTATGAAAGAAAAGTTGTTGAGAAGTTGTAATAGCGGGGATAGTGGATATGACAGGAGGGTTATTTTTGGGAAATGTAGTTGGAGGAAACAATGGAGCTACTAGGGAGGTTAGGAAAGCTATGATAAGCGAAAAAATCTAGAGAATATGGGGGATCATCTGACACTATGACCGGGGCTTGGGTGGGGGTGGCATCTAGGAAGCTAAGTGGTGGCGGGGGTGGTGCCCTACCAGTCATCCAAGCCTGATACATGTACGCCATGTGTTGTCTTAACATCCTTACCTCTTCAACCAACCTAGTATATTGTTCAACCAATTGGTTTTGGGCACCAGTATCAACTAACTCAATTCCGTTGTCGTCTTCCATTGCCTTTCAACTTTATGTTGTAGGGAAGAGTAACAGTTTAAGAACCATAAACCAACCACCCTTCTGTTATAATGAAGATAACAAAGAGAAATAAAATGAAGTCATCACATTAGCGTTAGGGCATTTAACATAAGATAATCTCACATTATGTGTAATGCACCTAGTCACAATTATCGGTTCTAAAATGACTTCGAGGGTACGAATGTCATATTGGCATCATCCCAAGTTCACTCTTCTTGCCCCTTTTCCTCTTCATTTTTCTCTTTATCACTCCTCGGTTTGCTCATTCTCTTTCCTCTCTTTTCATTCCTCTCTTTTTCCTTCTGATTGTCACTCTTTTCTTTCCTCTCATTTCTCACATCCCATAACTTCATTTTTTTTTGAAAAATAAAATTAAAAATAATTCTATCGAACCCGATGTAGGTTGCCTATGTATCATATTCCACATGAATCGGACCAAGCATAGTTCTGGAAAAATAATGGACAAAATAAACTAAAAACAAATATCTTTTTGGATTTTTCATTTATAGTTTTTTTGGTTTTCAAATATATCATAGGAATTACGATAACAAATGATTCGACAAGCTCAACTAGATTACGACAAATTGTGACACCACCTAAATGAATCAGTACTGCTAGACAAGATTTATAAAATAAGAGACAAAACATACTCAAAATATAAAAAGTCTTCTCAAACAGCTCCTGAAAGCAACGATCCTCACTAAGATGGTCCCTGGGGCGTCTGTCATGCTCAAGCTCCGGTAAATGAATCCATACCTGAATGATAAAAATAAGACTAAATAGAGTTAGTGACTCAAGACACTATGCGACGCCACAACACCTCCTATTGGACACATGCAAGACATAATTGGGCTATTTTGCAAAATGGCCTACGTGGTCAATGGTGGCTATTAGTGCAAACTCAATTAGGCTGACCTCAAAGACACAGAAAACACCTCACGGGGGCCTATGTAGCCCCCAACCTCTTACGAATCAGGGTCTCCAAAATTACTTTGCAAAAATGGCCCCACTTTGCAAAAACGACCTATATGGCCAAAAATTGGCTAAGCATACAAATTCAACATGAATGGACCTTAAACTGGGAGAACATCTTATTGTGGACATAGGACTCTAAGACATGGGTCATTGAACCATTTTAACAAAAATGGCCCCATTTTGCAAAACGGCTGATGTGGCCAAAAGTGGCTAGACATGCAAGATTTGGCTACGACCCCCGAAGCCAAAAACTTAACTCACTAGGAAGACCGGACCCTATGTAGGTTGCCTTCGTATCCCGTCCCGAAAGACGAGAATCAGGTATGCGTAGTTCGGGAGGATTGGATATGGGAGAAAGCTTTGAAAAAAATGCAACTAATTTTTCTCTCTTACTTCATTTTTCACCTTCCTTCCCAAACATCAGTCAGCCAAATGACCTTTCTACCCTCAAAGATGCAACATTTAGCACATAGGATGGTTGAATGTCCTTGTGGGCCGGCAGGCCCATTTGACACAACTTGGACAGGCTTCCTACAAAGGACACTGTACCTAGGACCGGGCCCTGCTAGGTCACAATGATATGATGCAAATAAAAAATGACCTAAAGGCTGACCTACGTTTGGGGTTCACTAACAAGGCAATTCGGGGGAGCGTATGGTCGATAGTGGCTGCTCAAGCTTTCCACTCACTCCATACGTCCGACGGCCCCCTTCCTAAAATAAGGGTGACTCATCGAAGAGTTCGTGTACGCGACGCGTACTACGAGACTTGTTGGAGAAAGAATTAACCGGGTAATGCATATGATGATAGTTATAAAGCAGTAACACATAAAGAAAAATTATAAACACATAAACAACTAGCAAATAATAAAACGACATAAGCAAAAATAAAAATCAAATAAAGCAAATAAAAAACATAAAAACCTCAAGCGAATATTCTAAAAAGCCAACAAGATCAGGTACCACCTCGAACCTGCAACTCCCCAGTAGAGTCGCCAAAGCTGTCACACCCTTTTTTTCACCTTTTACCCCCCTTTAAAAGAGTCCCCACCGGACATTTGGTTTCGGTGTGCCAGGTAACCATTTTTTTTTTAAAGAATACTCAAACAACACACAGAGAAAATAATATTTTTCCTTTTTTTTAGTTTTTTAAGGTAGAGGTGGTTGGTGCAAAGGTGAAAAAGCATATTCCGCTACTTTGTGATTTTATTCTATTTTTAATGTAATTTACTTTTGTTTTATTGAAAGAGGTGAGGGGTTATTACCTTGGTAGATTTTGGGCAATAATGAATTGTAATTTTGACCACAAAGGTGTGTACAAATGATTGAAATCTCTTTTTCTTACCTTCTTATCGAACTTATTACTCCACTTCTAAGGTTAATACTTAATAGAAAAAAATTAACCATGCATTGAAAAGATTGGAAACATCCTCTCCCGAACAAATTCTACTCGCTTCAATTTCAAGTCTTCCAACATGATAATATAAGTTTGTCTTCCAACCTTTGATAAATAGTTAGTCCGTCTTTCTATTCTTTCTGTTAAAATATCAACGTTTGTTTGTGACGGAATTTAAACTCGCGTGTCTAACTACCACGTAACATGTTACGCTCTTGCCACTGGACTAAGCCTTAGCCTTGAAGGCCCCAAACCATCTTATTCTTGGTTCACTATTTTTATGGATCCTAGCTTATCAAAGTAAATCGTCATACAAAGGCTTCCAAAGTTGATTGAATTCCAGCGAAGTAGTTCATATGCTAACTTCTTTCAAGCCATATATTTTCAATATTTGACACACCAAGACTCCTCAATGGTTACAAATCATGAGGTCAAGCAGATCTATAGATTTTGATTCAATGTAACAATATTTTTTTAGTGTACAATATATATTTTTTTCCTTTCTATTTTTTGCTCTTCTATACTAGCTAGCATCATACACAACTCAAGAAAATGTCTTTTTAAGGCTTCAAGAGGGGACTGCCTTCCTTGATCAACACAAATACACTGCCTCCATCTCCTCTGGAAATCCTAAGCTCATGATCAAGGTATGTTGTCAGCAGCCAAGATTGTGCATTGCTGTTGGAAATAGGAAACTTAATTGGTGGTTGACTGGAAATGGACTTGGCTACTGAAGAAGCTGTGTCCTGGACTGAATTAACCAAACCTTTGAAAGGGCTTAGATCAATTTTTTGTCCCAAGAATTCGATGTTCTCAGGCAGCTCAATAGAGTCTGTCAACTGGGGTGTTCCAATTATGCCTTCATCAAATTTAATCTGAACCACAAAACACAGTAAAACATGAGACTGAAATGATGATTAAATAAAAGGAATGATGGACTAGACTATAAAAATGCAGAAGAAGATAATGACCTGGACACGCTTAGGACTTCTGACTTCGAATTTGGCATTGGTAGTAATGGAAGTTGTAGCTAAAGGTCCAGCAAAGACAACAGAGTTCTGAACAGTGAAAGCCTCAGAATCGATGGTCTGGGAAATCTCCTCGACGCGAACCAGAGGCAGTGTGCCCCTTGACAACAAGGGGAACAGGCCAGAAAAAGATGTGTACCTGCAGTGTTCCAGTAAACAATTCCAAGTGTTCATGCCAACAAGCGCGAGTATATTACATTTACAATGAAGCACGAACGTTTAACAATCTTAGTGCACTAAAGAATGTCCTTGTTTTCATCAAAAGATAATGATTAGCTACAAATCAACAAGCCACCAGTGATGGTGGTGAAAAGATAGCACCCTTAGAAAGTGATTCTCAAAAAAAAAATTAGTCTCTTCACATCAAACTATTATAATCTCCTTCAACTTTGCTGCATCTCAAAAAAATTAGGGGTGGATGTATGTTTGATGTATGGTCATGGCAACATATATGGATGCAGTAATATCTTTAATGTGTATATTTAGCTGTGATATTTAGCACCCATAAATTTAAAACTTTATGTAACCTTTATCGAACACGGCAGTGAAGGGATATCACTAAAATCCTGATATGTGTTAGGGATACTTGTAGTTTTCCGGTGCACAAAGTATCCCGCGTTCACGCAGGTCCGGGGAAGGGCCGTACCGCAAGAGGGGGTGATGTAGGCAGTCTATCCTGATGCAAGCATCAATGGCTCGAACATGACATGTAGGTCAAACGGAGACAACTTGACCTTTGTTCAAGGCTCCCCTTCCTGATACTTCTAGTTTTCAAGGTACCAAAAACTTTTATTATCTTTCCTTTTGTATTCCAGATAGACAGGAGTGTTAGCTCAAACTCGATTATTGAATAAATAAACTATGATAGTTTTTATTTAACAAGAGAATCCGATTGCTTAGAGCACAATAATCAACATACACAACATGTAATAACTAAAAAATATTGGAAGCTAGTGAAGCAGTTAGTCATGTGAGTCAATCCATACTGCTCAAGTAACTCATCCAAAAGATTCATCAGCCTTAAACTACCCCTTCAATTAACTGAGAATTGTTCATAAAATCAACAGAAGTTGATAAACAAAATTATTCTCCGTTTTACCAAAGAATAACAGAATCCAGCTTACCAAAGAGAAAAAAGAAATTAATTTTTTGGTATAAATTCGGAATATTAATTCCTTTCTTTCTGACAATATTGTAGTTTGAGAAAAAAAATATTTTTTCATTTCACACATAGCAATATGGACCACACAAATAAATGAAAAAAAATAGTAATAGTATATTTTTCATGGTGCAGGTGAAAACAGGAACTTACGCAAGAATCCATTTGCCATTGAGAAGAGGCAACGCCTCGGTAGGAGCAGGAGTTGGGTTCTTGGATTCAAGCTTAGTGATGAGTTCAACGATCTCAGCCCGAGTTTCACTGCTAGCACTCAAACCCCTATTGGTTCCATAAAAAGAATCCACCAATTGTTTCTTGAGCAACTCAATTTCACTCGGCTCCTCCTTTGGTGGTTCTTCCTCTGCTACCGATACTCCTCCTCCACTTGGCTTTATTTGCTCCACCTCTGGACCCCACTCGTCTTCCTTGTCGTAGTTCTTGGCTTGTGCTGTGAATTTTGGTTTTGGGTTTGTGAATTCTTTGACTGAAATTGATGGGAAGTTTGTGGAGGTGAGGGGCAAAGTGGAGATTTTTGAGGTGGATTTTGAATATTGGGATGTAATTTGCAGAGTTTTGCAAGGAATTTGATTTAGAGAAGAGATGGAAGCCATTATTTTGAGAGAACAAATGAGTGATGAAAACAGGGGAAGGTAGATGGAAAGTGTTACATTTGCTACTGTATGATGCGGTTTATATGAGTCTGGGGCCTTTTGGTTATGCTGTTGCGAAAAGACATATCTGCCCTTAAATATTTTTCCGCCGGTGCAAAATTAATTGAGATCTTTTTGTTTTTTACTTTGATATCTGTTTCGTAAATATTACTTAAGAAATTATGTAAATTTTAGATTGTGTTAATATGAGAGTTAGCTTAAAAGCTCTACGTCATCCTACAAAAAGGAACATGAACTTATGTGAAATATTCATATAAGGGTTTGAAAGACTACTACTAGTAATTCTTTTTGCATATTTATGTATGTATATCTAATTTTCACTTTTTGAAATTTTACAAAGGGCGGACTTACTTGGTACTTAACATGCAAACCAAATTTACTGAATCTAATATTATGAGTTACTATTAAATAATTAAAAGAACACTTTTATAAGTAATATAAACCTTTAAAATAATTACTCCCTCCGTCCAAATTTACATTAAATTTAAATTTTGAGAGTCTTCTTAATTTTGATTGTGAATTCAAACTTAGAAATTTTTATTTTTGAAATAAAATTTACGTATTTTAAAACTACATAAGAAATATTATAAATCATACTTATTAATTAACAATTAATTTTTTAAAAAAATATTTAAAAATATTATGGCCAAAGAAAAACTCGTGTGACTCTCAACATCCAACCTATATCACATAAATTGCGGTAGATAAAGCATTTTGTATGTTATATTTTCACATCTCATAAGATTAAGATTTTACATTATTTCTTTTGTTGATGGTGAACTCATACTCTGAATACTATTTTAAAGTATTTCATTCTGATAATATTTTATATTTTATTGTATCATGATTAAATCATATTAATTTCTTTGTAGAAAAAAAATAGGCGGAATAAATACGGTGACACCTAAAGTGGCACAATTTCATTTAGATACTTAAACTGGATTTCGTCCTATTTGAACACTTGTAGTAAGCATATAATGTACCAATTAGACACTTTTGTTTAGGTTTATGGATTCACCAAGCCCGTGCCTGAAATCTCTGCCTACGTGGAACAAATAGCCACTAAAATCGTGCCCCGTCATACAATTGTCTACTTCATCTATATAGTCTTATTTCCAATCAAACACACAAATAAACTAAATTAGCTCCGTTTCTTTTCTGTCGATGCAATGTCGAAAAAACCAGCGTTGCCCTAAAATATTCTTCTATTTTCCGCCATTGGTGCTCGTGTCTACTATCCTCTGCTGATGTCGTATGGCATTTTTAATGCTTAAGGTCCAATCTCTTCTTTATTTATTGTTTATTGCTGCAATTATGATTTTATTTTTAAGTTTCTAATAAAGCTAGTATTTTTTCTAGGTTTTCCTTTGTGCTAGTCCTTTGATGTTTTATCTAAGGACATATTATGGATAATTAACTCGTTTTCACCACGGGGTACATTTATCGAAGAACCTATCCCAATATTCAAAGGGAAATTAGATTCTTTTTTTGTTGCTATCGATAAAGACCATTTCAATCTTGTGAGAGTTATCCGCTTATGCTAAAGACCTTGGGTATATAACTATCGAAGGACTTTTTTGTCGAAAGAAAAAAAATAGTGAATTTATTCAAGTCGTATCTGATTTTTAATTATTTGAATTTGTAAAAGATTTACATCATTGTGATACTTTGGATATTTATTTGAGTCATGTGGTGAGTTAGCCTGAAGTACTCGAAAACTCAGTTGGTCTTTTAAGTGTCCCAAAAGTAGGTGTGTGTGTGGGAGGGAGGGGGGGGGGGAGAGGTTAATGACCAATCTAAAGCTAGGACAATACTTGGGAGTAATATAAATATTGAAGAACCTATTGAGCCACTTGAAGAAGAGTTAGAAAACATCTCAGATCTCAATGACGCTCATCAAATTTGAATGGTGTTGAAACAGCTTATAATGGTACTGAACCAGATCATAATGTTGATGAAAATGGAGTGCAATCAGATGTTTATAGTGGTGACTCGCAAGCAAGTATTATTTCTGAAGAAGATGATTCAGAGGTTGGTGATAAATTGAGATATTTAAGGACCGAAAGGAGGAGCAAGATGAAGAGTAAGCAGAGGAAAAATTGATAGAAATAGAGGAATAACATTAGGAGAAGCAATTATTGATAGAGGTTTTGAGGATATTGGAAGAAACATGGCTTCCAGATATTGGAGAAACACCACACTTATAAATTCCAACAGCAGCGCAAGGTGACATTGACGAGTTCGTTGATTCCGATAAGTTCGACATTAATGAAAGTTAACTAAGTTTCAACCTTCACTTAAATAAACTCGGCGAGAATATAAACGAGCGAAAGAAGAGAAGAAAAGAATTGATACCAAGAAGAGAAGGAGAAGTGATGAAGTAGCAGCAAAATTGGATTTTTATGTACGATATGGAAGTAATTAGGTTTTAAAAAGAGAGAAATAAAGAATTACCGTTACTTCACAGATGTTACCGTTACTGGAAATATATCAGCTAAAAATTTTCTTTTCACGCGCTTAAATAGGATATAACTAACGCTATACTTAGGAGTAATATAAATACCGAAGAACTTATTAAGCCACTTGAAGAAGAGTTAGAAAATATCTCAGATCTCAATGACGCTCAATCAAATTTGAATGGTGTTGAAGCAACTTATAATGGTACTGAACCAGATCATAATGTTGATGAAAATAGAGTGCAATCAGATATTGATAGTGGTGACTCGCAAGCAAGTGTTATTTCTGAAGAAGATGATTCAGAGGTTGGTGATAAATTGAGATATTTAAGGACCAAAAGGAGGAGCAAGATGAAGAGTAAGCAGAGGAAAAATCGATAGAAATAGAGGAATAACATTAGGAGAAACAATTATTGATAGAGGTTTTGAGGATATTGGAAAAAACATGGCTTCCAGATATTGGAGAAACACCACACTTATAAATTCCAACGGCAGCGCAAGGTGACATTGACGAGTTCGTTGATTCCGATAAGTTCGACATTAATGAAAGTTAACTAAGTTTCAACCTTCACTTAAATAAACTCAGCGAGAATATAAACGAGCGAAAGAAGAGAAGAAAAGAATTAATACCAAGAAGAGAAGGAGAAGTGATGAAGTAGCAGCAAAATTGGATTATATTTTTAAGTACGATATGGAAGTAATTAGGTTTTAAATAGAGAGAAATAAAGAATTACCGTTACTTCACAGATGTTACCATTACTGAAAATATATCAGCTAAAAATTTTCTTTTCATGCGCTTAAATAGGATATAACTAACGTTATACTTGGGAGTAATATAAATACCGAAGAACTTATTGAGCCACTTGAAGAAGAGTTAGAAAACATCTCAGATCTCAATGACGCTCAATCAAATTTGAATGGTGTTGAAACAACTTATAATGGTACTGAACCAGATCATAATGTTGATGAAAATGGAGTACAATCAGATGTTGATAGTGGTGACTCGCAAGCAAGTGTTATTTCTGAAGAAGATGATTCAGAGGTTGGTGATAAATTGAGATATTTAAGGACCGAAAGGAGGAGCAAGATGAAGAGTAAGCAGAGGAAAAATCGATAGAAATAGAGGAATAACATTAGGAGAAGCAATTATTGATAGAGGTTTTGAGGATATTGGAAGAAACATGGCTTTCAAATATTGGAGAAACACCACACTTATAAATTCCAACGGCAGCGCAAGGTGACATTGACGAGTTCGTTGATTCCGATAAGTTCGATATTAATGGAAGTTAACTAAGTTTCAACCTTCACTTAAATAAACTCGGCGAGAATATAAACGAGCGAAAGAAGAGAAGAAAAGAATTGATACCAAGAAGAGAAGGAGAAGTGATGAAGTAGCAGCAAAATTGGATTTTTAAGTACGATATGGAAGTAATTAGGTTTTAAATAGAGAGAAATAAAGAATTACCGTTACTTCACAGATGTTACCGTTACTGCAAATATATCAGCTAAAAATTTTCTTTTCACGCGCTTAAATAGGATATAACTAACGCTATATGCCACTTGAATAAAAATTGTCTACATTATATACCTACTACATGTGTTGAGATGGGAAGAGGTCTAGTTTAAGTGGCTAAATAAAAAATTGTGCCAACTTTAGGTACGCGTTTGGTCATAAGTTTTGGAAGTTTATACGTAGAATTAATCTAGTTTTTGGGAGATTTTGAAAACCAAAATTTCAAAACCCAAATATAGCTTAAAACTTCTTTTTGTGCCAAACCATGACAATTTGGGACTTTTTAGCTTTTTTTTAAAAAAAAAAAGAAAAAGAAAAAAAAAATTTAACATGTCAAAACTTCCCCAAAATTTATGTCCAAACACATTTTCAATTTCACGTCAAACTTCACCCAAATAATTTTTTTCAAAAAGAAAATTGGAAATTTATATCTAAATGGTCCTAGGTGTGTCCGTATGTATTCATGCATTTATTTAGTTTTGATATGATTGTGATTTTTCCTTATTTTAATATTGTGACATTATCAAGCGGGGTATTTTGGGATTTCGAGAAATCAAGGTGATGGAATGATAGTTAGACACGTAACTGTGCTCTTCTAGAGTCGGATGAAAACGGCTTTCTGTGTGTTTGGCGGAAATGTGAGCATGAAAAAAAACAAGGAAGCGATGTGAGTAAGAGAGAGATGGAAGATTTGTCAAATTGCAGCAAACCAAACATTGATATCCAACGAAAAAAAAAAAGCACTAGAAGTTTCTCTTCTTGTATTTTCCTCTCCTTTATTTTCTTGGCTTCAATAATTTATTTTACTTTCATGTCTCTCAATTTGGCTTTTTCTTATTTTATTTTATTTTGGTTTTATTTATCCCATAAAGTTGGACATTTTAAGTGGCGGAGAAGATGAATTGGACAGGATATTTTAGCTCATGCGATGGCCGAAAATCTTAGTAAAAGTATGACTGGATTTAGGATTTAAGAGTATAATTTTTTCTCATAATATGAATGCAAACGATATATTAATATAGCGTTTAAATTACGTCATGAGAGTGTAAAAACTATTATTAATGTAAAATAACCGGTTATAAGAGTAATGTTTTCCTTACACGAAAAGTTGTCTATTCTTGTAGGCTGTAGCTAGGTTAATTTAGCATGTTAGCGTAAAAATTACTATATAATTTTCAAAACTATCAACTATATATATGTATGATTCAAACCTAAGATAAATGAATGGCAACCATTCATTGTCAAAGATGCCAATGGTAATAGTTCAAACCGACATCCTCATTTATTTTTTTTTAAGATTAAGACGTTCTGAATCTGAATACACGTCTGAATATCAAAATGTGTATTAAGATTAAGAAATCTGAATCTGAATGTTAAGATGTGTATTAAGATCTGAATACTAAATGATTAAGACTGTTTGATTTTTAACATCTGAATGTATGAAATTTATGTTTATTTGAAAATTAATAAAAATAAAATTTAAATAAAATACTAATTAATCTAATATTCCATCACTAAAATATATAGCTTTTTAAAATATGATAGTTGCTGGTGGTGATGGCTAACGGTAGTGTTGTGAATGTCGATTAAAAGCGGTGGTTGGTGGTAGATTTGGTTGATGGTGGTAGTTTAGGGTAGTACCTAGTGGTGATTGACACTGGTAGCTATTATGATTGAGGATAGTGGTGGTGGTGGTGATAGTTAATAATGGCGGGTGATGGTGGTGGTAGTTGTGATTGAGGAAGATGGTGGTGAGTGGTGGTAGTTTATATTGATGGGCAGTGTCAGCTATGATTGTTGATGGTGATGAGGTGGTTAGTTGTGGTAGTTGAGATGGATAAGTGTTGGTTGTCGTTGAGAATGATGGTGGTGGGCGTGGTGGTAGTCGACAATGGTGGCGGCTATGATTGAGGATGATGGTGGTGGTAGTTGAGTATGGTGGTGGTAGGTGGCATGGTGGTAGTTGATAATGGTAGGCGATGACTGTAGATGGATGATAGCATCTTAATGAAATTAAGTCTCTGTTATACATCTTAATGATACAAACATATTCAGACTCATTAAGTGACTGTGAAGCAAAAAAAAAAAAAAACTTAACGATTAAGATTTGAATAATTAAGATTAAGATTTTAAAAACAAACGCATTTAATGTCCGACATCTGAATGATTAAGATTTAAACATCTATAAAGTGCAAACGGCCAGTGAATTAACAATCACGTGATGCATTTGCTTGATTTGCTAGACATGGAGTTAATTCCTCTTAATCCACTTAGGGCGTTTATAAAAAAATTATAAGCATGATTGAAAGGGTTGTCCAAATTCATTTTCCTATATTTCCAAACAAGCAACCCAAGTTTCATTTCAAACATTTTTAATATCTTAAAGCTTAAGAATAAAAAAAAAAAAAAAACTCCTCCTTTTTCCTCCTCACACCATTCTGTTTTATCTTTTACTTATTGAGAAATTTATAAAGGAATCCTTGAAGTTATTTTATATGTTACCAATATCCCTTATAGTTGGATATACTTTGTTGAATCCCTTATTTTTTATTATATTCTTGTAACTGGTGTCATTGGAGGCCTATGCTTAGAAATGATAAAACTTGTATATTAATACTAGACTAGATGGCTGTGGCCCGTTCTTGCACGGGCCCAACATTTACATTTTCCGGTGTTTAATTTTTTGGTGTATTGGATATGATAAACCATATCAGTACTACGATTGCAGGAAATACATTTGAATCAATAGACACAAAATCTTGCATTTTTAAGTTCGGTATTACAAATGATTTTATCCATTATCAGCTAGAATATCTACCCACGTGCTGGATTTACAATTAGACGCAGGAAAAAACAAAGGAAATGTACACAGCACTTTGTCATTAATAAAGTTTCCACAAAATGATGATGTGCATGCGCAGCTAAATCCATGATTCAACACGCCGCTTCTGCCCACCACCGTCAATTACTATATAAAAAGGCAAAAGAGGTTGGTTTCAGTAAATTGTTACTTACAACAACAAATATTCACCTTAGAGATGTAGAAATTTTAGGTTGAAATGTATCCAACTACAAATTCAGCAAAAATCACAAAAAGATAAGAATACATAAAACAAATAATAATAATATTGAGTATGTTATACAAGTAGATGAGTTTGAATCTCAATTTGTGTTAGTGTAGTCAAATTATGATTTAGCACAAAAAGTATTATCGGATGTGAGACTCTTTCTTCACATAAACAGATCCATAAGTCATAGCATTGTCTAACGACAACATACCTGTCACGACCCAAAATTCATATAGTCGTGATGGCACCTAATCCAAACCCGTCAGGTAAGCCAATTAAAACCTATACAATTCAATTAATATTTAACTGACTCTAATACACTCCCCAAGGACTGATAGTACAAATCATGAGCTTCTAAGATTAGAATTTACAAAGCTAGTATGAAATAAATACATCATCTGTTCGAAATGTATATAAAGTTATAAATAGATCTTTATAAATCTAAGGCTACCATGAACAAGAGGCAGCTACAACTGGAACGCACGTATATCTTCATATCCAGCTCCCGTCGGTCTCCGCAACATTAGCATCCAACATCTGCACGCAAGGTGCAGAAGTGTAGTATGAGTACAACCAACCCCATGTACTCAATAAATAACAAACCCAACTTTAGGTTGAAAGTAGTGACGAGTTGGGACAAGGGTCAGTGTCCAACTCCAATAACCACCAACAGTTCATCACGATATAGTAAAGATGGTGCAAGAAATAACTCAATAAATACATGCTCAGCTCGTATGAAATCCCAGAAATAAATGCTTCTTTTCAAGTATACAGTAAAACATCAAAATCCTATTCCGAAATTACCAAAATATGAGTAGGTTTGTAAAACTATGATTTTTTCCAAAACTTTTCAACAACACTTAAGATGTTTCATTTTTCAGATAGCATGAGGAAAGTACATATCTATACATACATGTCACTATGCAGGTGAAATCATGAATGACGCAATGTCACTATGCAGGTGAAATCATGAATGACACAATGTCGTACGACATGAGAAACAAAATGCATCTCTATGCATGTATGTCAAGTGTGCATGTCAAATGCAATGTATCTCAGAGATGAAGGGAAGATAGATGTGGAAAAGATAGAAAAAATAAGAGGAAAGAAAAAGCTCCTTCTATTTTCACGTCTTTTAGCTCTAATACTCTGCTGTAGCATCGTCTTTTCCCACCTATAAAACAATCCCATTTTCACCTCAAAATCAACCTTAAACTACTCTCAAAATCCAGCACCCTTTTAGCTATAAAAACCAACTGAAACTACCCCCAAAATATAGCAAAAAATAGCAACGAATCTCACCCTGAATTCCAGCAAAAAGCAGCCCGAAATTACAGCAAAAGCTGCCCAAAAATGCAGTAAAACAGCTGCAAAACCTACCTCCATTAACGCCAATTTTCAGCTTCAAAACTGCCGCAAAAACGCAGTGATTCTCCCTCCAAAAAACCGGCTCGCAAACATCACAAAACCAGCAGGAAAAAGCCACTCTTGGTCGCTAAAATATGAGTGAAAACAGTCCGAAAAAAGTCCTTGACGAGATCTTGGTTCGAGGTTCCGGCGTACGGTTAGTTACGAGTTGACGACGAAGGTCTCGTTTTTGTTTCTGGATCTCTTCACTTTGGACGAGATTATGTACGAGTAGGAGATTTTTTTCTTATCAATATATTTAAAACCGTTGAATGTTCAAGGTCTGTTTTTATGCTCTTATCAGTATTTTCATTAAAATTTTATGTTTTGGATTATCAGTGTAATTATGTGGTGTGTTTAACTGTTGAATCAACGTGAAAGTCTGAGTGGTTTATTGCTCTCTGCTTCATCAACGACAAATGCTATTGTATTTTGAATCAATCTTTTACTAAGTGCATATCTTGTTTAATAGTTACTTTTGTCAAGTGGGGTTCCTATGGCTTTATGTTGGGTGTGAGTATTAATCATAAATTGGAAAAGTCAAATGAGCTATTGTTTGATTTGGTAGAGATCACGTTGGAGTTTAGCAAGCTTTCACTTTATTCCATTAATTTTTTTAAGTATAGATAAAGTAGAATAAATAAGTAGAATTTATTTTCTTGTCACATTATCATACCTATACCCGGCATAATTGATACCTCTAGTAATCTTTAATAATCAATCTTACCTTTTTCGTAATTCTACTCCGTAATCTTTGAGCCTCACAATAATCCCAAACTTAGCAAATAATTAAATAACTTTGAATAACGTAGTGTGCTTTAGGTGTGGCCAATAATACATTATCGTGACTATGGGTACGGTTTTCGTGACATAATCATAGTACGTAATTCCAAATTCGAGTACACGCTTGTGTAACTTGACCTTAAATGCAAAGTCATAATAAAATTATAATGTTATTTACAATGTAATTTTGTCTTTCAATAATAAAACAAGTATTAAAAGCGGATAGGTAAAACATGAAAATCATATAAATTACAGTTTGTCCAAAATTAATTCAAGTCAAGTCAATAAAGCGACCGTGCTAGAACTACGGGACTCGGGGAATGCCTTACACCTTCTCCCCTATCAACAGAATTCCTTAGTTGAACTTTGTTTTCGCAGACCAATAATAATAGAGTCAAACCTTCCTTTGACTAGGGATTTAAATAAAAGGTGACTTGGAACACCCAAAACAATCACTCCAAGTGGCGACTCTGAATAATAAAATAATCCCTACTCAAGTTTGTCACTTTAATTGGAAAAACTCTTTAACCCACAATCAACATACATTATCTTTTTGGGGTAGAAAAGTGGTGTGACAGCTCTGGCGACTCTGCTGGGGAACTCTCAAGAATTCGAGGTTGTACATTGATTTTGTTTGATTTTATTAATTTTTGTATATATTGTGATTTATTTGGGCCTAATGTGTTACCTGTCCACTTTTTTCTGTTTTGATATTGTTGAACTGTACATATAAATTGTATCATCCCGCACCCCTTTGAGTCTTCTTATAGTTAGTTATGTTGTGTTTGCCTACCAGCATCATAAAATTTCTGTCTTAAGATAAAGCCAGTTAGCCTACCAGCTTCTGGTGAAGGATTTAGTCACACATGCTTAGGCGGGAGAGCCGTTAGCTAGCCAGTGCTGTTGTTCTACTACTGGTGACACTTGACGCTCCTCGGCTCGGGTTGTTTGCCCAGGTAAGCCAGGTCTAGATACCATCTCCTTTAGGATTTGAAAACTTAGAAGAACAAGCCACAATCAATGAATATCTCTAGTAGGCTACGCTTTATTTGCACCATGTGCATTTGACTTAGCAGCATTCGACACAGGGGTCGAGTTCTATTTTAGGACAGGTACCTTGTTGAGACCATTATGTCATTTTATGTGCTACTTGTTGCATTATTTGGGAGGCTTGCATGTCGACCGACTTCAGCATAGATCAGTTGAACGAACAGAGAAAAAATGATGTGGTCTAGTGCATATGGTTTTTAAAGATTAATTTTCATAAAATTCAAAAAAAAAGAACATAGTCAGTTTTAACCAAACTACGCGGGTCTGATTCTTACCCGATGTGAGATACGTAGGCAAACCTCATCGGTTCCGGCCCCAATTTTTAAAAATCCAAAAATAAAATATATTTTCATTTAATTCCTTCTTTAGAAGTCTTTTTTTTTGAGATGTCAAATCCAAAAATCCAAAAATATTTCCTAAAAAGTCTCTTTCCCAAAATTCTATCTTTTTTTTAAATTTACAAAAAAAAAAAAATACAAAAAAAATATATATATTTCATGTCTTTTTTAAAAAAATTTACAAAAAAAAAAAATGAAAATCCAAAATATTTTGTTTCTTCTTTAAAAAGTCATTCTTTCGAAGATTCCAAAAAACAAAATCCAAAATATTTTCCGTGTTATGAGCTTTTATGGGATTATTTGTATATGAGTAAAAAATAATAGTTTATTTAATTTATTCCTGATTTTACGGAACTACACGGGTCTAATTCTCACCGGATGTGAGATACGTAGGCAAACCTCATCGGTTCCAACTTCCAATTTTCAAAAAATCCAAAAAGATATTTTCGTTTAATTCCTTCTTTAGAAGTTTTTTATTTTTGAGACCAAAAATCCAAAAAGTCTTTCTCCCAAAATTAAAAAAAAAAAAGTCTTTCTCCCAAAATTCAAAAAAAAAAAATCAAAATGCAAAAAAAATATTTTCTTTCTTTCAAAATTTACAAAAAAAAAATTCAAAATTCAAAAATATTTTCTTTCTTCCTTAGAATTTTTTCATTCACCAATTCCAAAAAATATTTTTTAAAAAAATCAAAAAAAAAAATTAAAAATATTTTCTTTGCTAAGAGATTTTGTCAGATTAATTGTAAAAAAAAAGAGTTAGTTTATCTTTTATTTCTGATCTCCCGAACTACGCAAGATCTGATTCATGCGGCGTCATGATACGTAGGCAATCCCCATCGGATTCGATCATTGCCATCAAATAAACTGAATGAAAAAAAAAAGAAAAAAAGAAAGAAAAGAGTGATAAAAATAACAAAGAAAACAAAAAAACGAAAAAAAAAAGAAAGAAAAGAAAGCAAGAGTAAAAAATCCAAAAAAAGAACTCTGTGTCCAGTTTGACAAAGAAAATGACGAAAAGTTTCCGTGAATATGCTGTCAAATGGTGCGAACAAGTCGTCATGGTAAAACCTCAATTGGACGAAGTAGAAATGGTTATTGTCTTCCAACAGGCCCAAGAGGCGGACTATTTCCAGAACATGTTGTCCGTTTGCCGAGGCTATCAAAATTGGGGAGTTGATTGAAAATGGTTTAAAAAACGGGTTGAATCTTGAGTTATATTGCCTTTAAGGCCACATCACATGTCGTTGCATCGCCTCCCTATGCGGTGATGAATGCGCAACCTTACTCACAACCACTGCATTATACATAAAACCGAGATCCACTTCCCAGAAATGCACGTTCTTACCAAGCTCCATATAATCCCCAACCAAATAATCCCCAACACAATCCTTGCCCAAGGGAGCCTTTCAGAAAGAATCAGTTCACCCCTATTGGCGAATCATACTCGAGTTTGTTCCAAAAACTAGTCAGGCTAGGTCTGCTACAACCAGTGGCCCCGAACCGGCCAAACCCTGAGTCCCCCTCGCACCGGGCTAATGTTAGATGTGAATACCACTCTGGAGCAATGGGACATGATACAGAGGATTGTTGGATCCTCAAAAGGGCAGTTAAAGAATTAATGATCCAGCATTGAAAGCCATAGTAGCCATTGCCGCGACAGAAGAGAAACCTAAAAACGGGCGCCAAACCTGAAAGTTCTCTATTAGACGGGAGTCTCGGTAGCCAGTCTTGCTATCTTTTCTGCATCCGAATTATTTCAGGGTGTAATCCAGATGTTTTACTTTTATTGTCTTACTTTTTGATGTAAACCCTTTTATCTTTAAAAAATCAAAAAAATCAAAAAAATCAAAAAATCAAAATCAAATGAAATCAATATTTCATTGTCCAAGAATGTCTCTTTTCTTAATCTTGTCATTTTTTTTATTCTCTTTTCAGTTCTGTTAATAAAGATTTTAATAATATGATATGCTTGCGGACTTCATGCCCAGATCCTAAAATGCCGTCAGACCTCGAAATAATGAATCAAGAAACAAAATGTGTTGAAGATAAGGCTTGTGAGAAAATAAGCAAAGAACTGGAACATTAGGCCTAAGCCAAGATCCAAATGAAATCGGAAGAAGTTGAAATTCCCTCTCTTTGGATCATTGTCGTAGACGAGATTGAGGATAAAGATTGGGTCAAAAATCGATTTGGAACAATTGACTATGATTGATGAAAAACGTATGGCCGCAGTTTTCCACGGGCAGTTGTACCAACAAAGAATGGCATGTGCATACAACAAGAAAGTGCGGCCCAGAAAGTTCGAAGTGGGGCAACTCGTCCTAAGATGTATCCTCTCGCATCATGAAGAAACCAAAGGAAAATTGACTCCACATTGAAAAGGTCCATACATTGTAACAAGATTACTGTCAAAAGGGGGCGTTGTATTTGGGAAATATCAAAGGAAATATCTCCGAGACAACTGTCTATACAGACACGGTGAAAAGGTATTATGTTTGACCCTTTTACGCATCTTTAATGTTCTCTGATTGGGATGACGAAGGCTTTCATTCTCGCTACCCAAACACTATCAACCCTTTGCAAACCCTTTTAAGCCGGTTACTTTTCTGTGATTACCCTCTTCGGATCCTCGAAGTTTTATGGGGGAAAAAAATGAAAAAAAAGAGAAAAAAATGAAAAAAAAAACAAAAGAACATCAAAACAAAGTGACTTGAACTACGTTTGACTTGATTCCGGAAGGATACGTAGGCAGCCTCTCTCTGGGGTTCAGTCACACCAAAATAAAAATCCACATTCCCCCAAAAGTTAAAACTGGGGAAAATATTACAATGGTTCGGCGATGGTTTCGCTTGAGAGGTTCCAAAGTTGTAATTCAATCCAAATCTTTTTTACCCAAATCCTTTTCAAATCCTTCCGATCAATCAACGAGAATGTTCAAGAATTGGAGGATACAGTCACTTGGATCAGATGCCACCAAAATGAGAGAAATAAAATGAGAGAGTCTTATTGGTGAAAACCTCACGGGCACCATAGGGCGATGACGAGCAGAGAAAATAAAAATGAGAGTCTTGTTAGTGAAAACCCGCAAATGGCACTATAAGACGATGGTGAGAAGAGAAATGAGAGAGATTAGCTGGTGAAAACCTGCAAAGGGCACTACTGATCGAAAAGAGTATCTTCACAGGCATTGGTATTGACAGTCCAGGGCATTGTTTCTCGATTTCGAGGCAAAAGTTGTGATGAATTTCTAAGAATCGATCGTTTTACATAGATCAGGCATCCAGTCCAAAAGGCATGTCATGTTCATTGAAGTCCGCATTTACTCCAGATAAGTCCTTCTTTCCTTCCCCCGAAAGGGATACCTCTTGTCTAAATTCATTGTCCATTTCATTGTTTGTTTTTCTTTGAATCCCTTTCGGTCTAACTCTGTTCCAAAACTAAGGCAAAGAAGGGATAGCAAGACTGATTTACAGGGCTTTCGTTTGATACAAGCTAATATTCAAGAGGCACCCAGACTCGGCTGGGGCATCAAGTTGACCCCGACTGGCCATGGCGGTCGATGCTTCGAAATCAAAAACTCTTGTAAGGATGAAATCAAATTGAAAGTGCCTACAAGGGCAAAATGAAGTTGAAAAGGTTTAGTCCCAGGTGGCTAACCGTTTTGGCAAAGATTGAAAAGCCAAAGTTTCCCCAATGCTCTAAAATTAAAAGTGTTGAGGAAAGAAGTCGAAAGTGAAATGCCACAAAGTCAAATTAAAGTTGAAAAGGTTATGTCTCACGCGACCAACCGTCATGTAAAAGTTGGAAACATCACTCCGGGGCCAGAAATGCAAGTGGTATTCAGGAAACATCTAGTGGTAGGTTGAAATCATCATCAAAAGAAAGATGGGCACAAAGCCAAGCTTCCAAAGACATCAAGGCCACAAATCGACCACCACTTTTTAAAACTCACATTTTATCTTTGTTTGCAGTAGGAACAAAGCAGTGCAGAATGTCGGTTCCTAAAGGACGAATGTCACCAAAGGTAAGTTTCCGCAAAATCTCCATTTTCTTTTATTTTCAGCATGCATCACTATTGTTCATATAGATCAATTTAGTAGCTTAACCCAGGTAGAACCTTTTTGCCTAGGGGGATTCAACTCATAGTTCCGGGTAGAAGTACTCTTTGCCCAGGCTGTTTTTCGTAGCTTAACCCAGGTAGAACCTTTTCGCCTAGGGGGATCCAGCTCATGGATCCGGGTAGAAGTACTCCTCGCTCAGGTTGCTTTTCGTAGCTTAACCCAGGTAGAAACTTTTCGCCTAGGGGATCCAGCTCATAGTTCCGGGTAGAAGTACTCTTTGCCCAGGTTGCTTTTCGTAGCTTAACCCAGGTAGAAACATTTCGCCTAGGGGGATCCAGCTCATAGTTCCGGGTAGAAGTACTCTTCGCCCAGGCTGGCTTTGTTTTACGTAGCTTAACCCAGGTAGAACCTTTTCGCCTAGGGGGATCCAGCTCATAGGTTCGGGTAGAAGTACTCTTCGGTCAGGATGTTTTACGTAGCTTAACCCGGGTAGAACCTTTTCGCCTAGGGGGATCTAGCTCATAGGTCCGGGTAGAAGTATTCTTCGCTCAGGTTGTTTTTTGTAGCTTAACCCAGGTAGAACCTTTTCGCCTAGGGGTATCCAGCTCATAGTTCCGGGTAGAAGTATTGTTCGCCCAGGCTTGTTTTTCGAAGCTTAACCGAGGTAGAACCTTTTCTCCTAGGGGGATCCAGCTCATAGTTTCGGGTAGAATTACTCTTCGCTCAGGTTGCTTTTCGTAGCATAACCCAGGTCGCCTAAGGGGATCCAGCTCATAGTTCCGGGTAGAAGTATTCTTCGCCCAGGCTTATTTTTCGTAGCTTAACCCAGGTAGAACGATTTTGCCTAGGGGGATCCAGCTCATATTTTCGGGTAGAAGTACTCTTCGCCCAGGCTTGCTTTTCGTAACTTAACCTAGGTAGAACATTTTTGCCTAGGGGGATCCAGCTCATAGTTCCATGTAGAAGTACTCTTCGCTCAGGTTGATTTTCGTAGCTTAACCGAGGTAGAACCTTTTCGCCTCGGGGGATCCAGCTCATAATTTTGGGTAGAAGTACTCTTCGCCCAGGTTTGTTTTTCGTAGCTTAACCCGGGTAGAACCTTTTTTCCTAAGGGAATCCAACTCATAGTTCCGGGTAGAAGTACTCTTCGCTCAGGTTGCTTTTCGTAGCTTAACCCACGTAGAACCTTTTCGCCTAGGGGGATTCAGCTTATATTTTCGGGTAGAAGTACTCTTCGCCCAGGATTGCTTTTCGTAGCTTAACCCTCGTAGAACCTTTTTCTCCTAGGGGGATCCAGCTCATAGTTCTGGGTAGAAGTACTCTTCGCTCAGGATGTTTTACGTAGCCTAACCCAGGTAGAACCTTTTCGCCTAGGGGGATCCAGCTCATGTTCCAGGTAGAAGTACTCTTCGCTCAGGATGTTTTACGTAGCTTAACCCAGGTAGAACATTTTCGCCTAGGGGGATCTAGCTCATAATTCCCGGTAGAAGTACTATTCGCTCAGGTTGTTTTACGTAGCTTAACCCAGGTAGAACCTTTTCACCTAGGGGGATCCAGCTTATAGTTCCGGGTAGAAGTACTCTTCGCTCAGGATGTTTTACGTAGCTTAACCCATGTAGAACCTTTTCGCCTAGGGGGATCCATCTCATATTTCCGGGTAGATGTACTCTTTGCCCAGGCTTGCTTTTCGTCGCTTAACCCAGGTAGAACTTTTTCGCCTAGAGGGATCCAGCTCATAGTTCCTGGTAGAAGTACTCTTTGCTCAGGTTATTTTTCGTAACTTAACCCAGGTAGAACCTTTTCGCCTAGGGGGATCCAGCTCATAGTTCCGGGTAGAAGTACTTTTCAGCGAAGCTTGCTTTTCGTAGCTTAACCCAGGTAGAACCTTTTTGCCTAGGGGATCCAGCTCATAGTTCCAGGTAGAAGTACTCTTCGCTGAGGTTGCTTTTCGTAGCTTAACCGAGGTAGAACCTTTTCGCCTCGGGTGATCCAGCTCATAGTTCCGGGTAGAAGTACTCTTCGCCCAGGCTTGTTTTTCATAGCTTAACCCAGGTAGAACCGTTTTGCCTAGGGGGATCCAGCTTATAGTTCCGGGTAGAAGTACTTTTCGCCCATGCTTGTTTTTCGTAGCTTAACCTAGGTAGAACCTTTTCGCCTAGGGGGATCCAACTCATAGTACCGGATAGAAGTACTCTTCGCTCAGGTTGCTTTTCGTAGCTTAACCCAGGTAAAACCTTTTCGCCTAGGGGGATCCAGCTCATAGTTCCGGGTAGAAGTACTCTTCGCCCAGGCTTATTTTTCGTAGCTTAACCCAGGTAGAACCTTTTGGCCTAGGGGGATCCAGCTCATAGTTCAGGGTAAAAGTACTCTTCGCTCAGGTTGCTTTTCGTAGCTTAACCTAGGTAGAATCTTTTCACCTAGGGGGATCCAGCTTATATTTTCGGGTAGAATTACTCTTCGCCCAGGATTGCTTTTCGTAGCTTACCCCAGGTAGAACCTTTTCTCCTAGTGGGATCCAGCTCACAGTTCCGGGTAGAAGTACTCTTCCCTCAAAATGTTTTACGTAGCTTAACCCAAGTAGAATATTTTCGCCTAGGGGGATCCAGCTCATAGGTCTGGGTAGAAGTACTCTTCGCTTAGGATGTTTTACGTAGCTTAACCCAGGTAGAACCTTTTTGCTTAGGGGGATCCAGCTCATAGGTCCGGGTAGAAGTACTCTTCGCTCAGGATGTTTTACGTAGCTTAACCCAGGTAGAACATTTTTGCCTAGGGGGATCCAGCTCATAGTTCCGGGTAGAAGTACTATTTGATCAGGATATTTTACGTAGCTTAACCCAAGTAGAACCTTTTCGCCTTGGGGGATCCAGCTCATAGGTCCGTGTAGAAGTACTATTTGCTCAGGATGTTTTACGTAGCTTAACCCAGGTAGAACCTTTTCTCCTAGGGGAATCCAGCTCATAGTTCCGGGTAGAAGTACTCTTCGCTCAGGATGTTTTACATAGCTTAACCCAGTAGAACCTTTTCGCCTAGGAGGATCCAGCTCATATTTTCGGGTAAAAGTACTATTCGCCCAAGCTTGCTTTTCATAGCTTAACCCAGGTAGAACCTTTTCGCCTAGGGGGATCCAGCTCATAGTTCCGGATAGAAGTACTCTTCGCTCAGGTTGTTTTTCGTAGCTTAACTCAGGTAGAACATTTTCGCCTAGGGGGATCCAGCTTATAGTTCCGGGTAGAAGTACTCTTCGCTTAGGGTATTTTACGTAGCTTATCTCAGGTAGGACCATTTCGCCTAGGGGGATCCAGCTCACAGTTCCGGATAGAAGTACTTTTCGCTCAGGATATGTTTCGTAGATTAACTCAGGTAGAACCATTTCGCCTTGGGGGATCCAGCTTATAGTTCCGGGTAGAAGTACTCCTCGCTCAGGATGTTTTACGTAGCTTAACCCAGGTAGATCCGTTTCGCCTAGGGGGATCCAGCTCATAGTTCCGGGTAGAAGTACTCTTCGCTCAGGGTGTTTTACGTAGCTTAACTCAGGTAGATTCGTTTCGCCTAGGGGGATCCAGCTCATATTTTCGAGTACAAGTACTCTTCGCTCAGGGTATTTTTTGTAGCTTAACTCATGTAGAATCATTCCGCCTAGGGGGATCCAGCTCATAGTTCCGGGTAGAAGTACTCTTCACTAAGGTTGTTTTTCGTAGCTTAACTCAGGTAGAACGTTTTCACCTAGGGGAATTCAGCTCATAGTTCCGGGTAGAAGTACTCTTTGCTCAAGTTATTTTTCGTAGCTTAATCCAGGTAGAACCTTTTCGCCTAGAGGGATCCAGCTCATAGTTCCAGGTAAAAGTACTCTTCGCTCAGCATGTTTTACGTAGCTTAACTCAAGTAGAACCGTTTCGCCTAGGGGGATCCAGCTCATATTTCCGAGTACAAGTACTCTTCGCTCAGGGTATTTTTTGTAGCCTAACTCAGGTAGAATCATTTCGCCTAGGGAGATCCAGCTCATAGTTCCGGGTAGAAGTACTCTTCGCTCAGGTTCTTTTACGTAGCTTAACTCAGGTAGAACCTTTTCGCCTAGGGGGATCCAGCTCATAGTTTCGGGTAGAAGTACTCTTCACTCAGGGTGTTTTACGTAGTTTAACTCGGGTATAACCGTTTCACCTAGGGGGATCCAGCTCATATTACGGGTAGAAATACTCTTTGCCCATGATCGCTTTTCCCAGTTAACCTAGGTAGAACCTTTTAGCCAAGGGGATTCATTTTAATTTCAGTAATATAGGGCACCAACCCCTGGTTACATTTCTTTTTCATAATACAGGGTGACATCAGGACGCCATCCCATGATTACATTCTTTTCAGTTATACAAGGTACCAACCCCTGATTACATTCTTTTTTCGTAATACAGGCTACCTATCCCTGGTTATATTTCCTGACCAGTATCAAGGTACACCAATCCCTAGTCTCTTTTCCAACATAGGGTCTCCATTCCCTAGTTGATTTTATTTTAGATATGAGGTCTCCACTCCCTAGTCGTTTTTCCAGCATAGGGTCTCCACTCCCTAGTTGATGTTTATTTTAGATATAGGGTCTCCACTCCCTAGTCTCTTTTCCAACATAGGGTCTCAACTCCCTAGTTTCTTTTATTTTAGACATAGGGTCTCCATTCCCTACTCTTTTATTTTTGTGGTACACCATTCCCGACCTTTTATTGCTTTCAATAAAGAAGTAGTTTAAAATTTTATTATAATAACTCACAAAATTTTCCCAATGCAAACTGGGGTAGAAAAATTTCGTTCGTTTGTTTGTTTTGGTGTCTGATTATGTTTTACCTCGAGGCACAGGGTTCGAGATGACCAAAAAAAGAAGTCTCAATCCAAAATAAAGGAAAGAAAACAAAAAGAAGTGAATCCAAAATGCAGAAGCGGATGAAAAGATGTGAACTGCTCAAGACATGACTGAAATCACGAGCATTGCATTTCCCGTTTTCATCAGAAGAGGACGTAGAAGACTGAACTGGCACCTGCAGCGAGCAAGCATCAAGGCTCAGATCAGAGTCTGCGTGAATTACCAGTCAAGACTCAAGATTAAGTTTTAGAAGACTTATAAATAGGAATCTTGTAACTCATACCTTATAGGCTTGTTTAGTTTCTTTTGATTTTGATGTAATAACAGGACCATAGACCGGAGTCTCGACGGAACCTCACTCGACTCTCAAACTCATCATTTCATCACTTTTCTTGAACTACACGCGACCTGATTCCCTTATAACCCGGGATATGTAGGTTGTCCAAAACCAGGACTCGGTTGTACTCTTTTACTCTTTTCTCTTATTTCTTCCCTTTTGAATAATGATATGGTAAAAATCAGTCACATAGCTCACCTGTTTCTTTGCTTGAAAACTTTTCATGTTTCCAAGCAAAGAGGGGCATGCTGTGAGCACCTAATTTTTGACCATATTTGAGTTTTTATCACTTTTTTGTATTTAGTATTTTCTAGGTTTAATCTTGATATTTTAACTTTAATATTATTTTATTAGTAGGTTTTATTAGAGAATATGTAATATTTTTAACAAAGTCTATTACATAAAGGGTAGAAGAATTCTAATAAAATTGCTTTCTACTTTTCCTATACTATTTCCTTGTCACATCAACCACCTACTACACTATCCACTTATCACATCCACCCCTTTTCCCATCATTCATTTTCAACACTCCTCTCAATATTTCTTATTATATGTACACATGTGAGGAAGAAAAGAATACATGAAAAGCAGAGGGGGAAGATAGATCTGGAAAAGATAGAAAAAATAAGAGGAAACAAAAAGCTCCTTCTATTTTCACGTGTTTTAGCTCTAATACCCTGCTGTAGCATCGTCTTTTCCCACCCATAAGACAGTCCCATTTTCACCTCAAAATCAGTCTTAAACTACCCTCAAAATCCAGCACCCTTTTAGCTACAAAAATCAACTGAAACTACCCCCAAAACATAGCAAAAAATAGCAACGAATCTCACCCTGAATTCCAGCAAAAAGCAGCCCGAAATTATAGCAAAAGCTGCCCAAAAATACAGTAAAATATCTGCAAAACCTACCTCCATTAACGCCAATTTTCAGCTTCAAAACTGCTGCAAAAACGCAGTGATTCTCCCTCCAAAAAACCGGCTCGCAAACATCACAAAACCAGCAGGAAAAAGCCACTCTTGGTCGCTAAAATCTGAGTGAAAACAGTCCAGAAAAAATCCCCGACGAGGTCTTGGTTCGAGGTTCCGGCGTACGGTTAGTTACGAGTTGACGACGAAGGTCTCGTTTTTATTTCTGGATCTCTTCACTTTGGACGAGATTATGTACGAGTAGGAGATTTTTTTCTTATCAATATATTTGAAAACCGTTGAATGTTCAAGGTCCGTTTCCCTGCTCTTATCAGTATTTTCATTAAAATTTTATGTTTTGGATTATCAGTGTAATTATGTGATGTGTTTAACTGTTGAATCAACGTGAAAGTCTGAGTGGTTTATTGCTCTCTGCTTCATCAACGACAAATGCTATTGTGTTTTGAATCAATCTTTTACTAAGTGCATATCTTGTTTAATAGTTACTTTTGTCAAGTGGGGTTCCTATGGCTTTATATTGGGTGTGAGTATTAATCATAAATTGAAAAAGTCAAATGAGCCATTGTTTGATTTGGTAGAGATCACGTTGGAGTTTAGCAAGCTTTCACTTTATTCCATTAATTTTTTTAAGTTTAGATAAAGTAGAATGAATAGGTAGAATTTATTTTCTTGTCACATTATCATACCTATACCCGGCATAATTGATACCTCTAGTAATCTTTAATAATCAATCTTACCTTTTCCGTAATTCTACCCCGTAAACTTTGAACCTCACAATAATCCTAAACTTAGCAAATAATTAAACAACTTTGAATAACGTAGTGTGCTTTAGGTGTGGCCAATAATACATTATCGTGACTATGGATACGATTTTCGTGGCATAATCATGATACGTAATTTCAAATTCGAGTGCACGCTTGTGTAACTTGACCTTAAATGCAAAGTCATAATAAAATTATAATGTTATTTACAATGTAATTTTGTCTTTCAATAATAAAGCAAGTATTAAAAGCGGATAGGTAAAACATAAAAATCATATAAATCACAGTTTGTCCAAAATTAATTCAAGTCAATAAAGCGACCGTGCTAGAACCACGAAACTCGGGGAATGTCTACACCTTCTCCCCGATCAACAGAATTCCTTACCTGAATTTTATTTTTGCAGACCAATAATAATAAAGTCAAACCTTCCTTTGACTAGGGATTCAAATAAAAGGTGACTTGGAACACCCAAAAAAAATCAATTCCAAGTGGCGACTCTGAACAATAAAATAATCCCTACTCAAGTTTGTCACTTTAATTGGAAAAACTCTTTAACCCACAATCAACACACATTAGCTTTTTGGGGTAGAAAAGGGGTGTGACAGGAAATAGTTAAAAAAAGAAAAAAATAGAAGGAAAAAAAAATTAATTTCAGATGATTTTTTTAGTTTTTACGCACCTCTTTTACGTGTAATACACGCGTTTGACACATGACAAAAGAAGTGTGTAATTGACACACATTTAAAAGTTTGGTGTGTAATATTATTTTCGTGTTTAACAAGTGTGTAAGAGGGATTTGAATAAGGTCGATCAGTAAAGTATGTATTTTGCCTTTAATTAATGACTTTCAGTTTTAAAACCAAAATTTTTCATCATCCATCAATGCACAAACTCAAAGATTCATTTTTCTAGCACTTCACTTTACGAGATTTCACAAAAAGAAATAAAATAATTGCAATGAATTTGACACCTTCTGGTAAGTCAAATGCTTGATCTAGACAATAAGACGTAAGTTTCAGCAAATAGAACCAGGTACCGCAGAATAAGAAAAAATTTCTATCACATAATCAGCCAATGCATGCCAAGTACTTCGATCTCATATTAACAATAGAGCTTTCAATGGCCACATAATTGAT
The DNA here is from genome assembly GCF_000390325.3 of Nicotiana tomentosiformis. Classification (NCBI taxonomy): domain Eukaryota; kingdom Viridiplantae; phylum Streptophyta; class Magnoliopsida; order Solanales; family Solanaceae; genus Nicotiana; species Nicotiana tomentosiformis. The sequence continues at coordinate 85,033,488 of NC_090813.1, forward strand.
GAAGCCTGATTGATATTGCCTAAAAAAAAAAGTCAAGACCAATTTTTTTTTGGGGATAAGTAATGTCAAGACCACAATCAGTTTCATCAGGTTAGTTAAACACATAAATTTGCCTATTTGTACGAGGAACTCAATAAAAATCCACCTTCATTGAACTAAAAGAAAATGAAGGAAAGAGTGAAAGAGTAACAGATGAAAAAATTTATCAGATTTAAGAGAAAATAAATATAAATGTCAGGACGAAGATTATTTCTTATCCAAGTTACTCATATAGAATACATGTTACTTTGATTGAGGAATATGAATAAACTACGGGTATGACAAATGCAAAATAGACACCTCCCAAATTCCATAATGTTTGTTTGAAAGTCTTAATCGGACATAGAAGTTCATATTTGGTTATAACTCTCTACACAGCAATTAACTGTGCTGAGTTTGTAGATTATCTCTAACATTTGTATAGTGTCCTAAAAGAGAATCGTACTTTCCCTATCTTGATGCTCTTTCAATATCACTTTATCAGAAATACAACATATATTTTTGGAATGTTAGATAAAACCGACAAATTAAAATAGCTAACGTCCTGTACCAAAAACTAAATGCAATGAAATCTTAGGGAGCTTTGTAATACTATAAATATTTAATGGTAAAATAGCTAGGCATGCATCATAATAGGAAGGCAATAGAAACTTGAAAGCTGTTAGAAGCAAACTAATAATCATCTCAGTGTTCTATTGAAAATGTATAGCACATCATATCAGAGAGCCACATGACATGAAATCAAATCCATGCTCAATTCCATGTACAAAGCTTCAAAGAACACCAAATACCACGAACGTTAAGAAAAAAATATAAACCTCAAGCAGCAAGAAATAAATTTGAGTTATTTTGTTCAAACAGAAGAACACAAATATACTTGATCTGCATATTATCTGGGTCAATAACTGTCCCCCAAAAGAAAGAAAGAAAAAGGAAACATTAAACATATCATCTCAGCATTTTTGTTTTCATTTCAATGTAGTCAATTTTAAACTCATTTTGAACACAGAATAAATATTGTCCGTCTTCATCTCTTAATTTTCTAATATTGTACTTCTCAGTTCTCACCTAAATTTTCTTCTTCTTTTCTATTTGATCATTAAAATGCCTTCTTTTTCATCTCTTAATTATCTAATACTGCACTTCTCACCTAAATTCTCTTCTTTTTCTTTTTGATATCTCTTTTTTTTTCTTTCAGTATTCTATCTCAAAGATTTTTCAATCAAGTAAAAGATAAATAAGTAAATAAACTTCTTCCTAAAAAAATGTGAAGACAATAAACTTATCAAATTAAACTCCAAAATTTTTAAATAAAATACTTGCGACTAAGTTACACATTGCTATAATTTTAAAGAGTTATACTTCCCAAAATATCAACCCAGACATGTTACACCCAATTTTGAATTACGTGTGGTGCAACTCAAAATCCATTTCATTTCTTACACATTTGGTCTTATCCCACTTGTCCGATTTTTCTTTAATTGTAGTTCATCAATAATAAATTCCCAAAAGCTAAAAATTCCTTAAAAAGAGCAATCTCATTACTCACCAAAGTAACCCAACAATTCCTTGGGTTTGCTTAAAGCAACACAATAAGCAAAGCAGTAATAGCGAACCTGAGCAAACACACACAATTTCGTGAAGAATGTTAAATAAAGCTTTTCCTTTGAGCTCATAAACGTCTTCTTTGTATCTGAGCAGACACAGCGACATTACAATTAGCCTTGCTCATCTTCCAAGGAAAACTCTAGCATAAGGTGATTGCCTTTTTCTGCTATCTACAGTTATAATATAATAGATTGAGGCCCTGCAGCAAAGTTACATATTCTATAAATAAATTCAAAAAATGAGGGGTACTAATTGGCCATATAAATATCAAGAAAATTTCCAATTAGCCATTAGAACCATCAGTTAACAAAATCTCCAACTCAATTATTGAAATCCCAATTTCAAACATTTTAGGCTTTAATGCAAAAAATGTCGAATTTAACTCTCTGGTAAGACCAGATTATAGTTTTTCACGGCATATTGTCAAACACCTTGGCTGCAACAATGCTCTTGTCTGTTTTTATGTCATTTTCGTTCCAGATGTTAATTCAATATGCCCAAATCGTGTTTAAACCTATGCAGGAAAAAACCAAATATATATGTCAAAAACAGATGTACACAGTGGAAAAAATATTCCAAAAGAATAATAGTACATAAGAGAGTGTCACCAAATACTCATTACCAACAAAGAGGTGCAACAAACAACAAACAGCTGCAACAAGCAAAGCAAGCGAGTGTGAAAAAAAATCAGCAGAACTCGAAAATGTAGCACATACCAAGCGAAAACTGGAAGAAGAAAGGAGAAATTGGAATGTAGTTCCAAAGTTCATCAGTATGGTCTAAGAGGGAAAAGAAAATTTATGAAAGAAATAATTAAGAAAGACAAGACAAAAGAGCAAAAGAAACAGATAGGTAAATAAGCAAATAAAGATTCTTACGGCTGAAGAAGGAAGAAAATGTTAAGGAGTGAAGAGCAGGACAGGAACTGGAAGCCATGGTTACTGTCACCGACTGGGGCATTTTTTTGGCAAATCGAGCAGAAGAAAGTAAATAAATTATGACTGAGATAGAAAGATAATTTTGCCCTTGATTGACCATTCTTCACGCTTCTATATAATAGAAATTTTTCTATTTGATCATTAAAATGTCTTCTTTTTTATCTCTTAATTATATAATACTGCACTTCTCACCTAAATTCTCTTTTTTTTTTGTCACGACCCAAAATCCAACTAGCCGTGATGACACCTAACCTCACCCGCTAGGTAAGCCAAATAACAACAATCCGATTCAATTAATATTTAACTGACTCTAATACACCCCCAAAGACTGGTAGTACAAATCATGAGCTTCAAAGATTAGAATTTACAAAGGTGGTGTGAAATAAAAATACGTCATCTGTTTGAAATATACATGAATAGATTTAAAAATTCTAAAGCTACCTAGAACAAGAGGCAGTTGTGGCTGGATCGCAGGTACAGCTACAATGCTAGCTCCCGCCATGTACAACAATATCAACATCCAAAATCTGCACGTAAGATGCAGAAGTGTAGTATGAGTACAACCGACCCCATGTACTCTCAATAAGTAACAAATCTAACCTTAGGTTGAAAGTAGTGACGAGTTTGTACCAAGGTGAGAGTCCACACCAATAACCAATAACATCTCATAACAATATAATTTAAAGCAGCACTAGTAATAACTCAATAATAACATACTCAGCTCGTACACAGTTCTGGAAAATAAACATTTTCTTTTCATGTATAACAGTAAAACTCAAATCTTTTATAGAAAGTCATCGAAAATAAGAGTAAGTCTGAAATCTGTGATTTTTCTCAAAAACTTTAACGACAAATAAGAAGTCTCATTATCAGATGGCATGAGGAAAAATAATTCTCTATGCTTACATATCAAATATGCATGTCTAATGCAATGCAGCACAATGATGAACTCATGTAACTCATGTACTCACACTCTCAGAGTACTCAATCTCACCATCTCGCATTTCCACTCCAGTCACTCAGTACTGTATATGGCCAATCCAGCCCAGGGAAGATCCATCCCAATATATATATATATATATATATATACATAATAACTGACATTCAGTCACTCAGTATTGTACAAGGCCAATCCAGCCTAGGAAAAGATCCATCCCCAAATATAAATGATTCAGACAAGATCCATGTTTAGGAAAGATCCATCCCTCAATATGAATAATTCAGGCAAGATCCATGCACAAGGGAAGATCCATCCCCAAATATAAATGATTCGGACATGATCCATATCCAGGGAAGATCCATCCCTCAATATAAAATCAACCGCGCTCACTGTAGGGGTGCAGACTCCGGAGGGGCTCCTTCAGCCCAAGTACTATAATAAGCCAATCTGGCTTGCTGCGACGTGCAACCCGATCCCATAATAATAAAGCCTATAAGACTTGTTGCGGCGTGCAACTCGATCCATAAATTTTATATATATATATATATATATATATATATATATATATATATATATATATATATATTCTCACAATCAGGCCCTCGGCCTCACTCAATCATAAATCTCTGCAGTCACTTGAGTTCACAATGTCATGAAACTAGCCCAAAATGATGACTTAATATATTAATAAATAATAACAGAGACTAAGATGTGATATGCAATGAATGAATATGATTGAGTATGAAATTTCAGTTTAAACATATAATTCGATAGAAGAAATGACCTCAATGGGTCCCCATATTACCAGCATTTGCCTAAGAATGATTTCTAACAAGAGTCACAGCTCAGTTTCTCTAACACGTGAAAAATACATGGAAAAATACGAGTTAATTGACTATACAGCTCTACAGAATCGACTGAATCTCAATTTCTACGGTACACGCCTACACGCCTGTCACCTAACATGTGCGTTACCTCCCAAACAATTCACATAACACGTATAATCAGGGTTCATACACTCAGCTCCGAGTTTGGAAGAGTTACTTACCTCAAACAAGCCGAATCAAATGCCGAGCAAGATAAACAATGCTCCAGAAATTCTATTTCGCCCGTATCAACCTCTGAACGCTTTTCTATCTCCTCAATTCCAAGTTAAATGGTCCTAAACTAGTCAAACAACGTGCAAATTAATCAAAATATACTCCAATACTTACAATTTAACAATTTATAAAAAATTTCAACTCTGCTCGAAAAATCGACAGTAGGGCCCACGTCTCGGAATAAGACGAAACTCACAAAATCCAATAACTTATTCAGTTACGAGTTCAACCATACTAATTTTACTCAAATCTGACTATGAATCGATGTTCAAAACTCAAAAATTTATTTTATGAAATTATAGAACATTCCTCCGTTTTCTCTTGAAAAATTAATAATCTAACGCCGAAAACGAAGATTAATTCATGAAATATAATTTCAAGGGAGTCAAGAATACTTACCCCATGTTGTGTGATGAAATTCCTCTCCAAGGTCGCCCAAATCGAGCTCCAAAATCTGAAAAATGGGCAAAAATGTTGAACCCTAGAATATAAGGCATTCTGCCCAACGTTTCCGCATTTGCGGACAGTAGGTCGCATTTGCGACCATCGCTTCTACGGAATAAGCTCTCATCTGCGAGACAGCCTTGGCCAGCAGTAATTGCTTCTGCGATGCCCAAGACCGCATCTGCGGTCGCGCTTCTGCGCAAGTTCCTCCGCATCTGCAGCTCCTGCCCAGTAGTGCCAAGTCCGGTTCTGCGATGGGCTGCTCGCTTCTACGGAGTCGCTTCTGCGACCAAGCTTCCGCAGAAGCGGTTGCACCAGCAACCCAAAATTCTAGCAGCCTCAACAAGGCTTCAATCAATCCGAACCCCGTCCGAAACTCACCCGAACCACTCAGGACATCGTACGAATATACCAATAAGTCTCGTAACATAACACGGACTTACTCGAGGTCCCAAACTACGTCAAGCAACGTCTAAATTACCAATTGCACCGCAAATCGAACTTATAAATTTTTAAATTTTCAAATTCTATATCTTGTGCCAAAACATGTCAAATCAAATCCGGCATGACTTCAATTTTTTGCACATGAGCCATAAATGACATAATGGAGCTGCTCAAATTTCCAGAACTGGATTCCGACCACGATATCAATAAAGTCAACTCCCGGTCAAACTTCCAAACCTTCAATTTCTTATTTTTGTCATTTCAAGCCAAATTCAACTACAGACTTCAAAATAAATATCCAGACACACTTCTAAGTCCAAAATCACCATACAGAGCTATTGGAACCATCAAAACTCCATTCCGAAGTCATTTGCACGAAAGTCAAACTCTGGTAAACCCTTTTCATGTAAGCTTCCAACATGAAATTCATTCTTCCGAACTAATCCCAAAACACCTGAAAATCAAAACCGACGATTCACACACGTCATAATACATCATATGAAGCTATTCAAGACTTCAAATAGTTGAAAGGAGCGTAAATGTTCAAAATGACAAGTCGGGTCGTTACATTCTCCCCCACTTAAACATAAGTTCGTCCTCGAACGTGCCAAGAGTGGTTTCTAAGCCTTCAAATCACTATTCCACCTTACCACGCGCATTCCCAGGGGTGATCCCACGCCACCCTATTTCATATAGGCCAGGAAACACAACATAATTGAAGATCATTACTTTAACCTTAGTCCGTAAAACTTAGAACCCAATTTCTAACATCCAGAATTTCTTACAAGACCCGAATCTCACATCTACACACTGTATAAGTCTGAACAAGTTGTATCAAGCCATAACCATAACCCCAGATATAACCACATAACATAATACACAACTCGCATACTCGAAGCACTATTCTCGATCACAGTAGCTACTCAAAACCAACCAAGTACTAGTATAAACCCCCAAATTCAACAGAACCTCATTCCAAAACATTCGTACACTGCCGATGTAACGGCCCGACTTGGCGTTTTGATTATTTATGCTCCTTTCAACTATCTGAAGTCTTGAATAGCTTTATATGATATATTATGACGTGAGTGAATCGTCGATTTTGATTTTTTTAGGTGTTTCGGGATTAGTTCGGAAGAATAAATTCCATGTTGGAAGCTCAAATGAAAAAAGTTGATCGGAGTTTGAATTCTGTGCAAACGACTCCGGAATGGAGTTTTGATGGTTCCAATAGCTCCGTATTATAATTTTAGACTTAGGATTGTGTTTGGATATTTATTTTAGTTGAATTTGGCTTGAAATAGCGAAAGTAAGAAATTGAAGGTTTAGAAGTTTGACCATAAGTTGACTTTTATTATATCGAGTCTGGATTGTGATTTCGGAAATTTCAGTAGCTTCGTTATGTCATTTATGACTTGTACGCAAAATTTGAGGTCAATCGAACTTGATTTGATAGGTTTCGGCATCGAATATAGAAGTTGAAATTTCTTAGTTTAATTAAGCTTGAATTGGGGTGAGATTCATGGTTTTAGCGTTGTTTGATGTGATTTGAGACCTCGACTAAGTTTGTATGATATTTTAGGACTTGTTGGTATAATTGGTTGAGGTGTCGGGGGGTTCGGGTGAGTTTCGGATGGTTGACAGATCAATATTTGGACTTAGGGATGTGCTGAAGTTTTCTGATGTCTGTATCTGGTTTCCTTGTACGCGATCGCATGTAAGGGTCCGCGATAGCGTAGGCTTGTTTGGGGCAGTGGTGATTTTTCCTTATGCATTCGCGAGTGGTGGTACGCGATCGCGTAGGTTTGGCTAGGCAGTACATCGCGAACACGTGGGCGCTGTCGCGTTCACGAAGAGGAATTAGAGCAGGAGTTGGGTCACGCGTTTGTTCTTCGCGATCGCGTGAAAGGAGCAGTGATCGCGTAGGTATGTAGAGCCAATGCTTCGCGATTGCATGCAGTTATCTGCGATCACGTAAGGTTATGTTTGGCAGTGGGAAATTTGTGCTTCGCGATCACGTGAATTTGTCCGCGATTGCGTATAATAAATGACTAGGGAGCATAACTTAAGTTCTAAAAATGAGACTTCGTCTAATTTCCATTTTTGACGATTTGGAGCTCGGGAAGAGGCGATTTTCGGGAGATTTTCAAGGAAAACATTGAGGTAAGAGTTTTTAACTTAATTTTGATCAAATTTCCCGAATCTATTGTTATTTTTAGCATTTAATTGGTAATTTAAGTTGGAGAAATTGTGAAAAGACTTAAGGGTAAATCGAACATTTGAGTGTCGAGTTGATGTCGGAATTTGGTAAATTTGGTATGGTTGGACTCGTGGTTGAATGGGCGTTCATATTTTGTAACTTTTGTTGGGTTCCGAGACGTGGGCCCCACTAACAATTTTCGAGTTGAATTTTTGATTTTGTTGAAAAATTAGTATTTTCATATGAGATTAATTCCTATAATTTGTGTTGATTGTATCAAATTAATTATAACTAGATTCGAGGTGTTTGGAGGCTGATTCTCGAGGCAAAGGCATATTGGAATAAAGAATTAAACGGTTTGAGGTAAGTAACACTTCTAAACTTTGTTTTGAGGGTATGAATCCCTGAATTTCGTGTTATATAAATTGTTTGGAGGTGATGCACATGCTAGGTGGTGGGCGTGCACCATAGAAATTGTGACTTAATTGATTCTGTGGAGTTGCATAATCTAATAATCATGTCATTACCCACATATCCTCCACGTGTTAGAGGAAATCGAGCTGAAACTCATGTTAAAGATCATGTTTAGGCTACGTGCTGATATTTTTAGGATCCACAGAGGTCTTATTGCTATTGAATTACTTGTTTAAATTTACAATTTTGTACTCATTCACATCTATCATTTGCATATCATATCTTAGTCTCTGTTGTCATTCATTGATACATCATATCATCATGTCGGGTTGATTATCATGTCATTGAGAGCCCGAGAGACTGGAGATTTTAAGTGATATTTATGGGATCGGGTTGCACGCCGCATCATATTTTATTTATTTATGCCTAGATATGGCTATTATAGCGCTTGGGCTGAAGGAGCCCCTCCGGAGTCTGCACCCCCCACAGTGAGCGCAATTGATTTTATATTGAGGGATGGATCTTCCATGGACATGGATCTTGTCCGATTTATTTTTATTTGGGGATGGATCTTCCCCTGGGCATGGATCTTGCCAAAATTATTTATATTGAGTGATGGATCTTCCATGGACATGGATCTTGTCTGAATCATTTATATTTGGGGATGGATCTTCCCCTGGGCTGGATTGGCCTTATATAGTACTGAGTGACTGACTGCCAGTTGATGTGTGTGTGTGTGTGTGTGTGTGTGTGTGTGTATATATATATATATATATATATATATATATATATATATATATATATATATATATATATATATATATATATATATATATGATGGATCTTCCCTGGGCTGGATTGGCCATATATAATACTGAGTAATTAAGTATTTTGATAGTGTGAGTACGCAAGGTTTCCACTGAGGTGCATCACATACAACATGTACATTGGCATGTAGATATAGAGATGTCACATTCCTCATATCATTCAGAATTGATCTATTTTACTTGTACTGAGTTTAACTATTGAATTTAAATGCATGCCTACATTTCTGTACTGTTATTTCTATACTGGACTGTACCTGTTGAGCTCAGCACTACTTTTAGCCCAAAGGTTAGTCTTGTTACTTATTGAGTACATGGGGTCGGTTGTACTCATACTTCACTTCTGCACCTTGCGTGCTGATTTCTGATATTGATATAGTTGCGTACGGCGGGAGGTGGATCGGAAGATGTATCTGCGTTCCAGTCATTGCTACCCCTTGTTCATAGTAGCTTTAGAATTTTTAATCTGTTCATGTATACTTCAGACAGATGACGTATTTTTATTTCATACCAACTTTGTAAATTCTAATCTTAGAAGCTCATGATTTGTACTACTAGTCTTTGGGAAGTACATTAGAGTCTGTTAAATATTAAATCAGATTGTTGTTATTTGGCTTACCTAGCGGGTAAGGTTAGGTGCCATCACGGCTAGTTGGATTTTGGGTCGTGACAAGTTGGTATCAGAGCTCTAGGTTCATAGGTTCTACAAGTCATGAGCAAGTGTCTAGTATAGTCTTGCGGATCGGTATGATGACGTCTATACTTATCTTCGAGAGGCTATAACATTTAGGATAATTTCCCATCTTTCTTTCCTTATCGTGCTGAATTGATTTAGCTTGAAACATAACTCTTTGAATTCCTTCCACGCATTCGTGAGCGCATATGAGCGCTCGGTATCAACTGTGCATCGCCGGCTTGTAATTCCATGAACGAGGTTCGAGATGTCTATTCTGTGTTTTGGTGAAGGTCCAGTCTGGAGGACTTGAGGCCAGGTTTAGACCGCGACTTAGGCTCGGTAGCTTCAGTTGTGTGAACTTATACATTTGGACTCATATGGTCGGTAGTGTCCCTATGAGTGAAATTTGTGGCTCGATGAGCGGTTGAATGGCTATATGATAAGTATGATGTGACGTATAATCTCGAGTTGTGGGTGTGTTGAAGGATCTGTCATGTTGTTTAATTGTGCCTGCGAAATGGTGTAGAGAGATGCCCGTTTGAGGCTAAGCAGATGGGTTATCACCTGCGAGGTAAATTACAGAGGTGTAGTCCTTATAACATTGTACGAAGGGTTTCCTTTCTACCAATGGGTTATAAGTATTGTGATTTGAGTTTGAATTAGTCAGGAAAGTTGACTTGGCCGTCACGAGGATGAAGGCGAGCCAAACAGATGATTTGAGGTACTATATGGGTTGTGTTTCACGAGCTTGTGAAGAATTTAATTGAATCTCACTGTAGTATTATGGCAGTAATAAGGTATGGGTATTGTGAATTACTGAATATTTTGTTATATGGCTTTGAGCCAAGTGGGGGAGCCTGCTATTGACGGTTTGATTTCATGGTTATATGTTAAATTTTAGTTTTGGTCTGAGACATACTTATGGATGTGGATCAGTTATGACTGCGGAGGATGAGATCGAGGATGACTCAAGTAAGGAAATTTCGGAATATGGGTTATATTGCGCTTTATGAGTATATGAAAATCATGGGATGATTGAGTTGTTATTTGCGAAGTATGTAGTGCACACGGAGTATGAATTTGATTGGTGGTATTAAGGCAGAGTTACTTCTTTGGGTGTTGTTGTGCTAATGAGGCATGTGTCTTTCGGCTCGTTTGGGTGGTGCAATTTAGATTTGAGCAAAGTGGGTGACTCCCGAGAAGGTTCTAATGGGTTCGAGAATTATATATAGTAGTTGGGAATTTTTTCGAACTTGTGTATGGATAAAATCTGATATTTACATTTGAAGGTGCCGGGACTTGCGGTAATTCTGTATGAATATGGATTCTACATTCCAGTATAAGAAAGGTAAAAGAACAATTTTAAATTCACATAAGGTATTTTAAGAGTGGGCATTTCGGTTGTGGTACTTATGGGGGTGCTTAAGAAGAATACAACGGCCTATGGGCCTTAAGGCAGTGTGATTTTATGTTAGGATGTCTTGTAGTGAGCTTTGGGTAAGGATCATAGTGTTCTGATAAGGAGAAGTGTCAACTTGAGGGTAATTCAGAAGAAACTAGGAGAAAATAGGACAACTTGGTAGTAGGCTAGACCAGTATAGTAATGGTATGCTCGGTTGTTTTGGGTAATTACGATGTGGTGAGACTTTACAGATGGTTTGGTGGCAATATTCTTGGGTTTGGTGACATGCGTGGCTTGGTCGAGTTAGAGGAATTAAGTTCTGATAGCTTGGTTATGTGCAAATTGATTTCAAAGTGTTCTTGATGGTTTCTACCATGGTTTGAACCGGATATTTTCTACCGTCGTAAGGAACGTGTTGTGTATTATGATTTTCACCTGGATGGGAGTAAATTGAAGGTTTCTAACTAACCGGGTATGTAATTTGTTGGTGACTCAGAGTTGATAGTGGGATTCTCGTGCTTTTCACATGATGGCATGATAGATGTGGTGTGTTTTGCGGGATTAAGATTTACATGTACAAGGTGGCAGTTCAGTCTTGAAGGGAAGGTCACGATTTTTGGACAGCATGGAGAGTTTCAGATAATTAGATGAATGTTGTAACCGCTCAGTAATTCCTGAGAAGGGTGCACATTTCAGAAGGCGCATTGTGTTTTGACTTACAGATGTTCATTGGTATTGCAGTACTCACCTGGCTGATAGACTGTTGATATTCAAATTATTGCTATGTGGTATGGAAGAATTATGGAAGTATTCCTAATAGGATGATCGTGCATGAAGAATGTGATAGTCATTCGAGTGCTGGAGTTGTGATCAGTTACGGTGGTTTATGTGTTCTATGAATTTGGGGGACTGGGAGTTCTCAGAAGCAAATTGTTTCTGGGCTACAGACTGTGAAGATGTGGCCAAGTTAACTAGATAATAATACGTGTTATGGTTAAGTCATTGAGGACTTTTTAGAGGGCTATTTATTCATGCTCGAATTGCATTTAGGCTATAATAAGCCTAGAATTCACTGTTAAGCTTTAAGCTATGATGTTTCTCATATCTGTAACATTGCGTGAGCTATTTAAGCCGTGTTTGAGGCTACATAAGGGTTAAAATCCCTGAGTGAACTTGATAAATGTCTTAGTGATGAAAGATTTCCGATTTGAGCTACGATAGCACATTTTGTACATGCCTACACTTTAATATGTCATTTATACCAGTCCAGGAACATGAGAATCTTATCTCTCTCATCATATACCTGTGTACGTATTTAAATGCTCCCATGTGATGTGTTTCGACCGGAGGCCTGGGACTATACCAGTCAGGTTATATTATTGGCACGTGAGTTATCCGTTCGGATTCATATATTGATATTATTAGCACGTGAGTTGTTTGTGCAGGTTCTATTATTAGCACATGAGTTATACGTGCAGCGTGTGGAATTTGCGTTTCCTTGATCGTTTATCTGATTAATTATTTCTTTCCTCTTCATGCTATGATATTGTCTGATCAGGGCAATTTGAGAAAATTCTGCATATATACACACAGATACTCTTCTCACGGAATTTAACGAGGTGGTTTTAAATAATGTTTTGTGTCGATTTTTAAAAAAGGAAGGAGTACACCGGAATAGCTAGAATAGTTGTATTTGGTGATATAAGGTTATTGGACCTAGAATGGATACTATCATGTTTGATTACGGCGTGTTTGGAAGAATAATTTAGAATTCGGCTTAAATAATTGGCTATGGTACTTGTTGAACGAAGGAAACTCCATGACCTGCTGATCTGGTGAGTGGTTGTGAGTTCCTGTATGTTTCTTTCATTATCGGCAGTGTACGAAGATTTTGGAACGAGGTTCTGTGGAATGTGGGGTTTAATACTAGTACTTGGTTGGTTTGGAGTAGTTACTGTGATCGGGAATGGTGTTGCGAGCATGCGAGTTGTGTAGTATGTTATATGATTATATATGGGGTTATGGTTATGTCTTGATACAGCTTTCTCAGACTTATACAGTGTGTAGATGTGAGATTCGGGTCTTGAAAAGAAATTCTGAATGTTTTAAATTGAATTCTAAGGTTTGCGGACTAAGATTTAAGTAATGATCTTCAATTATGGTGTTGTCAGGCCTATATGGAATAGGGTGATGTGGTATCACCCCCGGGTATGTGCGTGGTAAGGTGGAATAGTGATTTGAAGGTTTAGGAACAACTCTTGGCATATTTGAGGACGAACGAATGTTTAAGTGGGGGAGAATGTAACGACCCGACTTGTCGTTTTGAACATTTGCACTCCTTTCAACTATTTGAAGTCTTGAATAGCTTCATATGATGTATTATAATGTGTGTGAATTGTCAGTTTTGATGTTTCAGGTGTTTCGAGATTAGTTCGGAAGAATAAATTTCATGTTGGAAGCTTAAATGAAAAGGGTTGACCGGAGTTTGACTTTTATGCAAACGACTTCGGAATGGAGTTTTGATGGTTCCAATAGCTCCGTATGGTGATTTTGGACTTAGGAGTGTGTCTAGATATTTATTTTGAAGTTTGTAGTTAAATTTAGCTTGAAATGGCGAAAGTAAAAAATTAAAGGTTTGGAAGTTTGACCGGAAGTTGACTTTTATGATATCGAGTTCGGATTGTGATTCCTGAAATTTCAGTAGCTTTGTTATGTCATTTATGACTTGTACGCAAAATTTGAGGTCAATTGGACTTGATTTGATAGGTTTCAGCATCGAATATAGAAGTTAGAATTTCTTAGTTTTATTAAGCTTGAATTGGGGTGCGATTCATGGTTTTAGCGTTGTTTGATTTGATTTTAGACCACGACTAAGTTTGTATGATATTTTAGGACTTGTTAGTATAATTGGTTGAGGTCCCGGGGGCCTCAGGTGAGTTTCAAATGGTTAACAGATCAATTTTTGGACTTAGGGATGTGCTGAAGTTTTCTGATGTCTGTATCTGGTTTCCTTGTACGCGATCGCATGTAAGGGTCCGCGATCGCGTAGTCTTGTTTGGGGCACTGGTGATTTTGCCCTATGTGTTCGCGAGTGGTGGTATGCGATCGCATAATTTTGGCCTGGCAGTGCATCGCAGGCGTTGCCGCGTTCACAAAGAGGAATTGGAGCAGGAGTTTGGTCACGCGTTTGTTATTTGCGATCGCGTGAAGATAGCCTCAATAGCGTAGGTCTGTGGAGCAAATGCTTCGCGATCGCGTGTAGTTATCTGCGATCGCATAAGATTAAGTTTGGCAGCGGGAAATTTGTGCTTCGCGATCACGTGAATTTGTCCGTGATCGCATAGAGTAAATGAGTGGGCAACAGAACTTAAGTTTTGAAAATGAGACTCATTTTCCATATTTGATGATTTGGAGCTCGGGGAGAGGCAATTTTCGGGAGATTTTCAAGGGAAACATCGAAGTAAGAGTTCTTAACTCAATTTTTGTCAAATTTCCCGAATCTATTGTTATTTTTAGTATTTAATTGGTGATTTAAGTTGGAGAAATTGTGAAAACCCTTAAGGATAAATTGAAGATTTGAGGGTCGAGTTGTTGTCGGAATTTGGTAAATTTGGAATGGTTGGACTCGTAGTTGAATGGGCGTTCATATTTTGTAACTTTTGTCGGGTTCCGAGACGTGGGCCCTACTGACGATTTTCGAGTTGAATTTCAGATTTTGTTGAAAAATTAGTATTTTCATATGAGATTAATTCCTATAATTTGTGTTGACTTTATCGAATTAATTGTGATTGGATTCGAGGCATTCGGAGGCCGATTCACGAGGCAAAGGCATATTGGAATAAAGAATTACATGGTTTGAGGTAAGTAATACTTCTAAATTTGGTTCTAAGGGTATGAATCCCAGAATTTCGTGTTATATGAATTATTTGGAGGTGACGCACATGCTAGGTGATGGGCGTGTGGGTATGCACCATAGAAATTGTGACTTAATTGATTCTATAGAGTTGCATAATCAAATAATCATGTCATTACACATATATCCTCCACGTGTTAGAGGAAATTGAGCTGAGACTCATATTAAAGATCATGTTTAGGCTACGTGTCGATATTTTTGGGATCCACAGAGGTCTTATTACTATTGAATTACTTGTTTAAATTTATAATTTTGTACTCAGTCACATCTATCATTTGCATATCATATCTCAGTCTCTATTGTCATTCATTGATATATCATATCATCATGTCGGGTTGATTATCATGTCATTTAGAGCCCGAGAGACTGGAGATTTTGAGTGATATTGATAGGATCAGGCTGCACGCCGCATCATATTTTATTTATTTATGCCTGGATCTGGCTATTACAGCGCTTGGGCTGAATGAGTTCTTCCGGAGTCTGCACCCCCCACAGTGAGCGCGGTTGATTTTATATTGACGGATAGATCTTCCCTGGACATGGATCTTGTCCGAATCATTTATATTTGGGGATGGATCTTCCCTTGGGCTTGGATCTTGCCCGAATCATTTATATTGAGGAATGGATCTTCCCTGGATACGGATCTTGTCCGAATCATTTATATTTGGGGATGGATCTTCCCCTGGGCTGGATTGGCCTTATACAGTACTGAGTGACTAACTATCGGTTAATGTATATATATATATATGGGATGGATCTTTCCTGGGCTGGATTGTCCATATACGGTACTGAGTGATTGAGTATTTTGAGAGTGTGAGTACACTAGGTTTCGACTCAGGTGCATCACATACAGCATTTACATTGCATGTAGATATAGAGATGTCATATTCCTCATATCATTTAGAATTGATCTATTTTACTTGTACTGAGTTTAACTGTTGAATTTGAAAGCATGCATATATTTATGTACTGTTATTTCTATACTGGACTGTACCTGTTGAGTTCGTCACTACTTTTTGCCCAAAGGCTAGTTTTGTTACTTATTGAGTACATGGGATCGGTTGTACTCATACTACACTTCTGCACCTTGCATGCAGATTTCTGATGCTGATGTATCTGCGTACGATGGGAGCTGGATATGATGATGTACGTGCCTTTCAGTCATTGCTGCCTCTTGTTCATGGTAGCTTTAGAATTTTTAATCTGTTCATGTATACTTTAGATAGATGACGTATTTTTATTTCACACCATCTTTATAAATTCTAATCTTAGAAGCTCATGATTTGTACTACCAGTCCTTGGGAAGTATATTAGAGTCAGTTAAATATTAATTGAATCAGATTGTTGTTATTTGGCTTACCTAGCGGGTGAGGTTAGGTGCCATCACGGCTAGTTGGATTTTGGGTCGTGATAACCGATAATGAAAGAAACATATAGGAACTCACAACCACTCACCAGATCAATAGGTCATAGAGCTTTCCCTCGTTCAACAAGTACCATAGCCAATTGTTTAAGCCGAATTCTAAATTATTCTTCCAACACGCTGTAATCAAACCGGATAGTATCCATTCTAGGTCCAATAGCCTTATATTATCAAACATAACTATTCTACAGACACGCCCCACCAATATAACTCAAGCCACAAACAGGCCTCCAGTCCAAGCATATCATACATGAGTAATCAAATAAGTACACATGTATATGATAAATGAAATAAAATTCACATGCTCCTGGACTGGTATAAATAACATGACATAGAGTAGGCATGTGCAAAGTGTACTATCACAACTCAAATTGGCAAGTTAACGCAGAAATAATAACTACCCAGTTTATTCAGGGAATTCGCCTCTTTGTAACCTCAAGTATAGCCCAGATAGTTCTCAACAAAGGTAAGAATGCGAGAAACATTATAACTTTATGCTTAACAGTTAACTCTAGGCATATCATAGCCTAAGCACTCTTTCGAGTATGAATACTTGCCCTGATGCCCACACATGGACTCAAACCTCACATATATACGTACTCGTAGCGTGTAGCTATCACAAATAATTAACGCAGCTAGTGCCTCCACTGAGTTTAAATAAAATGCTCACCTCAAACAGGCCGCAATCCTGAAACAATATGCTTGTGAGAACTCCCAGTCTCCAAATTAATAGAACACATCAATCACTGTAACTGGTCCCAACTCCAGCACTCGAATGATTAACACATCTTTCATGCACGATCATCCCACAAGGAATACTTCCATAATTCTTCTGTGCCACATAGCAATAATTGAAATATTAGCAGTCTATCAACCAGGTGAGTACCGCAATACCGATGAACATCCGTAAGTCAAAACACAATGCGCCTTCTGAAATGCGCACCCTTCTCAGGGATTACCGATCAGTTATAACATTCGCCTAAATATCTGAAACTGACCATTCTGTCCAAAATTCGTGACCTTCCCTTCAAGACTGAACTGCCACCTTGTACATGTAAATCTTAATCCCGCACAACACACCCCATCTATTACGCTATCATGTGACAAACACAAGAATCTCATTATCAACTCTGGGTCACCAGCAAATTACATACCCGGTCAGTTAGAATCCTTTCTCTTGCTTCCTTCCAGGAGGAAACCACAATACATAACACGTTTTCCACACCGGTAGATAATATCCGGTTCAAACCATGGTAGAAACCATCAAGAACACTTTGAAATCTATTTGAACATAACCAAGCTATCAGGACCACGCAGGTCACCAAACCCAAGAATATTGCCACCAAAATATCTGTAAATCATCACCACTTCATAATTATCCCCCACAAATACCACAACCGAGACACCTCTTCTAAAAAGACCTTATGTGAATTTAAAATTGTTCTTTTTACCTTTCCTATATGAAAATGTAGAATCCATAGTCATACTGAATTACCGCAAGTCCCGGCACCATCCAGTGTAAATAACTGATTATGGCGATATACAAATTTCAAAAAAATTTCAATTGACACATATACATTTTGAATCCTTTAGTACCCTTTCGAAAGTCATCCACTCTGCTCAAATCTAAATTGCACCGCCCAAACATGCCGAAAGACACAATCCCCATTAGCACAACAACCCCCAAAGAAGTAACCTTAAGACCACAAATCAAGTTCATACTCCGTGTGCACTACATACTTCGCAAATAACAATTCGCTCATCCTATGATTTTCATATACACATAAAGTGCAATATAACCCATATCTAGGAATTCCCTTACTCGAGTCATCCTCGATCTCAACCTTTGCAAGTCATAACTGATCCACAAGTATGCCTCGGGCCAAAACCAATACAACACATAACTGCGCAATCAAATCGTAGATAGCAAGCTCCCCTACTTGGCTCAAAGCCATAGATCAAAACATTCGGTAACTCACAATACCCCTACTCTATTACTGCTATAATATTACAGTCAGTTCAATAAAAATTCTTCTCAAGCTCATGCAACACCAACCATAAAATACCTCAATCATCCACTAAGCTAACATTTATTCTCTTGACAGTCAAGTTAATTTTCTCAACCAGATTCAAATTCAAATCTCAACACATAAACCCCGCTGGTAGAAAAGAAACTCTCCACTCAACATTATAAGGAGCACGCCTTTGTAGATTACTCCGCATGAGATAACCCACATACTTAGCCTAAAATTGGCATCTTGATATACCCTTTCGCAGCCACAATCACTATGCGATCACTTAATCTTCCTGAGTCTAAATTTATTAACAAGACATGAGAATTTAATTTGTCCCACTATTTAACAACGTGAAAGATCCTTTAACACACTCATAACTCGAGAGTATATATCAAATCAAGACGTAAATCAAGCACCCATTGGCCCTATTGACATCTTGAGAAACTCTTCTCATCATATTCAAACCATCTGAATGCATCCCGCAGTCGCATCATACTCGTCACTCAGTCATTCCACCGCTCATCGAGCCCAAATTCCACTCATAGGGACACTATCAGACGCATAATTCCAAACGCACAAGTTCTCACAACTGAAACTACCGAGCTTGAGCTGCGGTCTAACCCTGGCCTCAAGTCCTCCAGACTGACCCATCACCAAAACACAAAAAACACATCTCATACCTCGTTCATAGAATCACAAGCTGTCGATGCACAACTGATACCGAGCGTTCACATACGCATACAAGTAAGTGGAATGAATTCAAAGAGGTATGCTTCAAGCCGAATCAATGTCGCACGAAAAGGAAAGAAAGAAGGGATGTTTATCCTAAAATACCCTGTAGCCTCTCGAATATAAGTATGGACGTCATTATACCGATCTGCAAGACTCTACTACACACTTGCTCATGACTTGTAGAACCTATGAACCTAGAGCTCTAATACCACCTTGTCACGACCCAAAATCCAACTAGCTGTGATGGCATCTAACCTCACCCGCTAGGTAATCCAAATAACAACAATCCGATTCAATTAATATTTAACTGACTCTAATACACTCCCCAAGGACTGGTAGTACAAATCATGAGCTTCTAAGATTCGAATTTACAAAGCTGATGTGAAATAAAAATACATCATCTGTTTAAGATATACATGTAAAAATTCTAAAGCTACCTAGAACAAGAGGCAGCTGTGGTAGGATCGCAGGTACATCTTCAATGCTAGCTCCCACCATGTACAGCAGCATCAACATCCAAAATCTACACGCAAGGTGCAGAAGTGTAGTATGAGTACAACCGACTCCATGTACCCAATAAGTAACAAACCTAACCTTAGGTTGAAAGTAGTGACGAGCTTGTACCAAGGTCAAAGTCCACACCAATAACCAATAACATCTCATAACAATACAATTTAAAGCAACACTAGTAATAACTCAATAATAACATGCTCAACTCGTATACAGTTCTGGAAAATAAACATTTTCTTTTCAAGTATAATAGTAAAACTCAAATCTTTTGCCGAAAGTCACCAAAAATAAGAGTAAGTCTGAAATCTGTGATTTTTATCAAAAACTTTAACAACAGATAAGAAGTCTCATTATCAGATGGCATGAGGAAAAATACTTCTCTATGCCTACATATCAAATATGTATGTCTAATGCAATGCAACACAGTGATGAACTCATGTAACTCATATACTCACTCTCTCAGAGTACTCAATCTCACTATCTCGCATTTTCACTACAGTCACTCAGTACTTTATATGGCCAATCCAGCCCAGGAAGATCCATCCCAATATATATACATAATAACTATCATTCAGTCACTCAGTACTGTACAAGGCCAATCAAGCCCAGGGGAAGATCCATCCCCAAATATAAATGATTCGGACAAGATCCATGTCTAGAGAAGGTCCATCCCTCAATATGAATGATTCAGGCAAGATCCATGCCCAGGGGAAGATCCATCCTTAAATATAAATGATTCAAACAAGATCCATGTCTAGGAAAGATCCATCCCTCAATATAAAATCAATCGTGCTCACTGTGGGGGAGGGGGGATGCAGACTCCGGAGGGGCTCCTTCAGCCCAAGCGCTATAATAAGCTAATCTGGCTTACTGCGGTGTGTAGCCCGATCCCATAATAATAAAGCCTATAAGGCCTGTTGCGGCGTGCATCTCGATCCAATTATATGGCCCGCTGCGACGTGCAGCTCGATCCCATAATATCCTCACACAGGCCCTCGGCCTCACTCAATCATCAATCTCTCCAGTCTCTATGGCTCGCAATGTCATGAAATTAGCCCAAAATGATAACATGTTGTATCAATAAATAACAACAGAGACTGAGATGTGATATGCAATGAATGAATATGACTGAGTATGAAATTTCAGTTTAAACATATAATTGGACCTTAGAAATGACCTCAGTGGGTCCCCATAATACTAGCATTTTCCTAAGCATGGTTTCTAACAAGAGTCACAGCGCAGTTTCTCTAACACATGAAAAATACGAGTTAATTACTATACAGCTCTACGGAATCGATTGAGTCTCAATTTCTACGATGCACGCCCACACGTCCGTCACCTAGCATGTGTTTCACCTCCCAAAAAATTCACATAACACGTATAATCAGGGTTCATACCCTCAGCTCCAAGTATAGAAGAGTTACTTACCTCGAACAAGCCGAATCAAATTCCGAGCAAGATAAACAATGCTCCAAAAATTTCATTCTGTGCGTATCAACCTCCGAATGCCTTCCTATCTCCTCAATTCCAAGTTAAACAGTTCGAAACTAGTCATACAACGTGTAAATTAATTAAAATATACTCAAATGCTTACAATTTAACAATTTATAAAAATTTCCAACCCCGCTCGAAAAGTCGACAGTGGGGGCCATGTCTCAAAATCTGACGAAACTTACAAAATCCAATAACTCATTCAATTATGAGTCCAACCATGCTAATTTTACTCAAATCCGACTCCGAATCAATGTTCAAAACTCGAAAATTCATTTTATGGAATTATAGAAAATTCCTCTGATTTCTCTTGAAAAATCAATAATCTAACGCCCAAAATGTAACGACCCGACCGGTCGTTTTACGTTCTAGCGTGTCGTTCGGCAGTTTGAGACCTTGAGTAGTTTCATTTCAGGTATTATGACTTATACGTGTGGTCGGAATCGAATTTCGGGATGTTCGAGATTTATTTGGAAAGAAAATTCTAATTTCAGAAGCTTTAAGTTGGAAGAATTGACTAAGGTTTGAATTTTGAGTAAACGACCTCGGAATCGGGATTTGAAGGTTCCAACGGGTTCGTATGATAATTTTGGTCTTAGGAGCGTCTCTGGATGTTGATTTGGAGGTCCGTAAGTCATTCCGGCATCAATTGGCGAAAGTTGAAAATTGGATGATTTTTGGAACGTTTGATTGGGAGTGGAGTTTTTGATATCGGGGTCGGATTTCGATTTTCGAAAGTAGGAGTAGGTCCTAATGTCAATTACGACTTGTGTGCAAAATTTGAGGTCAATCGGACTTGATTCGATGCGTTTCGGCACAAGATATAGAATTTGGAAATTTATAAGTTTGATTCAAGGCGCGACTCATGATTTTGATGTTGTTTGACGTAATTTAAGGCTTCGACTAAGTTTGTTTTGTATTTTGGGATGTGTTGGTATATTTGGTTAAGGTCCTGAGGGCCTCGGGTGGATTCCGGATGGTTAACAGAGTGAATTTGGCCTTATGAATTTGCTGGTGGCAGCACATCTGGTGTAACAGCACCTGCGAGGTTTTGGCCACAGGTGCGGAGCCGCTTAAGCGTCCAAGAGGGTCGCATAAACGATACTGGCCCAGCTGGGCAAAGGGCCGTATATGCGGAGTAGGGGGCGCAGATGCGCATCCGCAGAAGTGGAGAAGGCATCACAGAAGCGGGGCTCGGCCTTTGGCGCTGGACCGTATGAGCGGTCAAGGCTCCGCAGAAACGAGACCGCAGAAGCGGGTTTTTGTCCGCAGAAGCGGACTTGGCTGGGCTTAATGGAAAGCCGCACCTTCGATGGAAATGTCCGCATAAGCGGCTAAAAGACCGCAGAAGCGGAAGGTCTTCTGGGCAGAGGTGCTTTTATAAAAAACGGGATTTGGCCCATTTCCTTCCATTTTTAACTTGGTTGGGGCGATTTTGGAGAGCTTCAAGGGGAGATTTTCATCAAGCAACATAAGGTAAGTGATTTTCACCTATAACAAGTTAAATACATGGTTTATATGTGGATTAGAGCATGAAAATTAGTAAAAATTGTAGGAATTTGGTAGAAAACCTAGAATTGATATTTTTAGATTTTAACCACGAAATTAAACATGGTATTTGGGATAAGTTATACAATTGCGTTCGTGGTGTTATGGGTAAAGTTTATCTTTGAAAATTTTCGAAATCCGGACATGTGGCTCGGGTTGACTTTATAGACTTTTCGAGCGGAGTTGGAAATTAATATAAATTGATCAATTATGGGTATTAGAGTATATTTTGATTGGTTTTCACATTTGTTTAAATAGGTTTGGATCGACAGGCTTTGGTTTGAGGCGTTTGAGGGGCGTTGGAGCCGGTTATGGAACTTCGGAGCGAGGTAAGTCTCCTTCTAACTTTGTAAGGGGGAAACTACCCCTGGGTGATGTATTTGTTATGTGTTACTTATTGTGGGGGCTACGTACGCACTAGGTAACGAGAGTCCGTGCGTAGCTAGATTCATGTTATGTCCGGGTTGACTTAGGTTTCCGCCATGCTATAACTGTACTATTTGAGTTGTCTCTTGCCTATTAAATTCCTTCATATTACGTTGTGACTTGAGACTAGACTTGTGTAGAATGATTGACTTGCTATCGTAGAGATTCGACGGGCTTCATCATAAGCCGTATATTAATTGTACTCTCCTTACGAAATTCTCCCGCGTTATGCGTTCTTATCGAAAGGTTCCCTTAAAATCTATAACTCACACAACTATTCGAGAGTGGGGTCAAGGACTCGTCAAAGCTTCTTATTCTAATGGGATTAGGCCGTTCGTCTCGGCAGGATAAATACATCTATGGTTTGTACCATTCGACCCTCGGCAGTGCGCACACTATGATGGATCGGGCCGTACGCCTCGGCTGGATTTATGTACCACACTCTCATGGGAGCGGGCCGTTCGCCTCGGCAATAAAATAGATGTATCTATGGTTCGGTAAATGTTACGATGGATCGGGTCGTACGCCTCGATATTTCTATGAAATACTCTTATGAAATCGTGCGCAATAATTGGCGAGAAGCTAGCATATCTGTGAACTTCCCATGATTGAACTGTGACGGCCTATCTGGTAAGGTCCATATTATATATACTCCAATTGATGAGGTGACTACTAGCTGAGAGCTTGAGATATCTTTGAGAAGAGAGTTGTACCATGTACTTTCACCTGTTAATTTTGTTTATTTACTCTGACTCACATCTGTTTACTTCTACTGTATCTGTCTTATTGGACCACTAGTAAGTGTCGCTGTCGACCCCTCGTCACTACTTCTCTGGGGTTAGGCTAGATACTTACTGGGTACGCGTTGATTTACGTATTCATGCTACACTTGCTGCACTTTTTGTGCAGGTACATATATGTCTGATGGTCTTTTGGGCGCAACGGCGTGGCTATTGCGGGGACTTTATCGTGAGCTGCATTCCATATTACGCTCCGTAGCCTACAGAGTCTTCATCAGAGTTATTTATATTTTTCTGTCTAATTTGCATTCTAGACAGATGTTGTATTTTGTTATATTTCCTAGTTGATGCTCATGCACTTGTGACACCAGGTTTTGGGGGTTCCTACTGTTGTTGGTTATTGTAGATCACGTAGTTATTAAAATTTTACCCCTGTATATTCCATTTTATACTATTTAAGTAATGAAAATTATGATTTCAAAGTAATAAAATGAGTAATTAAATGGATCAATCACTATTGGCTTGCCTGACGGCGGCGTTAGGCGCCATCACGACCTACCGTGAATTTTGGGTTGTGACAGTAAAAGAAGATTGATTCATAAAATATAATCACAAGGGAGACAAAAACACTTACCCCAAGTTGTGTGGTGAAATTCCTCTCCAAGGTCGCCCAAACCGAGCTCCAAAATTCAAAAAATGGGTAAAAATGTTGAACCCTCGAATATAAGGCATTCTGCCCAACAATTCTGCATTTGCAGACAGTAGGTCGCATCTGCGACCATCGCTTCTGCGGAACAAGTTCGCATCTGCGAGACAGCCTTGGCCAACAGTGATCGATTTTGCGTTGCCCAGGACCGCATCTGCGATCGCGCTTCTGCTCAGGTTCCTCTGCATCTGCGGCTCCTGCCTAGCAGTGCCCAGTCCTCTTCTGCGATGGGCTGCTCGCTTCTGCGGAGTCGCTTCTGTGACCAAGCTTCCGCAGAAGTGGTTGCACCAGCAACATAAAATTCCAACAGCTTCAACAAGGCTTCAATCAATCAGAACCCCATCTGAAACTCACTCGAGCCACTCGGGACATCATCCGAATATACCAATAAGTCCCGTAATATAACACGGACTTACTAGAGGTCTCAAACTACATCAAGAAACGTCAAAATTACCAATTGCACCCCGAATCGAACTTATAAATTTTTAAATTTTTAAATTCTATATCTTCTGCCGAAACGTGTCAAATCAAATCCAGAATGACTTCAATTTTTGCACACGAGTCATAAATGACATAATGGAGTTGCTCAAATTTCCAGAACTGGATTGCGACTTCGATATGAATACAGTCAACTCCCGGTCAAATTTTCAATCCTTCAATTTCTTATTTTAGCCATTTCAAGTCAAATTCAACTACGGACTTCAAAATAAATATCCAGACACACTCCTAAGTCCGAAATCACCATACGGAGCTATTGGAACCATCAAAACCCCATTCCGGAGTCGAATCGTTTGTACAAAAGTCAAACTCCAGTCAACTCTTTTCATTTAAGCTTCCAACATGAAATTCATTCTTCCGAACTAATCCCGAAACACCTGAAAATCAAAACCGACGATTCACACACGTCATAATACATAATATGAAGCTATTCAAGATTTCAAATAGTTAGAAGGAGCGTAAATGTTCAAAATGACAAGTCGGGTCATTATATTTTTCTTTTTGATATCTTTTTTTTTCTTTTTCCAGTATTCTATCTCAAAGATTTTTCAATTAAGTAAAAGATAAATAAGTAAATAAACTTCTTCCTAAAAAAAATGTGAAGACAATAAACTTATCAAATTAACCTCCGAATTTTTTAAATAAAAAAATACTTGCGACTAAGTTACACATTGGTATAATTTTAAAGAGTTACACTTCCCAAAATATCAACCCAGACATGTTACACCCAATTTTGAATTACGAGTGGTGCAACTCAAAATTCATTTCATTGCTTACACATTTGGTCTTATCTTATCCGATTTTTCTTTAATTGTAGTTCATCAACAATAAATTCCCAAAAGCTAAAAATTCCTTAAAACGAGCAATCTCATTACTCACCAAAGTAACCCCAACAATTCCTTGGGTTTGCTTAAAGCAACATCATAAGCAAAGCAATAATAATGAACCTGAGCAAACACGCACAATTTCATGAAGAATGTTAAATAAAGTTTTTCCTTTGAGCTCATAAACGTCTTCTTTGTATTTGAGCAGACACAACGACATTACGATTAGCTTTGCTCATCTTCCATGGAAAACTCCAGCATAAGGTGATTGCCTTTTTCTGCTATCTACAGTTATAATATAATAGATTGAGGCCCTGCAGCAAAGTTACATATTCTATAAATAAATTTAAAAAATGAGGGGTACTAATTGGCCATATAATATCAAGAAAATTTCCAATTAGCCATGAGAGCCATCAGTTAACAAAATCTCCAACTCAATTATTGAAACCCCAATTTCAAACATTTTAGCCTTTAATGCCAAAAATGTCAGAATTTACCTCTCCGGTAAGACCATATTATAGTTTTTCACGGCATATTGTCAAACATCTTGGCTGCAACAATGCTTTTGTCTGTTTTTATGTCATTTTCATTCCAGATGTTAATTCAATGTGCCCAAATCGTGTTTAAACCTATGCAGGAAAAAATCAAACATGCATGTAAAAAACAGATGTACACAGTGGAAAAAATATTTCAAAAGAATAGTAGTACATAAGAGATAGTCACCAAATACCCATTACCAACAAAGAGGTGCAACAAACAACAAATGGTGCAACAGGAAAAGCAAGAGAGTGTGAAAAAAATCAGCAGAACTCGAAAATGTAGCACAGACCAAGTGAAAACTGGAAGAAGAAAGGAGAAATTGGAATGCACTTCCAAATTTCATCAGTATGGTCTAAGAGGGAAAAGAAAATTTATGAAAGAAATAATTGAGAAAGACAAGACAAAAGAGCAAAAGAAACAAATACGTAAATAAGCAAATAAGGATTCTTACGGCTGAAGAAGAAAGAAAATGTCAAGAAGTGAAGAGCAGGAAAGGAACTGGAAGCCATGGTTGTTGTCGCCAATTTTTCCATTGGTCGACCATTCTTCACGCTTCTATATAATAGAAATATCCGAACTGTTCCTTAGTGAACCTTATTCATTGCATGTTATGTTTTCTACAAAATCTCTAGTACTGAAATTAAGGTGGCACTAATTACAAAAATCAAAATGAGGGAATATGCTTAGTATCTCTATTATAAAGGAGTTTAGTGTTTTAAAAGAGAAGCTTAGCCGAAAGATTTCCTTACCTAATTGTGAAGAGACAGGAAACTCCTGTATGAACCCTCAATACTATACACAATACACAATTGTTCTCGAGATCCGCAGTAGACATTCTCCTTCTGTGTTGACAAAAAGAGAGGATGAGAAGGGAATACATATAAGATTACTTATACTTGTCCAATATTATCTCAAATAAGGCTTGTACCTATTAGATACTTCTAACTTCATTTAATATGTGTCTATCAAATACAAAAAATTAATCAGTAAAATAAATATGGTGTGTGTATTTAACACGCGCTGACATAGCGGAATTAACGAATTAAAAAAATCCATATGGCTCTTTTGACTTAAGTTAATAAAAAACCTTTAAAAAATATTTATTTTAAGAGATAAAGCCCCTCCGCTATGCCATCATACCCTTACAACCCCTCCCCTCCCCCCCCCCACCAAAAAAAAAACAACCTTTCTTCTTCACCAGAATCTTATTCCTCCCTCCCTTTTACTCATTATTTTTTGATTTCACAACTAACCTACCGTAGAAGTAGCAGATACGGCTGGGGGTATAGTTTTAGGAAAAGATTACATTTTGGTTACTTGCTCTCTTCTCTCTCGTCAGGTCCCCGGAATTCAGTCACCGGTGTTTCAACTTCCATCTTCTCACCACTCCATCTCTTCCTCTAGCGATTCAACCATGTCCTAGGAGTATCTCTTAGCTCTGATGTCCATCTTTTTGTAGTTTTCTTTATCAGGAGTGACAGAGAAGTGACCGGATCCGACCGGAAATAATTTTTTGGCAAGATATTTGGATTACTTTCTTGGTATATGTCATTTTTATTAATGGATTCTTATCAAGAACAAAATCTTGCTCTATCCCGTTAAGACAAATTTTTGAAAAATTTGATGAGTGTTTCTTGATTTGGGTAGATTCAAGTTGTTAGCATCGGTATGTTTTTATTTTATTTTTTATCTTGTTCTTCCTGAAAATTAGTTTGTAATTACTAAAAATCTCAATTTAGGGTAGTATCAAATGAAAAATGTTAGATGGAAGATGGGAGAAGATTAAACAAAAACAATGGCGGAATTTTTGGAGGACGGCGATGGTGGACCAGAGGCGGTGGGATGGTGTATATGGTGGTTCTCTAAAAAATAGTTTTAAAAAATTGAAAAGAAAAAGGAAAAATTGGAAATTTGAGCTTGTCATGCGCCCGAGAGAAGTGGAAAGCACCTTTTTTGCCATGTCAATTATTTTTGTTTGATAGACACATATCCAGTGAAATTGAAGTATCTAATAGGTACAAGTCTCATTTAAAGGTAGCTAATCAACAATATGGGACAAGTTTAAGTAGCAGTATATGTATTCTGCTTAAAACTTAAGAGTATCGAGTGTTATATATATATTTTGCATGTTTAGAAGGAATGATATAATTTTAACCTCACACTTAGTAATGGGACGGATTTAGGAGCGGAAAGGGTTTTTTGTCGAAATATTATACTGTATATATAAGGTAAAATTTGTTTATTACCTTTATATATTATGTTTTGAATCCCGTTGACATAGCCTAAAAGCATAGTCTAGTGGTCAATGTGGTTCAAAATCTTTGTGAGGTCACTAGTTCAATTCCCACTTAGCTACAATTTTTTTTTTTAATTTTTTAACTTCTTTATTTTTTGAACTCCCTTAGAAAAAATCCTGTCTCCGCCACTACTTAGTGGGCGTTTGGACATAAGAATTGTAAAATTCCAAAAAAAGTAAAAAAAAATTTCAAGCGAAAATGGTTTTTGAAAATTCGAGTTGTGTTTTGACATGTATATAATTTTGGGTTGTTTTTAAATTTTTGTGAGTGATCTGAGTGAAAATTTTGAAAAATAGCTTTTTGAAGTTTTTCAAATTTTCGAAAAATTCCAAAATTCATCTTCAAATGAAACTTGGAAATTTTATGGCCAAACACTGATTTCGAAAAAAAGTAATTTTTTTTCGAAAAAGGTGAAAAAATTCTTATGTCGAAGGCTTTAGTATTTACATCAAATCAAAAGAATTCAGATTCATACTAAATTGAAAATAAGTACATATCACTTAATCATAATTAAATAATAAAAATATACATATACAAGATGCATATTTTGCATTCGTGCTTTGTTGTACACACCGACTAATTTTTTGCCTCCAACCAGAAAGACCCATGCAACACCTGTGGATAACAAAGTTCCGTGAGAATTGCACGAACTCTAATTAATAGAGTAGCTTGTTAGACACTCACCCTAAAAATTAAAATATAAAATGAATTTGTGATTGTTTCTTTTAATAATACCAACTGAAAAATACCCAAGAAAGGAAGAAGAAGAAGAAAGTAAAACCAAACCTTAGCACTCTGGGCGTGGAGTATATTTGGAAGGATAGACTCCAATGTGGTATACAGCAACAATACAATGGGAATGGGCTGAGAGCTGATGGACGACTCTGACTTTGTGTATGAGGTACTTAAATGCACTGGCGGGCTGAATTTCATCCTTTTGGAATTGCCCGACCTAGCATTTTGGATCATGGCATTTTGTGAGGCCATTCTTTATATTTATTCCCGTTAACCTACTGAGCCAAATTTCGCCTTCAAGCGTAGTTGAACATATTTATACTTCCGTAGACAACAATCCACATATCAAATGGTCGAAATGGCATCGGATTACTGATTTTAAGGGCACCGTTAAAAGGAAAAATTACGCAGACACATAAAATATTTACACTTTATTTATCATTCGTATCTATACTTTCAGTAAATTTACCATTCGTGACTATATTTGAATTTTATATCAAATTCATGAAATAAGAGATTAATTATTTTGAACTAAAATAAAAGAGTAATAAGCTCGCGTAACTCAGTTGATTGGAGTGCCCGATTAGTTACTGAAGGTCCTGAATTCTGATAGACACTTGATATAACCCCGGATCCAGGATGAGTTTGTGAGAGTTGGGCCTCTTTCTATTAGGCCATATTTTCTTCTGTCTTTTAGGAACCCGACCCTTGTCCGGTAGTTTTATTATTTTAGCCACAATTTGTTGTACATATAAATAGAGTCACTTGAATATATTCTTAATTAATGGATTACAATTCTATTTACCTGACAGTTTCATGTGTTTCTCTCTCACCAACTTAGGCAATTAGGGTTTTCTCTTCGATCCAATTTTGTCATGACCCAAATTCCATAATAGGTCGTGATGGTGCCCAACTGTGTTGCTGGGCAAGCCAACATGTGAACCTCCTCAAAATTATCCATTTTAATTTTTAAAATCAGAAATTCATTAAATAAATAGAATAAAATCTGGAACTCATAGAAATCTGTGCTTTTATTTACCAAATTTCCGAATATAAATAAATCATAAGGTGAAGTGATCATAATAACATGAACTACAGTAATGAACATCCACTAAAAACCCCCAAAACCCGGTGTCACAAGTGCATGGGCACCTAATAGGAAGCATCATAACAATACAATATCTGTCTGAAATGTAAAATATACAAGATAATGATAACGAATATAAAGGAGACTCTGTGTGCTGCGGATCGTGATATGGGATGCAGCTCACCGTAAAATCCCCGCAATAGTTGCGCCTTTGCGCCCAGCGACCACCAAAAATATATACATGCACAATAAGTGCAGAAGTGTAGCATGAGTACGTAAATCAATGCGTACCCAGTAAGTATCTAGCCTAACCCCGGAGAAGTAGTGACAAGGGATCGACATCGACACTTATTAGTAGTCCAATAAATCAAGTACAATAAAAGTAGACAAGTATGAAGCATGGTAATTAAACAGTGAAAATAAATATAGGTACATGATACGATCCTCATCTGAACAATAAAACGAAGTCCTCAAATGGAGTATATAATATGGTCCCCACCAGATAGATCGTTACATCTCAAGTCAGGAAACCTCATGAGTACATTGGCTTCTTGTCAAACATTACGCACGATTCTACTGAGGCGAGTGACCCGATCCCATAAGAGTACTTCATGAAATTGCCAAGGGGAACAACCCGATCCCATAAGAATATGTACATCATACTGCCGAGGCGAACGACCCGATCCCATAAGTGTGTTATAATATCCTGCTGAGGCGAACGACCTGTTCCTATAAGAGTGTGATACATGATACCGCCGAGGTGAACGACCCGATCCCATAAGAGTATGTTACAATATCCTGTCGAGGCGAAGGACCCGATCCCATAAGAGTGTGATACATGATACCGCCGAGGCGAACGACCCAATCCCATAAGAGTGTTGCTGAGATGTTCAGCCTGGTCCCATTAGAATATGAAGCTTTTACGGGTCTTTGACCCCACTCACGAATATACGTGTCAGTCATTAGATTAAAGAAAACTTTCAATAAATACGAACAACGCGAGAGAAATCTGTAACAATCCATAAATTTTGACTAGGTATGGACATATTAAATGAGTATTAATGTAACATATTAGACATATGAAGTCCTAGCGGGATGAGTATGGGTAATATAGTTGTTTTGGAATCAAGACGGAGAGTGAGGTGCATAAGATTCGATAAAATATACTAAGTTTATGAATGTGTGCCTTCTAGAAAGATTTCGTAACATCCATTGGGAATTTGGGAAAACGTAAAATATAAAATTGTATACCATTGAAATATCTTTCCAACAATATATTGTGGAGTCCGAATGGATTTTTGAGAAAAATGTTTTTTGTATTTTACTGGACAATGCACGGTATGCGCGCCCAGGTGCGCGCTCAGATAGTTCCGTGCGCGGCCGCGCACTTGTGGCAGTGCTACTGCCCTGCTGCGCATCCAGGTGCGCGATTCGGCCTTTAGTTGCATGGGAGCGCACCCAGGGGTTCATTTTAAAAGCCCTACTTCGTCCCCTACACCCCAAAACACAAAAACTTACTCTAGAAAGGGAAGCTCTCAAGAACCTAACTCCTCAAAGGACCCTCTACCATCCAAGGTAAGTTCTAATGGTGATCCTGAGTTTATTTCAATTCTCCAACACTTTATTAACATGGGTAAACCCCTTCAAATCATTAGATATTCGATTGACATAGCAGTTTTGAGAGACAAAACCCTAGAACTCGAATTCAAGAGGATTGAACGTCAAAAATGTAATATCTTCACCCTCTACTTGATTATAGTATTGGATTAATGATTATAGACTCTAGTTCCTGAGATATAAGTTGATGGGTTTGATAGAAAAACATGAACGGTTATGGATTTGGGTTGTTGATTGTTGATTATTGATTAAGGGTGTTGTTTATCTTATGGGTGATGAAGAATGATATTGATATAACAATTTGAGAATTTAGAATTTATCTAGGAGCAAGAGAATAGGTTGTTGGGTGTAGAAACACCATTAATGAGGGATATGAGGGTTTATGCCCATAAGGTGTTTGATAAAATGCCTAAGTGACCAAAATATGATTATTATTGCTAATATGGAATCCCTTTGATTTGTATTGATATAGATTAAAGTTGAAAGGGTTGGCAAACGTTATATTATGCTTAAGAGCAGAAAGTTAAGGTATGTGAGGCTAACTCTCTATGTTTGGGAATGTTAATGATTCTCCCTACACTACGTTTTCTTTACGACGTTACTACTTGCCTTAGAAATATAGTTAAGCCTAGTTCTTTGAATAGTTACAGAACTTCTATTCTCTAGCTTCATAACTTGTTTATGACTTAGATACTCATGTCAGTTCAGTACTCAGATACTCATGCCAGTTCAGTACTCAGATATTCATGCCAGCTTAGTACTCAAATGTTGATATTAGTTTAATGCTCAGATATTCATGTCAGTTTAGTACTCAAATATTCGTGCCAAATCAATATTCATATATCCATGATAGTTCAGTATTCATGTATCCATGACAGACCAATACTCACATATGTATTTCATGTTATGCGCATTATGATGCCCTGTGAGGCTTGTGTTAAGCTATGATAGTTGGCGGGTGTTTTGGAGAAATGTTGAAGGTAACTAACCTTTTCATTCAGACCTTATATTATAATCTCCACGTCCTTCAGTATTCAGTCAGCTCAGTATTCATCTAATGCAGTAGTCATTCAATTCAGTATCTCAGCAGTTCAAAAATCATATATTCATTCAGTTTAGTATGCAAGTGTTCATGAAAGTACATGTTTCCACCAGACCCGTTTAAGGTCCAAAGTTAGCCGTAGTTACAATCAGGACAATTATTTGAGGACGAATGATCCCAAGGCGGAGATAATGTAACATTCCATAAATTTGGACTAGGTGTGGACGTATTAAATGAGTATTAATGTGACATATTAGACATATAAAGTCCTAGCGGGATGAGTATGAATGAAAATAGTTATTTTGGAATCAAGACGGAGAGTGAGGTGCATAAGATTCGATAAAATATACTAAGTTTATGAATGTGTGTCTTCTAGAAGGATTTCGTAACATCCATTGGGAATTTGGGAAAATGTAAAATATAAAAGTTGTATACCATTAAAATATCTTTCCAATGATATATTGTGGAACCCAAATGGATTTTTGAGAAAAATGTTTTTTTTTGCGTTTTACTAGACAATGCACAGTATGCGCGCCCAGGTGCGCGCTCAGATAGTTTCATGCGCGGCCGCACACTTGTGGCAGTGCTACTGCCCTGCTGCGCGTCCAGGTGCGCGGTTCGGCTTTAGGTGCATAGGAGCTCACCCAGGGGTTCATTTTAAATGCCCTACTTCGTCCCCTACACCCCCAAACACAAAAACTTGCTCTAGAAAGGGAAGCTCTCAAGAACCTAACTCCTCAAAGGTCCCTCCACTATCCAAGGTAAGTTCTAATGGTGATCCTAAGTTTATTTCAATTCTCCAACACTTTATTAACATGGGTAAACCCTTCAAATCATTAGATATTCGATTGGCACATCAGTTTTGAGAGACAAAATCCTAGAACTCGAATTCAAGAGGATTGAACGTCAAAAAGGTAATATCTTCACCCTCTACTTGATTATAGTATTGGATGATTATAGTATTGGATTAATGATTATAGACTCTAGTTCCTGAGATATAAGTTGATGGGTTTGATAGAAAAACATGAACGATTATGGATTTGGGTTGTTGATTGTTGATTATTGATTAAGGGTGTTGTTTATCTTATGGGTGATGAAGAATGATATTGATATAACAATTTGAGATTTCAGAATTTAACTAGGAGCAAGAGAATGGGTTGTTGGGTGTAAAAACACCATTAATGAGGGATATGAGGCTTTATGCCCATAAGGTGTTTGATAAAATGCCTAAGTGACCAAAACATGATTATTATTGCTAATATGGAATCCCTTTGACTTGTATTGATATAGATTAAAGTTGAAAGGGTTGGCAAACGTTATATTACGCTCAAGAGCAGAAAGTTAAGGTATGTGAGGCTAACTCTCTATGTTTGGGAATGTTAATGATTCTCCCTACACTACATTGTTTTTACGACGTTACTACTTGCCTCAGAAATATAGTCAAGCCAAGTTCTTTGAATAGTTGCAGAACTTCTATTCTCTAGCTTCATAACTCGTTCATGACTTAGATACTCATGTCAGTTCAGTACTCAGATACTCATGCCAGTTCAGTACTCAGATATTCATGCCAGCTTAGTACTCAAATGTTGATATTAGTTTAATGCTCAGATATTCATGTCAGTTTAGTACTCAAATATTCGTGCCAAATCAATATTCATATATCCATGATAGTTCAGTATTCATATATCCATGATAGACCAATACTCACATATATATTTCATGTTATGCGCATTATGATGCCCTGTGAGGCTTGTGTTAAGCTATGATAGCTGGCGGGTGTTTTGGAGAAGTGTTGAAGGTAACTAACCTTTTCATTCAGACCTTATATTATAATCTCCACGTCCTTCAGTATTCAATCAGCTCAGTATTCATCCAATGCAGTAGTCATTCAATTCAGTATCTCAGTAATTCAAAAATCATGTATTCATTCAGTTTAGTATGCAAGTGTTCATGAAAGTACATGTTTCCACCAGACCCGTTTAAGGTCCAGAGTTAGCCGTAGTTACAGTCAAGACAATCATTTGAGGACGAATGATCCCAAGGCGGAGAAAATATAACACTCCATAAATTTGGACTAGGTGTGGACGTATTAAATGAGTATTAATGTGACATATTAGACATATGAAGTCCTAGCGGGATGAGTATGGGTGAAAATAGTTGTTTTGGAATCAAGACGGAGAGTGAGGTGCATAAGATTCGATAAAATATACTAAGTTTCTGAATGTGTGTCTTCTAGAAGGATTTCGTAACATCCATTGGGAATTTGAGAAAAAGTAAAATATAAAAGTTGTATACCATTGAAATATCTTTCCAACGATATATTGTGGAGCACGAATGGATTTTTGAGAAAAATGTTTTTTGCGTTTTACTGGACAATGCACAGTATGCGCGCCCAGGTGCGCTCTCAGATAGTTCCGCGCGCGGCCGCGCATTTGTGGCAGTGCTACTGCCCTGCTGCGCGTCCAGGTGTGTGGTTTGGCCTTTAGGTGCATGGGAGCGAAGGCTTCATAGACTAGAGTACTTCATTAGAGGCTTCATAGACTAGAGTAACAGTTAGACAGAGTCGCAGGCTTTTCATGTTAAGCTATGTTTGCTACAAATATGTTTCAGAATTGTATTAGTATTACCGCACTTTGATTTACATCATCCAGACATTCAGTATATCATCATGTGTTAGTTAATCTTCCGCATTCAGTATGTTATAATATCACATGTTGATTCAGGCAGCCAGTTAGTTCGCTCGGTTTACGTACAGGCCTAGGTTCGGGGCGTGACAAAATCCGTAAGGAAAGTACAATTTCTACGGCAAAACAAGTATCTCGTCAAGTATATAAAATAGCGAGTCCATTACTCTACGTGAGCCTAGTCTCAGGTCATAATGCGAATTATAGCAATTAAATAGGCAAGAATAACTCAAATAGTACAATTAAAGCATGACGTGAGTCTAAGTCTACCCAGACATAATCAAGAATTCTAGCATACGCAAGGACACTCATCACCGCATACGTGCGTAGATCCCACAACATGTAGCATGTAATAAATATAACTCCTGCGGGGTAATTTTTTACTCACAAGGTTAGATAAGAGACTTACCTCGCTCTGAAATCCAATAACTGACTCCAACGCCTCTCTAATACCTCAAACCGATACAAAACGATTAGAAACTAATCAAACAACATGCAAACCAATCAAAATATACTCTAATACTCGTAATTTAACAATTAGAAACAAATTCTAATTCCTCAAGAAAAGTCAACAAAGTCACCCCCCAGACCCACGCGTCCGGATTCTAAAAATTATCAAAAATAATTATTACCCATATATTATATAGTATATATTCCGAAAATCATCCAATTTCGTCCATGAATTGACCCTCAAATTAAGGATTTACCATCTCATAACTTTTGGGCTGAAAACCCCAATTTTTACAATCCTAAAACGGATAAAAATGATAAACAACGAAAATAATCATTGAAAAATATCAAAATAAAGGTCATATATTTACCCCCTTGTTGAGACGAGAACAACGCCGCAAACATCACCTCAAACAGAGCTCTAGAACTCAAGATATGCTCAAAATACTAAAATGCTCGGTCTGTCTATTTAAGACATTGTCCTGGTGATTTTTGTTCTTCGCCTTCGCGGGACACCTTCGCGTTCGCGAAAATCAATTTTTTGCATTGAACGGTCAACGCAAAAATCCTTCTTTGTGTTCGCGAAACCTCTCTCGCGTTCGCGAAGAACAAAGGTTCGTAATAGGAACCAACAATCTTTCCCAACACGGAAATGGGCATAACTCTCTCATACGACATCGGAATTCGATAATTCTTATTGATATGACTCTGTAATTACGATACGGATCTAATGTTTCAATCAAATCACAAATCAAAGGTCATTTTATCAATATAGTATCCTTTAAACCCAAGGAAACGACGCCGAAACATCAAATAAGAGCGTGACACAACCCAAACACATCTGAAACACATCCGAGGCCCCCGAGACCCTGTCCAATTACATAAACCAGTCCCAAAACATAACATGAACATACTTGAGGCCTAAAATCATACCAAACAACATCAAAACCATGAATCACACATCAATTCAAGTCTAATGAACTTTTAAACTTCTAAAACTCATGTCGAACCATACCAAATCAACCCAGAATGACCTCAAACGTTGCATGCAAGTCTCAAATAACACAACAGACCTATCAACCTTCTAAACCTTAAATCTTCCAACTTTTGCTAAAGCATCAAATTAACCTACGGACTTTCAAATCCAAATTCGGACATATGCCTAAGTCCAAAATCATCATCTGGGCCTAACGGAACCGTCAAAACTCCGATCCGAGGTCTTTTACTCAAAATTCAAACATTGATCAACTCTTTCAACTTAAAGCTTCCGAATTGAGAATTATTCTTCCAAACCAACTCCGATCTTCCCGAAAATCTAATCCGACAACACGTGCAAGTCATAATGTATGAAGTGAATCTATTCAAGGTCTCAAACTGCCGAATGACATGCTAGAGCTCAAAACAACCGGTCGGGTCATTACATTTTCTCTCATTTAAACATACGTTTGTTCTCGAACGTGCCAAGAACTGTTACAGAGTTACCCAAAATCACTATTTAACACCTCGTTCACCTAACCGTGGGACCACAACCCATATAAGCACATTAGCTCAAATCAGAATGAAGATCATTCCCGCTACCTTAGCCCACAAGCCTTAGAGCCAAATTGCAACATCCGGAATTCTCTACCAGGTCTGATTCTAACACACGAGCACTGTATCAATCTCGATACGCTGAACCCCAAAACATGATTAGCCACTTATGCTGTAATCACACATCGCACCGCATAATTCGCATGCCCAAAATAACATCCTCCAACCACGATAACTGCAAATTCACGAATCTGATGCCCGTAGAATATATCATAACACATACAAGCCCTATTCCAACCATCGCAATATTGCAACGATGAATGAGATGTGTAGAAACTCATAACCACCCGCCAAATCAATAACTCATGGAGTCTTTTTGCTTGGCGAGAGTCATTGCCTCATTCTGAACTGATTAGTGACATTTTCCCTCTAATATACATTATATAATCTGATTGCACTAATTCAAGGTCCAGTAACCTCGTCTCACCTAGTACAAGCTGCTCGAGCAATAAGCTACCTCAAACACCGTCTACAATCTCATATGGCGCCATCAATGCGCCAACAAGCTACAAACTCGAATGTGACCCATAAGGAAGAATGAACTTTGGCAAAGAACAACCCAGCCCGCGTAACAAATAAAACGGTCAAACTGATGCTATGAACCTATCTTAGAGATGAGAAACAAAGCACACAAAATAAGTATAAGGAACTATACTCAGCATCTTACTGTTGCGGCGTGAAACCCGATCCATACATGATACCGTTGCGGCGTGCAACCCGATCCAAACATGACTATCAATAAGGAAGTACCTACCGAGCCAAACTGCTCATACCCACGAAATGCTCGAATATCGACCACAAGCACACCGAGTGCATAGACACAACCCTGGGGATACGGATAGCGCCATGCGCTACGAAAGACAAGCTCAACTAAGGTGCATCAAATAACCGACATCTCGCAAGCCATCTCGCTCATATAATACCACAAGCTACGCCGGATCATAACACACGCGAGAATAATAAAGACATCTCACGACATATATGGCATTAAGAGTATCAACTGAAATAGATGACGCTAGGAATATCATCCACTACGCCCGAAGAATCATGCATAAGCAATGTTATGCTGAATGAACACATCCGACCTGATGTAGAGCATACATTCATATTAGATCTACCAACAGACCTTTAGTCGATTCCTATCATCCCATACTGGGATAATAACCTTGAAAAGATCCACAATGACCCTATTCATGACATATACGAGCAGTTGTCCAATCCGGAACAAACTTCCACAGTCCACAACCAAAGGAATAGAGCGCCCCTTATACATAAACTCTCCAATCAACGACAGTACCAAAATCTTCATACTTGATTTCCATCTCTACCACTTAAATGACCAACACGCCACACTTACACAATCATCCCATGGAGGTCACTCCTACAACCTGCTGCACCAGGTAGCAAGGTCAACACATCCATGGCCACCAACCATACTATTTCTCTAATGTAAATTAATGATCCACAAACCAATGCACTATGCCTATTCCACATAACACTGTCCTCAGGCGACATTAAGTTAAGGCAGCTTACTCTCAACATCTGAATTCTTCCTCCTCTCCTCCGGGCTTGTGACATTCTTATCCAATCGAACCACAACCTTGATCCTCAACTTTCAATTTTTATACCGCTCACTGCACCTATCATGATGCTACGCGAGAGTATAGGAATTTCATCATAACCCTTGAACCACCACTAGAATAAACACTTCATAGTCTAGAACCCCTTTCACTCAACTCATTTCAAAAGAACAATCGCAACATGCAATGTAATTCCCATAACCGTAGAAAATGCAACCCTTAAGCCTAAGTCTAAACCGCTATAACTCTTCTAGGATCCATTTACACATCACAAGACCATCAGAATGAAATACCTCCAAATCTACCAAATCACAGTAGTTTTCAAGCCCGCACGTACAACCACAAATCACTCGTATAGCTTAATACACTGAAGGAACTGATCATTTCCACAACCATACTGATTCAAACCATTACTAACTGACCCAACTTCTCCCAATATACTCTCAACTTGCCTTTGAAATAATAGTTCAATTCAAACATATAACGGACCTCAAACAACACTCATCCCGAG
Source organism: Nicotiana tomentosiformis (assembly GCF_000390325.3). Classification (NCBI taxonomy): domain Eukaryota; kingdom Viridiplantae; phylum Streptophyta; class Magnoliopsida; order Solanales; family Solanaceae; genus Nicotiana; species Nicotiana tomentosiformis. Next base: position 85,073,476 of record NC_090813.1, read on the forward strand.
TGACCCATATCACAAGACCACATCGTCTCAATACCCATAAGCAATTTCATACCCTCATCATGCAGTCTATAGTAACTCCAACTGATACACCTGCGTTGATTAGTTCTTCTACGAATCCGAAGTTGTTTCTCCCATTTTTCTAACACTGCACCGCAGACCCATTGATCACATAGAAATGCTCCAAGTGCCCTTCACACTCTACTACAAAACCCAATCCTCAGGCACATAGTGAACCTAAAAATCCATAAGCACCACACCTAAAATCTCGAATCCACTAGAACCATTGTTGAGAGTAGCCCACTCTAGTCCAGTCCCCATTATTTAACCAAACCACTAATGCTCTGTTAGCATATGAGCACTCTAATGAAGCAACCGGATGGATACTTTCCCTTGTACATCACATCCATCAAATCCCCTGCTTGAATTACCCCTGATGTTTACCTCCATTAGTAATAACTAATCCACCAACGTACTGATAGCCCGAAACTGCAAAGGCACATCATCATAGACAGTGGGCTCCCCCACTTAGCTTTAAGCCACAATTACATAATTTCATAAGTCGCAATGACTCCCCCACTCAGTTACCATGATCTCGTACCATTGCTCAACCAAATTTCTCCTAAGTTCTTGTTGCACTAATCACAACACATCCTGAATTATCAGCCATAATCGCACACTCGACCTCCTGACAGTCATACCATCTTTTTCAAGCGATCCCAGCTCATATCGTAGTACATACTTCAGGTTGGATAGAAAATAAAGTTCTTCAGAGGGCTTTTACTAGAAATCATGCAACTTCTAACACCTCATAGGAGATAGCGCACCTGTGTAACCCCATATCGACACCTTTCAACGATATTGCCTTAATTACAACCACCACGAAATCAATTAATCCTCCTAAGTCCACACTCCCCCACCAGTCGAATGCGCCTGCTCGTTCCTATCAACACCAAATGAAGGTCTAGTGATGCATCCAGAACTCGAAGTCATATTACATCCCAAGCAAACTCTCTTCTATCATATTCAAACTTCCTTAGTACAGTAGCCACCATCCCAAATGAGATTTATAAACTTAGTCATTGTCCACCATGATCCCCAAATCAATCTAAACTTTCTTAAAGAATGTGGCTATCCTACCATAGAATCCATATGCTACACTGCCACTCTCACTTTGGTTAAACCATCTCCCTAAGCAACTTCTCGGCTTTTGTTGTTCATACTTGACCTGCTAGCAATTCAACCTCCGCGAGACACCTCCCACCATGTCGTTCCTCATCCTTCGCTACCCAAATACTGTCTCAAATCAAAATCCATCTTTATAGCACCCGAACTAATAAATTGCTACCAACTCTAAGCCTCCTCGAAGATCATCTTTCTCGAGCCATCAACACTAGAAATACTGATTCGACCCTAAAGCCGCCTTACACTGCCATCTCTAATAATCGCTACTCAGGTACCATCTCGCAGCACCCTGCCCCGAAGGAAAATTCAAAGGAGACCATAATAGAGAGGAGCCTTAATGCATTCCAACAAGGACGACTACATGACATCACAAATGAGAATTCCACCACGTCCGAAAATATCAAGTCTCGTTACTCCGTCAACCAAGGCCTGAACACCCATAGTCCAATTGCTTTTCCTCTTCTAGAATTAAATGTTGAACCTCTAAATCATGCACCAAGAAATCCTCCTTTCGAGTCATTCACTGCCATGACAAATAAATAAGCACCCTAACATTACACCAACACTACGCGATAACAATACATGAACATTATAATAATTTGTGCATAGCCTCAAAACCATAGGCAATACTAACATTGGGCTGAAATCACTGAACACCTTCCACAAGGCGACGATAATAGCCTGCCCGAATACGCAGGAAGAAACATCCTGCACCACGCCTGCAGTATCACTACAAATCCTCGATGCCCAATTGATAACAAGCGCTCAACATCGTATAAGAATGAGTAGGAAGGAAATGAAGGCATAAACTTCAATGAAATCAAATCGCACGACGAGGAATCAAGAAGGGAAGTGATCCTAACAGCCTTGTAGCCTCTCGAAGAAAAGTACGGATGTCTCTGTACCGATCCGCAAGACACTTCTAGACTCACTCATGACTTGTGAGACCTAAGTGAACCTAGAGCTATGATACCAAGATGTCACGACCCAAATTCCATAATATGTCGTGATGGCGCCCAACTGTGTTGTTGGGGAAGCCAACGCGTGAACCTCCTCTAAATTATCCATTTTAATTTTTAAAATCACGAATTTCATTAAATAAATATAATAAAATCTGGAACTCATAGAAACCTGTGCTTTTATTTACCAAATTTCCAAATATAAATAAATCATAAGGTGAAGTGATCATAATAACGTGAACTACAATAATGAACATCCACTAGAAACCCTCAAAAACCGGTGTCACAAGTGCATGAACATATACTAGGAAGTACCATAACAATACAACATCTATATGAAATGTAAAATAGATAGGATAACAATAATGAACATGAAGGAGACTCCGTGTGCTACGGATCGTGATATGGGATGCAGCTCACCGTACAGTTCCCGCAAGAGCTGCGCCTTTACGCCCAACGACTGCAAAAAAGGTCCCCGCATGAGTACGTAAATCAACGTGTACCCAGTAAGTATCTAGCCTAACCCTGGAGAAGTAGTGACGAGTGGTCGACATCGACACTTACTAGTGGTCCAATAAATCAGGTACAGTAAAAGTAGACAAGTACGAAGCATGGTAATTAAACAGTGAAAACAAATATAGGTACATGATATGATCCTCATCTGAACAGTAAAACGAAGTCCTCAAATGGAGTATATAATATGGTCCCTACCAGATAGATCGTTACATATCAAGTCAGGAAAACTCATGAGTATGTTGGTTTCTTGTCAAATATTACGCACGATTCTACCGAGGCGAGTGGCCCGATCCCATAAGAGTACTTCATGAAATTGCCGAGGCGAACGGCCTGATCCCATAAGAGTGTGTTACAATATCCTGCCAAGGCGAACGACCAGATCCCATAAGAGTGTGATACGTGATACTGCCGAGGCAAATGGCCCGATCCCATAAGAGTATGTCACAATATCCTGCCGAGGCGAACGACCCGATCCCATAAGAGTGTGATACATGATACTCCCGAGGCGAACAACCTGATCCCTTAAGAGTGTGTTACAATATACTGCCGAGGCGAACGACCCGATCCCATAAGAGTGTTGCTAAGGCGTTCAGCCCGGTCCCACTAGAATATAAAGGTTTTATGGGTCTTTGACCCCACTCACAAATATACGTATGAGTCATAAGATTCAAGAAAACTTTCGATGAATATGCACAACGCGGGAGAAATCCGTAAGGAAAGTACAATTTCTACAGTTAAACAAATAGCTCGTCAAGTATCTAAAATAGCAAGTCCATTACTCTACGCGAGTCTAGTTTCAGGTCATAATGCGAATTATAACAATTAAATAGGAAAGAATAACTCAAATAGTACAATTAAAACATAGCGTGAGTCTAAGTCTACCCATACATAATCAAGAATTCTAGGATACGCACGAACACTCGTCACCACATATGTGTGTAGCTCCCACAACACGTAGTATGTAATAAATATAATACCTACGGGGTAATTTCCTCCTCACAAGGTTAGACAAGAGACTTACCTCGCTTTGAAATCCGATAACTGGCTCCAACGCCTTTTTAACACCTCAAACTAATTCCAAACGATCATATGCTAATAAAATAATATGCAAACCGATTAAAATATACTCCAATACTCGTAATTTAACAATTAGAAACAAATTCCCAACTCCTCAAGAAAAGTCAACAAAGTCAATCCCCAGGCCCACGCATCCGGATTCCAAAAATTATCAAAAAAAATTATTACCCATAATTTATATTCTGAAAATCATCCAATTTTGTCCATGAATTGACCCTCAAATCAAGGATTTACCATCTCATAACTTCGGCCTGTCTATTTAAAACACTGTCCAGTTGATTTTTGTTCTTCGCCTTTGCGGGACACCTTCGCGTTCGCGAAGAAAAATTTTTCATGTTGACCGGTCGACCCAGAAATCCTTTTTTGCGTTCGGGAAGAACAAAGGTTCGCACCAGAAACCAATAATCTTCCCGATACAGAAATGTGCATAACTCTCTCATACGACATCGGAATTTGATGATTCTTAATTCTATGACTCCATAATTACGATACAGATCTAATGGTTCAATAAAATCACAATCCAAGGTTGTTTTCTCGATATAGTATCCTTTATACCCAAAGAAGCGACGCCGAAATATCAAATAAGAGCGCGACACAACCCAAACACATCTGAGGCCCTTGAGACCCTGTCCAATCACACAAACCGGTCCCAAAACATAACACTAACCTACTCAAGGCTTCAAATCATACCAAACAACATCAAAACCATGAACCACAGATCCATTCAAGCCTAATGAACTAATGAACTTTTAAACTTCTAAAACTCATGCCGAACCATACCAAATCAACCCGGAATGACCTCAAATTTTGCATGCAAGTACCAAATAACACAATGGACCAATACTAATTCCCGAAATCATATTCCGGATCCGATATCAACAAAGTCAACCAGTCAAACCTATCAACCTTCTAAACCTTAAATCTTCAAACTTTTGCTAAAAAAATCAAATCAACCTACGGACTTCCAAATCCAAATTCGGACATACGCCTAAGACAAAAATTATCATTTGGGCCTAACGGAACCATTAAAACTCTAATTCGAGGTCTTTTACTCAGAATTCAAGCCTTGGTCAACTCTTCCAACTTAAAGCTTTCGAATTGAGAATTATTCATCCAAACCAACTCTGATCTTCCCGAGAATCTAATCCGACTACACATACAAGTCATAATGCATAAAATAAAGCTACTCAAGGTCTCAAACTGCCAAACGACATACTAGAGCTCAAAACAACTGGTCGGGTCGTTACAAATTCCACAATTTCACTTCAATTTCATGGGTTAACATGGTATCAGAGCGTTGATCCGAGATGTCCGCGACATTCTTCTTTACTTTATCGGTTTAGTTTTTCCAATTTTGTCGATCATGCTCTTCTCTGGCGAAGCTTCATTCGGTGTTTCAGATGAAGATTGGGATTTTCTACAAAAGTTTTGCTTCTACAGAGCCAGGCTACACTCCTTTTGAGTTCACTGAAGAAGTTCCGGTAATATCTTTTCGATTTTCACAATTAATTATTAGATTGCCCAAGTTTTGTGCCCTAATTTGAAAAATCTCTACATATGTGTTTTGGTCTTCTATGTATTTAATATGAGCATTGGGTGTATATGTTGAGAAAACTTCAAATAAATTTGTTGCGTGCATCAAATTAGTTTGTTCTCTATTTCGATTTTTAACCTGCTCACATGACCCCAGACTCAACCTCTACTTTGTCACCTTCATCTACTGTAAAATCATTCTAGTACCTCTCTTGACCCTTCCCATCCATTATATGTGCATGCAATAAATAATCTGAGGGTAACACTGGTAACTGTGCCTTTCTCTGGTACTGGGTATTTGTCTTGGAGGAAAAAAATTCTTATTTTTCTGTCTACTAAGAACAAGGCTGGGATGGTTAATGAGAGAATCACTTAGCCGCCTCCTGACTCTCCTCTATATGACTACTGGCTAAGATGCAATGACATGGTCTTTGTATATGTCATTGCATGGTTGAGCAACTCATTATCTAGAGATATTGCTGGTAGTGTACTTCATTGTGACACTGCAAGAGACCTTTAGAAGGACATAGAGGAGAGATATGGTCAGTCTAATGCTAGTAGGTACTACCAAATCCAAAGAGAGATTGCTGGAGTCTCTCAAGGTTCTACTGACATTGCTAGAAATTACACTAGGTTAAAAAAATTATGGGATGAGTTAAAGACTGCTTCTTTTGGTCTAGCCTGTACTTGTGGAGCAGAACCACAGTGCAGTGTAGGACAAAAGCTCATTCATTTTCTCACTGGTCTAAATAAAACATACTCCAATATTAGAAACAACATCTTGATGATGATTCATGTACTTTTCCTAGGTAAAGCCTATTCCATGCTACTGCATGATAGGAATCAAAGGGAAATTCAATCTTCAGGGTCTCCATTTCTCTCAAAATCAATATCCTTTCATGCCAAGTCTACTCATGTATAGAACAATTCAGCAAATAAGGCCTATTCACTGAAAATTAATTTTGAGAATAAAAAGACAAATATTGTGTGCAAATACTTTAGAAAGCCTCGTTATTTTGTTAAAAAATTCTATAGGATACATGGGTTTCCTCCTGACTTCAAATTTACCAAAAGGAAGAAGACTATAGCTTGTGTTCAATTTGATGATCCTAGAACTGATTCTTCTTTAACCCCTGAGATTTTAGCTGGCAGTCCAGTTCATGGATTCAGTAAAAAACAGAACAATACCTCATGAGTCTATTTCAACAGTCTCAACTATCTGTTGCAACTCAAGATCCTAGCATTGGCTCTTCTGCTATGGGCGCATTTGCAGGTGTGTTTTGCAGTTTTTACTGTATATTTTGTTGCTTTATGTTGTGCTTCTCAATTAAAGGTCAATAATTGAATTCTAGATTCAGGAGCTACTAATCATATGACTCCATATAAAGAACTTTCACACAATATTCAACCTTTACAACAACAACAACAACCCAGTATAATTCCACTAGTGGGGTCTGGGGAGGGTAGTGTATATGCATACCTTACCCCTACCCTGGGGTAGAGAGGCTATTTTCAAATGACCCTCGGCATCCTTCCCTCCAAGAACTCTCCACCTTGCTCTTGGGGTGACTCGAACTCACAACCTCTTGGTTGGAAGTGGAGGGTGCTTACCATCAGAGCAACCCACCTTGTCAATCACCCTTTACCTTTTTCTTAATTAGTCACACTTCCAAATAGTTACAAAGCAAAGTAAATTGCAATGGTTCCTTAAAATTGTGTAATCATCTTACTTTATCTAATGTTCTTCTAGTTCCTTCTTTTCAATTCAATTTGGTTTTTATGCCACAATTAGTTGATCAATTTCAGTGTACATCCCTCTTTAACAATATTCTTATTGTGTACAAGCCCCTTCTCTGAAGAGACCACTGAAAATTGGTAGAGCTGCTAATGGGTTGTATGTCATTCATTCGGATCTTGTTGTGGAACAGTCTATTTTATCTGTAAATACCGTTTCAGCTACTCCTTCTTTTCTTATCTATAATTACAGTGCTTGCACTACTACTTGTAATCATGTTTCCTCTATTAATAAAGCTGATATTTTCTGACATCAAAGATTGGGGCATATGCCATTTAATAGAATGAAATATTTTTCAATTCTGTCTTATAAGTTGTCTTCAAAACAATCTTTTATTTTCCATGTTTTCCCTTAAGCTAGACAACATAGGCTTCCATTTCCAGACAGCACTACCAAGTCTACTCATTCTTTTCAACTTGTACACATTGACTTATGGGGTCCTTACCATACAAGAACACATAATGGTTTTAGGTACTTCTTGACCATTGTTGATGACTATTCAAGGGTGACCTAGACACATTTACTCTCCAGTAAGAGTAATGCTTTTAGTGTCATCAAAGCTTTTGTTTCTATGGTCCAAAATCAGTTTAACTCTACAGTCCAGACTATTGGGTCTGATAATGCTTTTGAACTAAGTTTCAGCTCTCAAGCTTCTTCTTATTTTGCTGATTCTGGTTTCCTCCACCAAACCATAATTTTCCATACTCCTTAACAAAATGAAGTAGTTGAGAGGAAACACAAACACCTTTTAGAAACTTCAAGAGCCCTTTTGTTTCAATCCAAGCTTCCTGTCAAATATTGGGGTGATTGTGTGCTTAGTACTTCCTACCTAATCAATAGCTTTCCTTCTAGTATATCATACAATCTCTCACCTTTTGAGAAACTTCATGGTCATCCTCCTACATGTTCTCGTTTAAGAACTTTTGATTGTCTTTGCTTTGCTACTTTACCTAATGTGGGTAGGGATAAGTTCCAACCTAGAGAATCTCCCTGTGTTTTTCTAGGTTATCCTCCAAGCAAGAAAGGTTATAAGTTGCTGAACCTTACATCTCACTCTGTCCTATTTTTCAGAGATGTTATTTTTCATGAACACATCTTTTTCTGCCATTCTTCATCTCCTTCTCCTGTATTTCCTACTTCATCTGATTCTTTTGCAGATACCTTCCCTTCTCCTACACCTCCTGTACCTTCCCCTGCTCGGATTCCTCATACTGCTTCACCTGTGCCTTCTCCTCCTCATGTTACTCATTCTTCTTCTTCTCCTCCCCTTTCCACTCATTCCTTTGTTCCTTCTCCTGTACCTCTTAGGAAATATATTAGAGAATCCACCACACCTGCCTACCTTGAAGATTACATCTACTACTCTACCATCCTACCTTTCATGTGAATTCCAAGATTACATCAACTGAGATTCACATGCATGAAACTCAGTTTTATTATCAAGCAACACCTTATCCTGCATGGGAGGATGCTATGCTTAAAGAATTCCAAGCCATGAAGGCAAATTAGACTTGGGACATTATCCCTTTACCTCCTAAAAAGAAATTTATACCATGCAAATGGGTCTATAAAATCAAATAAAGGTCTGATGGGTCAATTGAAAGGTACAATGCAACGCTAGTGATTAGGGAAGATTCTCAGAAAGAGGCCATAGATTACTTTAAAACTTTTAGTCCAGTTGTCAAGATCACCACTACTAAGTGTCTTCTCACCTTGTCTGTCAAGCATGGTTGGGTTGCACAATAATTTGATGTCAATAATGCTTTTCTTCTTCTGGTCCTCCTTTGATATGCAAGATGAAGAAGTCTCTCTATGGTCTAAAACAAGCCTCTAGACAATGGTTTGCAAAGCTGTCACAGTCTCTTCTTTCTAGAGGTTACTGTCCTAGCAAAAATGACTCTTCTTTGTTCACCAAAATCATTGTCTCCTCCACTGTTCTTTTGGCTGTTTATGTGAATGACATCCTATTAGTTGGGGATGATGATCAAGAGATGGTAGACCTGAAGACCTTCATAGATCATCAGTTCAAGATCAAAGATCTTGGTTCTATTCATTATTTTCTTGGTCTTGAGGTTTCCATAGTATAAAGAGGTTATGTAGTTCATCAGCACAACTATACTACTGACCTTCTCTCTAAGTTTCATTGTATGGATGTCAAGCCTGTTACTACTCCCCTTGATCCCCAAACCAAGCTTCATGTTGACACTGGTGATCCTCTTTCTACTCCTTCCATCTACAGAAGATTAATTGGCAAGCTAAACTTCTTGCAACATACCAGGCCTAACATCTCCTTCTCTGTTCAACATTTGAGTGTCTCCTAAAGTTCCTCATATGTTGGATGCACTGCATGTTCTCAGATATTTTTTTAATGACCCTACTCAAGGTATATTGCTCAACAACTCTTCTGACTTCTCCTTAAAGGCTTGCTCTGACTCAGATTGGGCTGCATGCCCTGTCTCAAGGAGATCTTTTACTGGCTACTTCATTATTCTTGGTGATTCTCCTATTTCTTGGAAGTCCAATAAACATCCCATTATTTTCTTAAGATCTACTAAGGCTGAATATAGACCATTGCGACAAGTGGTTGCTGAGGTTTCTTGGTTGCTTAGGCTTCTTGCTGATATGGGGTTGTCTATCTCCTCTCATGTTCCTCTTTTTTGTGACAGTCAGACTGTTGTGATATTGCCAGAAATCTAATTTTTCATGAGCGTACAAAGCACATTGAGGTGGATTGTCATTATGTTAAGGATGTTCTCTCTGCTGGTGTGATCTCTCTTCAGCATGTGCACACCTCTGCTCAGCTTGCATATATGCTTACCAAGGCCTTAACAGGTGTTCCTCATCACGGGTTGTTATGCAAGCTTGGTATTCACTCACTTTCAAGCTTTGGGGGGGGGGGGGGAGGGGGTGGGGGGTGGAGGGGGGAGTTGATAGACACTTGATATTAAGCCCAGATCCAGGATGAGTTTGTGAGATTTGGGCCATATTTTCTTTTGTCTTTCAGAGACCCGGCCCTTGTCCGGTAGTTTTATTCTTTTAGCCATAATTTGTTGTATATATAAATAGAGTCACTTGACTCTATTCTTAATTAATGGATCACATTTCTATTTACTCGATTGTCTCATCTGTTTATCTCTCTCGCCGACTTAGGCAATTAGGGTTTTCTCTTCGATCCAATTCCACAACTTCACTTCAATTTCATGGGTTAACAAGTTCGACTCTCAACAAGAATATTTTATTTTTCGATTGTATTCGTTGCGCGAACAAATACAATCGATACATGTTGTTTCTATTTTATATACACCAATGTATATAGTCGATACAAGTTGTATCCTTTATACACATCCTTGTATTTCGCCTTGGTTATACAGTCGATACACATTATATTTGTTGCGTGAAGGAATACAGTTGACACATGTGATATTCGTTGAGCGTTTGAATACAAGTTAGTAATAACTAAAAAGTTGCTACTGATGGTAATTAGGCATATTATAGTTACTAGGCTCTAAACTATAGTGGTTTATGAAAATTTCTCCCATTAAAATATATTAATTTAAAATTTATCTAAAGTTTAGCCAGTTCTAATAAAATTCAAAGCCACTCTTCCTCTTCTTCTTTGAGACGGCTAAAATTTAAATATTTGTAAATTTTGATTATATTTTAAATAATGGTCCTTAACACGACTATTTGTCTATTTCACCCTAGCCAACAGAAGACAAAATTAAAGTAAAAATCACACGGGCGCCCCTATTTGGTCCCCCCTCCCTCAATTTAACATAAACCTGCTTTTTAAAAAAGTTTTAACTTATACTCACTTTTTAAACAACTTCGAGCCTTTTTCTCGTCTTTCTTCTTCTTCTTCTTCTTCTTGTTCTTCGGGTGATAATGATTTTATATGGTGTTTGTGAACATATTTTAAGGTAGTTTATGATATTTTATAGTGGTGAGCTGTTATGCTACTTTATTGTTTTACTATTACTTAGGGTTTCTTCTTCTTCTTTTTCTTAATTGCAAAATAATTTCGTTAGATTTATTATTATTTTGACAAATAAATGATTGGGGTTTATTCTTGATGATATTTGGAGGTTATGTTTCAAATTTGAGCTCATTTGAAATAGATTTAGGTATTAAATCGTATATTGGATTCTTATAATTCGAAGAACAAATTTATGTTTTTGGGCAATTTGCACTTCATGCCTATTTGGCCTTAAGTGCATGAAAACGTTGGTTGCACTTCAAGCCTTTTGGCCTTAAGTACATCTGAAGTGCAACTTTTCACTTCGGACTTATTGGCCTTAAGTGTAGGAAAACATTTGTTGCACTTCAAACCTTTTGGCCTTAAGTGCATCTGAAGTGTAATTTTTCACTTCAGACTTATTGGTCTTAAGTGCAGGAAAACGTTGGTTACACTTCTGACCTATTTGGCCTTAAGTGCATCTGGAGTGCAATTTTTCACTTCAAACTTATTGGCCTTAAGTGAAGGAAAATGTTTGTTGCACTTCAGACCTTTTGGCCTTAAGTGCATCTGGATTGCAATTTTTCACTTCAGACTTATTGGTCTTAAGTGCATGAAGACATTGGTTGCACTTTAGACCTATTTGTCCTTAAGTGCATCTGAAGTGTAATTTTTTCACTTCAGACTAATTTTTTTTAACTTCAGACCCGATAAGTCTGAAGTTGATCGTAAAGTGGCTAGACTTGCAATTTTTTTTTTAAAGTGGGTATAAATTCAATTGTGACCCCAAAGGCGGGTATATATGCAAAAGAACCAAATTAAATCAGTGGCACTTAAAAAAGACCATTTGTTCAAACGCCACAGCCTATCTATCCTCACGTTGAAAAAACTTCCTTTCTTATATGCTCTCCAATCTGTTCAATACAACTTCAATTTCCCAGATCAAGCAACATAAAGAGGAATATCGAAGTGACATAATATATCCAATTCTTATTTGTTCCTAATATTGTACAAAATAAATTACAGGGAAGGAATTATCCCACGAATATGGAGAATGAATTAAAAGAGGAGAAAAAATGATCTCAGTGAAATATGAGGCCTGCACTTAATGGTGTACAGCTTATAACACTTCATTCTCTATTTAGGCTAATTACCATTGAGCAATAGCTTGATTTAGTTTTTCTCTTTCCCTTTTTTCTGTTTATATTTATCCCTTGATTTCCAGTATCTCATATATTTTGGGGTTCACTAAAGAAACACTAGGCACTAGGTCAGAAAAATTAACACTTTCTCCTGTTGGTCAACGATAACAGCACCAATTCCAGCTATATTACCCAAGCTAGGCCTCAAAATTTAAACTATTTTGACTAGGACTTAGAACCACAGACTATTAAAGGATTGCCATAACTTTATATAACAAAGTCAATACTGGGAGTATGATTTTTATCGAGTGGATTGAGTCTTTTTGCTCTGAAATGTAATTTTGACTTGGTTATTGTTTATTAACCATCACAAAGAAATTAAAAGAATGATGATACTATTATAATTTATTGCTGTCAAGCCAAATAAAATTGATACAATAATACCAAATATTACAACTACGGAAACCAAGTATATATAATTGACCACCAAAGAGCAATTAACCTCAATAGCATCAATGAGATTTTACCACACAATACTTATTTATTTATTCCTCTAAATTCAACTCGTATTAGGTTTGTAGTGCGTATCAACTAAGAACTTCAATTATTCTCACAGAATATTTTAATAATCTGAAATTAACACCTAATTCGTATTAGGTTTGTCAGATTGACCAACAATATGTCATTGAATCAAAGTACTAATACTCATTAAAAACTAAGCAGAGAGAAGAAGCCGGAAAATTTACAAAACGTGTTCAAGGTTTAATATATATTTATAAAAAATAATTTTTGACCATACGTAGTATAATATTTTATATACTTAGTACCACACCACCCTTCACTCTATGTGGCTATGCCGCTGAGAGCATTAACTATAAAATTATATGGATAAATTTAACGTATGTTATTAGAAAAATGTTCTAGGATTTTCCTATTTCCATTTGTGAGACTTCTGCTATCTTTCATATGTGTGGTTAAACAACCCTAAAAATAGAATATATGTCACGGAAAATGCAAAGTACTAATAGTAGTAAGTACCCATTAAAAATAAAGCAGAGAACATTAAGTATAAAATTTTATGGATAAATTTCTACGTACTTTATTACAATAGCTTTTTAGGATTTTCATATATATCCCATTTGATTAGTGTAAGTACTTCTGCTATGTGTCATATGTGTGGTTAAACAACCCTAAAATTAGAGAATAGAGATTAATATATTAATTCAATCCGTTTCGGTATATGTTTGACTGACCGTTTAAGAAAAAATAAGACTTTTTGAATTTGTGGTCCTAAACAAATCAAAAAGAGGTCCAGATTATTTATATGATTATAAAAACTTCTCATTAAAGATAGAATTGGAAGTTTAAGCTAAATTATTTCTAAATTTAAAAAGGGGTCCTTCTTTTTTGAATATATCAAAAAGAAAATAGGTTCTCATAAACCGGAACGAAAGGAGTATTTCACATGGAAAACCCTATTCAATAGCCCTTCTTTGTTTACTTTGGCCGGCGACCACACCAAAACTATATAAAAACACACACTAATTTTTAATCTAATCCAAACCACCAAGAAACTCCAAAGTCTAATCTACATTAAGCCCCACCACTCCCAATGATTCTTTTTTTTTTCCCTTCGTCTTCTTCTCCTTCCAAATTGTCCTTTCATTTGTTTGTTTCTTCAAAGTTTCATTTGCAGAAGAAGAATAAAACCAGTACATATATATTTTTATACTACATTACTAGTATATATTACTCCCTTCCATTTCATTCTCCACTAAGAAGCAGCTGTCAATGAGATCACAAGTTAACCCACATTTCATTGACATAATTCCCATACTTCGCCGACCCCCATTCCCACACCCCTCCACAGGGTTGCTGCTTTCTTCTTTAATAGGGAATACCTTTTTTCTTTTTTTTTTCTTTTTTTTTACATTTATTCACTGGTGCTGGTTCTTGTTAAGTCACTTTCATCCCTTGTGAAGGTACTGAATCAGAAAGGTGGAGCTGGCCTGGTTGGTTCATGTGGCGACGCCCTTATTGCTTTCAGAATTCGTCATTCTTGATGTTGTTCACGTGATTTACCATTTTTCTACCTCTACCTTTGATCTTAGTTGGTACGTTGTTTTTCAACCCTTTATTTTTCTTTTATATTAATACATGTGAAGTGAGCTTTTGGCCCAGGAGTTCATGTGTTCTAGCCGTGAAAACAGTCTCTTGCAGAAATGTAGGGTAAGATTACGTACAATAGGCGGTCCGGCCTTTCCCAGTACCCTTCAGAACCACGAACTAATGAATAAATGTGATTTCATTATATTTAGTAAAAACAATTTCTCTTAGCTTACATAGTTACTCCAAAAAATAATAAGTAGATTTTTTTGTGACTCATAAAACCTGCCTCAAAATACGCCTCTGCTTATACATGCATTATATATATATGTCCGTGTTGTCTTGTGTGTTCATGCACACTATCTTTTTTATTTTGCCTAGTGAAAGTGCATAAGCATACGTGTTTTCTTTCATTTTAAGGTGTTTTTGTTTCCTTGAGAAATGAGTGAAATAGGTGAAATCTTGGGTTTTGGATCGCAGGAAAGGAGAAAGAGAGGGATATTAGAAGCAAGAACAATGGCTGAATTGCTTAGAGAGAGAGTGGACGGCAGTGATCGTGTCGTGAGACGACGAAAGAGTCTAACTGAACGGTTAGGATTCTCCGGACCCATTGCATGTTGTGGGTCCACCTTGTGTCTCAGACCAGCTTCGTTAAGTGTGGTTGATGATGATGACGACGGCGATGAATCGCTACAAGCACCACCGGAGGCGGCGGAAGCGGGCCGTGAAACACCGCCGGAAATAGAGTCAGCTTTGGTATGTTTGGCTCATATCCCGGCGGGTTCCGGAATGAACTTGGCGGCGGCATTAGCGGCGGAGCGTAACTTTAGATCGGCCCGAGATACATATGATGCAGTAGATACCAGCCCAAGTCAAATATCAGGCCCAGGCCCAAATACAAGCCCGTTGAGACTTAATAACAATGGGCCGGTAACTGGACAAGAAACACCATTTAGGATGTCGTTGATGAGATTATTAGAGGAAACGGACGGCTGCGATGAAAAGGAAGAGGTCAAAGAAGGAGTGGGAAATGATACGATGTGCTGCGTGTGCATGGGACGGAAAAAAGGAGCAGCGTTCATACCATGTGGACACACATATTGTAGGGTGTGTTCAAGAGAGCTTTGGTTAAATCGAGGGTATTGTCCCCTCTGCAATAGATCCATTCTTGAAATTCTCGACATTTACTGAGTAAACTCCAAAGGATTGGTCATGGATTTTTGTGTTAGATTTCTCATCAAAGTGAGCAAATGAATTTGATTTTCTATTAAAAGAAAGAAGAAGATTAAGCAAAAACACATGAAATTGTTGTACCTAGAGGAGTAAGAATTTGTTAGAGTATTTGCTTTCTGAATCTATGGTCGAGCACCTATACTAAGCCTTCCTTTCGAGCTTAGTTGAAGTTGGATCCACCATATCAAATAAGTATCACATTTTCTAATTAATCACATTTTCTAATTAATCACATTTTTATCCTTTTGATCCCAAAAGATAATCGTTTTTACAAATTAATTTTGTTTCAAATTATAATACGTTTCAGAAAAAACATAAAGTTATTTTTCTTCATTCATTGTTACTGCTCAATTTAATGAAATGTAAATTGATTGAGATGTTTAAGGGATAGATAAAAAGTAGTTTAGATAAATACTTTTATGATTGTGACAAAAACAAATTTCTTTAAGGAGTGGCAAAAACGTTCAAGACAAAGACTATGAATCTGATATAGCAGTGAATTGCAAATCATTTAGATAAATAAACGGTTGTACTGCAACAAACCCAATAGTTTTTCACAAGTGAGGTATGAGGAAGGAAAGATGTACGTAATCTTACCCCTACTCCTGGAGGGGCAGAGAGGCTGTTTCCGATAGACCATCGGCTAGAGAACGACTGAAAAAGAACAGGTAATTGGAACAAGTAGGAATAACAGCAAGATGAAATAAGATCGAATCCGAGAATGCAGTCAAACTCTAGGTAGTAAATAGTAATAGCCATATATGAATAAAAGATATCATACTAACACTAATACTAGCGAACTGAGTAAGACAAAGAGAAACGCTCGACTACCTACGAACCTTCTACCCTAATCTTTGACCTCCACACCCTCATGTCTAGGGCCATGTCCTCAGTCAGCTCCAGATGCGCCATGTCCCGTCTAATAACCTCTCCCCAAGACTTCTTAGTCCTACCTCTACCCCTCCTGCTACCCACCGAGGCTAACCGCATGCACCTTCTAACTTGGTCTTCTATACTTCTCCTCTTAACATGCCCGAACCATCTCAACCTCGCCTCCCGCATCTTATCCTCCACAGGGGCCACTCCCACCTTTTTCCGATTAACTTCATTCCTAATCTTATCCAACCGGGTATGCTCACACATCCACCTCAACATCCTCATCTCAGCTACTTTTAGCTTCTAGGTATGAGAGTTCTTAACCGGCCAACACTCTGCTCCATTTCTTATATGGCCAACATGTATATTCTAGTTGTAATATTTCTTTGACCACACCATAATAATCAATATCTCCAACTTGGCTGCCATCACCATCTTGAACTCACACCCCGTTGTTGTTACAATTTTTATTTTTAGAGCAATCCTTTGTATGAAACTTATAACAATTCACTACGTACTTAGACATTGTTGTGACCTGAAGCCCAGGTCCCCAAAATATATCTTTCAAAAATTGATTTATACCATTATTTGGATTATTTACCTATATAGTATTAAAAAAATTCATAAGTTAGCATAACCGAATATATATGTAACTAATTCATAGATTTTAACTTGACCTAAACTCTAGATTTCAATAAAATGCAAAGTAAAACAATCAATTTAAATAATTATTAACTAATTCATAACTAAATAATAAAATATTAAAATTATACAAACAATGTAAGCTCAAATCGAAACCTGGAATTTTTAGGAGGTGGAGGGAGAGGGGGAGGGTGGCAGTAGAGGCAGTAGCAACGACAGCGGCGGGGAGGGGGCAGTGGCAACGTGGGGTGGGGAATGGAATTTGTGTGAGGGAAATAGAGAAGGAGTGGGGGAAGGGTGTTGTGTGTGTGAGGGAGAAGAGAGTGGGCAGTTAGAAAATTTTGAGAAGAAAGTAAGAGAAATGAGGGGGAAAGCCCGTATTTCAGATCTGAAATTAAAGTTACCGACCGACGTAGGTCGGTAAGGTCGTTCGGTACACTTAAGTGACTGTTGACTGTGTTTGACCATTAACCGACCGACTTCGGTCGGTTATTTTTTTAAAAAAAACTAATTTTTTTTGTGTTATTAATTCGTAAAATATTATAAAATTTAAAAAATTATTATAAACTATAAGCATATATTTTATTCACATATATATTTATTATAAATAATTATAAATTATAAGCATAATCTTTATAAATAATTATATTAATCAATTACTTTTAATAAATTATAAGCGTATATTTTATTCACACATATATATAATTAATCAATCATAATAAAAAATAAAGATATATATATATATATATATATATATATATATATATATATATATATATATATATATATATAAGACGTTTATTTTATTCGAATTTTACATTTCGTCTTATATATTCATTCGTTTTATAACTAATTACAAATCACATAAATTAATAAATATCGGTCAAGACGTTTTACCTTTTGTATTCATCTATCTAAGTTAATTTTCTAAGTTATAACTAAGTATATGAGTAATTTCACACACACACACACACAAAAAAAAAAAATATTGTCACGACCCAAAATCCGCATGTCGTGATGGCGCCTATCTCAATACTAGGCAATCCGACAACCTCAATAAACCATAATTTTTTTTAAGATTGAAAACATAATATATAAATTTAATAGAAAACCCCCACTCATACTGATATATAAAATACACTTCCAAAACTGGTATCACTGAGTACATGAGTATAATGTGATCGCGTACAAGGAAACTAGGCATAGACATCAGAAAAATTTAAGCAAAACTCCAAGTCCAAAAATTGATTCGTTAACCATACGAAACTCATCCGAGGTCCCCCGGACCTCAATAAATTATACCAACAAATCCTAAAATATCATACGAACTTAGTCGAAGCCTCAAATCACATCAAACAACGCTAAAAATACGAATCATACCCCAATTCAAGCTTAATGAAACTAAGAAATTCCAACTTCTACATTCGATGCCAAAACCTATTAAATCAAGTCCGATTGACCTCAAATTCTGCACACAATTCATAAATGACATAACAGACCTATTTCAATTTCTAGAATCAGATTCCGACCCCTATATCAAAAAGTCAACTCCCCGGTCAAACTTCCAAACTTAAATTTCTTATTTTCGCCATTTCAAACCTAATATAACTATGAACTTTCAAATAATTTTTCGGACACACTCCTAAATTCAAAATCACCATACGGAGCTATTGGAATCATCAAAACTCTATTCCGGAGTTATTTATGCATAAGTCAATATCCGATCAACTTTTTCAAATTAAGCTTTAAACGTTGGAACTAAGTGTTCCAATTCATTCCAAAACCTCACCGGACCCGAATCAATTACTCCGGCAAGTCACATAACAATTGTAAAGCATAAAATGAGCAGTAAATGGGAGAACGGGGTTGTAATACTCAAAACGACTGAGCGGGTCATTACACACATATATTATATTGTAATTGATGATCAATCACATACATTACTACGTACGAAAACTTTATCAATTGATGAATTGGTAAACCAATATTATTCTATTTTAAATATGTTTAATCGATTATTATATTAACTCGTTTACTTAATGTTAATAACTTATTTCGTTTATTTAATTTGTGATCCATATATACATGTCAAAGAAGTTTAGTATTCTTCTATATTTCATTCATTCATCACTAATAATGCATGACATAGATTAATCGATATAGGTCGAGACGTTGGCTTTTAATATTCATCGGTATAGGTCGAAACGTTTTGTTTTTAATATTCATCGATGCATCTAAGTAAGTTATAAGTCGATGAATCAATTTACAAATAGATATTTGATGATGATCAATTATATATAGTACTAATTAGATTATTGTTTCTTCACAAGTCTATCCCCAAAAGAACCCGGCCCTTTGGCCCTAGCGTTTCGCGTTCTTAGATGTGGCTATATATATATATATATATATACACACACACACACTTTATTGTACTACTTTAACTATATATAGCTTGTTATAGTATATGTTAGTGTACTCATTATTTGTATTACAAAATAAAGTGTTAACGGATTATATTTATATTATTTAGATAGTAAATATTAATGTTATTCAAAAGTTTGACCATGTTTGACCTATGAACCGACCAAAGTTGGTTGATTATTTTTCAAAAATTACATCTACCGACTAAAGTTGGTCGGTAAAATCTTCTCCTGTAATAACCGACTGACTTTGGTCGGTAATTTCAACTATTAGTTTTATAAAATAATTTAAATAATAATATTATTATTAAAATTTAAAAACATGTGTCCACATTACCGACCGATGTTGTTCGATAATCAAAAAGGTGCTTTGACTAAGCAAGTCTAACCATTGCGGTCAAATATTTGACTAATATATACCAACTAATTTCGGTCAGTATGTAATTTAATAAAAATATAAAATATTTTTTTGGTAGTTTCCGTCCGCTTTGGACGATGTTTTGGTCGCTTTTGTTGACCGACAACGTTGGTCAGTATGGTTCGGTCAAATTTTTCCGAATTTTTAATAGTGGAAGATGCCAAGGTAAAAATAGTTTAATTATGATGAATCTAAAAAGGTTATTTTCTGAATTTTAAAATTATACAATCACAGTTTACGAATAGTACAAAAATATATAGAGTGAAGCGAATATAGATTAATCATATGATCGATCTTAAATAGTTTCTCTGGTTTGGCACAGAAATGTAAAGAACAAGGGTCACAATCACAAGGAATCAACCAAGAAGTAACTCACACTTTCAGTTCATCAAATCAAACCACTTTAGGAATATATGGTCAATGAGTCAACTCTCATTAAAAATACAAAGAAAATGACTACACAAAAAGAACTAGACATTGCCAATGCAACTAAAGGGTCCCAATTTGATATAAGGAATCCCATATAATCAAATATCAACATCAAGATTTAAGGGCTTTATTTTTTTTTATCTCCATTTCGGTTTGATCTTTCCGAGAAACCACCCAAAATAAGAAAATAAATAAGTTGATAAATAAGAGAACCAAAAAAGGGGGGGAAATTCCATTTGAGGTTCTTGATATATGCTAATCATAGAATATTTTAATTTCTCTGAATATAAAGGGACCCCATCCAATCTCCATAGGTAAACTATACAGGTCATTACACAGATATTTACATATGAAATACCACATCATGCTAAGATCATGATTTTAGCAAGATTATAGTTTCTTTAATTAAAGATGCTTTTCATCGACCAATAAACTATTCATCTTACTTTTCCAATTTATAATTTAACCTAAGTTGGGTAATACATACGTACTTTCATAAATTGTTTTTAAAATTATTTGTCTACAATTTTTGAAAAATTGTAAAAGATAATAAATATACTTATAATAAATAGCATTAAATAGTGGGGAGTGGGTTTAAGGGATTTGTAGTCGTACCTTATATTTGTGCCACATTTTAACATGTACCCTATTTTTAAAAATTATTGATTTGGTAGTCAGCTAACAAAAAATCCGTAATAATATGATAATTATACCCCTTACAAAATATATAAAATATGCATTAATCGCGTGATCTCCAACCTCATTCGTAAAAAAAGATCTTCTCCTCTCCTCTCACCAGCTTTATTAAAAAATCAGAAACTTGAACCAGATTCATCTTCAGAATATAGCATGAAGTTTTCACTTATAGATCTTAAAAAACTTTTCAAAATTTCAAATTTAATGTGTGAGGGATATAGAAAAAAGTTGTTTCATGTTGAAATCTGAAGTTTTAATCAAATACAAGCTAAAACTTCATGCTAATGTAGTATGAAGTTGTTTCACGTTGAAGCTAAAATTTTATGCTAATGCATGCTGAAATTATTTATCCTGCAGTCTACAGTTTTGTCATGAATTTTATCCGAAACTTGAGTCTAAACATGCTGAAATTTTTTAGTTCATTTGCTAAAATTTCAGACTAAACATGCTTAAGTTTTTGTCCTGCAGTATGTAATTTTCTAATGAATTTTTGCTAATGCATGCTGAAGTTATTTAGTTCATTTGCTAAAATTTCATACCAAAACATGCTGAAGTTTTATCGTATAGTCTACAGTTTTGTCATGAGTTTTATCCGAAACTTCAGTCTAAACAAGCTGAAATTTTTTAGTTCATTTGCTAAAATTTCAGTTTAAACATGCTTAAGTTTTGTCTTGCAGTATGTAGTTTTCTAATGAGTTTTTGCTAATGCATGCTGAAGTTATTTAGTTTATTTGTCAAAATTTCATACCAAAACATGTTGAAGTTTTATCCTGCAGTTTACAGTTTTGTCAATAGTTTTTTATTAAAGAAGGATAAAATTATCTTTTTAAAATATTTTTAATAAAAAAAGGGGTACAGATTCAAACAGAAAAATAAAACGAATACAAATTAAAAAAAAATGACTAAATAGAACGCCCGATGCAATTTTTATAGAGGTTGGTTTCAAGTTTTCCTTTTCTTAGAAAAGGATTGTTAACCCATTGATTGGATAGGGCAGAAGCTAAATCAGAATCAGCTACAACTTGTTGATAAATATGCATTCTCTAAAAATATATGTCGACGCTGACATTCTTGGAGCAGTTCCACCCAATACTGATTCTCCATTTGTGCGACAATTATATTCTTTTTCCACCTCTTTTCACGGATGGTCTTTTAGTTTTGTTCCTTTTCCTTTTTCAAATATTCTGAACAGCTTCGTTTAAGGGTGTACATAGGTGGGGTTGGTTCGAATTTTTAATTATCAAATCAAACCAACAATATCGAGTTTTTAAATTTATAAACCAAATCAAACCAACAAAGTAGGGTTTTTCAATCTCGGTTTTCTCGGATTTTTCGGGTTTTCGGATTTGTTTTCCGAAAAAGTCTTTATAGCATAAAATATGTAACTTGTGCTCCAAATATTTCTTAAGTCCTAATAAAATACAACTATATATATATATATAATGTGTTTTCCAATAAACTAACACAATAATATGAGATAAGTCATAACATTATACTAAATATTCAATAACAAAGATAAAATAATAAAATTACATAAAATAAATATTGCTAATTAATAAGCCATAATGAAAATAAACATAATTTAAAAATACTATATAGGTCATGCTATATAGTATTCTCAGTATTTGCTGCACTGAGATACACTAAACTGGATGGGAATGCAGGGAATTGGTGAGTCAATTAAAACAGTGTGGAAAAAATTGAACTTGACAACAAAAGGGAAGCAATGCACAACTTTCGTACTCTCAGTATTTATTGCACATCAATATGCAATATGGAAGAACATGAATGATGCAGTATGGAATTAGGTGATGACAAGAGAACAAGTAATATGCAGAAACATAAAGGAGAAATGCAGATACAAGATACAAAACAAAGGGAAAACAAGCAAGCGACAAATGGAATAAATAGAAAACTTGTATAAATAAAATTAGGGAGATAGAGTACAATAGTTGAACTGCATAATCACATAGGATATGCAGTTGCAATTTTGTAGACACTAGTTGCAGGAGATAGAGAACGTCTTTGTAAAATGACTGTTTTAGTAGGTGATTAATTAGAATTTTTTCTTTTCATCAAAAAAAAATAAAAATATAGGTCATGCTAAAATAAGTATCGCTAATAAGTATTAATATTAATTATATTACTAAGCACTAAAGAAAAAAATAAACTAAGTTATGTATTTTCATTATAAACCAATGTAAAACTAAAATAATTATCCAACACTATCGTCATTCCTAGTATTGAATTGAATTTTTTTTGTTAGCATTAGTATTGATTTGAACTTTATTTGAGTTACTATGTTTATGAGTTATAAAATTTATTTATCATTCGAGAATGTTATGTTTAAACTTGAAATAATACGTTAAAAGATAAAACTGTGAAACAGTTTAAGAAATATTTATAAATTACATTAATATAAATATTTATATGTATAAAATATTTTTAAAAATTATATAAATGTACTATCGGGTTAGTTTGGTTTCAATTTGACTTTTTTTTAGTTAAAACCAAACAAAACAAATTATGATCGAGTTTTATTTTCCAATACCAAATAAAAATCAAATCAAACCACATCGAATTTTCTTTTTCGGATTTGACTCTGATTATTGGTTTGGTATGGTTTATCAATTTTCTTTGTACACCCCTAGCTTCCTTTGTTTTTTTATTCTTATTAAATTCCTTTTGGGTGGGATGTACCAAATAGGGAAAAGGAAAGAAAAGGATTTCGTACGAATTGGACTTTAAATATAGATTACATATATTAGAAGAAAATGCATTTTTTGTAATTTAGCTAAAGACTCGCACAGCCATGTACAGTCGATTTCAAGTGAAGGTCGTTATTTAAAATAATCGAGAAGTACGTTATCCAGTTGACGTATTTTAACTTCTAATTTCATGATTTTTATTCAATAAAACTCCGTCTAATATGTTTTGGGATCAAATCTTGTGACAGTTCTCAAGTACTCTTGTACTTCCCCGAAGTTGGTTAAGTGATAGATCTTCAACAAGGGCAGATTCAGAATTTCTATAAAGAAAGAAAAAAAAAATATTAAATAAAAATTAACTTTTATTCCTTTGGGTAAATAACTCTAACATTTAACCAAGTGCATCATTCAGCCTTTTTGAATCATGAAACTAATAGATAATATTAGATCAATTCTAGAAAATATATATAAAATACATAATTTAGCGGAGAGATTATGGGTTCACGTATACAAATTTGAACATTAAATTTGCCCCTGATCTTCAAGGACATCTCGTCGATCCATTCTTCCGCTCCTCAATCACATACAAAATTACTTGTGTAGGAGTAAAGCGCAATTGGTCAATTGTACCTACAAATTATATTTCTGATTTCGACTCACCGTATATATCATTTGATCCATTTCAACATATATACACTAAACATTAGGTATCTTCTTCTGACCCCTTGGGGGTAAGTGAGAGCACTAGATCAAATACATCGAAGTTGAAAGCGTTCCAAGTTGAGACTTATTTTATTTATTTCTTGAGGTAATTAGTGTAAGGATGGCCTACAAATGAAGTTGTGCTCACTAGACCATATTGTACATGGCCCTATATATATAGTTGTTAGATGTCCCAGAAACAACTATCATTCCAAACACTTTGTTCTGCTTAAAGAATACATACACACACATTGTATACGGTTAAAACTGGCTATATCCGATTTTTACTATTTGATCAAGATCGGGAGGTTGCATCGAAGGATGGCCTCGTAACGGAACTGACTAAATTACGAGGATAAGGTACCGAGTTCAGAATCGAGGTACCTGTCGAGATCGAGGCTAGTAACGATCGAAGCCAAATGAGACAGACATCGAGCAAGATCGAAGATAGCACAATAACAGAAAGACGAGATATCCGTGGATGGTCGAGGATCATGACGTAAATCTCGGAACGGTCAAATCAAAAATAGTTAATTAGCTAATCATGGGATTTCCTTTGTAATTAGAATTATACCATAAGTAAAATTCCTCTACTATTTAAAGGGGAGTTCTAATCATCTGTAACACACATTGTTCACAGATATCACAGCAATATAATTTTCTTTCTCGTTTATACTATTGTTCATCAGCTTGTTATATTTTAATTGTTCTTACATCAACCAGTTCGAGGGTATCCAAACTCGAGAGCTGAGTTCCATTCCAACACTGGTTTACTTTACTTTATAGTTCATTTCTGTTATTAATCTACATATTTATCAATTGGTATTAAGTGAAATTACATGTCCTTAGAACCACATTATAAGTTTAATTGTTATCCAATTTTAAGGGAAAACAGTTTGACTCCCACCATAGGGCCAAGGATAATAGTGATTGCATAATACTAATTCCGATAACACACACTGCTTTACACTTGTTCTCATAAGAATCTTTGTTTTTAGGATACGCATGTCAAACTCACAAGCAGCGCCTACACATGGCGACAACGTCCTCGGATTTCACGGGAAAAATGATAATATAGCCGCCCCAGGGATCGAGGCGCCTCAGAATGACCTCGAAGGAGAACCAATTGTAAATCCCGTCGATGTCATTTCACATGTCGCCCTAAATGCAAATGTGGGCGTTGATCCCGAAGGTAGCGTACGCAGGGAAATTCGATTAGGTGGTCGAGGTACGCAGGGCGGAGAAGATGGTGGAGTTAGCCTCCAATTGATATTCGAAATGTTACAGGCTCAACAAGCCGCTATAGAAAAACTACTAAATCAACACCGAACACCGAGTAGGATCGAACCAGAAGTCATCCACAGGACCGAGCCTGTTCCGGAAAGGTCGAACGCTAACGAATCGGGGACTGACCCCGTTGTTATGAAAATGCTCGGGGAGCTCACTAAACGGATTGAATCGGGAGAAAAGAAAATCGAGGCAAATGACAAGAAAGTAGAGACATACAACTCCCGGATTGACCAAATACCGGGGGCACCGCCGATTCTAAAGGGTATGGATTCAAAGAAATTCGTACATAAGCCTATCACTCGAAGTGCGGCTCCGAAACCCATTCCGAATAAATTCCGAATGCCAGAAATTCCTAAGTACAATGGGACCACCGACCCTAATGAGCATGTCACTTCTTATACATGCACAATAAAAGGGAATGACTTGGAAGACGATGAGATTGAATCTGTTCTACTGAAGAAATTTGGAGAAACCTTATCGAAAGAAGCAATGATATGGTACCACAATTTGCTGCCTAATTCCATCGATTCCTTCGCCATGCTTACAGACTCATTCGTAAAGACACATGCCGGAGCTAGGGGTGTACAAAGAAAACCGATAAACCGCACCAAACCGATAATCCGAGTCAAATCGAAAAAAAAAAAAGAAACCGATGTGGTTTGGTTTGGTATTGGAAAATAAAACTCGACCATAATTGGTTTGGTTTGGTTTTAACTAAAAAAAATCAAACCGAAACTAAACCAACCCGATAGTATATTTATATAATTTTTAAAAATATTTTATACATATAAATATTTATTGTAATATAATTTATAAATATTTCTTAAACTTTTTCACAGTTTTATCTTTTAACGTATTATTTCAAGTTTAGACTTAACATTCTTGAATGGTAAATAAATTTTATAGCCCATAAATGTAGTAACTCAAATAAATTTCAAATCAATACTAATGTTAACAAAAAAAATTCAATTCAATACTAGGAATGATGATAGTATTGAATAATTATTTTAGTTTTACATTAATTTATAATGAAAATGCATAACTTAGTTTATCTTTTTCTTTAGTGCTTAGTTATGTAATTAATATTAGTACTTTTTAGCTATAATTATTTTAGCATGACCTATATATTATTTTTAGATTATGTTAATTTTTATTATGGCTTGTTAATTAGCAATATTTATTTTATGTAATTTTATTATTTTATCTTTGTTATTAAATATTTTAGTATAATGTTGTGACTTATCTCATATTATTGTGTTAGTTTCTTGGAAAATATATTATATAGTTGTATTTTACTAGGACTTAAGAAATATTTAGAGCACAAATTACATATTTTATGCTATGATGACTTTACCGGAAAAAAACCCGAAAAACCTGAGATTGAAAAATCCGACTTGGTTGGTTTGGTTTGGTTTATAAATTTCAAAACCCGACACCATTGATTTGGTTTGATAATTGAAAAATTCGAACCAACCCGATCTATATACACCCCTAGCCGAAGCAATAAAGATTGCGATTAGGAAGTCGGTTCTATTCAAGGTGAAACAAAAAGACAACGAAATGTTGAGAGAATTCGTATTTCGGTTCCAGATGGAACACATGGAATTACCACCGGTCATAGACGATTGGGTTGTTCAAACCTTTACTCAAGGTTTGAACGAACGAAGTCCGGTGGCATCACGACAGCTAAAGCAGAATTTAATTGAATATCCAGCGATAACCTGGGCCGATGTACATAATCGGTACCAGTCAAAGATCAAGGTCGAGGATGATCAATTGGGGACCCCTTCCGGTTCCGTTTATCCAAACAGGCCCGTCGGCAGAACTCAAAGGGATATTGACAGAGAACCCCGATCGAACAGAGATCGGTACCAACCATACAACGCAGATCGTAGAAACAGCGGCCCAGGACGCAATCCCATCTGAAATAATCGAAGGAAAAATCGAGGACAGAGCTCTCGAGGGCTCATGAGCAAAAGTGGCTTCGATAAACATGTCGATCCCACATAAGCACCATGATTATCAGAATACAACTTCAGCATCTACGCATCAGGTATTGTGTCAGCCATTGGGAGAATCAAAGATACTAGATGGCCCAGACCCCTACAAACCGATCCATCCCAAAGAAACCCCAATAAAATATGCAAATACCATGGTACACATCGTCATAGAACTGAAGACTACATACAACTAAGGGAGGAGGTGGCCCGTCTATTCAACGAGGGTCACCTTCGAGAATTCTTGAGCGACCGAGCTAAAAACCATTTCAGAGACAGGGATGCAAATAGCAAAAATGAGCAGGAAGAACCACAGCACGTGATTCACATGATCGTTGGTGGGGTAGATATTCCACAAGGGCCCGTGTTCAAACGCACTAAAGAATCAATCACCAGGGAAAAATGAACTCGAGACTATGTGCTAGAAGGCATTTATCATTCAATGATGAGGAAGCAGAAGGGATCTCACAATCCCACAATGATGCTTTGGTAATCTTTATCCTTATGAATAAAATTCAGGTTAAACGTGTTTTAATTGATCTAGGAAGCTCGGCCAATATTATTCAATCGAGGGTCGTGGAGCATCTCGGCCTACAAGATCAGATCGTACCCACAGCTCGGATTCTCAATGGCTTCAATATGGCGAGTGAAACAACTAAAGGTGAAATCATCATGCTAATAAATGTAGCCGAAACTATTCAAGAAACAAAGTTCCATATGATCGAGGGCGATATGAGATACAACGCACTGCTCGGAAGACCCTGGATTCACAACATGAGGGCGGTCCCCTCAACCCTTCACCAAATGTTGAAGTTCCCAACACCGGATGGAGTAAAAACAGTGTATGGGGAACAACATACTGCCAAAGAGATGTTCGCGGTCAATGAAGTAATACCGGTATCGGCGCTTTCGTCAATAAATGGATCGGAGTCCAAAGGAAAACATGAAGCTAAATAGCAACCACAGCCACCAGCCTCGACTCAGTTGGAGAAGCAGGGAACGGACGAGGACGATGACTACTGGACCCCTTGATCCTTTTTAATCCCCGAGGATTCTGACGCCACCAAATCGACAGTCGAAGAGCTGGAGCAAGTCATACGGATCGAGCATCTACCCGATCGAAAAGTATACCTGGGTACGGAGTTAACCCCCGAGCTTAGGAAAAATATCATTAAATTTCTTATCAATAATATGGATTGTTTTGCTTGGTCCTACCTAGATATGACAGGGATCCCGCCAGAGATCACTACACATTGACTGAGCTTGGACCCGAAGTTCTACTTGGTAAAACAAAAGAGAAGGCCCCAATCTGAGGTAAAACATGAATTCATCAAGGACGAGGTAGCCAAACTTCTCAAAATAGAATCCATTCGGTAAGTAAAATATTCCGAATGGTTAGCAAACGTAGTTGTAGTCCCTAAAAAGGGAAATAAACTTAGAATGTGCATAGACTACAAAGATTTAAACAAAGCATGTCCTAAAGACTCTTTTCCTCTGCCGAATATCGATCGCATGATCGATGCCACGGCTGGCCACGAGATCCTTAATTTTCTCGATGCCTACTCCGGGTACAATCAAATACAAATAAACCCGGAGGATCAAGAAAAGACATTTTTCATCACTAAGTACGGCACCTATTGTTATAATATAATGTCGTTTGGACTAAAAAATATTGGTGCCACGTATCAACGCTTAGTAAATCGAATGTTCGAAAAATAAATAGGTAAATCAATGGAGGTTTATATTAACGATATGCTAGTTAAGTCTCTGCGAGCAGAGGACCATTTGACACATTTGCAGGAGACCTTCGATATACTAAGGAAAAACTACATGAAACTCAACCCGGAGAAATGTGCATTCGGGGTCGGCTCGGGCAAGTTCCTCGACTTTATGGTATCAAATCTGGGGATCGAAATCAACCCCGATAAGACAAGGCAATTGAAGACATCATAGTCGTGGACAATGTTAAGGCCGTACAAAGATTAACAGGGCGCATAGCAGCCCTAGGCCGATTCATCTCGAGGTCTTTAGATAGAAGTCACAGGTTATTCTCACTGCTCAAAAATAAGAATAGTTTTTGCATAGACCCCCGAATGCCAACAAGCATTGGAAGAATTAAAGCCGTACCTCTCGAGCCTGCCACTGCTTCATACTCCGAAAGCGGACGAGCAACTCTACTTGTACTTAGCAGTCTCAAAAATTGCGGTAAGTGGGGTCCTAGTTTGAGACGAGCAAGGTACACAATTTCCAGTTTACTATGTTAGTCGAACTTTAGGTGAGGCCGAGACCCAGTTCCCATACTTAGAACAATTAGCGCTTGCCCTAATAAACGCCTCTAGGAAATTAAAACCATATTTTTAGTGTCACCCGATATGTGTGGTGACTACTTATCCCCTTCGCAATATTTTGCATAAGCCCGAACTTTCGGGCCGATTGGCCAAATGGTCCGTCGAGATCAGTAGGTACGATATCGAGTATCGACCCCGAACGACCATCAAGTCTCAAATCTTGGTGGACTCCGTGGCCGACTATAAGCCAGCCCTCATACCCGAGGTCGAAAGAGAACTATTATTAAAGTCTGATACATCATTGGGGGTGTGGACCCTCTTCACAGACGGTGCTTCGAACGTGAAGGGGTCCGAGCTAGGCATCGTTTTGAAGCCGCCCGCTTGTAATACAATTAGACAAGCTATCAAAACTTCCAAGTTAACTAACAATGAGGCCGAGTATGAGGTCATGATTGCAAGTCTCGATCTAGCTAAAGGTTTGGGAGCAGAGGTCATCGAGGCCAAATGTGACTCCCTACTTGTGGTAAACCAAGTCAATAGAACATTCAAGGTTCGAGGAGATCGAATGCCGAGGTACTTGGACGAACTACAGGTAACTATATATCGGTTTAAAGAATGGACCCTACAACATTGTGCCTCGAGAAAAAAATAGCGAGGCTGATGCCCTTCCAAATTTGGGGTCATCAGTCGAAGACAACGAGATTAGCTCGGGGACTGTCGTACAACTTTCAAGATTAGTAACCGAAGAAGGCCACACCGAAATCAACTCCACAAGTCTGACCTAGGATTGGAGGAACAAATATATCGAGTACCTAAAGAACGGGAAGCTTCCATCGGATCCTAAGGAATCGAGGTCTCCACGTACGAAGGTCGCACGATTCGCATTGGCCGAAGATGGAACACTATATAGAAGGATGTTCGATGGATCATTGACAATATGTTTGGGACCAGGAGATACCGACTACGTCCTACGAGAAATCCACGAGGGCACCTGCGGAAATCATTCTGGTGCCGAATCATTGGTTCACAAAGTCATTAGAGCAGGATACTATTAGGCCGATATAGAAAAGGATAAAAAAGAGTTTGTTCGAAAGTACGCCAAATGTCAAAGGTATGCGCAGATGATTCACTAACCTGGAGAGCAACTCCACTCAGTCTTATCCCCATAGCCATTCATGAAATGGGGAATGGATATCGTCGGCCCTTTACCATCGGCCCCAGGTAAAGCTAAATTTATTTTGTTTATGACTGACTATTTCTCTAAGTGGGTTGAAGCAAAGGCTTTCGAGAAAATTAGAGAGAAAAAAGTCATAGACTTCATCTGGAACCACATTATATGCCGATTCGGGATGCCTACCGAGATCGTATGCGACAATGGAAAGCAATTCATCGGCAGCAAAGTGATAAAGTTTCTCGAAGATCACAAAATAAAAAGGATCCTGTCGATGCTATATCATCCTAGTGGGAACAGACAGGCCGAATCGACAAACAAGACCATCATTCAAAATCTAAAGAAAAGATTGAATGACGCTAAGGGAAAATAGAGAGAAATAGTGCCCGAAGTCCTTTGGGCGTATCGAACAACGTCAAAATCCAGTACGGGGGCAACAATGTTCTCTTTAGTATATGGCACCGAAACTCTAATCCCGGTTGAAGTCGGGGAACCTACCGTCAGGTTTCGATATGCAACGAAAAAGTCAAATCACGAGGCTATGAATACAAGCCTCGAATTGCTAGGTGAAAAGTGGGAATCCGCCCTCATTCGAATGGCCGCACAGAAACAGCGGATCAAAAGGTACTACAATCGAAGAGCCAATCTTCGACACTTTAAAATCGGGGACTTGGTTCTGAGGAAGGTCACCCTCAATACTCGAGACCCAAACGAAGGAAAACTTGGCCCGAACTAGAGGGACCGTATCAGGTCCTCGATATCATCGGAAAGGGATCCTACAAACTTGGCACGATGAACAGCGAACAATTACCAAACAATTGGAACATATCACTCCTTAAACGATATTACTGCTAGGGTACGACCTTCTCCATTTTCGTTTATATTTTATACTAACCATTTGCAGGTGTTTAATCGAAGACACCAAAGGATTCTTCAAACACAAAGTCCTTAGGTCTGAAAGCACGCTTACACTCTTTTTCCCTTAGACCGGGTTTGTCCCAAATGGGTTTTTCCGGCGAGGTTTTTAACGAGGCAACCATTATTCGTCCTAACTTAGAGAAATTCAACAGTATCCGAGGCTCTTTTACAATCAACCTCGAATACTGGGGGGAATCACCCTCGGATAGTTACAAGAAAAATACTTCGTGTCGACAAGGTCTCGATAGGTAAAGGACCAAACGGTCAAATGAATCGTGTCCATGTAGATTACTCGAGCCCTAATAGCAAAACATATATGCATGTATAATCTATTAAAAGAAGTATTTTTCCTTACCAGATGTTCCATGCCTTAGAGAAATTTATACTTTACAATTTCATACTTATGATCTATTGTGGAAACTGGCTTAAGGACCGATCACAACTGAAGTTCAAACAATTTACCCTATATTCGGGGACTGCCGTCCAAAAAATCGACATGATCAAATTACTAAACCTCGAAATCGTAAGACCTTAAATAGGCAATCCTCGATTTTATAGGCCACGGTCACCGCATCGGGGACTGACACTTCGAATGAGTTCGAAGTATAGCAAGGAAATAAGCATAAGGGGCAAATCCCAAACTAAAGGCTATGGCCAAATTAACACGGTTCAGAGACGTCCGAATTTCGTTATAAAACAAGCCTTCAAATATTCTCATAAACCGGTTAAAAAGGCAACCCGCGGCTGAATTACTAAGGGTCTCGATAATATCGACCCTCGAAAAACCCTAAGGGGTAGCGAATTAATCGAACTCCCAGACAATTTTGTGCTAAGGCATAACAAAACAAAGGATTTCGATAACACCAATCCTCGAAAAACCTAATGGATACAAATTAATCCCCTCCTAAGGCATGACAAATTTTTATGATTAATTTTTCAAGCCTAAAAAAGGAAAAATCCATTTTTTGAAATTCAAGAGCCTAATGGCCATTTTATTTTTTGA
The DNA here is from genome assembly GCF_000390325.3 of Nicotiana tomentosiformis. Taxonomy (NCBI): domain Eukaryota; kingdom Viridiplantae; phylum Streptophyta; class Magnoliopsida; order Solanales; family Solanaceae; genus Nicotiana; species Nicotiana tomentosiformis. The sequence goes on from NC_090813.1 coordinate 85,106,532, forward strand.
GTTCGAGAAATCGTCCTTACTGAACTAAAACCTAAGGGTCATTCTACTTCGAGTTCGAGCAAATACTCACTCGATTTTAAAGACTACAGTGGTCCGACTTCGGTCCAGTTGCCTAAAGTTCCAAACTTGTGAGAAAAATCTTCATAAGGCATGAATGAAATAGAATTTTCACGAGGCAGGAAATAGAATAAAGACAAGTCAAAGAGAAAAAAGATCTTTTATCTATACGAAAATATTTATAAAAACCAATCAGGGTCCCGCACAAAAAATCAAAAAAGAAAAAAGCCTAAGATTCCTAATTTTCCTCAGGGGCAACTTCTTCTCCATCGAGGTCCTCCCCATTCTCAAACCCGCTCTTGCTGCCATCATAATCATCATTATCGGAAGAGGCCAGTGCTCTAGCATCAGCTTCATGCTCTTTAGCCTTTATTATCTCGTCGGTAAGATCGAAACTTCGAGCATAGATCTCCTCGAGGGTTTCCCTCCCAGATTAGCATTTGGCGCGTTCAGCAATCCAATGTGCTCGATTTTGAGCGGCCTCAGCATCGGCCCGGTAGAAGGCCACGATCGCCTCTTCCTCGGCCTTTGCCTTTTCGGCTTCAGATTTGGCCCTTGCAAGTTCGGAAGCCAACCGAGCCTCGAGCTCCTCTATTTGCTTTGCCTGAGCTGATCTCTTCTACTTCAGGCCTCGAAGCCGACTTTCGACCGATGAAAATTGGGCTCGAGTAGCCTCTTTTTTAGCGGCAAAGCGGTCTGTACTTTCTTTCCACCCGAAGGTCTCCGCCTTCATCATGTTGACCTCCTCGCGGAATCGCTCGATCCTCTCGAACTTCTACTGCAGCTGTGAGATTGAAATGTTAGTCACCGTTCCCAAATCGAGCCCATAAGCTTTTAATATTTTCATTACCTGCTCGATCAGGTCGTCTGATCTTGGTGAGCCTTGGCCAACTCGGCTTAGAGGTCCTTGATCTCCTCTTCTTTTTACCTACTGAGAAGTTTAAGGGAATTTCTCTCATCCGTGAGCCCTCGAAGGTCGGCCTCACATCGGCTCAGCTCTGCTCGGGACTTTGAAAACGCCTCCTGATGGAGCGCCAAACCCTATACGGAAAAAAGAAAGGAAATTAGACAGGAAAATAAGAAATAAACTAAGTATGATATCAACAAATGGAGTTGAGATTCACTTGATTCAAGGCTTGTTGAGCCTCATCGAGGAGACTCGATGCTTCACTCAGGTCGGTAGCATCCTCGACCCCAATAAAGTAACCATGAAAGAGGTCCTCCCCTCCATGGGCCCCGTCTACTTCGGGAGTCCTCATAGCTTGGGCCTCCCGAATTGCCTCATCAAAAAACATACGGATAATCGACAAGTCTCCAATATCTATTGCCCCAAGTGAGCCACTTGGAGCGTTCTCCTCACTGCGAAGGGCCTCGGAGCTGGCCTCTTCAAGCATACCTGCCCTTTGCTCATCTCGGCGGGAGGCATCTTCGATCTTCGTCGACTCGGGGACTTTGCCCGAGTCCTTTTCCAAGACCCCCTCGACTCGAGGCGAAATCTCTTCAACCACCACCGACTCAGCGGCCTTTGGGGCCTCGATGGTTTTCTTCACTCGGGCCACCAGGTCCGAGCCATCGTCTTCATCTTCTACTTCTTCCTCCCTTAGCCATTGAATCACATCTGCAGGCAGGGCAACAGTGTCTTTCTTCGGCTTACGAACTGGATTCTTCTTAGGCTTTGGATCCTCAGAGGTTGAGGTTAGTTTCCTCTTCTTATCCTTCGCTGGCTTCAGAACCGGGGTCGAAGTCTCCTCCTCACTAGACGGGGGCCTCATGACCGCATCCTTGCCCAGGCCTGTACACGAGAAAATTGAATAAGTAGAAGAAGGGCATCTTAATCAAATCATAAAATACACAAAAAGTGGGCTTACCATGATTCTTGGCCTCCCATCGACTCTTTGCTAAATCGCGCCATGAGCATTCGGCATATGTAGAGGTCGAGGCTAGGTTCCGAACCCAGCCCTCGAGGTCGGGAATCGCAAGGGGCATCCAAGTGACCGCTACATCATGGAAACAGACATCAATGAGAAAAGACAAAGTAACAAATAATACATGGAAGTTAATAGTGAGACGGTACTTACGATTCATGTTCCATTTCTCAGGAAATGGCATCTTCTCGGCTGGGATTAGGTCTGAAGTCCTCACTCGAATGAACCGTCCCATCCAGCCTTGATCCTTGTCCTCGTCTATGCTCGAGAACACACTTCGGTATCCCGACGTTGGAGTTTTATTAACCCGTCTCGATAGAGGCGAGACTATACAATTTGATAAGGTGATCGAGGGTGAAAGAGAGCCCCTCGACTTTGCTCACGAAGAATCGGAGCAGAATAATAATTTGCCAAAAGGAAGGATGGATTTGGCCTAGGGTTATTTGATATTGACGGCAAAAATCAACGATGACGGGTCGAGGGGGCCCAACGTGAAATGGTAAGTGTAATCACTTAGAAACCCTTCCATATGGGTGGTGATATCTTCTTCGGGGGTCGGGATCACCACCTCTTTGTCCTCCCAGTTGCAGTCTTTCTTTACCTGCTTAAGGTATCCCTCAGTTATCGAGCATAAATACTCGATATTTTCTCGCATCGACCGGGAATCGACGAGGCTTTATCGGTCTTAAAATCAGAGTTTAGCGCGCACCCCCCAGGAATGCATTCCTCAAGATGGGGTTCCACCGGCGTTTTCTCACCGGTTAGTTGAGAAGATGAAGCAGCTTCTTTTTGTGGTACCGTTTTTGATATTTTTGCTATTTTTGTATATGTTTGAAGAAGAGAAAGATAATAGGACTTGACGTTTGAGAAAGGATTAACAACTAAACCTGAAGATTTGTAAAAGGGAAGAACTTAAGAGATATAAAAGCTTTGGAGATTAGAAGGAAGTGAAAGTAAAGTTTGAATCAATGAAGAAGGGGTCTATTTATTGGATTCACGACGACGGTTCAAAGGCACTAGTGGCCGACCACCAACTGACACTCACTAATGACTTGGAAAACTGTACCGACGGGACGTTTCGGTCACTCCCGTCGCTTATGTCATGAGGATGATGTCATGACATGTCGAGGTAGAAAATTGAACGCTCAATTCGTTTCTTGTCATTTCACTCCAAAAAACGAGAGGACTATCTGTATACGGTTAAAATTGGGCCCACCCAATTTTACTATTTGACCGAGACCGGGAGGTTGCATCGAAGGATGGCCTCGTAACGGAACAGACTAAATCATGAGGATAAGGTACCAAGTTCAGAATCGAGGTATCTGTCGAGATCGAGGCTAGCAGCGATCGAAATCAAATGAGATAGACATCGAGCAAGATCGAAGATAACACACTAACAGAAAGGCGAGATGTCCGTGGTTGGTCGAGAATCATAGTGTAAATATCGGAACGGATCAAATCAGAAATGGTTAATTAGTTAATCATGAGATTTTCTTCTGTAATTAGAATTATATTATAAGTGAAATTCCACCAATATTTAAATGGAGGTTCTAATCATCTATAACACACATTGTTTACATATATCAAAGCAATATAATTCTCTTTCTCGTTTATACTATTGTTTATCAGCTTGTTATATTTTAATTGTTCTTACATCAACCGGTTCGAGGGTATCCAAACTCGAGGGCTGAGTTTCATTCTAACACTGGTGTGTTTTACTTTATAGTTCATTTCTGTTATTAATTTTCATATTTATCAATTGGTATTAAGTGAAATCACGTGTCCTTAGAACCACATTATAAGTTTAATTGTTATCCAATACATATATATGTGTGTATTCTTTGACTATGAGGAAGGGACCATTTTTCATAATTTCTTGAGTTGTAGACCACAATTTAGGACTTAGGAAGCTTTAAACATTAAGGTAGCCAGCCATGCATGGAACCTAAAGCTAGATCCAAAAAAGGCCGACACTGGAACGTGTTGTGCTGCTCTTTGTATTTTCGGATATGCGGAAGTTCTCTTTGCTTTGTTATTTATTTAAAACTTCCATATATTATCATCAACATAATATGTAAGCATCAACCTTGTTTAGTATATACGTAATTAAGCAGAACAAAGTGTTTGGAATGATACTGTCTCTTGTGTTTTCAAGTCGAAATCAGTGACTTAATATTTATACCTTCAACGTGTATATATATATTACACTATCAGTACTACAAAAGATTTATTCTACATTTTGTTCTTTGTATGCTAGTCATCCTAGCCCTAATTAAGATTGGCCTATGATTGTGATGAAATTATTCTTGATGTGGCATAAGTTCAATTTGCTAAATAGTGAAGATTCGATATCAATTTCATGTATTAGGCTCTGACCATACCTAAATGTGATAGCTAGAGACTATTTTGCACGAAGATTACACTAATAATCCTCTTGGATATGCTCGCGAAAAGAGTTAAATCAAGTTCATCATTTGAATATTCAACTGTAGTGTCACAAACTTAATTGTGTGCGGGAAAATGGGTATATATGAGTTCAATTGCATCGATCGTTCTGCTTCTACCATAAGTGTGTGTGTGAAAATTGTCATTACTATCCATAATTCCAAAGAATTTAGAACGAAATCAAATCCAGAATTCAGTATTTAAATGGATCTTTCTCCATGTAACAGAAAAGTCACACCAAAAGTCACTTGGCCAGATTAATTTGTCCAAATTCCCGCAAAAGAAAGCTGATGTGCCATTTTATTTCAGTCCACATAGATTTTTTCTGGGACCACATGGACTTAAATAAATAATACAAAAACTAATATTATAACCCAACCCGAAACACCAGATTTAAATTAGCCGCACGCTAACTAAATCAAAGTTAATCTTGAAGAATTTTCTTGCGTCCACTCGTGCAACTTTGAAGCACCACTTTGGTATGGTTGATTTTCAGAATAATAAAGTTTAATAATACAACTTATCAGCCATATTATCCGACTCTTGGTTATACTCGAACAGAAAGAATAAGAGGACACTGCTGTCTCTGTCTAAAAGCTTGATTTAGATAAGAAATGAACGAGAATTGGAATATTCCTATCATATCTAAGATTTTTTCCTGCACATTTTAAAGGAAAATTCTTCATCATTGTATAACTTGCAAGTACAATCATAAAAAGGAAACAGTTATGACCATTTAAACAAGAATAAATAATAAGAAAGTTAAAAAGGTATAGTAATTGATTTGAATATTGTGTATGATCTTTTTACCCATGGTTTTTCCATAACTTAAGACGGAAAGGACCACGGTTTAGCTACATGAAAAGGGGAAATAAATGAGGAAATAATTATTACTGGGGTCAACATATGTCGGGTTGGTTCAGATTTTTCAATTATCAAATCAAATCAACGGTATCGGGTTTTTAAATTTATAAACCAAACCAAACCAATAAAGTCGGGTTTTTCAATCTCGGTTTTCCTCGAATTTTTTGGGTTTTCGGATTTTTTTTCCGGTAAAGTCTTCAGAGCATAAAATATATAACTTGTGCTCCAAATATTTCTTTAATCCTAGTAAAATATAACTATATAATATATTTTCCATGAAACTAACACAATAATATGAGATAAGTCATAGTTTTATACTAAAATATTCAATAACAAAGATAAAATAATAAAATGACATAAAATAAATATTGCTAATTAATAAGCCATAATAAAAATTAACATAATCTAAAAATACTATATAGGTCATGCTAAAATAAGTATAGCTAATAAGTACTAATATTAATTATATAACTAAGCACTAAAGAAAAAGATAAACTAAGTTATGCATTTTCATTATAAACCAATGTAAAACTAAAATAATTATCCAACACTATCGTCATTCCTAGTATTAAATTGAATTTCTTTTATTAGCATTAGTATTGATTTGAACTTTGTTTGAGTTACTACATTTATGGGCTTTTAAAATTTATTTACCATTCAAGAATGTTAAGTCTAAACTTGAAATAATGCGTTAAAAGATAAAACAGTGAAAAAGTTTAAGAAATATTTATAAATTACATTACAATAAATATTTATATGTATAAATATTTTTAAAATTATATAAATATACTATTTGGTTGGTTTGATTTCGGTTTGACTTTTTTTAGTTAAAACCAGACCAAACCAATTATGGTCGGGTTTTATTTTCCAATATCAAACCAAATCAAATCAAACCACATCGATTTTTTTTTCCGGTTTGACTCGAATTATCGGTTTGGTGCGATATATTAATTTTTTTTTTGTACACCCTTAATTATTACAATATGCACTGGATCTCAAAATTATTGGAAAGGTCCCTGCAATATCTTTGTCTCTATGATATGATCATATTGTTTGATAGACATAATGCCATCAATTTTCAAGTGCATTAAATATTAGTACTAGTATAGAACGTAAGGTAATACTTACACCAATAATTTCAAGGAGTGCGGTGGGACAAAGAGATTCTTTCGTTTTTAAAAAACTCCTAACGGGAGTGTTTTTCCATTGATTTGCTTTTATACCACGTAAATTCAAATTAATCGAATTAATGAGTTTCGAATTTCGAATATGAAATAAAAAGGCATAATAGTAGCAAAGGTACTACTCAATTGTCAATTCTTGGTTTCTTTATCTATAACAAGAAAAATGTTTTATTAAAACTAATATGCTATTTAGTTTATAGTTAATTGCGTCATTCAATCAAATCCACAGTAGAAAAGAAAACACTACAAGGAAGAAGTACAGACACGCATGCTACAATTGCTTTTCATTCTGCCTCATTCTCAATCAAACTTTTTAGGCAAAGTCTCATCTCATACATTATAAAGCTGTCATTCAGTGTTATATATTTCCATAAATAAGATAAAAACATATGTACAAGCTAAGATTAAAAGCTACTATAAAGTGATAGAGGATGTCCCTATCCCACTTCATATCATGCATTTGTTTAATTTTCATTTGTGTTTTTAGGCAGAGATGTCTTTCTCTTTTCCTGTTTTCACGTTTGTTTCCTTGTCAAAGATAAATAAGGGTTTCACCTGTACGTAAAACCCATATATAAAACACACTACAACAAATGTGAAATTTAGCTACGAAATTATTAATTACGATACAAAATTTGTCACTAATTGTTCATTGTTCGTGACAAAAATAATAATTTGTCTTTAAATATATGAATCACATACTTTTAGTGACGAAACATAAAAATTCGTAGCAAAGTTTCGTCCATTAAAGTTTCCCACTAAAAAATGAGTTGGCGCCATTTATTGAGTAATATTAGCCACAAATTTAAAGTTATTGATGACAAATTATTTTGTCACTGATGATGTACTCAATTAGTGACGAACCATTATTTGTCTTAGAACTATTTAACTTTTGGACACGAAAAATTTTCGTCACAAAATATATATTGTTGTAATAGTGACGAATTAGAATTTGTAGTTAAACATTGTAAACTTCAGCGATAAAATTTTATATTTAATTGTGACCTTAATTTTTGTCACTAATAGTGCAAGCAATTAGTGACAATTATTTTATTGTCTCTATTTAATTTACAATTCAGTCACAATAAAATTTTGTCACAAAATATGTAATTTTAAATGGCTACGACTTAACTTTGTAGTTGAATCATGCAATAATTGGCTACAAAAAAATGTGTAGTTCAAAATCAAAAACTCATACTTCGTATTTAACTATAAATCTGAAGTTTATGCATGCATGATACATATACTTACTTCTTTACGACTAATTTCACTTGTGATTGAAATAACCATCTTATCAAAATTATCAAGTTCGAGAAACTCAAACCCCCCTTTGTCACGATCCGAAATTTCCATATTCGAAATCATGATGACGCCTAATATTTCACTTTGTTGGGCAACCCAATAGAATATAATTAGCCATTTTAATAAAATTTTAAATTAATTAATACCAAGAAAACAAATGCGGAAGTAAGGTCTGGAATGTAGTGAATAATCCATATTAATAACAATGTCTAAATACTATCCTAGAACTGGAGTCACAAGTGTACGAGTTTCTAGAAAAATACAAATAAAGGTCTGAATAAAATTCAAGTTGTTTGAAATATAATACACATCTGAGACAATATAGAAGGGGACTTCAGAACTGCGAATGTTGTGCAGTTATATTTCAAGTCTCCACTGGTAGCTGTATCCGGGCAAATCTACGGTACGCCGCTAGGACCAACTCCGAAATTTGTACAAGAAGTGTAAAGTGCAGTATCGGTACAATCGACCCCATGTACTGGTAAGTATCAAGCCTAACCTCGACGAAATAGTGACGAGGCTATGACAAGACACGTACATAAACAATTTGTACAATTATATACAAATACGAAGTAACAATAATACAATAAATAATAATTTATAAATTGGGCGGGAACATGCGAAAGGGAAGGATATAATAATTTCAGCAGGAGAAGTGTCAATTAGCAGCCAATTAATGTATCAACAATAAAACGAGCAATTGATAATATAAAAATGGCACGACACCACCCTTCGTGCTTTTACTCTCATTTGGCACGGCATCACCCTTCGTACTTTTACTCTCATTTGGCATGGCATCACCCTTCGTACTTTTATACTCACAATTGGTACGGCAACAACCTTCGTGCTTTTACACTCACAAATGGCACGACAACACCCTTCGTGCTTTACACTCTGTGTATCAAATTTGAAGTCATTCTAGATTCATTTAATATGTTTTGGCACGAGATTTGCAAATTGAAAAGTTTAAAACTCAAAAGTTCGAATCGAGGTGTGAATTGTAATTTCAGTATTGTATGACGTGATATGGGACCCTCAGTAAGTTCGTATTATGTTACGGGACTTGTTGGTATATTCAGACGGGGTTCTGAGTACCCTGAGTGTGATTCGGATCGAAATCAGATCAAATTGTGAATTTAAGCAAATTCTGAAATTTTGCTGCCTCTGATGTAATCGCACCTGCGAGGGTCTTGGCCGCAGGTGCGATGCCACAGGTGCGACGGAAATTGCGCAGATGCGAGACTGGGCTGGCCTGGGGTCTTCGCAGGTGCGGCAATATTGCGCAAAAGCGGATGTCGCATGTGCGAGGGGAATGTCCACAGATGCGGAACTTCATCTGGCAGCCTGGCATCGTAAATGCAAGTCCGTAAATGCGAAACTTTTATCCGCAGATGCGAAAATGACTAGGCAGAGCCCATAAATTCGGAAGTCGCCATTTTTACTCATTTTTTAGTTTTAAATCTCGAATTTGGGCGATTTCAAAAGGGATTTTCATGACTTTGAAGTGTGTAAGTGTTCTATAACCAAAAGTGTTTATATTTCAAATTCTTATATGGTGACAAGCTACTTCTTCCACCCTTCAAGATTTTCTTCTTTATTTAACCTTCTCTTTCTACCATATTCTTCCCAAATTACAAAAAGTCAACCCTCCCAAATACACTCAATGTATCAATCCAAATTATGCACCAAGAATAATAATTCAACAATTAATTTTGTCGATAGCCGTAAATCTTTAATCTTTAAGGATAATAAAAATAAAATATCAAAGGAGGATTCGAATTGTTTAAGGCCATGAAATATGTGGACAAGAAGGCTTGTAAAGGTCCAATTTATGTTGGTGGTATATTGCCTTTGAGAAGCAAATTTGTTGAGCTTGACCATTTGAGAACTCCAAAAATTCATCCAAAATAGACAGAGAGCATTACTAGATAATCGAGCACGGCCAACAAAAGACTGTGATATCTGTGACCGGCCGGATGTCAGGGCGTGAATCTCGGCACGTATTGGTAGAGAACCGACGATTAGTTAAACATGAGATTTTTACCTTTTATGTAATTGTACGTAGGGTAAAACTCCCATATTATATAAAAAGAGTATGATTATTCATTAGAGATACAGTAACACGCACATCAAGACAATATAATCTTATTTTCTCTGTTATTCATAGTTCTTACTTTTGTTCATCAAATCATCAGTAACGTAAGACCGGGATCGAAGGCAGGCATTTCATTAAGTTGTTACTAAGTTCGGGATTACTCATCTTGATTGGTTTGACAATTTATTACGTCCTTTATCTGTTTGATCTAACGCAATTTATCGTTTGTATTGAATTAACCCATGTATCATTAAAACCACTAACAAATTTAATTGTTATCCGTTTTTTAGGGTAAACAAAAGCGAATGTAAGCTTTTCTTTTTTTGAAAAAATAAAGTGGTATATATTTGTCTTTCATTGTTTTTACCGATTTAAAATAATGTGTTAGATTGGACAAAATTATAACTTCGTTCAATATGTTCTTTTTATATTTACATTAGAAATTGTTAGGACTAGGGTGAATTCAGGATTTCAAGAAGATTGATGCACTATTATGAAGATATATTTCTTAGATATAATTTCATGGCTTCAAACTTTAAATTCTTGCCATTGAATCCATTATTATTATTTTTTTGAAATTATAGGTTCAAAATTAATTTGTTTAGATAATAAATTTTTACGATTTACATATATCTATACTTTGTGCCGAAAAAGTTAGAATGAGTCAAAATTCATTGACTATATGCTACATCCTCTGTTGTTACTAATTTTATATACACATTTAATTTAATTATATAAAATTTTACAGTGACAGAATAAGAAAAGTAATTTTAATATGACCTTGAAAATTTTGAAAGAATAAATCAATGAAAAAGAAAGAAAGAAAAATAAAAGAGTACTTAATAAAAATGCAAGAAGGGATACTAGACAAGACACTTGAGAGATCAAGCTCACGCTTAAGAACTAAGAATAAATTAAGATTCAAGGAGTGCGAATGCAAGTTATTTGTTCACTGAATTCAAGATTATCATTCGTGACAATCATATAGACTCAAGATCAAGTTCAAAGGTCTCTAAAATTATTTTATATCATTGAAAAGAAGAATCGGAGGAATTATAGAGACTGTAATATTTATAACATTTAAATAAAATACTATACTTGTTACAATATGTGCCGTCTTGATTATTTCTTGACGTAAATTTATCGGCCACATCTAATTTATTAAAATTATGAGGGAAAATTCGTTGCTAATCCCTTGCAATAAATAAAATATTTATCTCGTAAAAAGCTATTACAACAAAATTTTATCGTAGTTCTGTTGTATAACTTTGAATTATTTTTTCAAAATAATTGGCCATAATTCCATCATTATATTTGGTAAGAATTAACGCGAAAAATAATTTATCTCAATATTTAAGGAAGTCATAATTATGGGAATTTTACATGAAAATATTGGAGGGAAGATAAAATAACAAAATTTAACTTTCAATTATTTTATTTTCCCTCCAATATTTTCGTGTAAAATTCCCTCTCTCATCCATTTCCGCCCTATAAACCACGAACAATCTCCTACTTAGATAAGTTTGAGGTATCCAACTCAAATACAACTACATAGACTCCAATAAGAAGGAGAAATTCGTACCATTTATTTTCTACTTCTTCTTCTTTTTCTCCCAATTGCTTTCTGTTATCCCAATTAATGCCATCCACATCCAACTATCGCAGGTGCCATCATCCCCGACCTCTATAACCAGGTAAACCAACTCCTCTCTTTGGTTTTGACTTTCTTAATTTCTCTACCTAATAAAATTTTCTAACAACATTTACCAATATTCTATTTTTTAGTTTATATGCAGGAGTTGAATAACACAAGGAGCAACTCCACAATCCTTTGCTGAGAAAATTGTCTTTTGTTATAATTGAGGGACTTAATTTATGGCTTAAGGAAGGAATTCTTGATATTCTTTTGATGAGGAGGTTAATTTCTATTGATATAGGGGTTTTTTTCTAAAATACTTTTTTTGTTCTTCAAAATTTTTTATGTAGGGTATATTGTATAGTTAACGATTTTGTATAGAAGTTACTATCTCTTTCTTATTTTATTATTATTGATTCACTAATTAAAATAATGAAATCAAAAGTATTTATAAATTTTTTTCTTTACACACAGGTATATGAAGGTCTAAAAAGTGTCTGGAAAGATTGTAGATAAGGGACGCTGCATTAGCACATGAGGAAGCAACATGCTTGTCTTTTTTAGTTTACCATTGTTCATGTATTTCAATTAGACTTTTTATGCTTTAGTTATTTCACTTTATTTACTCAATGAATTTGTAGTCACATGTTTATCTTACAATAATTATAGATGTATTAGTATCTGATTTTGTATGAATTTTTGGTATTACGTTTTCTATTTTATTTTTGTGATGTTTTAAATTTGCATAAGCTAATTTTAAAAAACTGAATAGACATGAAACTAATAACAAACTATTTAACTATAGCGATAAATATATATATGCAATTTCTCGCAAAAAAACATTTAGTAACAAAAAATTATTTCTCCAGAAATGGCCTTCATATTAATAATATAAATATATTTTAACTACAAATTAACTTAATATTTAATGACAATTGAAATTGTCACTAATTAAGACAATATATAATGACAAATTAGTCTTATCACTAATAGTATCATTTGTCGAGACACAAAAATAGTTTTCAACTACGAAATTGTTTCCTTCTCGGACAAACAAATTTGTCGCTAATTTATCTATTTAGAGACGAAACTTTTTTTTTGTACATAAAGCATAACCATTTAGTGACAGAATCACATTCTTTTAACTACAAATTATGCATAGCTTTTAAGACAATTGACATCGTCACCAATTAAATGATAATTAGTGACAAAATAGATTCGTTAGTATTAAAGATCTTTTTAGCGACGACACAATGCTTTTAACTACAAAAATTTTACACTTTTTATGACAAACAAGTTCATCATAAATACTATGTATTTGGAGACAAAAAAAGATTTTGTAGTTAATATAACTTTATTTAGTGACGAAACATAAAGTTGTCGTTGCATACTATTAGTGACGGTGTTTTAGAGACGAAAGTTTGACAAAAAAAAATTCGTCACAAAAAGCATTCTGTGACGAAATATGAATTTTAGGTGACAGAATAATTAATCACTGATAATGAAATTTGTTGTAGTGACATTTTGAGTGAATGAATGAATAGTTTGGAATTTAAGAACCTTATCCATTGCAGGCTATTAATATTCCCTTTGAATTATGTAGCTTTTGTAGATTAAAATATATGCCTGGGTAATTTCATCTTTTACTATTTGAGGTGAATGAAGCTTTGACCCTTTTCCTCCTTTGCTTTTATTAGGTAGTTTTAACTTACAATATAGTCTATCCATAATAACATTTCAATATAACTGTCAATCAATATAAAAGTTAAATTTTTTTTTGGAACAAATTTTTACATTATGTTATAATTTGTCTTCTATAACAACACTTTACTATATCAACTAAAAAAATATTAGAACAAACAAGACTTTTATAAAGAGGTTTGACTGTAGAAATTTTTTTTTTTTTTTTGGCTATTTCCTAAATTTAGTTGGTAAGTTCAATATACTAAGTACTAACATTTTGTTAGGTGGAAATTTTATGAGGTGTTAGAACCACAAGTTTTAAGGGTACTTCCGGTATGTAGTTTTTTTTCTTCTTAAACTTAATATGCAATCAAATATCGTCACGTAAAAAGAAACAAGAGCAATGCTAATTTGTATTCATTAACTTAAAATCCTAAATATGCATTTGTATAATTTGTACGACACAATGTTCTGCGTCAACAAAGTTTTAATGGATTGAAAACATTTCCAAAACTATAGGAAACGTCGACGAATCTTCTACTATGTAAAAAAAGGTCAATTTCTCAATTATAAGAAAAGGTATAGCCGTATGGGTGATTAAACAGGGAAAGCACTTAGCTGGAGAAATAATGATAAGTTGGAGTGTTCGAATCGCACTTGTACGATGACTATGGAATTTTTCGAAAGTTGTCATTTGATTCCAAAAACTCAACTTTTAAGGCGGCGGGATTTGCAATATTAAGCTCAATAATCTCACTTTTTAAGATCTCAGGTGGATTTCCAATGCCGACATTAGCTTTTTTTTGCATCTAATGCTTTCCATAGGGATTTAATTACGTAAAAGATGAATCTAAGGGCTTCTTAATATATGATTACCTTTAATACTAAAAAGGAATTCCTTTTGCTTGTGGCCGATCAATGGCCACAAATTTATTATTTCATTACTAAACAAATATTTCAAGAAATGGAATACCCTTTCCTTTTTCCGTATCAGGTAAAGGTGACACTCTCCCTAACTTTGTATTTCTTTTCCATCACGAAGAAATAGCTTTTTCAAGTAAGAGAAAAATTCAATTAAAAAGCTCATATAATTGACCTTAATTATATTTTCAACTGATGCCATACTGTTGGTCGATTGATTGACTGATCGTGCATTATATTTTTCTACGTGAGATTGTTAATTGCAATATATTTTGGTGACAAATTGCACATGGAGAAGTCTAAAAGTGTAAGCTATGTTTTGATTAAATATATCAAATTTAGCTGATGAATATATATACTTGAATCTACGCTAAGCTAATTAAATTGAGCTACTTTGGTTTATGACCAAATTTGATATATTTAATCAAAACATAGCTTACACTTTTAATTAACTCAAATTAGCTTATCTTGATTCAAGCAAGTATTGGCTAGTTAGAAATCTGAATTTTAATGGAATTTTAACGATTATCAATTATTAGGAGTTAAATACGAGAATAATGGGACTTTTTGAATATTAAATATAACATATTTATTACAGATCATGGGTGAAAATATAATTGCAATCAATCATATTTAAACGCCAAAATACCATGTAAATGATCCCGTATTTTCTCTCTCTTTCCATAAACTAAAAATTACCGAATATCTCTAAGAATTTCTTCCTATATCGCCAATTTATGCCATCTTCTTCTACCCGGATTATTGCATTATTCTCAACATACTTTTGTTCTTCAATGACACAATAAAGACGGACTAATATGATAAAATACAACATTAATTTATTAGAATATATACCATTGTCATTTGTACACAATCTATATATACAATGGTTGTAAAATTTATGTTAAAATATAACATTAATATACTAGAATACCAATGTCATTTATAACTTTTAAATACCATCATTATACAGTGAATATATATATTTATTCCACGTTTATATTTAATTATTCACAATTGGTATATATATAAATTGATATCATTATGTTTCAATGTGTTGGAGAAAGAAGTGAATGGAAGGGAATGAATGTGGATTAAAATCTGAAAATGCATTATGGTGAGATGAACAGCTAGATTATAGAAAGTGAATAGTAGTTAATACTAATCCTAGAGAGAGTTTTTGGTTGGTATATGATATGTTTCCATATTATTTTGCTGCTATATTTGTTAATCAATTAATACTACTAAGATATTGTAATTATTCACTTTCCACGTTGCTAGTAATGAAACTTTCCCATTTTCAATCGACTTATTTTTTATCCGTCTGAATGTAACCTAATTTTGATGCACCTTAACACAATAACGAATAAAGAATGTTTTTTCAGGAAGAAAAAGGAATGAATTCATAAAATGTAGTTGCCACGTAAAGTAAAATTGTATAATATCTATTTTTTTTTAAAAAACTTTAACCATAGCAAGTGATCGAGAGAATGGCGTGCATGGAGAAAAGTAGATGCAAAGAAAAGCAAAGAGAAAGGAACACTTAATTAGGTGCAACCCCACCAAAAGAGAGAGACAGATAAAACCATAATAACTAGGAATTGCCCATTGCCAATTGCCCATTGCTAAAACATTCTTCCAAATTTGGTAGGGGTCCATCTGGATGTACACACATACATCATCCACGAGTCCTGTTCCCACTTTATATTTTATTGTTTATTACATGTAAAACATTTAATGAATTTATATTTTTATATACTGATAGAGTGAAAGAATTTTTACATAAATAAATTGTCTAAAAGCTAATCTCGACTATTTTACTTTTGGCATACTCATTAAGTAAATATGAATTTCTAGAGAAAAAAAAGGATGTATTCACTAAATTAACCTTAATTAATTGTTACTTTAACACATTGGAATATTTAAATAAGGACAAATTTGAAGAAAAAAAAAATCATTCTTGATTATATAAATGGACACTTATTTTGGACTAAAATAAAAGGGTAAAATGATCACTTACTTTGGACAGGAGAAGGGGCGGATTCATAGGCGTACTTACGAGGCACGTGAACTCATGATCTTTTTGTAAAATTAGATATTTTATATATATATTTTAAAACTCATGCTCCAAAAAAATTGAATGATGCACTTGATTGAATGTTGAATTATTTATTAAGAGCTATAATGATCAATTCTAGCTAAATACATTTTTTTCTCTTTTTTTTAGCGGTGCACCGATACACTATAACTATGTTCATAATAGGTGGAATTGGTAATCCAAGAAAATATGGTAGGTTTTATAACATAATAAAAGTATACTTATTATAGAAAAATTATGTGTACCGTAAATGTATATACGTTAGTAAATATTTTTAATTAAATTTAGCGGATCCTTTATCATTTCATTCTGTTTTCCGACCCCTCAAAGGCTATAAATACCTCTCTCTGGTACACTCTTTTCCACTCACAACAGAAATAGCTACTAAACAAACAGCAAAAGATAACCAGTAAAGATGGCGAGTACTTTCCCAGTTGTGGATTTGTGGTTACTTCAAACTGAGAAAAGGGCTGAAACTATGGATAAGATCAAAGATGCATGTGAAAACTGGGGTTTCTTTGAGGTAACATTATATTAGTCTACAATCTTACACTTTTTCTTTTTTAAAATTTTATAAATTGTCTTGTTTTCTAATAACTTATATTTTTGTCTGTTGTTATATATGAAGCTTGTGAATCATGGGATTTCCCATGAAGTGCTGGACACTATTGAGAAGCTTACTAAGGAGCATTACAAGAAATGCATGGAGCAAAGGTTCAAGGAAATGGTGGCAAGTAAAGGTCTTGAGGCTGTCCAAACTGAGATTGATGATCTTGATTGGGAGAGCACTTTTTACTTGAAACACCTCCCTGTTTCCAATCTGTATGAAGTTCCAGAGTTAGAGGATAAATACAGGTTCAAAAAATTCAATTTTTGTCCCTTTTTTAACATCCCTTTTCACTATTTTTTATATTTTTGACATGAAGAGAAACTATGCTAGATAGCTCCAATTATCTGGGATTTGTATCACTTCAACCTGCATCCTTTTTAACATGACGTAGGACCACAACTAAAATGAGAGCGCTTAATTACTGTTCCAAATTTCAAACTCAAAGAATTTAGCCTATCCTTAAACCTTAAGTATCAATATTTTTTGTATGGCTCTGCTTAAATTTTACCAACTTTACATTTTCTCATAACAGAAATGTCATGAAGGATTTCGCGTTGAAGCTAGAGAAACTAGCTGAACATCTTCTTGATTTGCTGTGTGAGAACCTCGGGCTCGAGCAAGGTTATTTGAAGAAAGCATTTTATGGCTCAAATGGTCCAACTTTTGGGACCAAAGTTAGCAACTATCCTCCTTGCCCCAAGCCAGAACTGATCAAAGGCCTACGAGCTCACACTGATGCTGGTGGCCTAATCCTGCTTTTCCAAGATGACAAAGTCAGTGGTCTTCAGTTACTGAAAGATGGCAATTGGATTGATGTCCCACCTATGAAACACTCTATTGTCATCAACCTTGGCGACCAGCTGGAGGTCTGTATTTTTAACATGTTGTAGCAGTTAATCTGGTAAACTTTATATGTTACTGATCCTAGTTTTTTTCATTGGTTGAAGGTGATAACGAATGGAAGATACAAGAGTATTGAGCACAGAGTTATTGCTCAACAAGATGGCACTAGAATGTCAATTGCTTCCTTTTATAATCCAGGAAGTGATGCTGTGATATTTCCAGCACCAGAGTTGGTTGAAAAGGCAGAAGAAGAGAACAAGTTGAAGTATCCCAAATTTGTATTTGAAGATTACATGAAGCTGTATGCAGGTCTCAAATTCCAGGCTAAGCAACCTAGGTTTGAGGCTATGAAAGCCGTGGAGACTACTGTCAACATAAGTCCAATTGAAACTGTTTGATAGAGTTTCAGAAGGGATTTTGTTTATGCATTAATAAGAAACTAATCAAGAGGGTTAAAGAGGTTAAGATTTTTAATGGGTTGGAGTTTGTGTTGTCCTTAATAGTTAATTATGAAAGAAGTAAATTAGTAGTAAGGTTCCTGTGGAACTTGTGTCACTTTATCTGTCGTTGTCTCTTGTCTGGTAGTGAGCTGTCCTCAAGTTGTTTTCTAAGGGGTATATTGTAAAGTTTCCTTTTTTACTTTAATAAAATCTATGCTATCCATAAACCCCTTTGCATTCATCACTTATTATTTGAGTTTGATAGGATGAAGAAATTTTACATTAAAAGATAATTACAAATAAATTTTAATAACCGACATGGATTAGAAAGATGCTAACTATAGTAAATGACTTACTAAAGCAGATAAAAACTACACTGATAGTATTAAAATATTTTATAATGTCCGTGCATATATGTTACTCATACCTCAAGCCGAATGAGTTACAGCACATCTGATTTAAAACCAGAAAAGGACTCTAAACTTTGTTGAATTATTTGTTTCTTTTTTCCTTTTTATCATGACTGTCATTTTCCAAGGATTCTCAGTTGATCATTTATATTGACACCGAACTGCGCTGATGTTAAAAGGAGAAAAATACAAATAATACTATAGATACTCAACTGCTCTGTTTTACCTTTTTCTTTTTCTTTCTCTTTCTGCATTATCTGTCGATTCATTGACATTTACTGTGTATGCCACTTCCCAGCTGTTTATGATAGATAATTACCAGCTTATATTCCCCTACGAAAGCTTGGGGCACTTGGAAGGAAATTAGAAAGTGCCATTTAATCCGAGTTATGTTTAGGTAATGGAGGATCTGTTAGGGAAGTAAAAGTACATCGCACTCAAAGTTCAAAAGACTGAAAAAAAGGAAACAGAAGTAAACAAAAGCCGCTGAAAAGAAGAACTTTTACGCCAAATAGAGAACTTTAACAAGTGTTTTAGGAATGAGTTAACTTCTATGCACTAATAGTGAACAATTCTTTCAAACCATCGGATTAAGACGGCCTACAATAATAGAAAATTATTTATAGTTATCCCAATTTAGTTCTTAAAATGCATTACATAACTTTCTATAACCTGTTAAAATACACTATTAGTGTAGAACTTTTTATATAGTCAATATATATAGAGGTGTCGAATGGACGGGTTTGGCTGATTTTAAGTGGGTCAAAATGGATTGAGTCGATAAATGGGCGGGTCATGAGTAACTTCGGCTGAGGGCTGGGTTAAGTTGGGCTAAATTTTGGGTCATAGCCCAACCTGCCCAATTCTTATCGAGCTTTAATTAATGTGTATTATTTTCTTATAAATTATTTAATTATCAAATAAGACTCTTTTCTTTTATTATTATGGTCATATATAGCATATCAAACAAAAAATAAATTATTTTAAAGATATTTTAGCAAAGTTATTCATGAATCCATTTGAGCTAAAAACCAGCCCAATTTTAGATGAGCTGAAATAGGTTGAGTCAAGATGGATTGGGTTCAACAAATAGACGGGTCAATAACCAACCCAACCAGAGTCAAATTACTACCCCTAGTTAAATCCATAAAGAATATTAACTGAAAAGCTCTTTGGTGTATGCTTCGTTGGACTTAGTAACCTAAGATTTATTTGCAGTATTATAAATTTGGTTAAATGCAAGGAGTTAGACGTTATTGTGCTGTCTAACACTTTTGTAATCCTTTGACAGCTAAATTTTCAAAAGAACTGGAGATATCCATATTAGCATCACTCTTCATTCCTTTTCTCAAAAGCCCCACTTGATCAGGGAAAATAATAAAAGGGCCCTTAGTGAACCGATCCAGCGCAAATAAGAATTAGTCGGACCAGTAAATTTTAAATACTGTATGATTAACCGAAAAATACAATATGCAGTAATAGTTCTTGCCTCTGCGGGAAAATGAGCATTGAGGTGAATAGAATGCACAAACATTTATGAGAAGGTTATGTGAACCTTTTCTTATATTTTCTGGTGGTAGAAGCAGCAACAAATATCGACTGGACTTTGTCAGAAGTAAAATATATTCATAGTATATTATACGATATAATAGGTCAAGCCTAATGGATTCATAAGGAAAGATACATAATTAGATCTTCAACAACTTATTTGAGATAATACTACTGCAACAACCGAATAAAAAAAATCAAAGGTTCAGACTAGAGAAATAAATGCTGGCAAATTGAACCCCTTAAGGTTCTGGTTTAATCTGCTTGGTTCAAATTTAATGGTATGAAAGCCACTTGAAATTCTTGGATTAGCACAGGCTATGGAATGTGGGAGCATACTTCATCTTTCTATATTTCAAGCATGGAATCAAAATTTTGAAGTGCAAATTTTTCGAAGAGTAAGAAATGAAAGGCGCAGTTAGGAGGAAAGCTTAATCAACAGGATATTATCCTATAAACACCACACTAAATCAAATTGCTTGTCGATTAAAAGAGAACTTGATAAAGGGTTCGAAAATCAATGTCCAAACAACTAAGCAAGAGCAACAAAAGCAGTAGGTTTGCAATAAATCAATCTTAAAACATGACTCCGAAGCAGATGTAGCTGCTATCTAAAAGTTCAACCATTAGCATCTAAATTTCAACTACCCAAAAGACTAGCAAAAATGGCATTTGTCTTCCGCCATGATACTGACATTGAAATCTGAAATCAACTTCCAAAGGAGAGCACAAATAAAAGGGCGAGAAAGCAGCATGAAATCAGATTCATGTCTCTCAGTTCACGAACAAATGCTTGATAAGCTTCACTTTGAGAACAAATATCTGCACTTTGTTAATGGTTTCAAACAGTGAGCTGCATCTATCATAATAACTGCAGAATTAAATGTAGGCAAAAAATTCTAATATAATTTTTTCATAAAGGCAACTCAATATAGAAAAATTAGTGTCAGGTTGACGGTCAAAAGTTGTTGGCACACGTACATAAGCCAGAACCTTCAGAGAGAGAACATTATGATGCCAGTTCTCCACCAGCGATGAGAGGAAAGACTTACTGATACCAACTCTTCTAACAGGGAAAACCTTCTGTTGCTCCAATTTAGACACTTGCATGAAGAAAATGCCAATACATGTGATAGCCAGTGCAATCCAATAATACTGAAAGAAGGTCACTTCCCTAAGCTTGACTAGCATCACTCTTGTGATTTGCACTTTCGTCAGTGTTGGCCTTTTGGCTAAGATCAAGTGTAGCACTTTCGTCAGTGTTCAGGCTCTCAACCGTTTGCTTAGATCCCTCTGTAGCTTCCTCATTGGAACAATGGTTCTTCAAAACTGTTGATATGTCACTCTCAGAAGCTCCAGCAAGCTTGAATCGCTCAACTGCTGTATCGAGGTTTTTCTTCCAACCAGCCAAAGCCAACTTACATTCAACTTGAGATCGTTCAAAGAGCATATTACCCCAGAATAAATGTATCTGTGATCTCATAACAGCAGCTTGCTCTGCGGCCTCGTCAGCTGAAATTTCGGCTGACGCCTCACCTTCAGGACCACTTCCCTGCTTCTTCCTTCTCCTTAATAGTTCATCCTTCTTGCTGGCACTAGGATCCTTTAGTTCCTTAGCTCTCTGCTCCTCCAGCTTTTCCCACATCTCTGTTGCCGCTTTCATTTTTTCTTCTGCACTGTCAAAGAGCGCAAGAGTTTCCGTAGGATCCCAGTTTGATAGGTCCTCTTTCTTAGCCAAGATAAAGGACCAGTAAAGTTTTGCCATCTCAAATTGCTGCTGCCCCAACGCTAGCAATCCCTCATAAAAGTCTGGTTTGATTAAGAGTGCCTCCTCATACTTCTTTCTGGCCAGAGAATACTTTTCTTTTACCCAGTCATATGCTGCTTGTAGCTGTGTAGCCATCATCTCCTTTGAAGCAGAATCATCAATCGGAATTCGTTTCCTTGCTGCGCACATGTGAACATTTCCCCAGTTGAAGAAAGCAAGAGCAGCCACTTCCTGAAATTTCAAGGCAGCCTTGTCAAAAAGAGCTTGAGCCTCTTCACTAGTCACAGTCTCCTCAAGGGCTTCAGAGCAAAGCTCCATCCCGAGCTCATGCAAATCTATGTGAGCATCTGGATCGATGCCCACATGAGTTCTGAATAACTGAGCAAACTCGAAAAGCCAGTCATCCATTTCAACCTCCTTGCAGTCAGGATTTTCCGTTGTTGCCACTTTCTCTTTGGTAGCGTCCTTCTCTGCCATGTTGCTCTCATTATCCACAGTTTCAACCACAGAATCACTTGTTGAAGAATGGGATCCACTATCATCCCCTTTACTCGGTTCGCTCTCGACAAGCTTCTCCTCTTCCTCTTCCAACAAAGCCGGCTCCTGTTCAGGACTCACCTCAACGACATGCAACCTTAGCATCCCAATGGAGTCTGTTTTATCAGCGTCGGGGTCTTTTGGTAGTAGACCATCAACCCAAGACTCTGCCGACCTAAGCTCAGTCGTACAGGTAATAGTTACTAAATCACCATCACTGTCCTTATATTTAACAAGAACAGACTTTGACATTGGGAACCGTTTGCTAACAATATCCCTCAACACTCTAAAGCTGCAGTTCACAGGCATTTCGGCAAGCCTTATATCATGATCATAAACAAGCTTCAACGGCCTCCAACGAATCGCAACACCTTTGGAATGTCCACGAACAACATTTGATACTGATAAAGATGCCTGCTCTCTTTGGTCATCCTTATTGTGATCTGGACGTGGTTTGGAAGGACCATTTGAGGGCTTCAAAACAACCTTTGGCAACTGAACTTTAGGTTGAGGACCATTTTCAGCTGGTGTAAATTGATATGGCTTCTCTGGCTTATTAGTAACTGATATAGCTGAAGCCCCAGCTGAAGGTGCTGGCTTCTTAGACATTGGCCGAGCAGGTAAGCATGGTCCTAAGCCAGCAATAGGAGCCGCACCCACTGCAGAAGCACCAAGTGCAGCTGGAGATGGGCGGCTCTGGAGGTCCTGTTGGGCCTCTGGACGAGGACCAAGTGCCATTCTCAATCGTCCAGCAATCTCCAAAGCATCTCGGTGATTCGGATCAGCACCCAATAGTATCTGCACGTCTTGCATCGCCATTTCATACTTCCCCACAGCCTCAAATGCACGAGCCCTTCGTAGAAGGGCCCGAACATAACGAGGCTGAACCTGAAGTGCCATCGTACATTCAGAAATAACAGAATCATAATCAATGGGCTTCATTTGCATCAAACAGGCCGCCCTATTGCTATGAAAAACAGCTCTTTCTGGGTGTGTCTTTGGGGTAAGTTTGAGAGCACTCTCGTATTGTTGTAAAGCACCTACATAATCCTTACCCTGAAACCTTCTGTTTCCCTCTTCTTTCAGCTCATGGGCTCTTTTTAAGAAAATTGATGAGTCCAAATCAGCACTACCATTAACAACAACAGGTTTATCGTTCTCCCCTACAGCCACTTGATTCTGGTTTTGATTTTGACTAACACCACCCTTTTTCTTCCTACCACCTGATTTCCCCATTAAATAATTCCTATAGGAACTTGTAAAAAGATTCAATCTTTACAACCAGTGAGCCAAAATAAACCACTTTTTTATGCTGTATAAATCAAGAATCCTTCATACAAAGCTGGTGAAAAGAAATGAGAACAGAACGAACTACTTACAGATATGAAGTTCACACCTTTGGTGCAGAATTTAGAATTTTCTGATTGAATCTTGAAAACCCAGAAGCTGAATTGAAGAATCGGATGGGTTGGATGAAATGGGTGTTTGAGGAGAAGCACTGTAAGGGGTGACAAAAAGGTTTTGGGTTTGTAAACCCTAGATAGATTGCTCGGTTTGGTGCTTGGATTGAGTATCCAATTGTAGGCCCCACTACTTAGGTCCCGTTATATGAAACCATGTGAAGGTTGATCAAATTCTAGAATCATCCAAATCTTTTTCATTTGTTACGATGATAGCATTCGAATTTTCTTTTTTGTAACCGTTTATTAACATCGACCCAACTAATTAACTTAATTAGTGCCTACTAAAAAGATAAAACACTTCCAATATGTAATAAATTGTAACTCTTGAAATAACAAGGAACTTATAAAAGGGGAAAAGAGCAGTGAAACCATATGACAAAATTAAAAAGGATTTCGCGGTTGGTTTCACCTTTGTTCGGGGACGAGTCACGCTGGAGGGTAAGTGTGGAGAATTTTAAAAAAAAAAAAAATTGGTGATCCTTCAAGTAAACCACTTTAATATCTCATAGTCACATATATTTTTAAAATTATGGAAAATAACTAATTCAAATAGTGAACAAAAATTTAGAACTTGTAGCATGTTTCGCATTCAAGAAAGAAAAATAAAAAGACAAACATAACACAATCCGTGAGTATATCTAAGTAAAGTTGTATTAACTATATTCTATGGTAGACATTGTGTGTTGATAATATTTTCGAAGATGAACTCTTTCGTATTTACTTGAAGATCTAAATTTCTTGAATTAGAAAAAAGAGTAAGGTAGACCCGAAAATATAGACCATTTGAGTTTCTTCAAAAAGGTAAAACGTACTCTAGGTGGAGTTTGTTACAAAAATAGGTAAAAGAAAAAGAATCAGCCAAAGGCTTCTTGAGTAGGGGTGTACAAATGAAACCGACAAATCGCACCAATCCGATAAGCTAAGTCAAACCGAGAAAAAAAATCCGACTATAGTTTGGTGTTGGAAAAAAAAAAGGCGACGATATTTGGTTTTAATTAAAATAAGTCAAATCGAAACCAAACCAACCCGACATTATATGTATAGAAGTTTTAAATATATTTAATACATGAAAATATTTATTGTAGTGTAGTTTATAAGTATTTCTTAAGCTTTTTCATAATTTTATCTTTTAACGTATTATTTCAAGTTTTGACTTATAATTTTTGGATGCTTCAATAAGTTTTATAGTCCATAAATGTTAGTAACTCAAATAAATCCTAAATTAAACCAAAATCAAATCAATACTAATGATAATAAAAGACATTCAATTCAATTGTACTATGAATAAAAATAGTGTTGGATATTAATTTTTTAGTTTTTTCATGGTTTAGGTAAAATGCATAACTTATTTTTCTTTTAGTGTTTATTCATGTAAATAATAGTACTTATTAATCGTACTTATTTTAGCAACTTATTAGTAATTTTAAATTATGTTTATTTTCATTATGGCTTATTAATAATATTTATTTTATGCGATTCTCATCTTTATTGTTGAATATTTTAGTACAATGCCATAAATCATCTCATATTTATGTTATTTTATTAAAAGACACCTTGTATAGTTCTGACTTACTAGGATTAAAGAAATATTTGGAGCACAAATTTTATGTTTTGTGCTATGAAGACTTTATGGAAAAAAAAAACAGAAACAACCCGAAAAATCCGAGAAAAATCGAAATTTAAAAATCCGACTTTTATTGGTTTGGTTTGATCTTTAAATTTAATAACCCGATATAATTGGTTTGGTTTGATAATTAAAAAATCCGAACCAACCCGACCTATTCATAAGTATCTAAGGATAACTTTAGATACTTTTCTTTTCAAGTGTTGAATAGTGGAGTAATTTTCTTTCAAATTTCAATTTAATCATGTCTAAACGCCTAAAATTCATGTTTTTCATTGACTAATTGGTGGCTCTATATTTCATTAGATTGATTGATTAACTGGGGGACGAAATAAGTAGGAGCTCAATGTATAAGTGACCATCTTAATCTTGTTAATTTGACCAAATGAAATTCAATTTTGTAAAATGCTGAAATATCCTTCAGTATCATATTGTAGGCTGTTCATACATTTTCTTAGTGTTTGGAACAGCTATAAAATGTGTTAAAGGAAGCTACACAACAAAAAAAAATTACGTCTCCATCTCATGCAAAATCAATTGTTTCAAAACAAATCCAGATATTTACAGTTATTCTCTGGAAACAACACTTACAAGTTATAAGTGTGTATTAACCTGTTTATATTTTCATAATAAAGTATCCAGGGCGGGGCACACCAAATTTTATTTTATTACTACGTACTATGTTATTCTACAAGAGCAGAAGCTCATGAGTCATGAGCATGAAATTACAATATTTAAGTTCATGAGAAGGAACACATTTGAACAATTGAGGGAAGAAATTAGGGAAGACCAGAGATATGCTTGTCAGCTTCTGCTAAAACTACAAGGAAGAGCTACATTTTCTGTTGCTTCACTTCGTCCACACATTTATTTCGGGGCTGATTCAATATGTAAGGCTCAACCTTTGCAGCTTTCCTTGACTTTGTGCCTTTGCTCTAGCGGAATGAATATTCATACCACGCTTTCTTTCTTTTTAAGAATCCCTTTGTTTGCTGGCCACTTCTTAAGCATTCTCTGAGTATTGGCAACTACATCAGACTCCTCTCCTCTCCTCTCCAAGCCAAAACAAGTGTGTGATCTCAATCAGGTCCTTTATAGCCCCTTCCATCCAAACAGTTGACTCATGCTCATCCAGTCAGGGGCAATTCTAGTTCTTTGCAGAACCTAAATCAGATGCTCACCTGGTTACTGGAAAATTTACGCTAATGAGCTAAAGCAAACAACAGAAGGAAACCAGCTACATGCAAAGGCGGGTTCGCTGCTCTTCTCTTTCCTCACCGCTTAGCCTTGAGGAATTGGTGCCCCTTTCTGCTAAGCATCTCTTATAAGGAACAAAGCCCTTAATGCGCTTGGTGGAACTTGCTCTTCGCACCAAGCTAGAGGTTTCGCTAGGTCTAGAGGATAATTCTTTCCTCACCTTCTCTAGTGGATGTTGGCTACTCTGAGCTTCGACATCCATATTTTTATCTCCACTCATTTCCGTACTTACTGGTTCAGTGTTAGAGCCAGTGGAAGATCCTTCTTTCTGATTTTGTTTATCTTCCAGATTGTTGTCATTGAAGATGGGACGCCCCTTTATTGGAATTGGGTTAAGAACTTGAATGCAAGGAAATGAAACAGATGCACATGATGATCCCCATGGCAAAAGAGTGGCAGAAGCACATCTAGTAGGCCATTGGTTTTCATTTTGTGATGGCAAGTAATAAAATGGTGGTGGGGTTCCCATAGTTAAGGTACTTGACACACAATCTGAATCAGAAGCAGTAAATTTCATTGGCATTATGTTCCAAGACGCTGTTGGCAATGCTGCTTCATCATTCACGTCTGTCTCTATTTTGCACGTGCCAGAAGTTGGACAGGGTCTCTGAGATTCAGTGACTAGCACAGTTTTACCAAATAGCTTCAGACATGGAGTAGAAGACGTCTCAGCTGAGCCTTCTTGCGGAAGCAACTCTAGTTTCTGAAATACGAATCAAACAGGAGAATTATAAGCAGTGATTTCAAATGAAATTTTTTTTGCAGCATCATGGAAACAAAAAAGAAGCAGTAGCAAAAGCAGTTGTACCACGCAAGCTTGGTTTTCTGGATTTGTACTAGCATTTGCTTGGGCAGGCGTAGAGCTATCTTGTAGGATGAAATTGGGCGGTTCAGAAAGTACAAAACCATCAGAATTTCCACCACCAGCTGATGAAACAGGTGATGCGCTACCACTGCGCTTACTTGAATCCCCCGTGCCAAGTGCATCCGAACCATGTGCAGACAACACAGAAGTAGGAGATTGGTTCTCTTGTTCAGACATAGACATATTAGGTGAGATCGACCTCGTCAATTTCTCAGGGACTAGGGTTCCACTTTTAACTGGAGTAGCCAATTTACGTGGATAAGGGTGCATTGGTTTTCTTTTAGGTCGAGGAGGAGGGATCTCTATGGGTTTCACAGAGCTTGCATCACCACTATTAGATTCACGAACAACCTGACCACCATAAACACATTGGAAATCAACAAACGCATTCACATAACAAATTAACCCTTAACGATGACTACACGCCTTAGAGCCATAAAAGAATATGACTTACATCAAAAGGCGGCATATAGATATAATGGGGGTATATAAGAGCAGTAAACCTTGGAGAAAAACTTCTGAGCATGGCTCCTTATCTGTACTGCAGTTTTTGTGCCCACATGCTCTGAAAATTAATCAAGACCATTGTTAATATGCGATGAGTGACAACCAAAAGATGCCTCTAACAAGCCATTAATCTTTTCTGTTTCTACCTTCTATACGCCTCCATGCCCTACCATACAGCTTTATAGCCTCAAGGAACTTTCTGTGCTCTTCTTCTGTCCACCGTTCCCTTTGCTTTGAGATGGTGTATGCTTTCCTGGCCTATTTTAAGCCAAAAAGAACGATGGACAAGACACAGATATGAGAATTGTATGGAAAAAAGTAGTTGACACAGAGAATGTGGAAAGCGATAAACCTTGGGAGCATATTCATCTGCAGAAGCAGCCTGCTCTTTCAGCTGGATGCTCCTTGTTGATGATGCTCCCACATCAGATGAAATTCCGTTCCAGCTGGAACGGATTGAGTCCACCCCGCTTTCTCCACTTTGATCCTAAAATGACGAAGAGAGAAAGATGAAGCTTATCCAAAAAGAACTCCAAATACTTCAATCCATTGTAATTTAAAGAGGATCATGTCTACTGGCTATAATGTTGTATTCCCAAGTTTGCCAAAGTTTAAAGTCAAATTACTTCACATGTTGCAGTGTATTTGCTTGCAGTCAAGGTGAATTATAAGTTGAATACACAAGAACACGACAAAATAAGAACATTCAGTGTTGTCTAGCAAATGAACGATCCATTCATCAGAAGCAAAAGAATGAAATATTTGTATATGACTAAATATTGAAACTAACATATAGAACTGACAATCTTACTTCCCATCTTGATGTTTAACAGTCTTAATACATTATCTCCTATCAAATTTGTGTACGAAGAAGTCTTTGTAAGCATATAGCCACTAGTTTAAATTCTTTTAATACAAACACATGAACAACAGAATAACAAGTGACAAACTATTAAAACCTGCAAACTTCTTCTCCTATTTTCTCTATTTCAACAATCAACATTAATGTCAAGCTTGCCGTTGATCAGTCTGAACTGGCGGAAACACAATGCATATTATTATACTACTGGACTAACATTCTTAAGCCCGTATACAACTTTGGTATCAAAAACATAGTTCATCCACTATAGATTAGTTAGGCACTACAGTTAAAACAAATTGCAGTTCAACCCCCCACCCAACAAAAGAAATAAAGCAACGGCAACATATTCCACCGAGGACATCTCTGAATTAAAAATGTTTAATACTACCTAATCTAATTCATCACGCTAGTATTAACTCTTCTCCAAAACATTCAACTATCAAAATTTCACCAACTCTTCATCTATTAGAAAATTCAAAATCTTTCAACCATTATACTTTTAAATGAAATCCAACTCTAAAGTTAGTACTACTAAGAAGCAAAAAACACCTATTTTAACCATAAAGAAAACAGAGAATCACACAAGATATCATCTGAAAATTACTACTACTATACAACAGCAACAAAAGCCCAGTGTAATCCACAAGTAGGGTCTGGAGGGGTAGTATGTACGCAGCCTTACCTGCGAAATTTTCGATAGACCCTCGGCTAAAGAAGAGGGAAGAAACACTCATAGCAAGACTATATTTAGAAAACTAAATCGAACATAGCAATAGAGAATATGATAGCAAGTAATAGCAAGACAATATATTTAGAAAACTAAATCATCTTAAAAATACTAGAACAAGAAAAAAATTGTCACACCTGATCAGCCATTTCTGCAGATGCCATCAATTTTATCTGAAGATGCTAAAACTCCTCCACAGCCAAAATCACCACCAACTGCTAAAATCTCTAAGCACCAAAATATCCTGGGAAAATCTATCCTCACACTTTCCCAAAATAGGAAGAGATAGAGAAAAAGAACCCCACTTTTTACTGTTTAGCCAATCAATTCTCTTCAGTTTCAGATCCCAAAAATATCAATTGCCACTCTCACTGATTCACAAAAAGTCATCCAATACTCCTCTAACTCTGTTAACACACAGCAAATTCACCACTACGAGGCATTAACTTTCCCCATTGAAGATCAAACCAATTACCCTTTTCACCAAAGCCAAGAATCAAAATCCTTGATTCAAACATAAACTCAGAGAAAACCCAAGAACCAGAAAATTCTACTACTAATAAAAATTGCTTCAAATTCAGAGAAATATTGGTCTCATCAATAGCAAAGAACACCCTCAAGAATGAATAAAGTTGGACACTTTAACAAAAGAGTCTGTTTATAAACAACATAGGAAGTGAAAAAAAATGATTTTTTTAACCAATAACACCTCAAAGTCTCGATCTCGCAAGCTGGTAGTCTAAAAACAGAGTGCGCTGACACAAAAAATAGAAACTTTCCCAGAAAAAAAAACAATATGAATTACAGTTTTACAGAACAGAAGTATACTAAGAGTGTAAAGATGAAGAGGAAGAAGAAGGAGAAGCGACAAAGGCAAAAGATTGAAACAAATATTTTTGGGTTAAAAGAGAGAAGAAGGAGAAGAAAAAGGAGGAGAGAGGGGGTGCCACGTCAGAGGGTATAAATGGAATTCTCCATTTGTGTTTTAAAAAGCTCGAGAGTTTAATGGAATCTTGTGGCTCACGTTCAAAGACACCCCCGACACGTGGCTCTGCTTCTTTTTCTTTTTCTTTGAATTTTCGAAATCCTTTAAGATTATTTTTTAAAAAAAAACAAATTAATTCTATGTTTCGAGTTTGACAGAAGTTACTCGCGAGTTGCCAGTTGGAAAAGGTACTCGCTTTTTGGCGTATTCCACGTGTCAATTTGTTTCTGGCTGAGCATTTTTTATTAGGGGTGTTCGTGGTTCGGTTTGGATCGGTTTTTCCTTAAAAAGAAACCAAACCAAATAAGTCGGTTCTTTAAATATTGGAACCAAACTAAACCAATTAAGTCGATTTTTTATTGATTCGTTTTTTGTCGGTTTTTCGGTTATTTATCGGGTTTTTCTTAAATATGAGACATACACTACCAAACACATATTCTGTCGACTACATTTTCAACGTAACACTATCAAACCAATTGTTCTTTGAGAAATCTATTATTTACCAAGATATATTGATGATAATTGAATCAAATAGTGATGAATACTTTAAGTACTCAATTAAAAATCGATTATTTTTAACATGAAATAAATTCTTTTACATAACAAAAGAAAACTACCAATCAAACTAGAATGTAAAGGAAAATAATTAGATTATTATAATAGCAAAGGACTAGACTAAAAATACAAATGATCAATATGTATCATAAAATTTTAGAAACTTTATATATGTGTGTGTGTAATAATAAATTTAAACAGCTACTTCTATATTCGGTTTGGTTCGGTTTTTTCAGTTATTTTTTTATTAAAACCAAAACCAAACCAAATTTGATCGGTTTTTAAAATTTAAAACCAAAACCAAACCAAACCTAAAATATATCAGTTTTTTTGATCGGTTCGATTCGGTTTTCGATTTGGTTCGATTTTTCGGCTTTTTATGAACACCCCTATTTTTTATTTGTACCTATGTGGGGCCTTGTTTTGACACCTTACTCACTTGTCCACTTTTTGGCTCCTTTATTTTTTTCATAGATAATTTTTGGATTTATTTTTATTGGGAAGCATTTATTAAATTACCTTATAAATATTCTTTTGCAATGGAAAATTTTAGTACAGTAGTACAAAAGTGAGGGTATCCATCATCCTTAGATATCAATGTTATCCCAATTGTTTGTAAAGTGTCTATCAATAAACTCATGAAAACACAATTGTTCTTATCCTAATGAATTCTTTGATTAAGGTAGCAAAACTGGTAAAATTAATTTTCTAGCAGTATTTGATTGTGTTAAGGTAACTGATGTGATAGATTGAAGATTACAAAACTTGCATAATTAAGATGTAAGGTAGTTTGATTTACCTATTTCTATTTGACGAACAAAACTTAATATAAAATAATTATAAATTTATTTACCTGTAAAATGGTACAATTAAATTTATATGTGATTTCTAGACAAGTGAATTAATTTGATCCTGAAATAATAAAATAATCGAAAAATTATGCAATACTTAGCCTTAAGATATAGACGAAACAGCAGAAGCAACAGTTCCGGGAACAGGATTTTCAGGCACAACAACAGCGAAATCAAAAAGTAAGAAGATAAGATTGTAATGAGCTTTGAATATAATGTAGTAGAAGTTTGCCAGAAAATTCTTCCTCTTTGCAATGATAACTGAGCTCACTATTTATAGTTATCAAAGAGATCCTAGGATCGTGCCCTTCTTTAATGTCAATTATGAGGGGCATTGATGAAGATGTAACAGTGAACATAAATGCAAAATTCCGTGTAACGGGTAATTGCCCTTAATGCTATGAAATATTCTCTCTTAAATGCTACCGGGCGAAGAGCATTTATCAAATCTTTATGAGCGTTATTCTTTCCGGTGACAAACGAAATAGTTGTCTTCGGTCTTTGGCCATACCCTTGTCTTGGGTTCTACGTATCCCACGTATCATAGCATATTTTACCCTATACAGATAGTCCTCCTGCTTTCCAGTGACATAACTTTGTGTTACCGGGAAGTTGATAGAAATACTCTTTTGGAGGGAATTACTATAATTCCCTCTGAAGGCTTCTGACGGTTGATTAGATGCACGTCTCTCTGCATTTAATGCCTCGAACACGCGTCATCCATGATTCAGCATAACTTTTCCGATTATCGAGGTAATCATGGCCATGAATTTAGCCGCCAAAACTTTTACTTATATGTATCAACTTCCTCTCTTATACTTCATAATTTTTCAAACTTCCCTTATCTAACTTGCATCTTGCTCTTCATCTTTTCTCTAATTCTCTTCAAACAAAAAATCCTTTCTCCTTCTTCCATACAATGGCTTCTTCCTCAAAGCGTACCGGTTTTTCAAAAAGCAAGAATCATCCCTAGAAGTCTTATTACCACAAAAGACTTTGAAGAGAAATTTCCTACTGCTAACTCTCGTACATGGGCCGTCAGTAGGTATCCTTCTTCCATACGTCCTTCTAGCATTTCTGTTGTGAAGGAAGATTGTCGCTGCCATGATTTGGATATTACTGCTCCTGATCTATCAGAGCAAGTCACCCTACCCAAGGAGAATTTTACATATTTTTACACGTATCCTTTTACTTTAGGTGCGTTCTCTTTGAGCGGAGAGCTTGACCCCGTGATTGCGGAGTTTTGCCTCCGCTACCAAGTGTGTTTGGCACAAGTAAGTCCTTTTGTATGGAGGACGGTTGCTTGCCTTCGACGTTTGTGCCAGGAGACTGGAGAAGAGCTAACTTTAGCTCATATGATGAATCTCTATTCTCCCAAAATCTTTCGCGGGGGAATGATAAACCTCTTCAAACGTGGCCACCATGCTCTATTGTCTAGCATGGATGATGACAACGACCATGGATGGATGGAATGGTTCGTTGCAGCTGCCACCAACGACATCATTCCAGCAACGACTCCATCCTTTCCGGCCACTTGGAACCGGACTTGTAAGCTCTTTGTTTAGTATTTCTCTTACTAAATATTTTTCTATACCCGTATTGATCCTCAATCCTTCGCCCGTTTTAGCAACTCGATAGATCCCACCGGTGGTTGAAGGTTTGGATCGGTGGGTACAAAAGATCCTGGACGTTACGACGCCCGAGACTCACTTGTGGAAAGAACTGGCCCCTAAATACGGGTGGAAGGCCAAGAATCATGGTAATTCAAGCTCACCTTGTTTCAATTTTTCATGTGAAGAACTTGATTGATCCCTTCTAATATGTATATGAAATTAAGTCTACCCGCGGGCTCTGTTGTTGTTCCCGAGGAGGACGTTTTGGCTGATCATGCTGATGCAGCGAGGCTGCTTCAGGAGGTGCTTACTCGAACAGGTGGCTCTGGGCCTTCTTCGGGAGCAAATGTTTCTTTACGGAGTTCCCGGCCAGAAGACAAACAACCAAAGAGAATACGCTCATCTGCAGCCGGGAAAAATAATAAGAGGGCGAGGACCGATGCCCCCTAGTCATCTCCGGTAGCGATGGTGACTGGTCCTCCTTCCAGGCCGGTCATAGATATTGTGACGATCGACAATGATGAAGAAGCTAGTGATGAGGGAGCTTATCTACATAGAAGATGACTATCCTCATTATCTCAATAGGATGCTCGACCTGTTGAGAGAGTTACACTAACCGAGAACGATGCCTCGACACTTTGGGGAGAGTTTGATTTGGTAGATAATGTCAACACCCATTTTTTGGGCCCCAATTGTTGTGCCCGATACTGCGGGACTGAATACCGGGTCCCTGCCATCTTTGGTTGGCTAGTATCCTACAACCAGCACTGCATTTGATGCAGTTGCTTCTCACTCTTCAACTCCATCATCTCCATCTCCATCTTCACCAACACCAGCAACTGCTACATTACTTCCATCTTCATCCACTTTTCACCAGCAATTGCTACATCATCTCCACTGGCTGCACCTGACCATGAAAAAGGTGTTCCTCTTCTACAATCCATAGTTCATGGGAATTTAGGACAAAATTATGCTGTCCCTTCTGAAGATCCGCAAAGAAAGAGGAATGTTACTCTTTTGGTCTTATTGGATGCAACTTGCTATCCCGGCTGATGGAGCTTGCTAATTATCTGAAGCTTTTAGCTTCAGAGAAAGACTGGGAAAAGATTCAAGCACTCTCAGGAGAGTGTTTTTTGAACAATGCCATGCACAATGCCGCAACGGTACGTTCCTTTCTTCCTTTATTACTCATTCTATTTTTGGGTATGCACATACCCTGAATTTTACCCTTCTTAATTTGTAGGCCAACTTTCTTGCTTCTGAGGGCCTTCAGAAGTTGAATCGTGAAAAGGAAGAGATTACCTCCACACGAGATCAGCTTTTGGCAGAGCAAGAGCAACATGTTGCTCGCCTTTCGTAACTGGAAGCCAAAGTTGCTGAGGTTGTTGTATTGGAGGCTCGTTTGCGGCAAAGCGAGCAAGAAGTGGTAACCCTTAGCCAAGTAACATAATTTGAAGAAAAAAGGGCTCAATTCGAGAGAGAGAAGGCCCATTGGGTACGTTCAGAAGCTCAGCTCCATGCACAGTTGGAAGAAATGAGAAGGTACAATAGAGAATACCAGCATGCAGATTTTGATAGGGAGATAGCTCAGGCGATACTCGAGCAGGCTAGACTTCGGGCTCAGTTGGAGTCAGCCTTAGATCGTGAGGGCCACATAAGGGAGATAGCCACCACTCGCCAGCAGCAGTTACAAGATCGAGACCAGAATTTCCAGTATTTCAAAGAGCAAGTTCATAATTTGGCTGTTTATACCGCTCAAAGTTATGTGAACTGCCAAGGGATGGATTATGAGAAGTTTTTGGAGCATGCACCTACTTTTGCCCGTCATCTTGCAGCAGAGTTAGAAAGGATGTACCGTACATTAGGGGGTCAACCAGGGCAAGCCCCACCATGAGCAGATGTTCCAGTGTTTGAAAGCCAGAAGATTGTGGAGTTGAATTATAGTCGTAGTTGTTAGAACTTTTTATGTAGTAGTTATGTTTTAGTTTGAGTCATTGTTGAATCTTTAAAATCGCTGTCTTTTAGTCTTGTCAGAGTCTGGTAAGTTATTTTCAATATAATGTCCTTTCTGTTATTGTATTATTTCGTTTTGTTAAAAAAAAATATTATTGTTTTCCCCTGAACTACGTAATGGTCTGATTCATGCGGCGTCATGATACGTAGACAATCCTCATCGGATGCGATCATAACCATAATTAATCTTTAAAAAAATGATTAAAAAAAACCGTTAAATTCAAGATGAAAATAAACCAATAAATCAATAAGCCGGGATGAAGCATAAAGCCTTCCAAGATCATTTTAGAAATGAAAATGGCATTAGGTGCATGACATATAATGTGTGATTAATATCTGCAAAATGCCTAACTCTAACACGTTTGTTGTTTGTCATTTTAAAAGATAAAGTAAAACAGAGGTGGTTGGTTTGTGGTTTAAACTGGCAACTCACCCTTACAACACGAGATCAAAAGGAAAAAGTAGAATGGCAAACAACAGTGAGAATGAGTCAGATAATGATGATGTCCATGGACAATTGGTTGAACAAGGTTCAAGACTGGTTGAAGAAGTAAGAGTGTTGAAGCAACAATTGGCAGAGATGTACCAAGCCTGGGTGAATGGACAAGCACCGCCCTCACTACCCATAGGGCCTTCGGACAATCTTCATAATGTGTCAATTTCCACTCAAGTGCCTATCTCCATAACAAGTAACCCATTGTACCAACCTAGATTCAGTCCGAGCTTTAACCTTCCCACTATCCCCAGTACCTCCATTCCACGTCCTCCAATCGCACCCCTCAGAAATGACCCACCTACTATACCCATTGTCCATACTTTCACTGTCCCTCAACTGGCTCTTGCTCAAAAGTCCAATAATGATCCACAGCTGGATGCTCATGATGCCCAACATTACTCTCCAGAACTGACTTTAAAGGTTCCAGATTCATACAAGCACACTCCTCATAACGTGTTCCCAATTGAGATCGAAAAGCCCGAAAAGAATATGGAACAAGAGGAAATGACCAGAAAAATGAAGAGCTTGGAACAAACCATGAGAAACATACAGGGTTTGGGGGGCCACAAGAGTGTTTCGTTTAACGATCTATGCATATTTCCCCATGTTCATTTGCCACCCGGCTTCAAGACCCCCAAGTTTGACAAGTATGATGGGCATGGTGATCCCGTTGCCCATTTGAAGAGGTATTGTAACCAACTAAGGGGAGCGGGAGGCAAAGAAGAATTGCTCATGGCTTATTTTGGGGAAAGTTTGACAGGAATTGCTTCAGAGTGGTTCATAGATCAAGACATCTCTCACTGGCACGTTTGGAATGACATGGCTCAAGATTTTGTCCAACAGTTTCAGTACAATATTGATATAGTGCCAGACCGCTCCTCTCTCGTCAACATAAAGAAGAAACCAACAGAAAGCTTCAGAGAATATGCAATCAAGTGGAGAGAGCAGGCTGCTAGGGTCAAACCACCAATGAAAGAGGCAGAAATGATTGACTATTTTCTCCAAGCTCAGGATCTAGATTACCTCCATTACATTTGGCCGCCATCGGTAAACCTTTTGCTGAGGCAATTAAGATTGGTGAAATAGTTGAGAATGGCATGAAGTTAGGCAAAATTGTGAGTCAGGCAGACCTTAAGGCAACCATCACAAGCAATTCAAAGCGGGTCAGGCAATTTCGGAAATCGGAAAAAGAAGGAGGAAGGATCCATGATGGCATCTGGGTTCGGGGGAGTTCAAAGAGGAATAGCTCCTTCTTACGTGCAATTCCAACAAGGACTATCCAATTCTCTTCAACATTATTATCCGTCTTAAGGTCCCCGATACTCAGTTCCCCTGCAACAATACACAGTATTTAATGCTCAGGCTTATGCTAGGCCTTCCAATCACCAACAATGGCGGGCACCGATTCCACAAGACTCCCGTCAACTCCGGCCGAATTTTTAGGCACCATATAATCCTCGTCCCCGACAAGAATATGTGAGAGAACAGGAGCCAAAGAAAGAGTTCACCCCAATTGGAGAATCGTATACAAGCCTATTTCGAAAGTTGATGCAGTTGAAGTTGATTGAACCTATTATGCCGCGTTATGTGAATCCAAATTCAAAAGGTTTTGACTCAAATGCAAGATGTGAGTATCACTCTAACACCCAAGGGCATAGTACTGAAAACTGTTGGACATTAAAGAAAGCCATTGAAAATTTGATTGAAGCAAAGGTAATTGTGGTAACAAACAATGAGGATACTCCTAATATCACAAACAATCCGCTCCCAACTCATGATAATACACATTTTATTGGGATGATTTATGATGATCGGGATTATAAGCAGTCTGGCAAGACAGAGATGGTTGTTAGAACCATAGGGCCAGAACCAAAAGTGATAGTGAGCCCGCCGCAATTAGCACCGTTGATGGTGAAAGGTGCAAGTTCTAGTTTGAACTTGGCTGTTCTGAAAAAACGATTCTCTATATTCATGGAAGCACAAAAAAGGTTGAGGTTCAATTGGGTGGGCCAAAACTTTACATCCCCGAGGTCATTCAAAAGATCATTCCGAATAATGGTTTGAGGAATATAACAGAGCCAATCATGATCCGACCTGTTGCGCAACTCCTAGTGACAAACACAAAAGCTATTCCCTGGAATTATAACAAGACTGTCATGACATACAAAGGAAAAGAGATAGTTGAAGAAACAGGTGAAATAGGGGGCTTGACCCGCTCTGGAAGGTGTTATTCACCAGAGGAATTGAGAAAAGCTAAGCAAGCCAGGAAAAGTCATTTGCCAGTGAAAGAACCCGTTGCAGAAAAAGAAGCGGAGGAATTCCTTAAGAAGATGAAATTGCAAGACTACTCAATCATTGACCAACTAAGGAAAACTCCTTCTCAGATATCTTTGTTATCTCTGCTTTTGCATTCAGAAGAGCATCGTCGTGTGTTGATCAAAACTTTGAATGAGGCATATGTCTCAGAAAAGACAACGGTGAATCACCTAGAAAAAATGGCTGAAAGATTCTTTGAAGTAAATAAAATTACTTTCAGCGATGATGATTTGCCTGAGGAAGGGGCTGGCCACAATAGAGCTTTGCATCTTATGGTCAAATGTGAAGGGCACTACGTAAAAGGAGTCATGATTGACGGAGGCTCAAGTGTAGATGTGTGTCCTCTTTCTACTCTACAACAGCTGAACATCGACACTAACAGAATTCGAACCAGTAATGTCAGCATCAGAGCTTTTGATGGTTCAAAAAGAGACACTATTGGGGAAATCGAACTCACCATGACAATCGGCCCGGTTGATTTTAACATTGTCTTTCAAGTGTTAGATATGGAAACTTCCTATAATTTTCTTTTGGGAAGGCCGTGGATCCATATGGCCAGAGCTGTACCATCCACCCTACATCAAATGGTCAAATTCGAGTGTGACGGGCAAGAAATTATTGTTCATGGGGAGGACGACTCATCCGTCTATAAAGACTCGTCCATTCCATATATCGAGGCCAAGGAAGGATGTGAATCTATCATATATCAAGCATTTGAGGTGATTGAGGTGGACCAAGTGGAAGAAGGAAAACCAATTCTGCATCCTCGTCTTTCAGCCACATCTATGATGGTAGCTTCGCTGATGTTGAGGAACGGCTATGAACCAGGAAAAGGATTGGGATCCTCTCTACAAGGAATGGTGAACCCCATTGCTCCATTTTCGAAGAAAAATACGTTTGGCTTGGGCTTTAAACCAACATCATCTGACATAGATAGAGCCAAGGCTCGCAAAAAGAATGGTTGGAATCTGTCCAAACCAATCCCTCACATTGCCTACTCTTTTGTTAAGCCACAATTTGAAGAAGTCCAAAATCCTTCTACTCAGGATGACATTGACGGAGTTTCCCAGGGTCTCAAGGAGATGTTCTATGAGATCAATATGGTTCAAGTTGGGGAGGGCCCTAGCCGTGCAAGTGTTCAACTGATTGGTCTAGATACCTCGCTCAGCAACTGGGAAGCAACTCCTCTTCCCATCAGAAAGGAGTCTTGGTAGCTTGTTTTGTTGTTTTTTCTATGTTTGGATTATTTTAAGGGTTGTAATCCAGATATTTTAGTTTAATTGCTTTGCTGTGATGTTAACCCTTCTATCCTTTCAAATTCAATGAAATGAAGTTCCATTTTCGTAGTAAAATTCTATCTTTTTATTTCCCTAATTTTTGTTAATTTCTTATCATTTTCAGTTTCGATAATGCTGGCTTTAAATACATGACATGCACACGAAATTCATGCCCAGATCTTAAAAAGTTGTTTAATCTCGAAATAATGAATCAAGAAGTTGAGTATGACGAAGATGAGGCTTTTAGAGAAATAAAAAGGGAATTGGATCAATTTGAGAATAAGCCTAAGCCTAACTTAAATGAAACTGAGGCAATTAACCTGGGAAGTCCTGAAGAAACCAGAGAAACAAAAATAAGCATTCATACTGAACAAAATATGAGAGATGCCATAATTCAAGTTTTATTCGAGTACAGAGATGTATTTGCTTGGTCGTATGATGACATGCCAGGTTTGAGTGCCGATCTAGTGGTCCATAAGCTTCCCACACATCCTAATTTTCCACCAATCTAGCAAAAACAAAGGAAGTTGAAGACAGATATGAGTGATAAGATTAAAGAAGAAATCACAAAGCAACTAAGTGCAAATGTGATCAGGGTCGTCCGATACACTACATGGTTAGCAAATGTTGTGCCAGTGCCAAAGAAGGATGGGAAAATCAGAGTTTGTGTTGACTATAGGGATTTAAACAAAGCAAGTCCAAAGGACAACTTTCCTTTACCCAACATTCATATCCTTGTTGATAATTGTGCTAAACATGAAATCCAATCTTTTGTGGATTGTTATGCCGGATATCACCAAATTCTGATGGATAAAGAAGATGCAGAAAAGACCGCCTTCACAACTCCATGGGGAACTTATTGTTATAGGGTCATGCCATTCGGTTTGAAGAATGCAGGGGCAACTTACATGAGAGCCATGACTACCATATTCCATGACATGATGCATAAAGAGATTGAAGTGTACGTTGATGATGTGATCATTAAGTCGAGAACACAAGCTTACCATGTGCAAGACTTGAAAAAGTTCTTTGAAAGGCTACGAAGGTACAATCTCAAACTCAATCCAGCCAAATGTGCATTTGGAGTTCCTTCTGGGAAGCTTTTGGGTTTTATAGTTAGTCGAAGAGGCATTGAGTTAGATCCCTCCAAGATAAAGACCATTCGAGAGCTGCCTCCCCCGAAGAACAAAACAAAAGTCATGAGTTTACTCTGGAGGCTGAATTACATTAGCTGGTTTATCTCGCAGCTTACAACCAAATGTGAGCCTATTTTTAAGTTGTTGAAAAAGAACGCCGCTATCAAGTGGACAGATGAGTGCCAAAAAGCTTTTGATAAGATCAAGGAATATTTGTCAAATCCCCCTGTTTTGGTCCCGCCGGAACCTGATAGGCCTCTGTTTTTATATCTGTCAGTAATGGATAGTTCTTTTGGTTGTGTTCTGGGTCAACATGATGCCACAGGCAAAAGAGAACAAGCAATATATTATTTGAGCAAAAAGTTCACCACTTATGAGGCCAAATACACTCTTTTGGAAAGGACATGTTGCGCCTTAACCTGGGTCGCCCAGAAGCTTAGGCATTATCTTTTGGCCTATACAACTTACCTCATATCCCGAATGGATCCCCTGAAGTACATCTTTCAGAAGCCGATGCCAACAGGCAAATTGGCAAAGTGGCAAATCTTGCTCACAGAGTTTGATATTGTTTATGTCACTCGCACTGCCATGAAAGCACAAGCTTTGGCTGATCATCTGGCAGGAAACCCGGTTGATGATGAGTATGAATCTTTGAACACATATTTCCCAGATGAAAAGGTTAATTTAGTTGAAGAAGTAGTCCAAGATGACAGTCAAATTTGGAAACTATACTTTGATAGGGCTGTCAATATCAAAGGCATAGGGATTGGGACAATTCTAGTATCACCTACTGGGCAACATTACCCTGCTACGGTGCGACTTCGTTTTTTTTGTACAAACAACACAGCAGAATATGAAGCTTGCATCATGGGTCTGAACATGGCAATAAATCTAAATGTGCATGAATTGTTGGTGGGAGATTCAGATTTGCTTATTCGGCAGGCTCAGGGTGATTGAGAGACTCGAGACATCAAGCTCATTCCATATAGACAATGTGTGGAGGATCTTAGCAAAAGGTTCAAGTCCATCGAATTCAGGTACATTCCCAGGTTTCACAATGAATTAGTTGATGCCTTGGCCACCCTAGCCTCAATGCTTCCATATCCGGGTAATACTCACATTGACCCATTAGAAATTCAAATTCGGTATCAATATGGTTATTGCAATACAATTGAAGCAGAACCAGATGGTGAACCATGGTATCGTGATATTAAAAAGTTTCTGAAAACAAGAGAATATCCGGAACATGCTAACAGGGATCAAAAGAGAACTATTAGGCGACTCTCTAATGGTTTCTTTTTGAGTGGGGAAATCCTATACAAAAGAACTCTGGATTTGAATTTGTTGAGATATGTGGATGCCAAAGAAGCTGAAATAATTATGAATGAGGTGCATTCGGGAGTTTGTGGTCCGCACATGAATGGATATGTTCTAGCAAAGAAAATCCTTCGGGCAGGATATTATTGGCTTACTATGGAACGAGATTGCTTTCGTTTTGTTCGCAAGTGCCACCAGTGTCAGATTCACAGTGATTTGATTCATTCGCCACCTTCAGAGTTGTATCCTATGTCGGCTCCTTGGCCTTTTGTTGCTTGGGGAATGGACGTCATTGGCCCAATCGAGCCAAAAGCTTCAAATGGGCACAGATTCATCTTGGTTGCAATTGATTACTTCACGAAATGGGTGGAAGCTATTACATTGAAAGCAGTTACTAAGAAAGCAGTAGTAGACTTTGTTCACTCCAATATCATCTGTCGTTTTGGTATTCCAAAAACCATTATTACAGATAATGCTGCTAATTTGAATAGTCATCTGATGAAGGAGGTATATGAACAATTTAAAATTGAGCATCGCAATTCTACTCCTTACCGTCCCAAAGCTAATGGAGCTGTTGAAGCTGCGAATAAGAACATCAAGAATATTCTTAGGAAGATGATCCAAGGGTCTAGACAATGGCACGAGAAACTACCTTTTGCTCTTTTGGGATACCGGACAACTGTCCGTACATCAGTTGGCGCAATACCCTACTTATTGGTTTATGGAACTGAAGCGGTCATACCTACTGAAATTGAGATTCCCTCTCTCCGAATCATTATTGAAGCAGGGATTGAGGACACTGAATGGGTGAAGTCCCGATTGGAACAGTTGAATTTGATTGATGAAAAGCGTTTGGCGGCAGTTTGTTTTGGTCAGTTATACCAACAAAGAATGGCACGCGCTTACAATAAGAAAGTGCGCCCAAGACAATTCGAGGTAGGACAACTTGTTTTGAAACGTATCTTTCCGCACCAGGTAGAAGCAAAAGGAAAGTTCTCCCCAAATTGGCAAG
This sequence comes from Nicotiana tomentosiformis, assembly GCF_000390325.3. Lineage (NCBI taxonomy): Eukaryota > Viridiplantae > Streptophyta > Magnoliopsida > Solanales > Solanaceae > Nicotiana > Nicotiana tomentosiformis. The sequence continues at coordinate 85,149,774 of NC_090813.1, forward strand.
GTCCTTGCCTCGTCAAGAAAGTATTGTCAAAAGGAGCTCTACACTTGGTAGATATAGAAGGAAAGGTGACTGATATATCCGTCAACGCAGATGCGGTCAAGAGATACTATGTATGACATGGCTATGTTGGGGCATTCTTATATTTACCATTCTCAGGTTGGGATGACGAAAGACTATCATTCTCGCTACCCAAACACTGGTCAACCCTAGTTATCCCTTTGAATCCTTGTTTATATTTCTTTGTTTTCCCCTCTTTTGGAACCAATGTACTTAAAAAAAAAAATCATGTTAATTGAACTACGTCTGACCTGATTCCGAAAGGATACGTAGGCAGCCTCACTCTGGGGTTCGGTCACACCAAAACAAAAATCCACATGTCCCCAATATTCAAATAAACTGGGGCATGGTTTTATTTTATTTTCGATGGTTGTTCCATCAAAATGGGTCCAAAAGTTGTAATTCAGTTGAATATTTATTTTTACCTTTCCCTGCTAAGACCTTCTGATCAACTTTCGAGAATGCTAAGTCAGTATACTAGGGTGATGCCTCAGTCATTGTAAAGAGAGAAAAATAAATGAGAGAGTCTTATTGGTAAAAACCCTCACGGGCACTATAAGGCAATGGTGAGTTGAGAAAAAGACAAATGAGAGAGGTCAATTGGTGAAAACCCAAAAGGGCATCATTGATCGATTTAAGGCTTCGTATATCCCGACACAAGCATGGTTAAGACAAAGAACTCAGTTTCAAAGTGAAGTTTACAACAGATTTCGAGAATTAGACGGTTCAAACGGATCGAGCATCCAATCCAAAGTGCATGTCATGTTCATTGAAGTCAACATATTTCCTTCAGATAAGTCCTTTCTTATTTTTTCTTCTGAAATGGACACTTCTTGATTAAGTTGTAATATCTATTAGTTCACCTTCTTGTTTTCTTTCGCTTTACTTTTTTTTGAGTCCCTTTCAGTATAATCTTGTTAAAGCAAAGCAAAGAAAAGGCCGCAAAATTGGTTACAGTTTCTCCGTTATATAAAGCAAAGATTGCTGGGCATAAACCGTATAGGAAAAGGCATAAAGCCATCTGCGATTTTCCTTGACGAGAAAAAGGCTGGAAGGACTGAACAATGTTCCAAGGGTTAACAAAAGTTACTCAGTTAAAAGATTTTTGGGAAGCAAGGTCATTTGCACCATGAACACAAATGGTGATAGGCGCAAAATGGTTTAGGTTTTGATGTTGAGAAAGAAGATCTCCAGAAAGAAAAGACAGAATCTCTCTGCAACTTGTACAATCATCGACGGAGTCAGTTTTTCTAACAAGTGTAAATAGACGCAAGGTCAAGTCGCCCAAGAAATCAAGGCCACAAACCGACCACCATTTTAAAACTAACAAATCTTTCTTTGTTTAGAACAGAAACATAACAATTTTAGGAAAACAGTTCGTGAAAAGACGAACACCACCAAGTGAAGTTCTCAAATCCTTGATTTTCTCCTAATATACATGTAATCATGTTATTTTTAGTTTCATTATAGAGAATCAATACCCTATCTTCAATATAGGGTACTACATCCCCTGGCTGCATTATTTATTGCCTACATAGGATACGCCATTCCCTAGTAGCATCTTAGAGTGCTACGAGCCTCATTTTTTTTTGCAAACATAGGGTACGACATTCCCTAGTAGCATCCCGAGGGCTACGAGCCTCACCTTATTGCCAACACATGGTACTACATCCCCTGGTTGCATTTCTCATTGCTAACATAGGATACGACATTTCCTAGTAGCATCTCAGAGTGCCACGAGCCTCATCTTACTGCCAAACACAGGGTACTACATCCCCTGGTTGCATTTTAGTGCCAACATAGGGTACGACATTCCCTAGTAGCATCTCAGAGAGCCACGAACCTCATCTTATTGCCAAACACAGGGTACTACATCCCCTGGTTATATTTTAGTGCCAACATAGGGTACGACATTCCCTAGTAGCATCTTAGAGTGCCACGAGCCTCATCTTATTGCCAACACAAGGTACTACACCCCCTGGCTATATTACGTTTTGCCAATATAGGGTACGACATTCCCTAGTAGCATCTCAGAGAGACACGAACCTCATCTTATTTCCAAACACAGGGTACTACATCCCCTGGTTACATTTTAGTGCCAACATAGGATACGACATTCCCTAGTAGCATCTGAGAGTGCCACCAGCCTCATCTTATTGCCAGCATACTACATCCCTTGGTTGCCATTCATCTTATTAACATAGGGTACGACATCCCCTATTATCAAAAAAAAAAAGAAGGTCTTTTACAATTTTTTATTTTGCAATAGCAAAGATAGTTTAATGTATTTTTAATAACTCACAAAAATTTTCTAGTGCAAACTGGGGCAGGAAATTTTTGTTCGTTTTGTTTGTTTGTGATGGCCTGTAGGTTTTTCTGTAAAGCACGGATTGGATGTGCAAAAATAAGATTCCAACTCTTGCCAAAAGAAAGTGGAACCTTTGATCTCAACACCAGCCGCAACCAACTTCGACATAATGCATGCGAAGACATAGGGTCTCAAGATCCATCTTCTCATCATCAGATCAAGAAACAAGCTTGTGAGAATATTTCATAGTCTGTTGCATCGAGAGCATCCAGTTTCAGTCTAAAGTCAATGGGAGAAGCAACTCAAGAATCAAGACTAGACTCCAGATGACTTTTAGTTAGGAATTTTGTAACTCCTAGATTTTAAGAGTATGTAATTTTCTATTCATTTTGCTGTAATAGTAGGAACCGTGGACCAGAACCTCGACGGAACTTCGCTCGATTCTCCATCTAAGCATACTCCATCACTCTTCTTCCACTTGAATTACACATGACCTGATTCCCTTATAACCCGGGATATGTAGGCTGCCTAAAGCCAAGGCTCGGTCGCAACCTTTTCTTTTCTCTTCTTTTCCTTTTTAAATAATAGTGAGGTCAAAAATCAGTCACCTTGTTCATTTTTCTTTGCCTGAAAACTCTTCATATTTTCAAGCAAAGAGGGGCATGCTGTGAACAACTAATTTTGACCACACCCAAATTCTTTATCATTTTAGTGTAAATATTTCCTATAGATCTAATATTAATAGTTTAAACTTTTAACTCACTTTTAGTAGAATTTATTTGGAAAAATTGAAATATATATATATATATATATATTCACCTTCTTAGACTACGAGTTTTATTTCTATTGGTTAAAAAGAAAAAAAAAGAAAGTTTACAAAGAAAAATATATAGTTTCTTTTAATTAGAATATTAATAAGTAATCTAGTGACTTTAATAATTTTTTTTTTAGTGTCATTTAAATTCTAGTTTAAATATTTAATTTCTGTTTTCTTCTTATATTTCTCTAATCTAAAAATAATTAACTAATACCTTTTATTTTTTTTATTTTTTATTTTTTATTATTTTTTTTATTATTTTTTTTAATATAAAGTAGTTAATTAATATTCTTACTTAGGTGTTGTTCAAATAAGTACGTACTCTATTATTATAGGCTTTAGTAGGTAGTGATTTATTTTTGAATAATTTCTTTCATATTAGTATAAATAATTATTTTTTGCTTTATTATTTTAATATTTGATTAAGTAGTCTTGGCAATTGGTTTCTATGTTCAAAAAGGATAAGAAAATTCTTTCCTATTCCACAACTAACTCCCTAATAAATCTCATATTAATACCACCTCCCTCACGTCTCCCCTCAAAATTACCCCATGCACATATCGACTTTTGAACTTTAAACAACATACAAAAACCCACGATTCCTTCTTCTGTAAAAAAAAAAAAAAAAGCACCCACTATAACCTGGATACCCGATTTTCATGGGGAGATGACGGGAACCATCCAACAAACTTTGCTATTTAATATCATTTTCTCCACTAAAGAGAGGGGATCTGAAAAACAAAAGGAAAACTAGAAAAAAAAAAGAAAAACGAGATTGAGAGCAAAGAAACATCTGGGAGATTTTTTTTGAAAAAGAGAAAACTTTGATCATAAAGGAGAAAGAGAGTTTAAGAGTAGCTAAAAGAAGAGCTTGAAATCGGCAGCTTAAGGTCACCGGAAAAGTTTCTTTTCGTAGCCAAATTTGATCTTAGTTCAAGTTCCATCACTCAGAAATTTTTATCTGTATTTTCGTTGTCTCTAAGGTTCGTCCTTTTCACTTACTGTTTTAATAAAATTTGTGCTTTGTTTATCAAATATCCTACTGTTCTTGGTCTACTTATTTAAATTGAATTAGCATGTTAAGATATGAGTTTGTATTCAATATATTTTAGAGTTATAATATTTTGAGAAATTTGGTACTATTATGCTTTGCTCAACTTCATTAATTTTGTGACTTATGGCAAAAGTTTTAGTATAGGAGTTTAAAATCTAAAAAAAAAATAAAATGTCGCAAGTGTCCTGGGGGGTTAAAAAGGCGCGGTCTTATCTTTATTCTCCCACAAGAGCTTATTTGCTGCTAATGGCTTAGAGTTCTCAAGGTACTTGACTTTATGATGTAGTTATTAGGAAGCATAGCGTTCCAATTATTTGGACATAAATGTCAAAAATAAACGAAAATTTCTTGATTGTTAGGTTTATATATGCAGAAACCTTTTATTTTTAGGCAGGGTTCTTATATTCAAAATTCGTTGAAAATTAGTTAGAACACAAGATCATTTGTAACCTTGTTGGAGTGCAGCCATAATAGAGATGTCTCTGCCAACTATTGTAAATTTAACTTCTAGGGTATATGTCTTTTAAGCTTCTCTCCTATTCTGTATAATATTGGTTTTCTTGGTTAATGCATCTGTGGGTACTAATGCAACAATCTGCTATTTAAAGTTGTCAACCTTATTAATCTAGTAATGTACAAGAAATAGTTTTTATTAAAAAAAAAAGAAGTTCAATTTCTTGTTCTTTACTGCCCGTTTCATGTTTATATTTGCCTTGTTTTTGAGTGTTTTATATGTTTGCTGCATTAGTTTTGCATAAAAATGGTTTTCTGTTGGCTACTGTATTTGGATGATTTTAGAAATTGCAAAGAAAGTTGAATGACATGACTAATTAAAACTAGAAGAATTTTGGTCCATGTGTTTTAAGACTGAAGAAGGTAAAAGATGAATTGGTAAAGTGGACCATCAGGTCATTGGGCCAAATAAATTACTTTTGGGTTCGAAGTAATAATTCACAAGTGTAATTCACTCGTCATAATTCATAGCCAAATTATATCACCTTTCTCGTCCACAACTTTAGCTTCACAATAATATCAAAACTTCTTTTTTTTTGAAAAAATAATTCTTAATTCGTAGAAGGCTTTAGGTACACTTTAATCAATTATTGTGATTATGTACATGTTCGCGTGACATAGTTACGAATTCCCAAATTAAAGGCAAAGTATGCGTTCGCGCAACTTTGACAAAACAATCTTAAAAATAATAAAGTGTTATTAATTGTGTACACGTACGCTTGACATGATTCATGACATACCAAACAAAACGAATACACGTACGCGTGATTCGATTCAAGATAATTCCATAATTACGAATAATAAAGCAATTAAAAGCGGTAAAAAGGTAAATGTACATAGGTTCTAAAATGAGTAATTAAATAATTTAATTAAGCCAGGTATGATTAAAGCGACCGTGCTAAAACCACGGAATCCGAGAGTGCCTCACACCTTCTCTTGGGTTAACAGAATTCCTTACCCGGTCTTCTGTGTTTGCGGACCATAATTCGAAGTCAAAACTTCCTCGATTTGGGATTTCAAATAAACCGGTGACTTGGGACACCAGAAATTATCCCAAGTGGCGACTCTGATTAAATAAATAATCCCATTTCGAATAATGTCACTTAAATTGAAAAAAAAAAACCCATCCCTAGGAAAAGGGGAGGTGTGACAGAACTTACACAAATGTCCCAAATAAGTCTCAACTTACCAACCTCTAACCATTAGTCATAGACTTACCAAAACTAGCCAAGTACATATAAAAATTGAAAAAACAAATAAATAAGGTTCTTTCTCTCGAAGAATCACATGCAAAAATCTTCTTCCATATTTTTAAACGTGATTAGCAACATTAGATGCAAGACAGAAAGAAAATTTCATAGATGAGGTAGCAAATAAGGTGATGAAATACAAAAAAAAAAATACAATATTCCAAAAATCTAAGCAAAAAAGGAACTTTTAGTTGAAATTCATTGAAAACATATAGATAAGTCAATATACAAAATTTGAGGAAGATTGGAGGTGATTTGGATTGGTTTTGTATCAAAATTCGTAATTAAATCGAGTTCAAAAAATACTTCTGCGACACATATATCACGCATGTATCTCACACAAAGGTGTACATGTGATATACAATTGATACAAATATGATACATATGTGATACACAAATGATACACAGTATGATACACATATCATTTTTTTCATGTTCAATTTTTACTTTGAATTTTCAATACAAACCACCTCAAAACCTCACCAAATCATCCCAAAACTGAGATTCAAACTCCTTAAGATGTATCCAATCTATTCTAATAACACATACTCAAAAGAAAGCAAAAATTTGACTTTTTTTGCTACAAATAGCCATTTGGCTAATATTGGTAATATTTAACTAATATTAGTAATATTTTATGAATTGACAATTTTTGATAATGCGCTACTTATAAATAGACATAACTGATATTTTCCCAAAAGAATCTAAGACCCCGATGTTAACTTCATAGGACCCGTAGATAACCTTCCACACCCCAAGAAACGACACAAAAAACATCCAGCTAAATAACGAATAGTACTGCTAAAATACTAGTTCATTTATTCTTTTTTCCAAAAAATAATGATATTTAGGAAGAGAACTGCTAAAATATCTATGGCCTTTAAAATAAGAGGACAAGAAATAAAAAAAGGAGAGGGGAATAGGGAAAGCCAACAGTTGTGGATCATGTAGATAAAAGAAATACGAAAAAAATATATAATCCATTTGTTACAAATTAGATAAGGTATTTTTCTTTTTTGTCTGTTTTAAAATAAATGATATATTTTTAAATTTAAAAATAATTAAACTTTAAATTCTTTATTTTACTCATTTTATCCTTAATAAGAAGCTTTTATAACCACACAAATGTTATGACATTACAAAACTTTTACTCCTTAAACTTTTAAGACCACAACTCATAAATTTCAAAAGTTTTTTTTTTTTAAACTTTATATCGAGTCAAACTATTTCATTTAAATTGAAACAAAGGAAGTAACAAGGTGAAGAAAGTGTGGTGCATATTGTTTTTTGTGTGGAGGAGGGTTGAGGATGAGATGTTTGATGAGTTGTACGGAGTATAACAATACTCTATTCATATCAGGTGGTGGACTTTGTCTTTACACTTTTTCTCCATGTCACAACCACTCACCACCCGTCATTTATCCACCTCACCCATTTATTCATTTATTTCTTTCATTCAATTAAATTTTTGGTGCAACAAAATTAAAGCCTGATTGGCCAAGGTTTTTTTTGAGGCAAAAATATTTTTTTTGTCAAAAGTATTTTTTTTATTTAAAATTAAGGTGTTTGACCAAGTTTTTGAAAGAAAAAAAGTATTTTTGAGGAGAACCAGAAGCAGTTTTGGAGAAATAATAAAAAAGTAGTTTCTCTCCAAAAGCACTTTTAAAAAAAATATTTTTGAGAAAAATACACTTAAAAGGAGTTTTTTAAAGCTTGGCAAAACACTAATTGCTACTCAGAAGTGCTTTTTAAATTAATTAACCAAACACAAACTGTTTCTCACTAAAAGTACTTTTGAGAAAAGCACTTTTGATAAAAACACTTTTCAAATTAAGCTGATTTTTACAGCTTGGCCAAACGGACTAAAAATATATAGATTAGGTTATCTAAATTAGCAGTTTAACGTATATGACATTAGGGTTGTGTTGTGCTGATGTTTGTATCTTCTTTGTGATCATGATAAAAATCATAACTAATATTTTAATTTTAATATATATAGAAAGTTAAATCAAGGAGATTTACTACTAAAGCCAGATTCATTAGTGTATAAATGTAGCACGTATTAATCTAAAACGGGTATTTCATGCAAGTATTAATTTTATAAAAAGGATAAAATGTAAATCTAATAGCTCAAGTATGATGTGTCGCTCTTAATGTTTAAACTAAATCAATAAATATAAGATTTTATTTGCACATAAACTTTTACATAATTTAATTATAATTAAATAGTATTTTTATAGTATTATTTTATTATTTAACCTTGAAAAGTCAATTTAGTTCGGAGCAAATATTGAATATGAATACGTAGGTATTTTTCCACTACACTATTTATACGTGCGGAAGTAAAATCTCGGAGCAATGGTAAAATTATTTATATTGTGTGACTTATAGGTCACGGGTTCGAGTCGTGAAAATAGTTACTAATACTTGTATTAGCATAGACTATATATATTACATCTCTGAATGTGACACATCTCTGGATCTTACGTAAATACAAAATACTTTATGAAGGGTAGTACTTTTACTCCTTATATATACAAACATAAAGGCGTAGGTGGGAGAGGCGAGGGGGTTGGGTGTTAAAAATGGATCCGATTAGGACCACAAATATGTGGCCAGGACTGTAGGGGCGGAAATAAAATAATGTAAAATTTTGGTGGCCACAAGTTAAAGTTTTTTTTGAGTTCCCTTGGCCTTAGGATTCAAGGGAAGATGCTTCTGGTAGAAAAGGGTCGGATCTATTAAAGTCTTCCACGCATCGCCATGTGTTTTTTGCAAAGAACATTCCAGTCATATTTGCAAAAGTTTTATTATAATAAAACGAAATTGTTGAAATGAGAGGCTATAGATCTTTTGGTTGGGTTCCTTTACATCAAGATTTGGTTCGTTATATCTACTAATTTAACATTCTACCCACACAAATTGTTTTAAGTAAGCATTTAGATTTGGTTTATTTCATTTTAGGTAGTCAAAATGTTTTGGAGAAATAAATTTAAAAAGAAGTTATATGTTTGAATTGTCCTTGAGGTAATATTTTTGACAATTTTATAATTTCTTTTTCTATTATATAAGGGGATAGAAGATTGGATATCAGCATGAAAGGAAAGAAAGTAGTAAGGATCAAATGCACACTTACCGTATAGAAAACTCACATAAATATCACTAAACTATAATTTTTGGTGATAATATTTCTAATCAAATCATTAATTTAATATATCGGACCCTCCCCTACTTTTTTTCTTAAATCTTTTTGGCGAGTTTGGTAAATATTGGTTAAGTGACTTAAAGAGTCAGACTTGTGACAACATTAATAATACACTAAATTGTATAAAGGGAAGAAAAAAAGTAGTGGCCAAGAATTGCATACCAGAGAGGTATTTGTGATCATCAAGATGTTTCTAATGTATCTTTGACCATGAATTCAATATCTGCTCCAAATAAAAAAGGTGGCCTGCTTACCCCATAAGTAATACTACCTGTTAGGCCAAGGCAGATGTTTTCTAGATATACAAAAATACTATTCAGATTTTTGGCATGTCATCTTAATATTTAAAAAATTAAAAAAAAATAATAAATAGACAAAGAGAGACAACACACGAACACTAGGATGTTTCTCATGTATCCTTGACCATAACTTTGATATCTTTTCAAAAAGTGGTGGTTGCTTCTTAGGCCAAGCCAGAAGTTTCTTTTTCTTTTTCCCTTTTAGATAAATAAATATTTCATTAAAGAAATGAGGAGAAGTGCTAATAGAATTAAGGCTTGCCAATTTTTTTTTTTGTTTCTGTGCTGATGTTTATATAAATATTTGAAAATTTTCAGTTTGTGCTGTCCTTTGCGTTAATTTAATATCGTCTCTTTTCTAACAAGACTAGGGACATAAGTATATACTGTAACTTTTGTCGTACAAAATACCACTCATTTCACAAGTGTAACATTTTTCATATAATCTTTCTTGAGGTGACGATACTAAACATTGATTGCTTTATGAGTTGATCGTCAGATGCTCACTTAACTCTGGGTAATTGAAAATATGAACGTTTAAGCATTTTTAAGAATAAAAAGGAACATGTCGGGTCAGGTATTGGGTCGTTTAGTGTTGAATTGAGTTCTGAAATAGTCCAGGTTCTAAATAAGTTTTAAATTATTTTTTCTGAAAATTAAACTTATCACGGTATAAAATCTCACCGAAAAATATAAAATCCGGTGAAAATCACTAGTGACTTTTGAAAGACCGAAAAAAACCGATGACTTTGATAACCAATTATTCAAGTTGAGTGACCATTTTTGGTCAAAAAAAAAAGATTTTATTCACCCATATATACATCCGCTAGTTCTATTTGGACTCTAGAACTAGCCACCTTTATTCCTACCTATCTAATAAGCATTCACTATTTGTATTTACTGACATACATGCTACTAGGATAACAAACTTTCTAATATCTTCCTCCATTTTCTGTAATTCTGCCCTCAATTGTGTAGTTAGAGAACAATTTCTCTAAGTCTGTGGTGACTCTCATGTCTTTCATTCTGGAATCTTCTAGCATTTCGTTCACTCCATATGTGATATACCATTGCAACAAATAAACCATGCCAGTATTTTTGCTCTTGCAATACTTCCTCGACTCCTCTTGGAGATCCAGTCCACTTCCTCATTCCATGTCTTGGGTTGTTTATTCTCACCCATCCATCTCAGTAAAGAGGTCCAGATGTGCCTTGCATAGTTGCATTCAAAGAATATATTCATTAGTGATTCTGTAACACCTATTGAACACATCACACCGTCCATGGGAACATTTATCCCCCATTTCTCTAGTTTTTCAGCAGTGGCTAGCCTTTGTTTAATAGTTAGCCAAAGGATGAACTGATGCTAGGGGCACCTGTCTCGCTCCTATAGTAAGATGTTTCCATAGTACTTTATGTCACTGTGGCTGGAAAGATAGTTAAACTTTCTTTAAGCTAAAGCCACCATGAGTACTGCATTTTTGGAGTTCCACCATAAAGTTCCCATTGTCAAACCAGCTCCTTGCATTGAAAATTTTTCTTACTAGCTAGCTTGCTTATGGAGGAGTCTTCATAGCAACTAGGTCTTTATTTTTTTTATGTAGAAGCCATGTATCCATTGCATCCATAAAGACTCTTTCCTTGAAGAAACTGCCCACAAAAATTTGCAAATAGCTGCTTTATTCCATTGGTTAAAATCAATCAACTTTAGACCTCATACAGCCCTTGGCATGCATAATGACTCCTATGAATGTCACGACCCCAATTTTCTTTCTTAAGATGTCGTGATGGCACATAGTCTTAGGGACTAGGTAAGCTTAACACTTACTGAATTAATAATAAAATTCAACCAACAACAATTAAATGTGAAATAGTAATCTCTATACAAAACTTACAACCCCGAAACCGGTAGTAAAAGTCATAAACTCTACTGAGTTTGCTAGAAAATTCCTAAATACATCTGTTCCGGAAGAAAAATAAACAAAACAAGATGAAGTTTCAAAAGGTGACTCCAAGGCCTGCGAACGCGACGACAGGTTTACCTTGAGTCTCCATAGTAATGCTCGACCAACTAGCTAATAATCAACAACATCCGAGGTACTTGGATCTGCACAAAAATATGCAGAAGCGTAGCATGAGTACATCACAGCGGTACCCAATAAGTATCATGACTAACCTCAGTGGAATAGTGACGAGGAACAGTCAAGACACCCACTGGACTAAACAACCTGAACAAGTATAATTGTAAAACTAACAAGGAACAATATCAATATAAAGTTAGGCATGATGACAATAATAATACAATGATTGTAATAGGAACTAAAAGCAACTGTTAACAACGAGACACAATAAGTAATAACACTGTAGAGTAAACTGAACACAATTTAAAATCGGTGAAACCAAATAAAGAAAAACAAGTAACAACTCAATATGAACAACCGCTTTCACACCAGGTTTATCCAAGAATTTTCATGAGGTATCAAATCTCAAAATCACAAATCACGGGTCTTAATTGGTGCACCCTAATCACTTGGTATCTTGTGCCCATATTACAATTCATAATAACACAGACGATTTACGTGCCAAGAGAGTGACAAATATCTAATATCCGCACGGATCACTCACTTGCCAACAATAACAATGACTTATAACTGCACGGACAACTCATGTGCCAACATGATAGCTCTCACACAGAAGGCAAGTATACGAGAATATGTGTAAATGATCAATAGACATCAAGGTTCATCTTCTCAAACCAATACGGGCGATTAATGTAACGACCCAAAATTTGCTAAAGGTCGTGGTGGCGCCTAACACCGTCGTCAGGTAAGCCCACAGTGATTTATCAATTTATTTACTCATTTAAGTGTTTGAAATCATAATTTTTCTTAATTAAATCGTATGAAATAGATTTTACACAATTACAATAACGAAAAACCCGTAGGAACCCCCAAAACCCGGTGTCACAAGTGCATGAGCATTTTCTAAGGAATGCAATAATAGTACAACATCTGTCCCAAATGTAATAAGATAGAATAAAATAAATAGTACAATGGAAACTCGGTGGACTGCGTTGTATAGCCTAGAATGCAGATCACATGAAGTCTCCTCAACAGGTGCGCCTAAGCGCCAAGTTGATCATCAATGAACCTGTCAGATCCCGCACATTTAGTGCAGAAGTGCAGCATGAGTACATAAATCAATGCGTACCCAGTAAATATGTAGCCTAAACCCGGAGAAGTAGTGACGAGGGGTCGACATCGACACTTACTAGAGGTCCAAGCAAATAATATAATAATCTATAACAGGTATAAAGTGCACCGCAATAGTGAAGTAAATATGTAAATCTCAAAAGTTTCCAACTATTTTCTTTAAAGTATGAATTTCTCAATCTTGTATTCTATCTTAATAGTTTCAAATGTTGTCAAGTGCCATCATCAATAAATCCGGAGTACCATATAAAATGCTGAGCATCAGTAGAGAGGTTAACTCATAAATATTCGAGCTACAAGCGATATAACGCACGATTCTGCCGAGGTCGTTCGGCCCGATCCAGAATAATATGTACACTGCCGAGGTTCGAGCGACACGAACCATAGATGCACCTATATACTGCCGAGGCATTTGGCCTGCTCCACAGGAAAAGGAAGGAAGTTACCGAATTATAAGACACGTGTTTACAACACCGTAAATGGGTACAAAATGGATATAATCTTTACCTTTTCTCAAATAAATTACCCACAACTCAAAGTGTTAAGGCTTGGCCTAGTATACGTATAATTATTTCTAAATCAATTTCATTTATAACTTCGATTAGTTAATGTCAGCATCATGAGCTCAAATAATTTAAATATTACATGATAAGATCCTAGGTCTACCCGGACATAAACATGCTATAGCTACGTACGGACTCTCGTCACCTCGTGCGTACGTAGCACCCACAACTAGTTGAACATAATAATAAATATCACCTAGGGGTAGTTTTCCCTCACAAGATTAGACATGAGACTTACCTCGCTCCGAACTTTCATAACCGACTCCAAAGCCTCTCTAACACCTCAAACTAAAAGCCCGTCGATCCAAAACTATTCAACAAATGTGCAAACCCATCAAAATATACTATAATACCCATAATTAATCATTTTAAACAAATTCCCAACTCCGCTCGAAAAGTCGATAAAATCCACCCTCGGGCCCACGTGCCCGGATTTCGAAAATTTTTGAAGATAAATTCTACCCATAACATCACGAACTCAAATATATAACTTATCCCAAATTTCATGTCCAATTTTGTGGTCAATTCCAAAAATAACAATTTCTAGATTTTTCTTCAAAATCTCAAGTTTTTACTAATTTCCATGTTAAAAATCTATACATAACCATGTATTTAACTCACAACGTGAAGGAATCACTTACCTAGTGATGGGTGGCAAAGAAGCTCCTCCAAAATCGCGCCAACCCCAGCTCCCATGGAAGATTTGAGATAAAATAAGCCAAAACCCATTTTTATCAAAACTTCACTGCCCAGACGACTTTTCGCATCTGCGGTCATTTGACCGCTTCTGCGGTTCCGATTCGGCGGAAGCTTCCTCGCTTCTTCGGAAGACCATTGCCAGCAGACCATCGCACCTGTGGAAATTCTTCCGCTCCTGCGCAACCGCAGGTGCGACACACCCTAGTGCATCTCCGCAAATTCTTGCACCTGCGGCCCTGACCTTGCTTCTGCGCACACACAAGTGTGCTACCCACCTCCGCTTCTGCGACTTCATGCCCAGGATGCCCATGTCGCATCTGTGGACCTCACCTCGCTTCTGCGAGGTCGCTTCTGCTACAAAACTTCTGCATAAGCAGTCACACCAGCTGCTGCCCAGCTTCAGCATCTCCTAAGTCCAAAATAAATCTGTTAACCATCCGGAATCCACCCGAAGCCCTCGGGACCTTAACCAAATATACCAAAATGTCCCAAAATACAATACGAACTTAGTCGAGCCTTCAAATCACATCAAACAATGCTAAAACCACAAATCACACTCCAATTCAAGCTTAATGAACTTTAAAACTTCAAACTTCTATATTTGACGCCGAAACCTATCAAATCAAGTCCGATTGACCCCAAATTTTGCACACAAGTCATAAATGACATAACAAAACTATTCCAAGACTCGGAATCCCAAACGGACATTGGTAATATTAAAATCCACTTCAAGTCAAACTTAAGAATTTCTTAAACTTTTAAAATACCAACCTTCCATAATAAGCGCAGAAATGCTGCCGGGTGATCCAATACTCAGCCCAAACATACGCCCAAGTAAGAAATCATCATACAAACCTATTGGAATCTTCAAATCCTGATTCCGAGGTCGTTTACTCAAAAGTCCAATCTTAGCCAATTCCTCCAACTTAAAGCTTCCGAAACTAGAATTTTCCTTCCAATTTAACTCCGAACTTCCCAAAATTTAATTCCAGCCACACATACAAGTCAATATACCTGAAGTGAAGCTACTCAAGGCCTCAAACTGCCAAACGACGCGCTAGAGATCAAAACAACCGGTCGGGTCATTATATTCTCTCCTACTTAAACATACGTTCATCCTCGAATGTGCTAAGCATTGCTCCGGAGTTGTCCAAATTTACTGTTTAACACCTTGTGCACCTACTCGTTCCATCACAACCCAGTTGGGCACATCATCTCGAGCCAGACTGAAGGTCCTCCCTTTTATTTAGTCAATAAGCCTTAGAACCAAACTCCAACTTCCGAATTTCTTTACAAGATCCGATCCTAATACACGAACATCGTGCCAATCGCCACACACTGTACCAAAACATGATCCTGCATCTATGCTGAAATCATACCATGCACCACATAAGTCAGTTACCCATAATAACATCCTCCGACTACGATAACTGCAATTTCATGAATTTGACGCCCGCAATACATCTCATGACGTATATAAATCCTGTTCCAACTCTCGCAATACTGCCACGATGAAAGAGACGTGTAGAAACTCACAACCACCTACCGAATCAATAATTTATGGAGTCTCCCTCCTGACAAGAACCATTACCTTATTCTGAATTGAATAACGATATTCTCTCTTTAATATACCTTATATAAATATGATTGCACTGATTTCAGGTCCAATAGTCTCGTCTCACCCAGTATAAGTTACACAGGCAATAAGCCACCTAAACACTGACCAAGATCTCGTACGACACCAACAATGCGCCAACAGGATACAACTCGAATGCGATATATAAGGAAAAGCGAACTCTGGAATGGAACTTCCTAGCTCATATAACAAATAAAACGGTCGAACAGACACTATGAACTCTCCTCAGTGAATGAGAAACAAAATACACAGAAATAAATATATGGAACCGTACTCAACATCTCACTATTGTGGCGTGCAACCTGATCCACCCATGAAAACAAATAAGGGAATACCTATCAACCAACAATGCTTATACCTACGAAATACCGAATATCGACCATAAGCATGCTAAGCGCACAATACAAATCCTGGGGAGACGGATAGTGCCATACGCCACGAAACCCAAGCACAACTAAGGTGCAATAAATGACTTGTATCTCGAGAGCCATCCTGCTCACATATAACCACAAGCTATACGGGACCTCAACACATGTGCGAATAATCAAGCCATCTCACAACCCACATGGCACAATAGAATATTACATGGAATAACTGATGACTGGAATGACATCCAATGTCCGAAGACTCCTTCATAAGCAACACTATGTTGAATGAACACATCCGGCCTGATGTAGAGCACACACCCACATTAGACCCATCAACGGACCTTAAGCCGATTCTGATCCTACTATACTGGGCCAACAACCTTTCAAGGATCCACAATAACCCCATCCCATGACACACAAGAATAGTCGCCAAATGGGGAATAACCGACACAATCCACAACCTAAGGAATAGAACGTCTTTCAGGCATAAACTCACACATTTAGCGATATCATCAAAATCTCCATACTAGGTTTCAATCTGTAACAATCAAGTGACTGCCATGCCACACTTGTACAAATCTCCTCGTGGGGTACGCTCTCATAATCTTCCGCCCAGGTAGAAAAGTTCGCACATCCATACCATCAATAGTATTACTTCTGTAAGGTAAACCACAATCCGCAATTCAATACACAGTGCCTTTTCCATAGAATTCCACCCTCAGGTGACACTAAAGGAAAATGGCTGCTTACTCTGAACATCTGAATTCTCCTCTGCCTATCCGAGCCCGTGACATTCTTGACAACACCAAATCGCAACCTTGATCCTCAACTCAAATTCTCATGCCGCTCATTGCACTTAAAATGCTGCTATGCGAGAATACCATAATTCATCATAACTCCTGAAATACTAGTAGAATGAACCATTCATTGGCTAGAAAACCTTTTGCTTAGCTCATTTCAGAAGAACCAATGCAACACATAACTGAATTCCCAAATCGTAGAAAATACAACCCTCAAGTCATGATCTACCCGCCATAACTCTCCCAGAATTTAGTTACACCACAAAGCCATTTGAATCAAATACCTCCCAAATTAATCAAGTTATGGTGGCTATCGAGCCTGCACGTATGACCACAAACCATATGTGTAACTTCACACGCTGAAGGAATTGGTCATTGCCACAATCATGCTGATTCAACCGTTACCACCGACCCAACTCCTTTAAATTTACTCTTGACTTAGAAATATTGTTAGCTCCATTCACAACATAACGAACTCAATCTGCACTCATCCCGAGTGACCCGAATCGCGAGACTGCATCGTCTCAATACCCATGAATCACCTCATACTTTCATCATGCGCACAATGGCACTTCCAACTGGTATACCATTCTACAAGACTTCCTACAAATCCGAAGCTATTTCTTTCTTTCCTCCAATACTGCACCACTTACCCGGTGATAACATAGAACACTCCAATTCCCGTTCACAATCCATTGCAAAACTCGATCCTTAACACAATGAACCTGAAATCCTTAGGCACCACACTTAAATCCTTGAACTTACTGGACCGTTGTTGAGAGTCACCCACTCCGACCTGATCCCGAACATGACCAAACTCCAACGTTCTGCCACCACATGAATACCCTCTCAAAGAAGTAACCGGTTGAATCCTTTTCCTTGCACATTACGTCCACAAGAAGCATAGACTCTAAGTCTTCCCAAAACCTGCACCTGAATCGATAAGACGAAGTTTAGCACACATTCATTAGGTTCCTTGCTCGAATTACTCTTGATGTTTTTCTTTCCTTAGTCCTAAATAGTTCACCAATGCACCGATAGCCAGAACCCGCACAAGTAGAAAATCACGTGATCCAATTGTAGACGGTGGGGCTCCCCTACTTAGCTTTAAGCTACAATTACAAAAATCTAGAACCCACTAAGATTCCTCCTTCTCAATTACCATGATCTCACACCGTTAACCCGCCAAATTTCTCAAAATCTTTTTGTTAAACATCTCATGAGCATTCTGAATCATCAGCCACAACCACATATTCGACCTCTTACTGGTAGCAAGTAAAATCTTTCATAGAAGCTTCATCAACATCACGCAACCGCTAACTTGTTCATAGGAGATAACCCACCTGTGGAATTCCATGCCGACATTTTCCAACAACGCTGCACTAGGTGCAACTACCACGCATTCAGTAATCCTCCTGAGCCCATGCCCCGTCCACCAGCTGTACAAGCCCATTCATTCCCTATTGACATCAATTGAGAGTTCAACAATATCATCTGAACTCAAGTTATATTGCATCTGAACGATAATCAATTCTTCACACCCCTTTTCATTTCAAGCAAACTCCTTCCTGCCATATTCAATCTTTCTCCATACAATGACCATTATTCCAAATAAAATACGTAGACCAAATCACCTTTCATCACGATTCCTAAAACGTTCAGCACTTTCTCAAGGTATGTGGCTATCCTACCACAGAATCCATATGCTACTCTATCTCTCCCACTTCGGTCAAACCATCTCCCACATGTCCATCCTCATTTTTCGTTACCCGAATGTTATAGCAAATCAAAATCTATCTCTGTAGCACCTGAGCTACTAAACTGCTGCCTACTTTAAGCCTCCCAGAAGACCATTTTCCTCGAGCCATCACATTAGAAATACCAGTTCGATTGTGAACTGCTGCATATGTCTATCTCTGACAATCGCCCCCTCTCAGGCACCATTTCACAACACCTTGCCCCGAAGGCAAAATCAAAGGAGACCATAACACCGGCAAACCGTAATGCGTTCAAACAAGGACAACGACACCGCATCACAATGAAAATTTCCACCAAGCTCGAAAATATTGAGTCTCATTACTTTATCAACCAAACATGGACATTTATAGTCTGATTGCCTTTCCTCTGCTGGAATTAAATGCCGAACCCCCTTAATCATGCTCTGAGAAATCCTCTTTTCAAGCCATTCACTGCCTCAACACATAAACGAGCACCTTACCGTTACGCCAACATTGTGCGATAACAACGCATAGACATAGTAGCAATCCGTGCACAGTCTCGAAACCATAGAAAATACAGATATTGGGCTGAAACAAAAGAATATCCTTTCGCACGGCGACGATAATAACCTGCCCGAACACGCAGGGAAAAACATCCCGCACCACGTCTACAGTACCACTACAACTCTTCGACCCCCATTTGATAACAAGTATTTCGCGTCGCATAAGATTAATGAGGAAGAAAATAAAGGCACAGGCCTCAATAGAATCAAAGCGAACGATGATGAAATCAAGAAGGGAAGTGCTCCTAACAGCAATATAGCCGCTCGAAGATAAGTATAGATGTCTATGTACCGATCCGCAAAACTCTACTAGACTTGCTCATGACTCATGAGACCTAAGTGAACCTAGAGCTCTGATACCAAGTTGTCACGGCCCAAAATCCGCGAAAGGTAGTCGTGGTGCCTAACATCGCCGTCAAGAAAGCCCACAGTGATTTATCAATTTATTTACTCATTTAAGTATTTGAAATCATAATTTTCCTTAATTAAATCGTATGAAATAGAGTTTACATAATTACAATAACCGAACAACCCGTAGGAACTCCCAAAACCCGGTGTCACAAGTGCATGAGCATTTTCTAAGGAGTGCAATAATAGTACATCTGTCCTGAATGTAATAAGATAGAATAAAATAAATAGTACAATAGAGACTCGGTGGACTGCGATGCGTAGCCTGGAATACAGTTCACATAAAGTCTCCTCAACAGGTGCGCCTACGTGCCAAGGTGATCATCAATGAAGCTGTCAGATCCTGCACATTTAGTACAGAAGTGCAGCATGAGTACGTAAATCAACGCGTACCGTGTAAGTATCTAGCCTAGCCCCGGAGAAGTAGTGATGAGGGGTCGACATAATGAAGTAAATCTGTAAATCTCAAAAGTTTCCAATTATTTTCTCTAAAGTATGAATTTCTCAATCTTGTATTCTATCTTAATAGTTTTGAAAGTTGTCAAGTGCCATCATCAATAAACCCGAAGTACCATATAAAATGCCGGGCATCAGTAGAGAGGTTAACTCATGAATATTCGAGCTACAAGCGATATAACGCACGATTCTACCGAGGTCGTTCGACCCGATTCGGAATAATGTGTATACTGCTGAGGGTTGAGCGGCACGAACCATAGATGCACCTATATACAACTGATGCGTTTGGCCCGCTCCACAAGAAAAGGAAGGAAGTTATCAAATTACGAGACACGTGTTTACAACACCGTACGTGGATACAAAATGGATATAATCTTTACCTTTTCTCAAATAAATTGCCCACAACTCAAAGTGTTAAGGCTTGGCCTAGTATCGCACTTGCGAAAATTCTTCCGCTCCTGCGTAACCGCAGGTGCAACACACCCTAGTGCATATGCGCAAATTCCCGCACCAGCGGCCCTGACCTCGCTTTTGCGCACACGCAGGTGCGCTACCCACCTCCGCTTCTGCGACTTCACGCCTAGGCCACCCAAGTCGCTTTTGTGAACCTCACCTCGCTTTTGCGACCAAACTTTTGCAGAAGCGGTCACACCAGTTGCTGCCCAGCTTCAGCATCTCCTAAGTCCAAAATAAATCCGTTAACCATACAGAATCCACCCGAGGCCCTCGGGACCTTAACGAAATATACCAACACATCCCAAAATATAATACGAACTTAGTCGAGCCTTCAAATCACATCAAACAACGCTAAAACCATGAATCGCACTCCAATTTAAGCTTTATGAACTTTAGAACTTCAAACTTCTACATTCGACGCCGAAACCTATCAAATCAAGTCCGATTGACTCCAAATTTTGCACACAAGTCATAAATGACATAACGAAGCTATTCTAAGGCTCGGAATCCCAAACGAACATAGGTACTATTAAAATCTACTTCAAGTCAAACTTAAGAATTTCTTAAACTTTTAAAATATCAATCTTTCATAATAAGTGTCGAAACGCTCCCGGGTTATCCGATACTCAACCCAAATATACGCCCAAGTCCAAAATCATCATACAAACTTATTGGAACCTTCAAATACCGATTCTGATGTCGTTTACTCTAAAGCCCAATCTTAGCCATTTCTTCCAACTTAAAACTTCCGAAACTAGAATTTTCCTTCCAAATCAACTCCGAACTTCTCGAAATTTAATTCCGGTCACACGTACAAGTCAATATACCTGAAGTGAAGCTACTCAAGGCCTCAAACTGCCGAACGACGCGCTAGAGCTCAAAACAACTGGTCGGGTCATTATAATTTATTACGTGTGTGCTTGTGCAAGTGTTCTATCACAATTCAAGTCAACAAGTAAGAATAGAGACAATGAATGGCACATAAGAAACGATTACTACAAAATATACAAGGTAAAACTCACACAAGATTGACACATCACTGCACAAATATTAACAATAACAATGCCCCCAAGCCATCACAAGTCATCACAAATTATTTCCCGACACAGCCCACCTTGTCTCGCCACGTGCGCAATAATAAAGTAAATGCTCGCCTTGTCTCACCGCACGCGCACAATAATATTTCTACCTTGTCTCGCCACATGCGCAAACCCACATATATAGCCCGCCTTGTCACGCCGCATGTGCAAATACCAATAGTAACAACAGCACGGACAACTCACGTGCGAATATCCCGACAATCCTCTCAACAATACCACGTGTACCAAAACATAACAACACAATAAGATGACTTTCACAACATGTGCCCATATGCCACAACATTTCCTCAAAATAGTTTCAACACCACAACCACGCATATCCCCCGGCTCAACAACACTGAGTACAACAACAACAATAACAACAACAACAATAATAACACCAGAGTACCATAAGTAAATCAATACAAGAACTCTAGAACACAAAGAAATAAAAGAATTAGCTCACAAAGAAAAACACAATAGGGAATAAAGGTCTCAACAAGAATAGCTCAACAAGGGAGAGATAATGTGTAACAACGATTGCACAAAAGTACAATTCGACGAGAAGAGAGAGAGCATGAATCAATGACCCCAAATAAGAATACGTCAACAATGAAAGGGATAACAAAACTTCAATTACGGCTAAGCAATTACATAAGAGATAATAATAAATTCAATTAGGGTTAAGCAATTACGGAAGAGATAATAATAACTTCAAATAAGGTTAAGCAATTACAGACGAGATAATAATAACTCCAATTAAGGTTAAGCAATTACGGAAGAGATAATAATAACTTCAATTAAGGTTAAGCAATTACGGAAGAGATAGCATAGCAATAAAAGAGGCAACAACTTCAGTTAAGGCGCGTAAGAATTTAACTATCAATAAGGGTAGAACATGAATCAATTAATTTCAAATAAAATACGTAAAGGTGAATTCAATAAATGGAGGATTTAACATGACAAAATAACTTCATATCTAACAAACAAAAGAACCTAAGATCCCTAAACGGTCAAATTTCAACAATTAAGCCCGAGTACGTACTCGTCACCACGTGTACACGGCCTTCACATGACACAATTAGCACAAATATCTCAAATCCTAAGGGGTAGTTCCCTCACACAAAGTTAGGCAAGATACTTACCTCAAAAAAGTTAGACTGACACTATAAAATGAACTTCTCGTGTGAAACAACCTCCGGACGGCTCAAATCTAGCCAAAATAATTTCATAACATAAATAAAACTCATAGGAAACAATTCCGGATAATAAAACATCGGTTTTCAATTAAAACTAAAAAGTTAACCCAAAAGTCAACCCCGGGATCACACATCGGAACCCAACAAAAATTCAACAAACCCGAACACTCATTCCGATACGAGTTCAACCATACCAATATTATCAAATTCCAATATCGAATACCCCTTCAAATCCTCATTTTATATTTTAAAAGATTTTTACAAAATTTTCCATTTTCTTCCTTTCAATTCATTGATTTAATGATATAAATAAGTATAAAATCGTGAAATGTAATTATTTTCGGATAGAGAACACTTACCAATATCAAACTCGTGAAGAATCCCTCCAGAATTGCTCAAAATCGAGGCTTCAAACTTAAAAATGAACAAAAATGCTAAACCCTCGAATGTATGTGATTCTGCCCAGTTTTCTTGCATTTGCGGAACATTACTTCGCACCCGCGATCTCGCATTTGCGAGAAAATCTCGCATCTGCGATTCCAACCAGCCAGCCCAGTGGTCACACCTATGTAAGAATGAGTAGCACCTGCGACTCCGCAGAAATGCTTAAACAGCCGCAGAAGCGGTCCTCTGCCCAGGCCTCTATCATTGCAGAAGCGACCAGATTCTCGCACAAGCGACTCTGCATCTGCGATCAACCCTTCGCAGATACGGATACACCAGAACATTACCCAACAGCCTTAACCAAAAATTTCCAAAATGATCCGAACCTCGTCTGAAACTCATTTGAGCAACTCGTTTGATTATACCAACAAGTCTTATAACATAATATGGACCTACTCGAGGCTTCAAATCACATCAAATAATGTCGAAACTACGAATCGCACCTCGAATCGAACTTATGAATTTTTAAATCTTCCAACTTCCAAAACTCATGCCAAAACATATCAAATTAACCCGGAATGACGTTAAATTTTGCATGCAAGTTCCAAATGACAACGCGGAGCTAATACAACTCTAGGAATCACATTGTGACCCCAATATCACCAAAGTCAACTCCCGGTCAAATTTCTCAACCTTCCAAAACTTCAACTTTCCATATTTTGCCGAAATGCTTCAAATTACCCTATGGACCTCCAAATCCAAATCCAGAGGCACGCCTAAGTCCACAATTACCATACGAAGCTATTGGAATCATCAAAATGCCATTTCGGAGTCGTCTACACAAAAGTCAAAACTCCGGTCACCTCTTACCGCTTAAGCTTCTAAATCAAGAATCCTTCTTCCAAATTGATCCTAAATCATCCGAAAACCGAACTTGACCATATACGTAAGTCATAACACATAATATGAAGCTGCTCGAGACTGTAAGCCACCGAACGGGATGCTAATTCTCAAAATGACCGATCGGGTCGTTATAATGAAACCAAGGCTTTTCTTGAGCCTTCATAGCTCCCAGTCCATAGAAAGGTTCTGCAAATACTGGTGAATAATTGTATGACTTTATTTGGTATCATGAAGACCTGAGCCCAGCATGTCTGCATTTTAGAGAGAATACTCTTCATCAGTTGTACTCTCCCACTGTAAGATAGAAATTTGATAGTCCAACACATGATCTTGGAAGTCATTCTCTCCACAAGTGGCATACATTTTTGTATAGTAATCTTCCTTGAAGAAATGGTACACCCATATATTTGAAGGGCAACTCACCCAATGCAAATTGCATTCCATTCACGATCTGATCTTTCTATGCTTGCGAGACACCAGAGACATATAGTGAGCTCTTGTCCAGATTTGTATTCAAGCCAGATACACTAACTTAAAAATGAACAAAAATGCCAAACCCTCGAATATATGTGATTCTGTCTAGTTTTCTTGTATTTGTAGACCATTACTTCGCACCCGCGATCTCGCATCTGCGATTCCAACCAGCCAGCCCAGTGGCCACACCTGCGTAAGAATAAGTTGCACCTGCGACTCCACAGAAGCACACAAATAGCCGCAGAAGCGATCCTCTGCCCAGGCCTCTATCGTCGCAGAAGCGACCAGATTCTCTCACAAGTGACTCTGCATCTGCGATGAAACCTCCGTAGATGCGGATACACCAGAACATTACCCAACATCCTTAACAAAAAATTTCCAAAATGATCTGAACCTCATCCAAAACTCATTCGAGCCATTTAGGACCTCATCCGATTATACCAACAGGTCCTATAACATAATGCGGACCTACTCGAGGTCTCAAATCACATCAGATAACGTCGAAACTACAAATCACACCTCAAATCGGACTTATAAATTTTCAAATCTTCAAACTTCTAAAACTCGTGCCGAAACATATTACCCGGTATGACGTCAAATTTTGCATGCAAGTTCCAAGTGACATAACTGTCACGCCCCAAAACTGAGGAGCGCGACCGACGCTCATCCAAGTGAACCCGATCGAGCAAGCCTATTAGAATTTCTTCTACCCAAACTCATCCACGAATGAAGATAATACATATTTTCATTAATTAGACAAAAACGTGATCATGTCTACAATACCAATTCATTACCAATAGTTTTCATCATTTTTAAAGTCTCAATTTCACACACATTTTTCATAATCTGAAATGGAAATAGTAATTCAAACACAACATAACAAGTTGACTTCCCCAACACCAATATACAACCCACACTATGTCTACGGAGCCTCTATAGTTTAAGAAGAGTACAATGATAATGCTGGCAACAATGCCTCGGCTATACCTCAAATAGAATATACAAAGAACAAAAGATACATGACCCTGAGATGAAGTGGGGCTCACCAAGTCAGCTGGGAAGAAGGTGTACTGCTATCACTGATCAATATCTCCTGCTGTGGAACCACCTGCATCCATTTAAAGATGCAGCGCCCCCAGCAAAAGGAACATTAGTACCGTCAAATAGTACTAGTATGAAAACCAAATACCAATTTAAGAATTCAGAAATACAATATGAATATGATGAATCAGGGCGACAATAGAATAGTATAAATAACCGTTTAAACCAAAGAAAGCTTATTAAGAGCTGTCAATAACATTTATAGGATTTAAGACGAGATCCTCTTTAACCATCTTTACACAAAGTGGCCCCGCTGCCTCACCCAATGCATGCAGGTGGAGGTGTAAGCACAATACCACAACTCTACTCAAGCAGCCCTGCCGCCTCACCCCAATGTATGCGGGTGGAGGTATAACCACAATACCAAGAACCTACACAAAGCGGCTATGTCGCCTCACCCCAATGTATGTGGGTGAAAATGCATCAACGATACCAATACCTACGCAAAGCGGCTATGCTGCCTTACCCCAATATATATATGTGGGTGGTGGTGCCACAACAATACCAAAACTATAGACAAAGCGGTCGTACCGCCTCACCCCAATGTATGCGGGTGGAGGTGCAGTCCCACAATACCAAAATCCCTACACAAAGCGGTCATGCCATCTCACCCCAATATATGCGTGTGGAGGTGTATCACAATCACAATCTCTACATAACTTGGCATAATAACTTTCACATAAATCATGACTTGAAATTATAATATGTGGATACACAATCCATAGTTTGGAACACATCCTCAATTTATAATGCAATATGATAAGAGCATTTGAAACACGAATTGAATATATATCTTTATCACAAAATTTATTGGAATACTCGATTTGTAATCAACATCTTGGAACTTATAAGGATAATGGGAATTCAATTCTTAAAGAAAGGGTTTAGCCAACATACCTCAATTTAGCTTCCTTAAACTTTAAATTGTTCCGGAATTCTTAACAACTTTAATCTATTTTAGAAATATAACAAATTGAACCAAAATTAAGAAGATGATCATGGTTCTAGCTTATTTGAGCATTTTATCAAAGAGTAAGTGTGCATAAGGTTTCAAGGTCTTTTCATGGAGGATTCCATCATCCCACAACCCAATATTTACTATTTTTAGCTCAACAATCTTCCTACACCCTTTGATAATACATGCATGTAAAATAAACAACTCTCATGCCCCAAAAATTATCTTGGTAATTACCCATTTCTAGACAAAATTTGAAATTGATGGTTAGGGTATAGAATCTTACCTCTAGGATGAAGACATAGTGAGTTTCCCTTCTTAATCTTCCAAAAATTGAGCAAGAATTTAAGAACAATTATTGAGGAACACCTTCTCACTCTAGGGCACTCTCTCTCACTCTAAAATATCAGATTTTAGCTAAAAAATGGCCCAAAGCATGTATTTAACGAAGTAGAGTCGGGTTTTAAAAACTCAAAAATGGAGCTCCGAAACAAGGTCTGCGATAGCATATGCGATCGCATAATCGATATGCGGACCGCATATCGGCCGCATAATTTGGTCTCTAAAACTGGGCATGACTGACCTGGTCTGCGGTCATTATGCGGCCCGCAGACCTGTTCTGCGGTTGCATAATGCACCGCAGAATTGGTCTGTAATTGCACAATGCGCCGCAAACCTGGTCTCCAAACCTCCCCTTTCTTGTCTCACTCTGTGACCATTATGCGGTCCACAGAGTGATTCTGCTACCGCATAATGGGCCGCAGAAACGCCTTCTTTTGCCGAATATTTTTCTTTACTCTCCTCACAATCCTCAAACACGTAAGCCTAGTCCGGCACCATGAAATATTATTATTCCTTTGCAAAATTTTATGGGGCCTTACAATAACGGAGCTAATCCAACTCTCGGAATCGCATTCTGACCCCAATATCACCAAAGTCAACTCTTGGTCAAACCTCTCAACCTTCCAAAACTTCAACTTTTCAATTTTTGCCGAAATTCTTCAAATTACCCTATGGACCTCCAAATCCAAATCTGGAGGCACGCCTAAGTCCAAAATTACCATACGAAGCTATTGGAATCATCAAAATACCATTTCAGAGTCGTCTATATAAAAGTCAAACTCTGGTCACCTCTTACCGCTTAAGCTTCTAAATCAAGAATCCTTCTTCTAAATTGATCCTGGATCATCCGAAAACCGAATTTGACCACACATGCAAGTCATAATACATAATACGAAGCTGCTCGAGACCTTAAGCCACCAAACGAGACGCTAATTCTCAAAATGACCGGTTGGGTCGTTACAATGAAACCAAGGCTTTTCTTAAGCCTTCATAGCTCCCAGTCCATAGAAAGGTTCTGCAAATACTGGTGAATTATTGTATGACTTTATTTTGTATCATGAGTACCTGAGCCCAGTATGTCTGCATTTCAGAGAGAATACTTTTCATCAGGTGTACTCTCTCACTGTAAGATAGAAACTTGATAGTCCAACACCTGATCTTGGAAGTCATTCTCTCCACTAGTGGCATACATTGTTGTATATTAATCTTCCTTGAAGAAAGGGGTACACCCTTATATTTGAAGGGTAGCTCACCCAATGCAAATTGCATTTTATTCAAGATCTGATCTTTTAATGCTTGTGAGACACCAGAGACGTATAATGAGCTCTTGTCCAAATTTGCATTCAATCCAGATACACTAGAGAAGTGGTTAAGATCTTGAAACATAAGATGTATGGAAGTTCTATCAACCCTACAACACATTAGCAAGTCATCAGCAAAGCAGATATGCACCAACTTCATTTTACTACATCTGGGATGATAATTGAAGTCAGGGTTATGTTGCAACTATTTTAAAGATCTGTTGAGGTATTCCATGACCAAGACAAATAGGTATGGGGATATGGGATCACCTTGTCTCAGCCCTTTCTTTTCCACAAACTTAGGAGTAATTCCACTATTTATTAAAATGGAATAGCTTATAGTAGTTACACATTCCATAATCCACCCAACAAATTTACATTGGAATCCAAACTCTAGTAGAACAGCTTTGAGAAATTTCCATTCCACTGAGTCATATGCCTTCCTTATATCAACCTTGATAATACATCTAGGAGATATACCCTTTTGTGTGTAACCCTTAACTAGCTTATGTGCCACTATTACATTGTCTAGGATACTCCCCGCTACTATAAATATTGATTGTGAAGCTCCAACCAATTGGTTTACTGCCATTTTGAGTCTGCCAGTGAGAATTTTAGCTATAAGCTTATATAAAGTGGTACAACATACTATGGGCCTATACTCCTTCATATAAGTATGGTTTGTAACCTTTGGTACTAGAGTAAGAGTAGTGCAATTGACTTCCTTTAGCAGTTTCCCAGACTCAAAGAACTGTAAAAACAGCTTCAATAACATCCTCACCTATCACACTCCATTATTCTTTAAAAAATTCTGTATTGAATCCATCCACTCCTGGAGCTTTATCATTGGGTAGATTTCTTAGTGCCTGAAGAATATTCAACCTTATTACAGGTAGAATCAGCAACTGTTATTGTTTTCTCTGCAAGCAAGGGTCATCCTTAGTAATGGGTGTATTCAAAAAGGGTAATTCTTGTGCTCTGTTTCCCAAAAGTTATTGAAAGAATGATGTGAATTCTTGTTGCACCTTCTTAGGGTCTATCAGTTGTACTCCATTCTCATTGCAAATAGATGCTATGTTGTTCCTGGAATGACTAGCTTTAAACTGAGCATAAAAAAATTTAGAGTTTGAATCCCTATGTGAAATCCATACAGCTCTCATGGATTGTAGCCCATTTCTCAAGCTCTGGCATTAACCCTTTCTCTTCCACAATCAATTGAGCATTATACAAGTTTGCTTCCAGTTCTTCCTGAGTGTCTTTGAGCTTTTCCTGCAAATCCACAATTCCCTGATCCAACTTGGTCATCTCTTGGTTCATCTATAGCACAGCAAGTTCTATGTGCTTCAGTTTCTTGCAAACTCCATACATAGCATAACCAGGTATGTTGGATTCCCATACAGACTGCACCACTTCTTTGAATGATTGTTGTTGTAGCAGTACATTGAGGAGTCTGAAAGGTTTTGGGAGCTTTTGCCTTACAATATTAGTGGTAAGTAGTATAGGAGAGGTCTGAACAACCAGAATTATATAATGAGCTTCCATACTACTATACATACTAATCCATTGAGCATTGCCAAATGGCCAGTCAATCAAGCTATAAATTTTGTCTCTAGGTTATCTCTTATTACACCATGAGTACTGACATCCCTTCCTTCTAATCTGACCAAGTCCAATCTCATCAACACAGTCTTGAAAGACTTGTGTTTCTATATATTGAACCGGTGCTCCATTAATCCTATCATTAAAAGATTATAATAGTGTTGAAATCACCAAAAACAATTCATGGATCAACCATAATACTGTTAAGTAGTCTTAATTATCTCCAAATATCCTTCATTCCATCAATAATGTTATTCTTATATACAAAGGTTGTATAGCATGTAAATTGAGACTCTTTATCTTTTACATGGCAATGAATTATATGAGGTTGTGAGTACTAGATATCAACTTTCACTTGTTGTGGTTTCCAGCAGACCTATATTCTTCCAGTTGGGCAAACTGCATAATCACAATGAACCTACCAATCTGCCCCTAACTTCCTTTGTATCTTCCCAACACTTCTAAGCTTAACTTTTATCTCAAGGCAGCCCAAAAGAGTCACTTTATTCTTAAGCAGAAAGGATTTGAATTCCTTCTGCTTGAAGGTCTTGTTCAGCCATCTAATGTTTCATGATCCAAAGATCATGGAGGCTGCTTGGTTGGAGTAGTGCCCCTTACCACTTTACTAGTGGTTACCTTTAGTTGTATCCTCAAAGCACTAAATTGATTTCTTTTATGCATCATTTCCAGCCCATCAATTCCTTGGCTCTTATCAGAAGTTCTTGGCATTACTTGTTTCCCTCTATCAATTTTCTTCCTCTATTGTTGCCCTTCCCCATTAAGTTCTTAATAGCCTGATTTACCCCTTTCTGACTAGGCACATCCTTAGTTTTCCATTCAAGTTTTTTTGTTTCTTCTTGTTATTGAGTTGAGGCTGTTTTGGCACTGCTGGTTCCTCCTTGCATTTTCCTGTGATATGTCCTAATTTCAAATAATCTTAGCAATACAAGGGCTTCCACTCGTACTCAATAGGTTGCAAGTAATACTTCCCATTAAGAAGTTCAAGGGAGATTGAGTCAGGCAAAGGCTGGGATATATCCATCTCTATCAATATCCTAGCATAAGCAATTCTCTGCTCTTGAGCAGTTTACTTATCAGTTCACACAGCTTTCCCAAGACAACTTACTATTCTACCCAGAATTCCAGGGGTCCGGAATTGAATTGGCAAGTTAGGGGACATTTCCCACATAGGAACAACTTAATTAGGCTCATTGCTCATTTGGAACTCTGGATCCCACTGCTTAAGAATAAAAGGGTCTATAGTTGAATGTATAAGGCCCTTGTTGCAGAATTGCTACTTTATCTCGCTCACTCGTGATTTTGAAAATAAAGTAACCATCATTATGTAGAAATACCTGAGGTATAGTAACGAAATTTCAAATTCCATAGGCAAACTTCAGCATTTCCTTGAATGTAGGGTTACCTCCAATGACATATCCAATTAATGTTACACTCTACTTCTACTGCTCAATTATTTCCTGGGGATTTAACTTAACTACTTTCACTCCATCTTTCATTATGAGCGGGAAATAATGAAATTTCAATCCCATTTGTTGCTCTCTGTTTCCTTTGACTATTTCAACCATTGTAGGCTTAACTCCGCTAGAAGTGGCTAAGAAGGTTAATTTCCTTGCCACGTTTAAAGCCCCTACACTAGGATCATGTGGAGTTTCTGCAATGTCTGACTGGGAACTCGTTTTTAGCATTGTGGGAGCACTCCCCATTCCTGGTAGCCAATAGCCCAATTGAATCGGTGCTAAGGCCTGGGGATCACCTGATTCTGGTGTTATCTGCCTAGAGGCTGGCGCCGGAGTGAGTGACCATCTGAGCAATTAACTCATTACTATCTTGTATTCTAGTAAAAAAAGGGTTGCCTGGTGCACTAAGCTCCCGCTATGCGCGGGGTCCAGAGAAGGGCTGAAATACAAAGATCTATTGTATGTAACCTTACCCTACATTTTTGCGAGGGTTTATCTCGTATACTAGTAATTAATATAAAAATAAATACATAATAGAGAAGAAGATGATACTTTAGTTTCACATATTCTAGGATTGCAATGGACAGGTTCATCCCATTACAATTAGGCAACTTAATAAAATGATTCGAAGTGAGTGCACATTAAACTATGTTGGGGAGGATTTCTCCCCATTACAATTAGCTCAGTAGTTAATGGTTATATTGTCAACTAATATACTTTTCCGTACTTCACGCGGTTGTAGAAAAATTGACAATTACCTAATATTAATATCATAATTTGAAAATTATTTTTTAATAAGCATCCTTTTGTAATTCTTTTACTAATCTATATGAAATTCATTGATAGAATGTAATGACTTAAACTGTCGTTTTGAGTATTTGCACTTCGCTCGATAGTTTACTGGCGTGAGTAGCTCCGTATGATGTATTTTGACTTGTGTGAATCGTCGGTTTTGATTTTCAGGTATTTCGAAATTGAATTGGAAGAATGGATTTCATTGTTAAAACTTTAAATAAGGAGAGTTGACCAAGTTTGACATTTGAGCATTTGACCTCGGATTGGGATTTTGATGGTTTCGTTAGCTCCGTTGGGTGATTTTGAACTTAGGAGCGCGTCCGGATTTTGAATTGGAGGTCCATGGTTGAATTTGGCTCGAAATGGCGAAAGTTAAAATTTTAGAAAGTTTGACCGGGAGTGGACTTTATGATATCGGGGCCAGATTCAAATTTCGGAAGTTGGAGCAGGTCCGTAATATCGAATGTGACTTGTGTGCATAATTTAAGGTCAATCAGACATGATTTGATATGTTTCGGCATCGGTTGTGGAAGTTGAAATTTCAAAGTTCATTGAATCCGAATTGAGGTGTGATTCGTCGTTCTGATATTGTTTTATGTGTTTTGAGGCCTCTAGTAGGTCCGTGTTATGTTGTGGGACTTGTCGATATATTTGGACACGGTCCCGAGGGGCTCGGGCGTGGTTCAGATTGATTTCGGGCTATTTTCCTTCATGTTTTTAGTGTTGGTGTGTTCTGGTGTCAGGTGTCACATTTCTTCATCGCGTTCACGTGGCAAGTGTCGCGAACGCGTAGTGCATTCGGATGGCAACAACAAATTGTTCTTCGCGATCGCGAAGTATGTCTCGCGTTCGCGTAGAGTTGGGGCAAGTCCTCTTCGCGTTTGCGTATGGAGGATCGCGTTCGCGTAGTGTTGAGGTTGGCAGCTGTGAATTTGAGCGTTCTTCTATGCGATCACGTAAGGTTAGTCGTATTCGCGAAGCTTTGGCAATAGTGTTCATCGCGTTCACGTGGGTTGCATCGCGAACGCGTAGAGTCTTTTGTGGCAGTTTGCATTTTGTTCATCGCGAACGCGATGGTTTTCTCGCGTTCGCGAAAGAGGAGGCCTGGGCAGATTATAAGTACTCTATTTCGAGGGTTTCAGCCATTTTTACATTTTTGGAGCTATGGTGCTCAGATTGAGACGATGCTTGGAGCAATTTTTACCATATGAATTGGGGTAAGTGTTCTCTACTTGGTTTTGGTTATATTTCATGAATCTATATTCGATTTTAGCGTTTGGATTGTGAATTCTAAAGAGGAAATTGGGGGTTTTGGCCTAAAGTTTCATAATATGAATTTTTGAGTTTTGAACATTGAATTGGAGTCGGATTTGAGTGAGACTAGTATGGTTGGACTCGTAATTGAATGAGTTATCGGATTTTGTAAATTTTATCGGGTTCCGAGGTGCGGGCCCGGGTTGAGCTTTTGGCCGATTTTGGGCTTTTGATTCAAGATTTGATCTTTTTGATCGGGTTCCTTTAATATTTGTTTGATGTATTTGAGTTGTTTTTGGTTAGTTTCGGGCCGTTCGGAGGTCGGAACGCGTGGGATGGCATTTTGGAGCATCGCTTGGCTTGCTTGGTGTTGGAATTGGCTAGTTCGAGGTAAGTAACTCATCTAATCTTGGAGCTGAGGGTATGAAACCCCGAAATATGTGTTATGTGATTTGTGTTGAGGTGACTTTAGATCTGTAAAAACTCTGTTTATGTACTATTCAAACAGACTATGTATTTATTTCATTTTCGCTTTGTAAACTCCATTCTTAGAAACTCATGATTTGTACTACCAGTTCTTGGGGAATGTATTAGATTCACATATTTCTTTACTTAATTGGTTTATTAATTATAATAGAATTTGTTAGTGATTAATTGGCTTACCTAGCGGGTTGGGTTAGGTACCATCACGACTAGTCGGATTTTGGGTAGTGACACAGAACAACATATATGAGAAACATTCAAGATTAAGTATAAAACACACATTTAAATTTGTATATTTAAACTTAAATAGGAAAACAATAGAAAATAGAAAAATTATGAAAATTTGAAAAAGAAAGTAATGTAAAAATATGGGCAATGTAAGCCTAGGATATCACCCGCTTTTTTCTTAGTCTTCTAAAGCCTATATCTCTTAGTATTTATTTCTTAGTATGAATATTTAACAGTTATGTTTCATAAGGTTGACATTTTCTCATTTCTGTCAAATAAAAATTAAAGAAAAAAATTAAAAGGAAAGAGAAACGTAGAAGAAATTGAAAAAGGAAAATAAGAAAAAGTGAACTAACATACATTTGAGGATATTACTGCACGAACACCTCCTTAGAGTACTACTAAGTTTATAGGTACTTAAAATACGAAAATGCCACCAACATGAGCATAAGTGCTAGCGTATCAAATTGGCAGGTTAGGGCCGATTTTGGGCGGATCCAAACAGGTTGAGTTAATAATTGGACGGGTCAAATGACCTGCCCAAAAATTACTTGGGCTAAGATGTGTTGGTCAAAGTGAGCTAAAATTTGGGTCATAGCCTAATCCATCCAACTCTTATCAATCTTTAGTTAATATATGTTGTTTTCTTCTGAATTGTATAATTACTAAATAAGACTTTTTCTTTTGTTATGGTCATATATAACATATCAAACAAAAAAATAAATTTATTTCTAAGGTATTTTGACAAAGTTACTCATGGATCAATTTGGGCTAAAAATCAAATGAATAGAAATGGGTTGGGTCAAGATGGGTTGAGCGGGTACCCAACCTTGGGCGGGTCATTTGGGCTTGGGCCAAATTTGATATCCCTAATAAGTGCCAAAGGTTTACATGGCGACCCCAGTTATATATACTGAATAATTGAGGTTGTAACATTTCGATTGTTACTCATCAAATTTGGCTCTCTAATAGAATGCACACTCGTGTGAATGTATAAAATCGCATTAGGACAAAATCACCAAAGAATAATCACATAGGCTAACTCTTAAGAATCTAAATGAAGCATGAGAGACCTTTTCCAGAATATACTTATATATTTTCTTTAGGTTTCAATGCAAGGCAAATATATAGAATAAGAACTTCCGCCAATTCTAGATTGGACATCCCACACCTATTTAAAGAATTCACTTAACACATAGATACTGCAAACACATCATTAATAAAATTTATTAATTAAGATGTATTCTTTTGGTTTCATTCCTTATTCTTTCCTTTTTTTTTCTTTTTTTTTTTTTTTTATGCTTGATAGTAAAGGAAGTGACCTGTGGACAAAAAATATAGAGATAAAGTTATCTCTTTAAGGAGTCTTCCTTACTTAGGGTAATCTTTGTCCAAAAATTAAGGACATCCCTTTGGAAGTTGAATTCATGTTCAATTAAAGGATACATCGGATTGAGTTGTAAAGATGAGAAAGTTCCATCTTTTCTTAACCCTACTTCCTAAAAAGAATTACACATCTTTACTGATCGTGGAATAGTTACGTTTTCAACTACTAATCTCTGAAGCATCCGATCGATTCCATCCATCAACTTTTCTTTTTCAGATCAGAATTGTTGAGTCACATAGTAAAACCTATGAAGGAAGAAAATGAAACTATGTAACACTTATTTCAATATGGCAAAGACAAAATGACACACCCTTTATGGGGTGGCAGATTGTTTCGTTAGATGAAAACAACCGCCATTGAGCATGAGCATGTATGTTGTGGATAAAATGGATATGCACCTGCGTTGTGTTGGTGAAGAAGAAGAACAAAAGGGCTGATTACAGGGTTGGCAATTGGGGCGGGGCAGGGCAGAGCGGGACAACTCAAGCCTTGACCCACTAAAATTTTGACCCGTCCTGCCCTGCCCTATTTAGTTTTTTTCAAAATTTTGCCCCGTCCTACTAAACCCCGCCCTGACACGTTTAGACTCTCTTTCATTTTTTTCTCTTTATTATTTATTTTGCAATATGATATTTTATGTTTTAAGTTTTTCAATTGTCTATTGAAACATTTAAAATTGACATGTCAATAAGTGCTATTTATGTATATCGATTGAATAAAACATAATTTTTATCAATGTATATATTTTATTATAGAGTAAATCCCCTTAAATTCAATACAATAATAAGTAGATGTAGAGAGCACAAAAATTATATCTTGGGTAATATATCAGGCAACAACAATATTTAAGCAAGTCAGCACCCACCTTAGACTTCATATTTAAGATAAGAAAAATGACCAACTTGATCTGTAAGTAACTATTCAGTCTATTAAGCAATTTCACGTTCCAGTTCTCACCCAAATTTGCTTTAAAGGAACTTAGTTTTTCTTTAGTCACAAATTCCCAGCAACGGCAGCAAGTGTTTGAAAAAACTCAGCACTTAAGAGGTTCAAACACACACAACATTGTCTAATTCAGCTCATTTTTGAACCGAAACTGGCACAAAACAGCAGCTAATAAAGATTTTGCCCTGCCCTGCCCCATTAAAATATTTCCCGTTAACAGTTTTCCCTGCCTCGCCCCGCCCCGCCCCAATTGTCATCCCTAACTGATTAAATTAACAATTGAAGAAAATAAGAAATTTGATCAAGGAACGCACAATGTTTCATAAAAAAAGTTCCATGAATTTAATAAAAAATAATTTGAACACAAACACTACTTTATGAGCACGAAAAAAGCGAAAGAATATGATAGATACGTAAGAGTTTTCTATCTTTGTGGATGCTCTCCTTCTCCAAAAACTTTATTTGCTCTAAAACAGTTCGTGCAATAGCATCTTCAAATCAGACGTTTGATAAGCTTAAGCCATCTCACCGAAAGAAAAAATCAATTTTTCTAACACAAGCACCATTTCCCCGCTATGTCTAGATATGCTCATAAAAGCATTGTATTATGGGCAAGAATTGAGTTTTTAGAAAAATTGCCCCTTATGTTTGGGGTAAGTGTAACTTTGTCGTTTATCTATTGCCCTAAGCAATTATTGTCCTTTAAGTTTGCTAAACTTGAGCAGGTTTAGTCTACTTAACAAAAGACCCAAAGGGAGATCTAAAAACTAATAGTGATTTCACTGAGTCAACTGAGTAAAGAAACTTTCGATACTCAAATTTTGCAGAACCGATATAGTGAACCTAAACCTGTTTAACGGGTCGGGTTAACCTGGTTCCGGAAGGGGCCGGGTAGGGTTGGGTTTGGGGGTTAGGGGATTGGTCCGTATATATTTTTTTTACCGGTTAACCGGATCGGTCAAACCCGATCAATGAAAGTTACTTTTGAACCGGTTAACCGTACCGGCCCGACCCAGTTCAACGACTATTTTTTAATTTTTTTAAAAAAATTATCACACTTGTTTTTACAATCTTAAAGGTGACAAAGGGGTGGACCGGGTCGGGCCCTTATGCCCGGAACCGTTCTGGTTCAATTTTTCATCGGATGGGCCCGGACTAGTTAAGCCCGATTTTAAAAACTTGGCAACCGGCCAGGATTAGTGACCGACCGGTCACTATTTTTCTCAACCGGATCGGTCCGGTTAACCGGTTCAACAGTAATTTTTATTGATCGGGTTTGATCGGTCCGGTTAACCGATAAACAAATATATACGGACTAACCCCCAAACCCAGCCCTACCCGGCCCCCTTCCACCAGTTCGGGCCGGTTCGATTTACTACCGGTCTAGGCCGATCCGGAACCGGGTCAACCCGGCCCGTTAAACAGGTTTAGGTTCACTACATCAGTTCTGCAAAATTTGAGTACTGAAAGTTGTTTTACCCACCAGTTTGGGTCTTTTGTTAAGTGGATTAAACCTGCTCAAGTTTAGCAAACTTAAAGGACAATAAGTGCTCAGGCCAATAGATAAAGGACAAAGTTAGACTTACCCCAAACATAAGGGACAATTTTGGCTAAAAACTCTTAAATGGACTAATCCTGCTCAAGTTTAGCAAGCTTAAAGGACAATAAGTGCCCAGGACAATAGATAAAGGACAAAGTTAAACTTACCCCCAAACATAATGGACAATTTTGAATAAAAACTCGGCAAAGACAGAGTTAAACATTAGAAGACCAAGTCAACCTAATTTAAGCTTTCAAGGAAGACACAAGCAGCAAAAACTGTGTAACGGCAAAGCAAGAATCACATGTATTAGTATTTCGTACTACCTAATTATCACGACATATTTTTCAATTCTCTGTTCACAGTTAGAATAACATATAATTTCAGTATAAATTGTCAAATTACATTCTCCATTTCAATTCCTAAATGCTTAGACTACCTGCAGTTATCGTACTTCGATTGCAAGGAACAACCTGCGGAATGCATAGCTGAACATAATCCGAACATATTTATTTGCAACCATAGTATAACAATATCAATTTCAAATCAAATATGTTTGGAAGCCTTGCAATCTGTCTTTCAAAGCAGTCAATGTTCAATCAATGGACGACACAATTCTTTGAGTGCCAACATGGGAAATGTTGTTGATCGCAAACATAACACAATAAAGAATTGGGGGTTATGGACTTGAAAAGTCATAACCCCAATGAAAAGGTGGGAAGTAAAACGGTAAGATGAAGTTTATAACACATTAAACAATTGGTATTATTGACATGAAAAGTCATAACCTCCGATAAAAAGGTGTGAGCTATGGATGTGGACATTTTAAAAAATAAGATAAATGGGAAAATGTAAGCATAAACTTTAACTTATACTAGGATCTTTAACATAATAATCTTACATATAATCGTTATAGAAAACATACATG
Organism: Nicotiana tomentosiformis; assembly: GCF_000390325.3. Lineage (NCBI taxonomy): Eukaryota > Viridiplantae > Streptophyta > Magnoliopsida > Solanales > Solanaceae > Nicotiana > Nicotiana tomentosiformis. The sequence continues at coordinate 85,188,531 of NC_090813.1, forward strand.
AAGCGGAAGCCATTATCACGAAGCGGAAGCGTTAATTGAAATTGGTTTCTAGCCCCTTACCCTAGCTTTTGTTACCGTCGCCTTTAGTGATAGAAAAAGAACAAAAAAAAGGTGTTAACCCTAACGGATGGGAGGAGGACCAATTTATAGAGGTTCTCATTTAATCCGGTATGTTCATCAAATAACTGATCGGACAAACGAGATTTGTCTTTCATTAAATATTAATTATGGGCTTTATTATATTAGGTCATATACATAATAGAAAAATCTTACATTCTCCCACTTGGCCCAAAATCAGATAACATTAATATTTAATCATATAAACATTAGTTGCGCATAAACAAATCTCTTCTATAATGTCCATCATAAATACCATCGTACGACAAACTGCTAAATGTGAGTTATGACGATTATACATATAATTTTGTCTACATACTCCCTTCCATATACTACAACATTAGCAACTCATCGTGCCAGGTCCATAAGCTATAAAATATTATAGTCCATAATAATGTCCCATTGAAACTAATCCTGTAATATCTCAAAATAATAATGTGTACACCATTATGAGAAACATGAAATCATTAATGTATATCAGAAATACATAAATGAGCTCAGAGTGTCCAAACATCATAAATACATCAATCTTAAATACAACCAAGACATATTCTATGCATATGTTCTTTAAATATCTTTGACTGTAAACCTTTCTGTCACGCCCCGACCTCGGGGAGCGCGACCGGCGCTCAACAGAGTTATCTCGGTCGAAAAAGCATGTACAGTTCCGTCTACCCAACTCACCCAAAATAAAGAGAAGAACGCATTTCCTTAATTAGTCCGTAAGAAGTCATGTGAACAACAAAATTTCATTTCCATTAGTTACGTCCTTAACAAATGTTCAAAATAGTACATTGAATACATTACCAAATAGTAGTACAACTTAACAAGAGCAACTTGGGACTTACAATGACTTACAACTTGGTACAACTTAACAAGAGTAACTCAGTTGCAACCAATACTTTGAATACATTACCAAATAGTAGTACAACTTAACAAGAGCATTTGGAATACATGTTGAACACAAAAGTCTTTTGACACAACGTGTGTTCGGAATAGTCGATTCATAATGAGTAACTTGGGACTTGCGATGACATTGTGGAGTTCAATTCTAAGGAAAGAGTTTAGCCAACATAACTCACTTGAGCTTCTTTAAACTCTAAAATGTTACGAGAATCTTAGCAACTTCGATCTCAGAAATATAACAAATTGAACCAAAAAGTAGGAGGATGATCATGGTTCCAGCTCATTTGAGCATTTTATCAAACACTAGGTGTGCATTAAGGTTTCAAGGTCCTCTTATGGTGAATTCCATTATCCCACAACCCATTATCTACCATTTTTAGCTCAGCAATCTTCCTACACCCCTTGATAACACATGCATGCAAAATGAACAACTTCCACACCCAAGAATTCTCTTAATAATTACCTATTTTTAGTTGAATTTCGAAATTGAGAGTTAGGGTGTAGAATCTTACCTCTAGGATGAAGACCTAGTGAGTTTTCCTTGTTAATCTTCCAAGATTTGAGCAAGAATTGAAGAACAAATTGTTGAGGAACCCTCTTCCACTCCATAACACTCTCTCACTCTCAAAATACCAGTTTTTTACTTAAGAAATTGTCTATAGCGTCTATATAATGGAATAGGGCCGGGTTATGAAAACCAAAAAAATAAAGCTCTAGAACCCAATCTGCGGTAGCATATGCGACCGCATAATGCTTCTGCGATCCGCAAAAGGGGTTGTGAAATGTCCCTCCGGAACTGGGCAGCCCTGCCCACTCTGCGGCCGTTATGCGGTCCGCAGACTTGTTCTGCGGTCGCATAATACACCGTAGAACCTCCAACTGAACATATTGGCCTACCTCGCCACCACGAACCTCAGATTTTAGGAAAATTTTTACATGGCCTTATATCCTCCCCCACTTAAGATCATTCGTCCTCGAATGAGGGTCAAAATTCACCATTAGCGTACAATGTGACAGTTGCTACAACACACACCAGCAGTTCCCATTGTTTTTTTGACTAACTCCCCAAATTTCAAAAATTTTCAGCAGAGTTTCCCTTGTAACTGGGCCTATCCACCTGTCAGAGAATCCCAGAAACCAATCCTAACAACATGTATATAATCCAACGATGCAATATAATATGAAACAATGCCAACCATGGCCTCATAAGCAATATATTACTAGAAAGAAAATATCCTGAGCATAAACTGTACAAGTGATACATAGTTCATAGGAAGTAATTTCATAGAAACTATTACATATCTATTCAAACAAATGAGGGTACTTCTTTTTCATTTCTTCCTCGGCCTCTCAGGTGGCCTCTTCAACCTACTGGTTTTGCCTTGACACTTTCACGGAGGCAATTTCTTTATTTCTTAGCTTTCGTACTTGCCTATCAAGAATGGCAACTGGAATCTCTTCATAGGTCAGTTCTTCATTAACCTCAATAGTCTCTACTGGCACAATAACCGACGGATCTCCAACTACCTTCTTCAGCACAGACACATGTGGTATCGGGTGCACTAATGACATTTCAGGTGGTAGCTCAAGCTTGTACGCCACCTCACCGATCCTCTGAATGATTTTGTACGGTCCGACATACCTCGGACTCAATTTTTCTTTCTTACCAAATCACATTACACCTTTCATGGGGGAAACCTTCAAGAATGCCCAATCATCTTCTTTGAACTCCAAATACCTACGACGAACATCCAAATAGGACTTCTGACGGCTCTGAGCAGTCTTCAATCGCTCCTTAATGATTTTAACTTTCTCCATAGCCTGATGCACGAGGTCTAGCCGTATCAACTCTGCTTCTCCAATCTCGAACCACCCAATGATAGATCTACATCTCTTACCATATAAAGCCTCGAACGGTGCCATCTGAATGCTAACAAGATAACTATTGTTGTATGCAAATTCTATGAGTGACAAATGATCATTCCACCTACCTTTGAAGTCAAGAACACAAGCGCACAACATATCCTCAAGCGTCTGAATAGTCCGCTCTGCCTGCCCGTCAGTCTGCGGGTGAAAGGTTGTACTAAGATTCACCTGAGTACCCAAACCTTGCTAAACTTTCTTCCAAAAATTAGCCGTGAACTGTGCTCCCCGATCAGAAATGATAGAAACTAAAGTGCCATGCAACCTGACTATTTCTTTTATATACAACTGAGCATACTGTTCCGTTGTGTCGGTAGCCTTAACCAGTAAGAAGTGTGCTGATTTTGTGAGTCGATCCATGATTACCCAAATCGAGTTGAATTTGTGAGGAGTGCGAGGTAGCCCTACCACAAAGTCCATGTTAATCATTTCCCACTTCCACATTGGAATTTCTATGTTCTGTGCCAACTCACCAGGCCTTTGGTGTTCAGCCTTCACTTGTTGACAATTTGGACATCTCGCCATATAGTCCGCACATTCCTCTTCATATCGTTCCACCAATAGACTTCCCTAAGATCATGATACATCTTTGTGGAGCCCGGGTGCACGGAATACCTAGAAGTGTGAGCCTCGGTCATGATTCTTTCTCGAAGATCATCCACATTTGGAATACATAGTCGCCCTTTGGTACCTTAGTGTACCATTACCCATGCCAAGAGAAAAGTCCATGGTCTTATGTTTTTGAATCCCCTCCTTCAATTGTGTAACACCCCGAAATTTTTTGAAGAACTTAAGTGTAAAGCCCGGTAAAATTTGCAAAGAAAATAATATTTCATGGTGCCGGACTAGGATTACATGTTTGACTCGGACCTTTTGGGTTGAACAATGCATGGGAAAGTAAAGGAAAAATTTTGGCAGAAAAGTACATTTCTGCGGTCCATTATGCGACCGCAAAATCACTCTGCGGACCGCATAATAGCCGCAGAGTGAGGCAGTTAATTGGACCAATTGGAAGCAATTATGTGGTCGACTATGCGACTGCATAACTGTGATGCGGTGCATTATGCGACCGCATAGTGGCCGCATACACAAATAGTTCTTTTGGCTATTTTGTAACCAACAATGCGACCGATATGCGGTCCGCATATCGGTTATGCGATCGCATACCTTGTTCCGGAGCTCCATTTTTAGGTTTTTAAAACCCGATCCAATTTCGTTAAATACATGCTTTGGGTCATTTTTGAGCTACAATCTGACATTTTAGAGTGAGAGAGGGTGCCCTAGAGTGAGAAGGTGTTCTCCAATATTTGTTCTTCAATTCTTGCTCAAGTTTTGGAAGATTAAGAAGGCTAGCTCACTAGGTCTTCATCTTAGAGGTAAGATTCTACACCCTAAACCCTAATTTCGAAATCATCTGAACATGGGTAATTACCAAGATAATTTTTGGGCATGAGAATTGATTATTTTACATGCATGTGTTATCAAAGGGTGTAGAAAGATTGTTGAGCTAAAAATGGTAAAGATTGAGTTGCGGGATGATGGAATTCTCCATAAAAGGACCTTGAACCTTAATCCACACTTAGTGTTTGATAAGATGCTCAAATGAGCTGAGGCCATGAATATCTTCCTAATTATGGTTCAATTTTGTTATGTCTCAAAATAGATCGGGATTGCTAAGAATTCTGGATCATTCTAGAGTTAAGGAAGCTCGATTGAGGTATGTTGGCTAAACTTTCTCTCTTGGAATTGAATTCTATAATGTTTTTGTGAGTTTCAAAGTATGGGCTGTGTATTAAGATGTGGTGGCTTGAATCGTATTTCAAATGAAAGCTAGTATGCCAAATTGTGTGAGAAAATCTCAATATTCTTAAGACTCGTAATTGCTCATATGTGTACCTAAAGTCTTGATTGGGAATGTCTTATTGTTGATAACCTATAAAGATGGTTGGAAGTGAAATCAGTAAATTGGGAATATAAAGTGTGGCCAACGTGCCAATAGTGAAAGTTATACTTATGACCAATGGTGTCAATGAAATGAAATAATGTGAGAAAGATTATGAAATGAACTTTGACTCAACTATTCCAAAATTGACTTCGGCAATATAATCGGCTAAAAGTTTATGAACTCAAGTGATACCCATATGTGGCTGTTTTAGCTAATGCTATGCTTTGTAAGTAATTTTCAATGTGTTTTGCATTCTTACATATTTGTGAGTGGAAATTGGGTATGATTTTAACTTGTACTTCGATTGCCAACCATTTTACTCCAATTATTGGAATGAAATCGATTGTGTTTAAAAGCCTTCATTACTAATGAATTTAAAGTTGTGATTTACGGAATATTCTACTTGTTGCTAATTATGATGATGATCTATGAAAGAGAAGAAATGAAAGTGTGGAATTTGAAATACGGCCATTGCGCCATGAATAAAGAATCATATGTATGGCCAAGGAAGTCAATGAAATAATAATGTTGTAAGTGGTTGAAAGTACGGATTAGGTGATATGTGGTGTGAAAGGTTATGAGATGTACGTATTTGTACTTTTGTTTTCAATGTGTTATGAAACCCTATGGACGGTCTATGAAACGCATAGGTATAATGTGTTATGAAACCCTATGGACGGTCTATGAAACGCATAGGTATATTGTGTTATGAAACCCTATGGACGGTCTATGAAACGCATAGGTATATTGTGTTATGAAATCCTGTGGACGGTCTATGAAACGCATAGGTACATTGTGTTATGAAGTACATTGTGTTATGAAATCCTATGGACGGTCTATGAAACGCATAGGTACATTGTGTTATGAAATCCTATGGACGGTCTATGAAACACATAGGTACATTGTGTTATGAAATCTTGTGGACGGTCTATGAACGCATAGGTACATTGTGATATGAAATCTTGTGGACGGTCTATGAACGCATAGGTACATTGTGTCATGAAATCCTGTGGACGGTCTATGAAACGCATAGGTGCATTGTGTATAAGAGGTATAGATGTACGGTATGAATAGACACTATGGACGTTCTATGAAACGCATAAGTGTATAATATGATATGTGAACACTAAGGACAGTCTAATGAGACACATTATTAATGCAGACAATAGGTGCCCTCTTTTTGTTGTCCTTGTTTGTACAGATTGTTTCAATTGCATTATATTATTTGTTCCACGTATAGATCATATGGGCATTCTATTTTGAAAGAGGATTTCTAGCTATACATACTAGTGCTATTCGACAGTATTAATGTCCCTTTTGCCGGGGGCGCTGCATCTTTAATGGATGCAGGTGGTTCTACAGCAAGTGGCATTAATCAGTGATAGCAGTACACTCCTTTCAACCGATTTGGTGAGCCCCGCTTCATTTCGGGGTCATATATTTTTTGTTTCTCATGAACTTTGTGGTTGAGGTATAGCCGGGGCCTTATTGCCGGCATTTTCATATTACTCTTAAGTTGTACTTAGAGGCTCCGTAGACAGGTTGTGGGTGGTATTTGATGTTGGGAATTGGATTAGAATTGTTGGTATTTGGCAACATGTTTTTCATTAAATCTATAAACTCGTACTATTTTGAAAATATTGAATGATGCTGTTAATGGGAATGAAATGGAAGCGGTTAATGAAATCTCTTCAGTACTTGATTAACAGAGTACATCTCCTCTTTATTCACAAATGAATTTGGATAGAATGAAATCTAACAGGCTTGCTTAGTCGGGTTCACTCGGTTGAGCGCCGGTCGCACTTCTTGGTTTTGGGGGAGTGACAAATTGTACCAACAATGGATCGTCGAATTGCTTCTCCTTGACTTCCACCACAAGTGACGATACAACCCTATTTTGCACAATCACCCCTCCTTCACTAGAGTCCACAAGACGAACTCCCAAACTAGCCAACCGATGAACCTCCTTGGCCAACGACCTTTGATATGCCTCCAAGTGAGCCAAACTACCCATATATTTCCGGCTAAGAGCATCTGCTACAACATTAGCCTTACTCGGATGATATAGGATGTCGATGTCATAAACCTTGAGTAACTCGGGCCATCTTCTCTGCCTCAAATTCAATTCCTTCTATTTGAAAATAAACTGAAGGCTCTTATGGTCCGTGAATACATCCACATGGATCCCATACAAATAATAACGCCAAATTTTCAACGCAAATACCACCGCCGCAAGCTCTAAGTCATGTGTTGGATAATTGTTTTCATGATTCTTGAGTTACCTAGAAGCATACGCTATCACCTTTCCATGTTGCATTAATATACACCCTAGTTCGATCCTTGAAGCATCACAATATACCACGAATCCATTCGTACCCTCTAGTAGAGTCAACATCAGTGCCGTAGTTAATCTTGATTTCAACTCTTGGAAGATCATTTCGCAAGCATCTGACCATTGGAATTTAACCGCCTTCTGTGTCAATTTAGTCAACAGAGAGGCAAGAGTAGAGAACCCCTCCACAAACTTTCTATAATATCCAGCTAAGCCCAAGAAACTGCGAATCTCTGTTGGAGTAGTAGGTCTAGGCCAATTCTTCACGGCTGAAATTTTTTGGGGGTCAACCTCAATTCCTTCTCTAGAGACAACATGACCCAAGAACGTAACAAATTCGAGCCAAAATTCACATTTTGAAAACTTCGCATACAACTGGTGCTCATACAGAGTCTGCAAAACTGCCCTGAGATGACCGGCATGGTCCTCCCGACTCCGCCAATAAACAAGAATATCATCAATGAACACTATCACGAAGGAGTCGAGGAAAGGTTTGAAGACCCGATTCATAAGATCCATAAAATATACGGGTGCATTTGTTAGCCCGAAAGACATTACCATAAATCAAAATGTCCATACCGGGTCCTGAAAGCTGTTTTTGGAATATCCTGCTCCTTGATCTTCAATTGGTGATACCCGGATCTTAAATCGATCTTGAAGAAGTACTTATCACCCTACAATTGATCAAACAAGTCATCCATCCTTGGTAGTGAGTACTTATTCTTGATTGTGACCTTATTAATCTGTCGATAGTCAATACACATTCTCAGTGACCCATCCTTGTTTCTTACAAAAAGTACTAGTGCGCCCCAAGGCGACACACTCGGCCGGATGAAACCATTTTCTAACAAATCCTTCAATTGTTCTTTCAGCTCCCTCAACTCGGCTGGTGCCATTCTATATGGTAGAATAGAAATAGGTTGTGTGCCTGGCATTACATCATGATGGTAGGACAACTTTCAGGGGAGGGTCATCAGAGCCGTCCCAGTCTTTTGCTCAGTCTTCAGTCAGTGTACCCCCATCGAGGCCCAATCAATAGCAGGTGAACCGTTTTAGGCCCAGCTAGGACAACTGGAGATCCTACCAGCAGGGTCGGTCTGGTGGGAGATTTCAGCAGCAGCGGAGGCCCCCATGCCCTAGGTGCGGGAAGATGCACTTTGGGACCTTTTACATGGACCAGCCCATATGCTACGGGTGTGGTATGAGGGGTCACATTCAGAGGGATTGCCGTTTGTTTCACCAGATCATGGGTAGAGGTATAGCACAACCACCCAGTTCTGCAGCTACTACATCCGCAGCACCTCCTCCAGCTTGAGGCGCCCCAGCACCTGCAGGGCGTGGTGCAGCTAGGGGTGGCACGCAGAGTTCGGGAGGACCCAGTTGTTTCTATGCTATGAGGGGTTGCGAGAGTTCATAGGCTTCTCCAGATATTCTCACGGGTATATTGGCTGTCCAATCTCATAATGTGTATTCTCTTATTGATCCCGATTCCCCTTTGTCCTATGTTACTCCCTATGTTGCTATGGAATTTGGTATAGAACTGGAACAACTCCATGAGTCGTTCTCTGTATCTACTCCAGTTGGTGAGTCTATTGTGGCCGCGCAGGTTTATAGGGATTGTGTTGTCACGGTGCATGGTCGAGACACCATGGCCGATCTCATTGAATTGGGGATGGTCGATTTTGATGTAATAATTGGGATGGATTGGCTTTATTCATGTTTCACTAAGCTTGACTATCGAACCAGAACCGTTAGGTTTGAATTTCCATATGAGTTAGTGATTGAATGGAAGGGGGATAATGTGGTGCCGAAGGGTAGGTTTATTTCTTACCTTAAGGCCACAAAGATGATAACAAGGGGTGTATCTACCATCTGGTTTAGGTTACGGACACCGATGTTGAGGCACCTACACTTGAGTCTGTCCCAGTTGTGAATGAATTTTCGAAGGTATTTCCTGATGAACTCCCTGGGATCCCACCAGACAGAGAGATTGATTTTGGAACACCACTAGTAGTACCACAGAAGTTGCCCGTTGATCGGGCCTTGTTGCTACTCTCCAACTCCATTATATTCTTCAGCTTGTGGGTCTCTGTGGCTTGAGAAAATGTCACTATCTTACCATAGTTCATATTAGAATTCAAGGCAGTTGTAGAAGCCTCATTAATAACTAAGGGGCTAAGGCCTTGCACAAACCGGCACACTCTAGCCTCCATAGTAGGCAACATGTAGATGGCATATTTGGACAGGCGCGCGAATCTCATATGATACTCTTACACACTCATGCTACCTTGTTTCTGGTTCTTAAACTCGGCGTCACGGGATGCCTTAGTCTCGGCAGGCAAGAAATGATCAATAAAAGCATCGGCAAAATCACTCCATCTTGCCGGAGGGCTCCCCTCCTTACATCTCAAACCAAGAATAGGCCACCCCTTTCAGGCGGTAGGAGGCCAACTCTGCACCCTCTAACTCAGTAGCACGCATAACTCGGAGGGTCTTATGCATCTCGTCAATAAAATCCCGGGGGTCCTCCTCAGGATCAGTACCTGTGAACATTGGAGGGTCCAACTGGAGAAATATGTTCACCCTGGAACTAGTGGAATCCTCTGGCTGACTAGAAGAAGGGAGTGCAACATCTGATCTCTAGGCATGGGAAGCCACTATTTGAGCCAACATTTGTATGGCTCCTCTAAGATCCCCATCAGATACCCCGGGACCGGAAGCTGGGGATGGAGGTTGAATTGGAATATCAGTTGGAGGGATCGTTGCACCCTTAGTAGGTGCAGGAACTAGTGCGGTCTGACCAGGTGTAGTGGAATCAGGCAGTGTAGTAGTCGGGGGGAATATTCTCAGCCCTCGAGTGTTCACCCGCATTATCAAGTAAAGGGTCAACTACCACTCCTGGGGTGGTATTGGCTCCTTGGCCAGTTCTTGCTTTCTTCTTAGGCGCCATATACTGAAAATTAGAGCAATGCACGAGTTAAAGGAGGAACAATCTTACAATCAGCTTTATCGCACGATCTAGAATATCAAAGAAGGGTATTATTCCTAAATGCCCAAGTAGCCTCCTAATTATAGATGTGGTCGACAACACACCGATAAGAAGGACTCTACTAGACACGGATCCGAGACATCCTAGGACATATTAAAAACTTAGGCTCTGATACCAAGTTTGTCATGCCCCGACCTTGGGAAGCACGACCGGTGCTCAACAGAGTTACCTCGGTCGAGCAAGCTTGTACAGTGCCATCTACCCAACTCACCCAAAATAAAGAGAAGAGCGCATTTCCTTAATTAGTCCATAAGAAGTCATGTGAACAACAACATTTCATTTCCATTAGTTACGTCCTTAACAAATGTTCAAAACAGTACATTGTACATCATAGTTAAAGTGGGACATGTGATACAATTACAACATTTTTAGTTTAACTATCCCAAAAACAGATATAACCCACACTATATCTACGAAGCCTCTAACAGGAACAGAAGAGTGCGGTGACAGTGCTGGTAACAAGGCCCCGACTATACCTCAAAATGCTATGTACAAAGGATAGAAGATACATGACCCCGAAATGAAGTGGGGCTCACCGAATCAGCTGAGGAGAGGGTGTGCTGCTATCACTGATCGATGCCACCTGCTATAGAACCACCTGCATCCATTAAAGATGTAGCGCCACCGGCAAAAAGGGACGTTAGTACATATAGAATAGTACTAGTATGTAAAAATAAACACCCTCTCAATAGAACGAGCAACAGTCAACAGTAAACGAAGAATAAAACATAATATCAATAAGAGACTCAAACGATATCAAAGGGTCACATTAAGGGAAACATTAATTTTAAGTAGGTTTCGATAATTTAAGTTAGGAGATCTTTAGCACTGATATACCAGCGTGTTTTAGCACGGAGTTCGATCTCAGCTCGATCGGCTAAGCCGTCTCACCCCGAGACATACACTCACAATACCACCATGTGCGTTGCATGGCGTCCGATCTCAACACGATCAACTAAGCCCTCTCATCACAATGTCATGTGGGTCGACATTACATCACATCTAGCTAGCAATAATCTCATCCCATTTAAGGGGAAAATATCTCAACACCCAATCTCATCCCATATAAGGGGAAACAGTCTCATCATATTAACACCGGGATTTACCCCTCAATCACTCCTACACCGGCACATGTAGTTTTGGGGTTAGGTTGTTCCGACTTACCCTTCCTCAGTGGCTAATCGATACTCCCAAAATATTTGTTATTAAAGGTATTTACCACTCAACTCATATTCTTTTACATGTCATTTATTTTATTGACATCATCGGTCATAATGCAATATCATTCTTGGCACATTGGCCGTGCTTCAAGCTCATTATTCCACCTTTAATCATTATCATGGATTTTCAATAACAAGGCATTTATATCCCAGAAAATAAGCATACATATAAGCAAACAAGAGTCTTAAGTGCATTGAGATTTCTTACATAATTGGCACTAGCTATCATTTGAAACGTAACTTGAAGCCATAGCATTTAGCTAAGCAACCAATACTTTGAATGCATTACCAAACAGTAGTACAACTTAACAGGGTCATTGGGAATACATGTTAAACACAAAAGTCTTTTGACACAATGTTTATTCAGAATAATCGATTCATAATGAGTAACTTGGGACTTACAATGACATTGTGGTGTTTAATTCTAAGGAAAGAGTTTAGCCAACATACCTCACTTGAGCTTCTTTAAACTCTAAAATATTTTGAACATCTTAGCAACTTCGATCTATTTCAGAAATATAACAAATTGAACCAAAAATTAGGAGGATGATCATGGTTCCAGCTCATTTGAGCATTTTATCAAACACTAGGTATGCATTAAGATTTCAAGGTCCTCCTATGGTGAATTCCATCATCCCACAATCCATTATCTACCATTTTTAGCTCAATAATTTTCCTACACCCCTTGATAACACATGCATGCAAAATGAACAACTTTCACACCCAAGAATTCCCTTACTAATTACCTATTTTTAGTTGAATTTCGAAATTGACAGTTAGGGTGTAGAATCTTACCTCTAGGATGAAGACCTGGTGAGTTTGCCTTGTTAATCTTCCAAGATTTTATCAAGAATTTAAGAATTATTGAGGAACCCTCTTCCACTTCAGAGCACTCTCTCACTCTCAAAATACCAGGTTTTTACTTAAGAAATGGTCCATAGCGTCTATATAATGGAATAGGGTCGGGTTATGAAAACCAGAAAAATGAAGCTCCGGAACCTAATTTGTGGTCGCATATGCGACCGTATAATGCTTCTGCGGTCCATAAAAGGGGCCACGAAATGTCCCTCCGGAACTGGGCAGCCCTGCCCCACTTTGCAGCTATTATGCGGTCTACAAACCTGTTCTGCAGTCACATAATGCGCCGTAGACCCCCCCCCTTCGGAATAAATCTTCATGCTAGTTCCGCGGTCGATGTGCTGCCCATAAAATGGTTTTGCGACCGCATAATTGACCGCACAATACCATCCAAACTTGCCCGGTTTCCTGCTTCACTCTGCGGCCATTCTGCGACCGCATAGTGGGCCGCAGAAATCACCCATCACCAAACATATTAGCCTACCTTGCCACCACAGAACCTCAATTTTTAGGCAAAATTTTACGGGGCCTTACACTTTTGTTAACGGATCTGAAATCATGAGATCAATTCTAATATTCTCAAGTGACACTTTTTGTTTCTGAACTTCTTCCTTAACGGTAAAGTACTTTAATTCCATATGTTTGGAACCTTTGGAGTACTTATCGTTCTTGGAGAAGATTACTACTACAAAATTATCACAATAAATTTTCATCGGCTTGGTGTCGACAATCCCAAGTCCTGAAATAATGTTTCGCAGCCATAACGCATGAATTGTGACTTCAAAACATACCACAAATTCTTCTTCCTTTATGGATGTATCAATGACAAACTGTTTAGCACTCTTCCATGATATTGCTCCTTTAGCTAATTGGAACAAATAACCAAATGTGGACTTTCTAGTGTCAATTCATCCAGCGAAATCTGAATCCGAGTTTCCAACAACTTCCAAATACTTGGATCTCCTATACATGAGCATGTAATCCTTCGTTCCTTTCAGGTACCTCAAGACTTTCTTTGCAACTTTCTAGTGATCAATTCCTCGGTTACTCTTATATCTTCCCAGCATTCCGACCGTAAAATTAATATCCGGTCTTGTGCAAGTCTGAGCATACATCAGACTACCAACAATAGAAGAGTAAGGAATTGATATTTTCGTTCTACATCATTCTTAGGGAATTGCATGAGACTAAATTTGTCACCTTTTTGAATTGGAACAATTCCTGCTGAACAATTGAACACCCGATTATTTTAGAGCTTTCTGGCAATTCAACGAGATTCCAAACTTTATTGTATTCCATGAATTTTAAATCTTCCTTCATGGCATCAATCCATTTGTCAGACTCATTACTATCTATGGCTTGTGAATATGAAACCGGATCCTTATTAAGACCAATGTCAAAATCTGACTCTTGCAAATAAATCAGGTAATCATCCGAAATAGCCGATTTTCTTACTCTTTGAGATTTTCTTACTCTTTGAGATTTCTTAATGGATTTTCTTGTAATTCATTTATGTCAGATATTTGTGAGTTAGGTTCTTCATAAAGTGTTTCATCCAAATGTTGCTCGGTGTTGTCAAAATGTTCTTCAACAACTAGAATAATATTTGAAATTTGTGTGGAAGTAGGCACATTCGTGGGTAATAGAACATTGACCCTCACCTCTTTTATTTTTACACTTTATTTTTCAACACTCTCACTAACTTCACCATTCTCAATGAATCTTGCATTACCGGTTTCAACTTCTCGAACTATGGTTTGGACAGTAAAACACATACCCTTTAGATTTCTATGGGTAACTAATAAAGTAACCACTTACTGTTTGAGAATCTAATTTCTTTTCTTATGGATTATAAACTCTGGCTTCCGCTGGGCAACCCCAAACATGCAGGTGCCTTAAACTAGGTTTCCTTACCGTTCATAGTTCAAAATAAGTCTTTAGAATTGCCTTACTAGGAACCCTGTTTAATAAATATACAGCGGTTTTAAGAGCATACATCCACAATGATTTGGGTAATGAGAAATTACTCATCATGCTCCTAACCATATCCATAAGTGTTCGATTATGCCTTTCTGCAATACCATTTTGTTGAGGTGTTCCTGGCATAGTATACTGTGTACATATGTCATGTTCCTCGAGGAACTTTCCAAATAGACCTGGATATTATCCTGATTCTTTATATTTTCCATATTATTCACGATCTCTATCTGACCTAATGATTTTTACCTTTTTCTCTATTAGCCTTTCAACCTCATTAACAAACATCTTGAGAGCATCTGTTGCTTGAGATTTCTCTTTCAGCAAATAGATGTATCCATAACGTGAAAAGTCATCGATACAAGTGATAAAATATTTTTCTCTACCAAAAGATGGAATATCAAAGGGTCCACAAATATCGGTGTGTATAATTTTAATAAGTTAGGTGCTTCTTATGGCACCTTACTTACTATGCGTGATTTGCTTTTCCTTAATGCAATCCAAACATATATAAAGATTACTAAATTTAGATTCGGAAGAATCTCATTATTTACTAATCTTTCTAACCTTTCTTTGGATATATGACCCAAACGTCTACGCCACAAGTAAGCAGAACTTTCGTCTAGTGAACTAAGTTTAATTCCAACATTATGTTGAACAGTAAGAAGGGATTCAAAAAAACCAATATCGAGTTTCAATTTATATAAACCGTCACTAAGAACTCCAGAACCATAAAAAATAACATTCTTATATAAATTGAAACATCCATTTTCAAACTTTAAATCAAATCCAAAAACATCAAGTCTTGAAAGAGAAATCAAATTCCTAGAAATTGAAGGTACATAAAGAGTCTGTAATAGATCAAGGTGACGTCCAGTCTCCATGATCAAACGATAAGTCCATATGTCTTCAATTGGAGCCTTCATACGATTTCCAATGAGCAGTTGCAACAGAATCAAGCCACCAAGTATTATTGGGAACTTCTACTAAATTTTGATTCTAAACATACAAAAGCACTAATTGTACCTTTCTTTTCGAACCAAGCTTTATGTTTCAGGCAATCTTTCTAATATTGGCCTTCCTTGTTATAGAAATAACACGTATCTGCCTTATGTTCTTTCTTAGCATCTTGTGGAGCTTTAGCAGGTGCTTTCTTCTTCTTGAACTTGTTGGCCTTCACTTTAAGTCCTTTACCAGCTCCTTGACCCATGAGGTTAATTGAATGACTCACTTGTTTCTTAAGTCTTGACTTCTCCTGAGTAAGCATACTGGACAATTCACTAACATTCCACTTATCCTTAATGGTGTTATAGTTAACTTGAAAAGGCCCATACTCAGGAGGCAACGAGTTTAGAATAAATTCAACCAAGAAGGAGTCATTTACTTTTATCCCCAAGGTATGAAGTCTTGCTGCAATGTTAGTCATCTCGATAATATGATTTTGCATACTGCACGACCCTTCAAACTTCATAGTCGTGAGTTCAGCCATTAGTGTACCAGCGAGAGACTTATCTGTTGAACAAAAATGTTCTTCCACAAACTTCAGGTATTCCCTGGCACTTTATGTCTATGGAATAGTACTCTTAATATTGTTGGCAATAGTCATTTGCATAAACATAAGGCTCAGCCTGTTAGAGCGTTCCCATGCATTATGGAAAAACTTCTCATCCGCACTGCTCGAATCAGTAATGGCAGCGGGCTTATCATTCAGCAGATCCAAGTCAAGATCCATCATACCTAAGTGGAGCTGGACTTGTTCATGCCATTCAGAGAAGTTCAATCCGTTGAACAAGTAACAGACGAAGCACGCAAATGAAGAGGGATAACTACAAAATAGATAATACATGCTCACAAATCAATATGGATTCAGCAAAACAGTTAAAAAGGCATATCGCAATTCTCCTTTGGGTAAATACTACGACACACTATCATAATTTAAATGTCACTTAGTCATTAATAGGTAATTAAATATTCTTAACCAAAACATATATGACATCTTTGGACAGATAATATATATTTGACTAAAGAATGTTAATTTACCTCATCATACTCACTATTCATAGAATAATTGATCCGCCTTTGGGTAAATTCTTAAGTTCAAGCAATAGTGAAAGTTAGTTTATCCATTTATTTTCAATATTAGGCATTTCATTAGTTTAAGAATAAACTACAATTTTCTGCATGCGTAATTTCTTGAACATACTAGTTTGGCCACTTTGGTGACTAACAAACTATATGAATATAATGCACACATAAAATAAATATCAGAAGATCTTATGCATGTGAATACTTTAAATAATCTAGTTTGATCACTTTGATGACTAACAAACTATATAAACATTAATCACATACATAAAATATATAATAAATAGGTCTATCGACTCAATAGTCGAAACAATTTTAGTAGCCCAAAATAAATTACTTTGTTACCTTCACTGAAAACGTAGGGCTGAACTTATGATGAACCAATCACCTTACAGATTTAAACATTATTCATAATTTTACATAACTAGGCTAATAGATGTACTTAGCTTAGCGCCCGAAAAGTTAATCCAAAACATCTTTAAAAGATTTTGACCAAATCAGAGACTTACTATTAAAATAAACATGTTATTATGCCGTGAAGATTCTAAGTCCTCTGTAATTCCTTTATTCCAAAACACATATACAATTTAGATCTAGTCATCTCTAGGGTAAGCACAAATTCAACTCGTTTTATTGTGCAAAAGCATTAAGCATAAATCTTTCAATTTTGTCAATTTTGTCTGTTTAATTGTTCTAGGATTTTAAAAGCAATTAAAGGTTTTAGAGTTAGAATCGTACTTTTGCTTAAGTGACATAACTGATAGTTAAAATACATGTAATTCTTTTATGAAGATTAACCATTCAAACAATCCAGGCTCTGATACCACATGTAAGCATAAACTTTAATTCATACCAGGATTTTAAACATGATAATCTTATATATAATCGTTATAGGAAACATACTTGAAGCGGAAACGTTAATTGAAATTGGTTTCTCGCCTCTTACCCTACCTTTCGTTACCGCCGCCTTTAGTGATGGAAAAAAAAAAGAATAGAAAAAGGTGGTAACTCTAATGAGTGGGGAGATGACCAATTTATAGAGCTTCTCATTTAATTCGGTATGTCCATCAAATAACCGATCGAACGGACGAGATTTGTCTTTTATTAAATATTAATTATGGGCTTTATTATATTGGGTCATATACATAATAGGAAAATCTTACAGAAAAGACTCAAATAAAAGATAAATAAGATTCCTATACTATAGGAGATGCCACATCACCTCCCTTATGCCATGCTTTATATTAATATATAGATATAGATTTTAAATATTCTTTTAATTATATGACTCAATATTACAAATAACACAAAATAATCAGAAGATTTATATATTAAGACGTAGAGATTAATTATGCTTAGTTTTTCTAGAACAAGCATTTATCTTTCCGTATTCAGTTTTACTTATGATTTCTCCAAACATTGTCACCGACTTCTTTGTCTTTTTCTTTATTGATTTGTGCTCTAAGAGCCCGTTTGGATTCTAGGAGTTCTCCCATGTTCTATAGCTTTGTGCTCTAAGAGCCCGTTTGGATTGATTTATTTTAAGTGCGTGTAAGTCAAAATAATTTTTAAGTCATTTTGTAGTATTTGGATTAAGTAAAAAAATATTTTTAATCACTTATTTTTAAGCTAAAGTGATAAAAATAAGCCAAAAACTAGAATTCATAACTTATGACTTTTGACTTAAAAGTCACTTGCAACAAGGTCATCCAAACGGGCCAGTCTTTTAGTCATTGTCATTAGCCAATTTGATTATATCCTTGTGTAGAAAGTGTGGAAGTAACATTCTGCTTTATAGTGTAGTTCAATAATCTTGGTCAGTTTTGCGTACAACCCTCGGCGTTGTCTTGTAAGATTAATGAAGAGACCACATTTCTTACCTCTGCATTTGGGGTGGCATGGTTTCTATATAAATTAAATCATATTGATGGATAAGAACTTTGCCAGTGACCGAAGACAGACTTTGTTCAGAAACGTCTGCAATATAAAAAGAGAAATTTCAGAAGAAGATTTCTTGATATGAAGTTCCTTTAAACACCAATAAGATTAAATTGCAGCAAGCAGAGCGAACTAGTTGGTATTCAAGAAAATCGAACAGCTCACCATTAGTTTCCCATTGCGGATTTAATTGGTATGTCCATACTTAGGTACTTGACCCCGTATTCTTCAACCTTTCAACACTGGTGCAGAAAATATATTGTTTTATCATATATGCCTTTTGCTCATTCCTATAAGTACATCAACCCAATCAAACATGTAATTGTGTGTATCAGAAATTAGAATAATTGAACTAATTACATCTTTACTTGAAACAACTTCAAGGCTGCAACATAAATAGGTAATTTAAGTTTACTTACATAACAGCCCCATCTTTTTTTTTTCTCCTAATTTGCACATAATCTTCCCATCGGAAAGCCGGAAACGAGGATCAAAGCATAGTGTGTGAAGGGACAGAGGGTCAGACGTTCTGTTTGGGTTTGTAGTTCATGGGCTGTGTCGAGTGGGTGAGCCCAAACATACACGCCACATAAAGAGAAAACTGCTCTCTATAGCCCCTCAAAATTTTAATAGCCCATATTTTCTCCATTGACACGAAATAACCCTCCGGCCCAAACATATTACATCTAATAGCCCGAATTATCTATTTTGTATATTTTTTGTATAGTGAGTCTATTTTATATATTTTTTATATAGTGACAATCTATTTAGTATATATTTTGTATAGTGACAGTCTATTGTATATAAATTGTATAGTGCAGTCTATTTAGTATATTTTTGTATAGTGATAGTCTATTTTGTATATTTTTTGTATAGTGACCGTCTATTTTATATATTTTTTGTATAGTGATAATCTAGTTTGTATATTTTTTGTATAGTGACAGTCTATTTAGTATATATATATTATATAGTGATAGTCTATTTTATATATATATATATATATATATTGTATAATAACGGTCTATTATAAATAAATTATGTAGTGACAGTCTATTTAGTATATATTTTGTATAGTGACACTTGAAAAATTAGATCAATGGGCTAAAATGCATTGATATGGTATAAAACATTTCAAAAGACAAATTAATTCCAATTTAAAACAGAAAATTTATTTCATTTCCAGATTTAAAAAATATTTCCTTACCATCCATGTTCCTAACACCCAAGTTCAATTATAACCAACCCTAAACAGACTAGACCAAACACAAACTTTCTTTTATTCAAAACCCATATGGCCAAGATAAGAAACCACCATATCATGAGCCAAACCCAAAGAATTAAGCACAAAATACGTAGATCTATCATTAATCCCAGTAAAAAAAATGACAGAGACCCATAAAAAATAAATAAAGACTAGTTATTCAACTAGCGAAATTGAAAGAATACCTAAAAAGAGGAGAAGAAGAAACCTAACAGTGAACTGAACATAGAAAAGAGGTTCTTACAAACGTTCAAAGGAGCAAACTTTTACCCCTTCAAAGAAAAATATATTGGTATTTTTTAGTTCGCCAACTGCTTGCGAGTCTTAACATTTAGATTTCACATTTTAGGAGGTAGAGATTAATTTTTATTGAGTTTTACATGAAGGACTAGAGAGTGAAGAAGGGACAAAAGGTCGCTCAAAAATTAATTGTTGGTTAACATATGTTATTTGTTTTTGGCTACAAGTTATAATGTAAAACAATGGGCTAGCGAGTGGTATACTTTTCAGCCGAACGACCAATTATGTCAGAAGCTCCCACATAAATGTAGAAATGACACTAGGTAGCCACTTTAAAATGCTGTTATTTAGGAATTAGCCAGTACATTTCAGTTTTTCAATTCAATTTTTTAGGACAAAAATGTCCTAAGTTAAAATTTTTAGTTTAAAGTTTCAGGACAAAATAAGTACTATCTAATCTCTAAATAATATTGTATATGGTTGAAATCAAACTCGTGGTGCATCCTAACTTCCGACATGGTAAGCCAGGCTCGAGACATGACAATAAAGGACTGAAGATCGACCCCAAGTCCCACTGGGCTAGAACCCGGAGATAGGACACTCGCCTTCGAGAATATCGAGGTCATGATCCCGGAACCGGTCCTAGCCTCAAACAGCTTTGAAGAAACATTGTCAGCATAGCCAACGGAAGATCGAAATATTCGTGACCGGCCGGATATTAGGTCGGAAATCTCGGCACAAACCGGTAATCAGTAAATCCAAAGATTTTTTTACCTTTTATAGAATTGTACCTAAAGTAGGACTCCTCTACTATATAAAGGGGGTCTGATAATTCATAAAGTACGTTGTAACACGCATTCCAATGCTATATACCATTATTTTTTCTGTTATCAATTCTTTCGCTTTCGTCCGTCAGTACTTGTTGATCGAGGGCAATATCTCACTAAGGCTTAAACTGTCTTCCTCATGTGGTTTGAGCTTACTTCATCCTTACTTATTTAATTTATCTTTATTTATTGCTTTGTGTCAAATAAATCTGCGTACCCTTAAAACCACTTACAAATTTAATTGTTATTCGATTTTGAGTGTAAATAGTTTGGCGCCCAACGTGGGGCTAAAGGTAATAATGACTATTTGATACAAATTTTTATAACACATACTATTTTACACTCGTTATTTGGAGTGTCTAATTTCAGGTTAAAGCTCAAAATATCAAACTCCTAGTCAACACCTTTACATGTTGGCGATGAGTCCGGTCATCACGGCGAAAATAATAACATAGTGCCCAGTGGCGAAGTACCGCCTGTTGATCCTATCGAAATTTCGGTCGCTGACCCGATTGACGCCAACTCGCATGTGGCCATCAATGCAAATCTGCCTACTGACACAAAAAATAGCATCCGTGGTGAAGCCCGATCAGCAACCCGAAATACACAAGACATTAGAGGGGATGAGATCAATTTGCGGGTGATCTTCAAAATGTTGCAGGCTCAGCAAGCGGCGAAGCCCAATTATTGAACCAAAGCCATGCGCCGAGCAGAATTGAACCCAATCTATCGCAGGAAATCACTCTTAGAAATGAACCAGTCGCAGAGAGGCCAACTGAAAATGAATCGGGGACCAACCCCGAGATCATAAAGATGCTCGAGGAACTGACAAAACGGGTAGAATCAGGAGAGAAGAAAATCAAGGCTAATGACAAAAAGGTAAAAACTTATAATTCCAGGGACGACCAAATCCCAGGAGCCTCGCCGATATTAAAAGGCCTGGATTCCAAGAAGTTCATTCAAAAACTTTTTCCTTCGAGCGCGGCTTCGAAGTCGATCCCAAAGAAGTTCTGCATGCCCTAAATTCCTAAGTACAATGGAACGACCGACCCAAATGAGCATGTGACATCCTATACATGGGCCATCAAAGGAAACGACTTGGAGGATGATGAGATCGAGTCTGTCTTGTTGAAAAAGTTCGGGGAGACCTTGTCAAAAGGAGCTATGATATAGTATCACAACTTACCTCATAATTCCATTGACTTGTTCGCTATGCTTGCAGATTCCTTTGTAAAAGCACACGCCGGGGCTATCAAGGTCGAAACGAGGAAGTCAGACCTTTTCAAGGTAAAGCAGAGGGATAACGAGATGCTCAGGGAATTTGTATCCCGATTTCAAATGGAACGGATGGATTTGCCCCCGGTCGCGGATGATTGGTCCGTTCAGTCTTTCACCCAAGGACTCAACATTCAAAGCTCGTTGGCTTCACAGCAGTTGAAACAAAACTTGGTAGAATATCCGGTCGTCACTTGGGCCGATGTCCATAACCAGTATCAATCAAAAATCAGGGTCGAAGATGATCAGCTTGGGGCCCCTTCCGGTTTCGTGTATCCCATCAGAACTATTGATAGAGTCAAGAGAGACATCGATAATGAACCGAGGTCAAACATGGATCGGTATCAGCCGTACAATGGAGACCGAAGAAGCAGTGGGTCCAGGAACCCTATAAGAAATAAAAGGAGAAATGATCGAGGTCAAAGAAACCAGGGAATCATGAGCAAAAAAAGCTTTGACAGGTCTGTCACGCCTAAAGAAGTGCCAAGATTATCAGAATACAACTTCAACGTCGATATCGCCGCTATCGTATCTGCCATCGGACGCATCAAAGATACCAAATGGCCTCGACCTTTATAGTATGATCCAGCCCAAAGGGATCCTAACCTAATATGCAAATATCACGGCACTCATGGCCACAAAACAGAAGACTGCCGACAATTAAGAGAAGAGGTGGCATGGTTGTTCAATAACGGATATCTTCGAGAGTTCCTGAGTGATCGGGCCAAGAACCACTTAAGGAACAGGGATTCTAATAAGCATACCGAACAGGAAGAACCTCAACACATCATTAACATGATCATCAGTGGGGTTGACATTCCCCAAGGGCCAATGCTGAAGCGCACCAAAGTATCCATCACAAGAGAAAAACGGACTCAGGATTACGTACCGGAAGGAACCTTGTCTTTCAACGACGAAGACGCTGAGGGGATCGTACAGCCCCACTACGATGCACTAGTAATATCGGTACTCATAAATAAATCTCGAGTCAAGTGTGTGTTAATTGAGGCGAGTTCCCAGATCTTTGATAGCCCCCGATGATTCCGACGCTACCAAATCAACGGTCGAGGAACTGGAGCAAGTCGTTCTAATCGAACACTTGCCCGATCAAAAGGTATACGTGGGCATGGGATTAAGCCCCGAGCTCAGGAAATAACTCATTCAATTTATTATTTCTAATGAAGATTGTTTCGCTTGGTCCTACCTTGATATGACAGGGATCCCGCCGGAAATAACCACTCACAAGCTAAGCCTGGACCCGAAGTTCCAGCCGGTCAAGCAGAAGAGGAGACCCCAGTCCGAGGTCAAACATGCTTTCATCAAGGATGAGGTATCTAAACTCCTTAAAATAGGGTCCATTCGAAATGTTAAATACCCGGATTGGTTAGCAAACGTAGTGGTAGTCCCTAAACAAGGGAATAAATTAAGAATGTGCGTAGACTATAAAGACTTGAATAAGGCATGTCCCAAGGACTCATTCCCTCTTCCTAACATCGATCGCATGATCGATGCAACGGCCGGCCACGAGATCCTCAATTTTCTCGATGCCATTCCGGGTACAACCAAATACGGATGAACCCAGGTGATCAAGAAAAAACCTCCTTCATCACTAAGTACGGCACCTACTACTATAACGTGATGCCATTCGAACTAAAAAAATGTCGGTGCCACTTACCAACGCCTAGTAAACTGGATGTTCGAGGAACAAATAGGAAAATCGATGGAGGTTTACATTGACAATATGTTGGTTAAGTCCCTACGAGCAGAGGACCATTTGAAATATTTGCAGGAAACCTTCAGCATATTGAAGAATACAATATGAAGCTGAATCCGTAGAAGTGTGCATTTGGAGTCGGATATGGTAAATTTCTCGGATTCATTGTATCTAATCGAGGAATCGAGATCAACCCCGATAAGATCAAAGCCATCGAGGATATCACTGTTGTGGACAACATGAAGGTCGTACAAAGATTAACCAGACGCATAGCCACCTTGGGAAGATTCATCTCGGGGTTTTCCAACAAGAGCCACCGGTTCTTCTCACTATTGAAAAAGAAGAATAACTTCTCGTGGACCCCGGAGTGCCAACGGGCCTTGGAGGAGCTCAAGCGATATCTATCGAGCCCATTGCTGCTCCACACGCCGAAGATAGACGAGCAGCTATACCTGTACCTGGCAGTATCGGAGATAGCGGTAAGTGGAGTCCTAGTTCGGGAAGAGAAAGGTACGCAATTTCTAATTTACTATGTTAGCAGGACTTTAAGTGAGGCCGAAACTAGATACCCTCACCTAGAAAAATTAGCGCTCGCTTTACTAAGCGCCTTTAGGAAGCTGAAAGCATATTTTCAATGTCACCCCATATGTGTTGTGACTACTTACCCATTGAGGAATGTAATGCATAAACCCGAGCCCTCGGGACGGTTGGCCAAATGGGCCGTGGAGATCAGTGGGTACGATATTGAATATCGGTCCCGGACCACCAATAAGTCTCAAATTTTGGCAGACTTTGAGATCGAGTTTACGCTGACCCTAATGCCGGAGGTCGAAAGAGAGTTATTGTTGAACTAGGGGACTTTTTCGGGGATCTGGACCCTCTTTACGGACGGTGCCTCAAACACAAAAGGGTCCGGACTTGGAATCGTATTGAAGCCACCAACAGGCAATGTTGTAAGACAATTTATTAGGACTGTAAAATTGACTAACAACTATGCCGAATATGAGGCCATGATTGCAGGTCTCGAACTAGCCAAAAGCTTTGGGGCAGAGGTAATCGAAGCTAAGTGTGACTCTCTCCTTGTGGTGAACCAAGTTAATGGGGGCATTCGAGGTCAGAGAAGAACGAATGCAAAGGTACCTGGATAAGTAACTTTACACCTATTCAAGGAGTGGACTCTACAACACGTACCCGAGGATCAAAATAGTGAGGCTGATACCCTTGCTAACTTGGGATCATCGGTCAAAGATAATGAGTTCAACTCAGGGGCAGTCGTACAACTAATGAGATCAGTGGTGGAAGAAGACCACGCAAAGATAAACTCAACGAGCCTAACTTGGGACTGGAGAAATAAATATATAGAATATCTGAAGACCGGAAAGCTGCCCTCCAATCCAAAGAAATCGAGGGCCCTACGTACGAAGGAATCCCGGTTTAGTTTGTCCGATGATAGAACACTATTCAGAAAAACATTCGATGGACCGCTCGCGATATGTCTAGGATCGGGAGATACCGAGTACGTTCTGAGGAAAATTCATGAAGGCAGCTGCAGAAATCATTCAAGCGCCGAATCATTGGTTCGAAAAAAATTAGAGCCGACTACTATTAGATCGACATGGAAAAGGATGCTAAGAAGTTCGTACGAAAATGTGATGAATGTCAAAGGCATGCTCTGATGATTCATCGAGCTGGGAAGCTACTGCATTTGGTCTTGTCACCCTGGACGTTCATGAAATGGGGAATGGACATAATTGGCCCCCTTCCATGGGCACCCGGTAAGGCTCAATTTATATTATTTATGACTGACTATTTTTTCTAAGTGGGTGGAAGCCCAGGCATATGAGAAGGTTAGGGAGAAGGAAGTCATCGATTTCATTTGGGACCATATCATATGTCGGTTCGGAATGCCGGCCAAGATCATGTGCGACAATGGAAAACATTTCATCGATAACAAAGTAAGCAAGTTTCTCGAAGACCATAAGATCAAAAGGATCCTGTCAACACCCTATCACCCTAGTGGGAACGGACAAGCAGAGTCCACCAACAAAACCATACTCCAAAACCTCAAAAAGAGGCTGATCGACGCCAAAGGAAAATGGAAGGAAATCCTGCCCGAAGTCCTATGGGCATACTGTACTATCTCAAAGTCCAGTACTGGGGCCACCCCGTTCTCGCTAGTTTACGTCGCCAAAGCTCTAATACCGGTCGAAGTTAGAAAACCGAGTCTTAGATTTTGATATGTAACAAAAGAATCAAACGACGAAGCCATGAATACGAGTCTGGATCTAGTAGATGAAAGGCGCGAAGCCGCCCTTGTTCGGTTGGTCGCCCAAAAATAGTGGATCGAGAGGTATTACAATCGAAGAGCCAACCTTCGACATTTCAATGTTGGGGACTTAGTGTTAAGGAAGGTCACACTAAGCGCCCGAAACCCGAACGAAGAGAAGTTGGGGTCAAACTGGAAAGGTCCTTATCAGATTATCGAGATCACCAGAAAGGGATCATACAAACTCGGAACAATGAACGGTGAGCAACTACCGAACAACTGGAACATAACTCACTTGAAGTCATATTATTGCTAAGGTACGACCCCATTCATTCCTTTTAATTATTTACATTTTGAACTAACACTTGCAGGCGACCGTCGAAGAACGGCATAATTTTTAGGCCTGAAAGCACGTGATGCACTCTTTTTCCCTTGAATCGTTTTTGTCCCAAATAGTTTTTTCGGCAAGGTTTTTAACGAGGCAACAGTAAATCATGCTAACTTAGAATTGAAGACCGGTTACGAACCGGTGTCGAAGATCACGATGATAGTATTCGAGGCTTCTCTATGATCGGCCTCGAACACTGGGGGGCATCACCCTCGGATAATGACTTTAGCAAGGAAAGAAACTTTGTGATTGAATGGTCTCAGCTCGATCGATAGGATTTACTGTAAGGGCCAAACGTTCAAATGAACTGTAGCCACATAAACTACTCGAGCCCTGGAACAAAGCTTGTACACATATGTTACCATATATATTACGCACAGAAATAAAAAAAAGTTTCTACCTTGCGGATAAATATCTTGTCCCTTAAAAATTTTCTTTTCTTTCTTTTCTCTTAAGGAATTTCCTACATTAGATCCCCTAAAGATATCGAGCCCAAGGGCCGCCTTTATCCGGGTCCAAAGGATCGCTCTCACTCGAGGACTGCCGCCCAAAGACAAACTCGGTCGGTCCGGGCTATTAGAGCCTGGGGGCACAAGACCTATTAGACAGTGCCCGAACCTTAAAGGCTATGGCCATCCTCATTTGTGGACTGTTATCTTGGGTAAGCCCGGATAACTCGGGGTAACAAGCCCATTGGGCAACACCCAAACTAAAAAGGCTACTGCCATATTAAAACAGCTCGGAGATGTCCGAGACCCATAACAAAAAACAAGACCTTCAAAAATTTTAAACCGGTTCAAAAGGCTACCCTCGGCAAAATTATCATCTAAAAAGTTCTAAGTATTTTGGGGAAAGCTTCTGGTCATACCGAGCCCGCAATAATCATAAACGAAATATTATCGAAAGAAAGGCATGTTCGGACCTCCAAACAAGACCTAATTATTACATGCTAAGGCATTTCGATCTTTGCAAACATAAAGAATAAAGCGAAGGAAAACAAACTTAGAAACTGTCGAAGGGAAAAAAGAAGCCTAATATTATATATATAAATAAAAAGTCTTTACAAAGGCCAAACAGCCTTAACAAAAAAATACAAAAGTACAAAAATACAAAAGCGAAGGAAAATATACAAGGCACTTAAACGACCTAGTCTTCACCGGAGCCCGTCTCGTCGCCAGGGTCTTCAGAGTCCCCTCCACCCTCGGATTCGCTCGAACCCTCGGAGTCTTCTTCATCCTCAGGATACGCCAACATCTTGGCCTCGGCTTCGAGTCCCTTAGCACTCTCAATCTTATCTGATAAGTTGAAACCCCGAGCATGAATTTCCTCGAGGGCCTCTCTTCGGGATTGCCACTTCGCATGCTCGACGACATCTTTCAGTCGATCCTAGGTCGCCTCGGCATCGGCCTTATACTGAGCCACCATCTTGCCGGCATCAGCTTTGACCACCGTAACCACTGACTTGGCCGTTTCGAGCTCCTTGACAAGGGTTTCTCGATCGGAGACGGCCGAGCTTAGCTGAGACCGAAGCTCCTCAACTCTTTGGGCCCACACCTTGTTCTTTTCCTTTGCCGCCTGAAGTTGGACCTCTGCTGAAGTCAGCTGCACCCGAGTAGTCTCCTTTTCCGAGGCCAGGCGGTCTATCCTGCCTTTCCATTCTTCGGCCTCAGCCTTAACTGCATCATTCTCAGCTCGGAGTTGGTCGATCCGATCGATCTTCTGCTGTACCTGCGGATTTCGACCATTAGTCACCGTGTCTAGCTCATCATCACTAACTTCAAATATTTTTACCTGTTCGACCAAGTCAGCATGCTCTTTCCGAGCCACCTCCAGCTCAGCTCGGAGGCTCATAGCCTCCCCTTCACGCTGCTCGCTGAGGAGTTTGTAGGTATCTCTCTTCTCAGTGAGCCCTCGGACCTCGACTTCAAGCTAGTTCAGCTCATACCGATATCGAAGGAAAGTTTCATGGTGAAGCACCGAGGCCTACAAACATGAAAGAAAAATGTTAGGGTTATCTATGAATTAGTCTAATTACGCATTAAAGTCATCAAGAGATATCTAAAGTTACCCGGTTTAGCGCCTGTTGTGCTTCATTGAACATGCAAGGCACATCTACCTCGTTCATCTTGGCTTGGTCTTCCTCGGTCACTAGAAACCGAAGGTAACTAGCTACTCCTATGGGGGCGGAGAGGACCCGGGCATCCTCCGGGATGGATATGATGATGGACCGCTTTCAGTCAGGATCCACACTCGGAGCTGGGAACCGATTGATCAGTTTCGGGCTTGAGGAAGACCCGCTTGCACCCAAAGATGGACTCTTCTTCGGTACCTATAAATTACCCAATCTGGTGACGTCCTCCGTGGCGATGGAGTCCACGCCATCAAAAAAGCCGCGGAAGGGGTAGTCCGCTCCACGTGCCCCCTCATTGGGACGCTCTTTCACCGTTTGGGCCTCGTTATACATGGACTCAGTAAATGAGGGTAATTTGGTGATGTCTATCACACCGAGTGCTTCCTTCGGGGCATTGCCCATATCCCAGGAAGCCTCGTCCTTAACCTCCTTATCGACCTCCTTAGCTTGAGGCAGGTCAGTCTCGAGATTCTCCGGTTTGGAGGCCCCTTGCACTTCGAGCTGCGACGGCACGTGAGCCATCAAGACAAAGGCTTCTTCTTCTTCTTCTTCGGACTCGTCTCTCAGCCGGTAGAGCGAATCCGAAGGTGGTGCTCGGGGCACTGGTGCTATTTTTTGGCTTGCGCACTAGCCTTCTTCTTGTTTTCTCTTTCTCCGAGCTCGGGGAACTCGGAGCCCTCTTTCTTTTCTTCTCTCTAGCCTGTCTCGAAGCAGGGGACTCGGTAGGTAAGACCTCGTTACCGGCTGCAGGGATCAGTTCGACATCCTTGGATAAACCTGCAGAAAGAAGTAAAGGGAATGAGAAGTTAATGATAAAAAAAAAGGAATCCAAATATCGCCTACTTAAGAAAAGAGTCTCACCATGGGAACGAGCCTCCCAACGGCCCTTCGAGAGCTTGCGCCATGAGCTCTCGGAGTAGGGCATCTATGATACAATACCCTCAACCCACTCCTTGAGTCGAGAGACAACATTCGGGACCCGAGCGATGGCTGCACCACCACAAAACACCGATAAGAAAGAAGGAAACAAGTATAAAAATCGACTTTCGAAAATGAAATTGTACTTACTTGATGTATTCCACTTATCGGGGAATGGCATGTGCTCAGTTGGGATCAGGTCCAAAGTTCGCACTCGGACAAAGCGGCCTTGCCATCCCCTATCACGGTCTTCATCAATACTCGAGAACGGGGCTTTGTTGACCCAGTGCACAAGCTTTATCAGTCCCCCTGGAAGATTCGGGGACTGTACAAGTGTAGAAGATGGTCAACGGTGAACGAGCACCCATTGATTCTGCTCAAGAAGAACCGGAGGAGGATCACGATCCTCCATAGTGAAGGATGAATCTGACCGAGGCATACCTCGTACCTCTTATAGAAATCAATGATGACCAGGTCCATCGGGTCCGATGTAAAGGGATAAGCGTAAACACTTTAGTATCCCTCGACTGGTGATGGCTTCATCGGGGTCAGGGATCACTATGCCCTAATCGGCCTAGTTGCAGTCTTTTCGGACCATAGGGAGGACTTCTTCAGTGAACGAGCATATGTATCTCGAGACCTCCTCACACCAGCCTTGTACGGAGGAAGGTTTTTCAACCTTGAAATTGGTGTTAACCGAGCATCCTACGGGGATGAACATTTTTAAAGTGGGTTCTGATACTGGTTCATTGACGGCAGTACGCGAAGCAGTCTTCTCGACCTCAGTAGCCGGTCGTGAAGTAGAAGGGGTTTCTTTCTGGGGAACGGTTTTGGAAGTCCTTGCCATTTCTTTAAAATATGGAGGAAAAATGGAGAAAGAAAGGAAGTTGAAAGATTGTACTTGTTGGCTTGAGATAAAGATAAACAAGAGTTCTTGCCAAAGATCTCAGATAATTGGAGTAAAAGTGCTAGAAAGTATTGAAATTTAAAGGTACGAGAGTAGAAGGTTTGGATGTAAAGTTAAATTGAGTAAAGGAAGAGGTATTTATAGTATTTTAGTGACGCTTCGCATCCAGGAATGACCGACCGACGACTGACATGCATTTAATGCCATCAAGACTTGACTGACGAGACATTTCGGTTGTTTTGTCATTTCTGTCACGGTATATCGAAATGAGAATCGGAAGCTCATGTCGTTTCTCATTGTCTACTCTCTGAAAAATGAGGGGACTATCTGTATACGGTCGAATCGAGCTCTTGGTGCATCCTAGCCTCCGACATGGTAATTCAGGCCCGAGACATAACAATAAAAGACTGAAGATCGACCCCAAGTCCCACCGGGATAGAACCCGGAGATAGAACGCCCTCCTTCGAGAATATCGAGGCCATGATCCCGGAACCGATCCTAGCCTCAAACGACTTTGAAAAACATTGTCAGCATAACCAACAGAAGACCGAAATATCCGTGACTGACTGGATATTACGGCAGGAATCTCGGCACTAACCGGCAATCAGTAAATTTAAAGATTTTTTTACCTTTTATAGAATTATACCTAAAGTAGGACTTCTCTACTATATGAAGGGGATATGATAATTCATAAAGTACGTTGTAACACGCATTCCAAGGCTATATTCCATTATTTTTTTTGTTATCAGTTCCTTTGCTTTTGTCCGTCAATGCCTGTTGATTGAGGGCAAATATTTTACTAAGGCTTAAACTGTCTTCCTCATGTGGTTTGAGCTTATTTCATCCTTACTTATTTAATTTATCTTTATTTATTGCTTTATGTTAAATAAATCCGCGTACACTTAAAACCACTTACAAATTTCATTGTTATCCGATTTTGAGGGTAAACAAACATATATGAGAATTACATAAAATAATTGATTGAAAATGAAGTTCAAGTCAAGAAATTAATTTGATTTATACATCATACTGAAAGAAAATATTAAACTTATACAAGTTGAAAAGTTACGGGAAAAAAGAACATTACATCAAAATCTTAAATTTGTTATAAATAGTATTTTATTTATGGCGAATGTCTATATTTTAGAGAGATTTTAGGGTTTTTTACTTGGTGGCTAAGTCACTTTTTTCCTATAAATAGAGGGTTCTATTCCATTGTACTTGATCCCAAATCAATAAGAATTCTCTCTCTCTACTTTTCTCTGTAATGTTCTTCTTTTTTTTTTTTTTATTGTTTTATAACACTTTATCAGCACGAGACTCTAACCAATTAAGTAGAAGCTTTGGGATTGAGCATAATAATTTCCAATTGTTCCATGAACTTCCTTCATGATTAAATTCTGGATTTAAAGTAAGTTTTTTTTTTTCTCTTTTGAATTCTTGAAATTCTATAATTTGATTTTAAATACAAGCAAAGACAATAAATTTGATTATAAATCTAATAGAGTTTGTAAGAAATTATAACCACCAAAAGTGGTAAAATTTTTATGTCTTGCCATGATCAAATTCATGTATGATTGTGAGTACAAGAAGTGAAAATCCGTCCCATTGAATTTGCTTCATTCTCATTCCCTTAAGAGAATATGATAGCAGTATGTGATACGTCTGAAAGAAGACAAAATAATTACCATGAATGTATCAATGGATGTGGATGTGGCGATACACGAAATTATAATCGTCATCATTGTGGTAATGAGAACAATAAGTATTTTCAAAATAATCCTTCACTATGTAAAAATAATATTTGTCATCGATTTGACATGAGATTTTATAAAGCACATATAGATGATTATGGTCCATTCATGATGTGAATGTGATAACATGTGATTTATGAATACAGATTTATTTTTGGAAGAATATGAGCGTGCTAGTGGTATATATCACACTCACCTCTAGAAGGAGGTTTGAGAGAAAAATAAGAAAATAATGTCATTATTATGGCATAAATAGTCATTAGTCACGTACTTATTATACGCCAAACTATTTTGACAATATGATTATTAAAAGACAACAGTAACGCAAGAAACATATTTTGCATATAAGTTTTACCATGGCCATAATGGTATAACTTTCTCCTTAAAAGCTTATTCACCATATAGATGTTGATGAATAAGTGGTAGTGCAAAATTAATTGAGAGCTCTGGAAGAGCCAATTATACTATTTTGTATCGTAGTAAGTCTCAAAGAAACTTATTGAGTTTCTAAAGTATTCGCGAAAGTTGTTGGTTATATTGAGACTATAACTAATGAAGATTTAATATATTTATATTACTATAACTGTAGTGGGGTAATATGTATATATGAATACTACCCGCTTTATTGCCTGATTTGCATTACACAAATAAAAAATATGGCAAAATTACATGACACAGTAAACTAGATGTTTATTGATATAAAACTCATGTCGCAGTAAACTGAAAGTTTAATTAACAATTGCGCATGTCATGATATAATCCTGAAGTTTACTAATACAAATAATTTTATCAAGCGTGGCCTATTGAGCAATCTTGATGTAGATGTACAAAATAAATGAGAATTAACATGGGTAAGTGTTGGAAGAAGATTCTTTATGAATTCTCTTGTTTTGCTTGTTCTCGCAATTATTATACCAACTAAAATTGGGATTGAACCCCTTGAATTCTAGAATTTATCAAAGGTGAATATGGGCCCATTCACCTGCCATGTAAACCTTATAAAGATGCATCTATGAGATGGTTACATGTACGATTATTATTAACTCGTAACCTGGTGTTTGTGAGGTAACTTGCTCAATAATTTAATTTAGAGCATAATTTCCAGATTTTCTATTCAAGACAGTTCATCTTGATAAGTTGGTTTACATCACAGTTGTTTTAGCAAAATAATTTATTGAGTGTCTCCATTAATAATTAAACCATTGCTTATGAGAAAAAAGTTATCTACATTAGTTTGATATACGTTATACACGAAAGTATATTACATTCTCCCCTCACAAGTGGTTTAGGGTCAGGAACCAAATAATTTCATCTTATTATTATTGATGTGCGGTGTATATTTTGATTAACACCATAATGCACAAAGATGAGTTCCCAAAGTTGAGGAAGCAAGTTAGTTTTTCTAACATGAGGGGGAGACAGGATAAACAATTGAGAAAAAGTTACGTGGAATGAATTATCATTTCTACATCTAGATCCTCGAATAAGATAATATGAACTTGAAATTCATAAAAGATAATTTGCAAAGCATGTCAGACACATTTGCTGATCCAAAGAAAGTAACTATATTCTCACTGAAAATGCTCATATTAAGTCCTAGAAGGACAAAATCTATGGTACGCTTAAAGCATATAGACAAATCGGTTTCAAATAAACTTCTTGATAAAGAAGATGAGCAAATGATCAAAATAATCATAAAGGAGGCAAGTGATCTAGAAGATCACATGACATAAAACTTCATAAAATCTCATGAGAGATTCAGGTACCTGAATATATGAATGAAGAGATCTCTATGTTATGTCTTTATGAAAAATAAGGAGGTTGGAACCAATATAAAATGTTTGTCGACGACATCTATAATATCGCTAAATATATATGAGGATCTTAAGTTTGGAGAAACAGTTCAAGTAGAATTTGGTTTCATATGACAGACATGTAGTTTTGGACCTGCAGTTCAAACACTTGAAAGTATAAGGTCAATGGTGTGTGTGCAATCACCTTTATCTATCTTATGTCTAGTATGACATGAAAACTTGATGTAAATCTAAAGTCCATATGACTATACTTATATGATAATCCCTGAAGGATTTCAATTGCTTGAATCATATACAACTCTTGATCTTGAAGTACCACATCCTCAGTGCAATTTATGCACAAGTGTATCTTGCTATAACTATAAGCATGATAATGTAATAGCGATAATTTTTTACCTCTATGGAGATATTGAAAGGGCCATTCCACGACAGTTTATGAAGACATTATATATCTATCAAGAATGATGTTCATTCAAGTTAATATGACTGATTTTTTTTTTCGAATCTCTACCAACGATATTTTGAAGATGATGCACAAGATTGGAATGCGAAGGCTCAAGGATGTGAATTGATGCTCTCATAAGGGGGAGTTAATACGTGTTGTACTCTTTTCCCCTTACAAAATTTTGTCTCAGTGGATTTTTCTTACAAGGTTTTTAACGAGGCAACCAAAAGGCGTATTTCTAAACATGTGTACTCTTTTTCCTTTTCTAGAATTTTTTCCCACTGGGTTTTATTTTAGTTAAGGTTTTAACGAGATACATTATCTGTTGAATAGAAATTCAAGGGGGAGTGCTATAAATAATATTTTATTTATGGTGAATATCTATATTTTAGAGATATTTTATGAATTTTTACCTGGTGGCTAAGTCACTTTTTTCCTATAAATAGAGGGTTCCATTCCATTGTAATTAATCCCAAATAAATAGGAATTCTTTCTCTACTTTTCTCAGTAATGCTCTTCTTCTTTTATTGTTTTATAACAAAATTCATATAGTTCAATGAATTTGAATAGAAACTTGTAGTTTAAGTTTTTTCCTCCACCTTAAAAAGAATACTGGCATGGTTCATTGGTTTGAAGTACGAGGGCCACCATATAAAGTACAATGAATAAATAAAAATCTTTTATATTTAATACATATATCAATAATTTAAAAATCCTAACCAAAAGAAAAAAGGTTCTTCACTCTAAAGTCTAAACAGTAAAAATGTGAAACACATTGGGATAGATGGATGATAATATAAGTATATAGCATTAATCGCTTGAATAATGCTAAAATAGTATGACAATTATGCATTTATTAATGTAGGTAATCTTTCAATTGAAAAATATCCATATATTCTGTTAAAAGAAAAAGGAGCGCCGACAAGCCCAATTGGTAAAGTTCAAAAAAGCAGCCAAGAAACATGACCATCCATGGTGCACCTTAAACAAGTCCAGCAACTTCCATAAAAATCTCTGCAAAAAAGTGAAAAACTTTCCCTTTTCCCATTATTCCCTGCTTAGAAATATCCTCAGATTCAAGAATTGAAGCAAACAAAAATCCATTTCTATAAGTGGTGAGAAAATATACATTCAGTCTATTCAAATCTTGCAGGTATGCTACTACTATCACTATTAGTAGCATTTACACTCTATTCAGAAACCCCATTAGTCCAATCTCATTATAACTGGTCACCTTCTTCCTCTTCCTCATCGCCCTCTACTTTCCAATCCGAGTGGCGACCCGCACGCGCCACTTACTACGCGGCGACGGACCCGCGTGACGTTGTCGGTGGCGCGTGTGGGTACGGTGATTTAGAGAGAACTGGATATGGAAAAGCTACCGCTGGGTTAAGCACTGTGCTTTTCGATAAGGGTCAGATCTGTGGTGCTTGTTTTGAAGTGAGGTGTGTGGAGGACTTACGTTGGTGCATTCCTGGGACTTCTATTATTGTTACGGCGACGAATTTTTGTGCTCCGAATTATGGGTTTGAGGTAGATGGAGGGGGGCATTGTAATCCTCCTAATGCCCATTTCGTGCTGCCCATTGAAGCTTTTGAAAAGATTGCTATTTGGAAAGCTTCTAATATGCCCATTCAATATCGCAGGTTTGTGTTGTCACACTACTAGACTTTTTTTAAAAATATTCAACTGCTTCAATTATCACTGCCTGAATATTACAACTGCCTATGCGCACACATGCATTATTTGCACACCCTTTTCTAACTGTTTAGAATTGACACTGGCAGAGTTAAATTTGGCGATTTTGTTTGTCTGTGCGTGTTTAGACACACACTCATTTACAGTAAATTATTTAGTATTAGAATCAAATGGACCTTAACAAAGTGTAAGGGTAACTAATTTGGGTTTGAGGTTTATTTGTTGATTGATTTACCCTTTTACGGAAAAATTGAACGAGACTTGCAAGGACGTGGTAAAAACGAAGGAAATAGAGATATTCCCTTTGAGTAATGGACCAAAATACACATATGAGAAGCATAGAGGGTCCTAAAGATGAATTATTTGTCAGTTTTGTGATGGATTTGGGGATCAGTATATCTGATCCAAAGTAAAATTAACAACATATATTTAAAAGTCTTGCAATGAGGAACCTAGTCATAGTTGTAATTTTTATGTTTCAGGGATCGGCTAATTTTTTTTCCTAATGTCAAGATATGCACATTCTATTTCTATATGAAGTGGTTCGAAAATTGATGATCAGATATTGGCACTGGTTTATGTGGAAGTAGCATGGATTTGTGTAGCTTCATGTAGCTATCTTCTATTTGTTGCCAAAGTTGTCCTGATTTAAATGCGGAGGTGCTTCTTTAAGGAAAGTCGTTACAAACCATGTGGTCGATGCATATGGGTAAATATGGGTATGGTATATCCACGTCGGGGTGTATTTATGTATACATTGTTTAAATCATATACTAGCCTCTCTACATTCACCGTAGGGGCAAGGTCTGCGTACTATCTACCCTCCCCAAACCCCACTTGTGAGATTATACTGGGTTTGTTGTTGTATGAAAGCTTCTTATGAACTATGCAAAAATTACAGCAATCTTGATTGTGGCTGCGACTACCAGGCGATCAGTTTGAGTTTTCTTCATTATTGGATGGAGCTATCTGTGGCACAAGAATCATAACATACCTAATATGGAGATGGATTAATGAATAAGCTATGCTGTGACCACTTGCTATTTACTTATAAAACAAAATTCATAAATGAACAGACAACAGTGGCTATTATCTTACCTCTGCGGTTGGAATGTTGTGAGTCTATATAAAATCATACAGATGGATGTGCATGTATTCGTTCCTGGTCATGTATGCAAGGATTTGTGATCAGGATAAGACTTACAACAAATTGTTATTATCAGTGTACAAGCGGACGATGATAAGGAGATGATCCAGAAGGAGGAAAAAAAGGGAGGATGATGAAGATGTAGTTGAACAACTATCAGGTAATGGAGGAGATTTGAAAATCTGGTGGAGTTGTTGATAATAGTGAAGCCAAAATGTAGTTGACTACTCTAAATACTCTGGAAGAGCAACTAGGAATCTAGATGGATCCCTTTATAGGTTGAAATCGTAGGTAGAGACTGTAGGAAGAACAAAATATAGGGAGGAATTGGGAAGAGTGGACTTTTCATTAGTTACCTGCCTGTTTTGATATGCTTGTAACAGAGAGATTTGGAGCACCAGTTGACACCAAGGTTGCATCTGAAAGTAAGGCTCCTTGCGTCTCAAACTCTACTAAGCTGACTACTAAGCTGACTTCTTGATAGACTATGGTAGCAGACTATGCTAGCGTGGAAGGAAATGAAGGTTTTGGTGATGCATGGATCTGACCTTGGTTCAGTTTTGGATAACTATTTTTCGATAAACACAATTTTGTAAAGGAAGTTGTGTGGTTAGATTCGCTTTCAAATTGTTTTGGAAAATATTTGTGTTAGTTTTTATAAAGAATTAACTTTTGGATTGTTTTTTGGTTTCCAGGAAATATTTTGGTTTGATTCAGGAAACAATATATGCTTTTAGGACCAGATGACTTTGGTTTTGACTTTTAACAAGATTTGTTATGCCTAACGGGCCTTTGATCAAAGCTACGTATAAGTTGTCAAATATTAGGATTTTAATGGATTACATTTGCTGGCATATTGACCACTGTAGTACTTGCATTTGTTCTTACCATAGTAGTTGCTCAACGAAAGTGCCACTTTTGCTGTACATTGATTCGGCATATTGAATTGAGTTGACTTGAAGTTTATCTAGCTTTCATTTCATGATTGTTACCAAGATAGAAAGATCATGCAGAGAAACTGCTTTGGCTGATAGCTTGGATTTCATCAACAAAAATTTAATATAAAGACTCTGGCTTCTTCTGTCTAGTGGTA
Organism: Nicotiana tomentosiformis; assembly: GCF_000390325.3. Taxonomy (NCBI): domain Eukaryota; kingdom Viridiplantae; phylum Streptophyta; class Magnoliopsida; order Solanales; family Solanaceae; genus Nicotiana; species Nicotiana tomentosiformis. The sequence continues at coordinate 85,226,759 of NC_090813.1, forward strand.
CTCTGAACTAAGTAGGCCATCTCACGGCCCCTCTTTTTTCCTAACTAGTTGGGGTAAGATGTTGGACAGTATCAAGGAGGATAATCAGTGTAGTCAATGGACTTGACCTTTGAAGGTCAAACTGCATGCTCTGTTTCTGACGTTCAGACATTAAAAATTACCCATAATGTTTCCCCAGGATGTTCCCCTTCTGATCCAATCTCAAATGAGGCTGTAGATTCACTTTTTTCTTATCTGATGAATCTACATGTTTATCTCCCTTTTTAGTTAGACAATGCGAGTAGTTCTTAGAATTCCCTTGCTGATTCTTCCCTGTATGAATACCTAACCATATGCTTTCGTTTCTTAATCCTGAACAGAATAAAGTGTAGAAAGGAAGGTGGAGTTCGATTCACTATGGGTGGTGCTGGCATATTTTTGTCGGTGCTAGTAAGTAATGTTGCAGGCGCAGGTGATATAGACGCAGCAAAAATTAAGGGTTCAAGAACAGGTTGGCTTCCTATGGGTAGGAATTGGGGCCAAAACTGGCACATTAATGCTGACTTGAAGAATCAGCCACTTTCGTTTGAGATAACTAGTAGTGATGGGGTCACCTTGACATCTTATAATGTAGCTCCTAAGAACTGGAATTTTGGTCAGACGTTTGAAGGCAAGCAGTTTGGATCTTAGAACTCTTGCCAAAATTGTATCTAAATCCTCATCTTCCATTTGGGATTGGCCAAGATTGGCTGGCAATGTTGGGGCATTTTTGTTCGAGTTGTTCATGTTGGACAAGTGACTACCTGATTTAGATGTTGCAGAGCAAAGCTGTGCGATTGTGTTGTATGTTATTCTTCTATTAAACTCCTGTGAACTTGAGTGTAATTAGAGAAAGAAACTTGTCACTTGGAAGGCATCGTTGTTCCTATTTTGCAATATATGACTGCTTCTGAAAGTCTTATTTTTATTTCCCGGATAAAGAAAGTAATATAGTAATTAGATCATGTAATGCAAAGGTACTTCAAAAGAATTGTAATCAAGCAACTGTGTGCCGGTCACAATGTTGCACACCCTGAATCAAAGTGGTTAGAATTGTTGTTTTGTAGAATAAGGATATTGCTTTTTGAATTTGATGAAATCTATGAAAATATTCTCATGAGTCATGACTTCGGTTTCAAAAAGTCTTTCAGTGCTTATAAAAGGAGAAAATTGTTTCCTTGATATTATAGATTTTTTGTCAAATGATTAAAACGCTCTCCCTTAATCCTATCTACTTTAGGTAATGTATCAAAGGCACAAGGCTATAAATATATACAACCTGTTAAATTAAATAGTGTTATAACATTATTTTTCATTCATCATAACACCCAAAGCTCCATGTTGCCATTTTCCTTTTGTAGTTTTCCTGAGACCTGGCATATGGCAAATCATGCATTTTATCAGTTTTAGAAGTCAAGTCAAGATTGTAATCAGAACTCTATAGTTTAAGACAAGTAAATGTGGAGAGGAATGAGGATCTACGTTCACTTGGTACTGGCAAACTGCAAAATGGCAAAAATTATCATTTTCTATTAAAAAGTACCAGCTCACAACAGTATGAAGAAGAAAACTAGGCACACGTAGTTTGCTTGATGAACAATTTTATATATCTCTAAGAGCCAATTCACTGGCAACTTCTCTTGTTATCTTTCTAGTTAGCACAGAGTAGTTTAACTCAGTCGTGTTATCTTTCAGAACCCAATAGGGGGGAAAATAGGAAAATAAAAGGAAACCAGGGATACTGATATGGAGACTTCTCTCTATCTAACCTTTTTTGCATTTCTTTCTCTTCTTTTTGCCATCTATTTTATTCCGTTGGCAGCCTCAGATCCATCATACCGGAGTTTTCTTCAGTGCTTATCCAAACATTCAGATCCATCCGACCACATACTGTCTAGAGTGTACACTCCAAACAATTCCTCATATAAGTCTGTGCTACAACACTATATCAGAAACAAGAGGTTCAATAGATCAACCACTCCAAAGCCGGACATTATTTTCACTCCATTGCAAGAATCCCATGTCCAGGTTGCTGTCATTTGCAGCAAGAAAACTGACAAGCACCTAAAGATCCGAAGTGGAGGGCATGACTACGAAGGCATTTCTTACGTTTCCAACATCAGTTTTGTTCTCCTTGACATGTCTAACCTGCGTTCTGTTGATGTAGATATCCATAATGAAACTGCTTGGGTCCAAGCTGGTGCAACTCTGGGCGAACTTTATTACAGAATCTGGGAAAAAAGCAAAATCCATGCCTTCCCAGCTGGAATTTGCCCAACTGTTGGTGTTGGCGGACACATAACTGGAGGAGGATATGGTAACCTGCTGAGAAAATATGGTCTGTCAGTTGATAATATGATTGATGCGCACATAGTAGATGTTCATGGTCAAATTCTGAACAGAGAATCAATGGGAGAAGATCTGTTTTGGGCGATTAGTGGCGGGGTGGAGCTAGCTTTGCACTGATAACGGCCTATAAAATCAAGCTGGTAAAAGTACCTGACATCGTTACTGTTTTCCGAGTAGTGAGGACCCTTGAACAAAATGCAGTTAACATCGTTTACAGGTGGCAATTCATTGCAGAAAAGATAGATAATAATCTCTTTATAAGGTTAACTCTAAAACCTATGGATGACAAGCAAAAAGGAACTAAGACAATTACAGCATCATTTGTAGCATTATTTCTAGGAGATTCCAAAAAACTTCTATCCGTCATGGATAGGGATTTTCCTCAATTGGATTTACATATTGAGGATTGCAAGGAGATGAGTTGGATAGAATCTGAGCTTTTCTGGGCAAGTTTCCCTGATGGAACACCGCCTGATGCTTTACTCAACAGATTGCCTGGAGCGAAATTTCTGAAGCGCAAGTCAGACTATTTGCAGAAACCCATTCCCAAGGATAAGCTGAAACATATATTCGATAAAATGATTGAATTAGGAGACATAGAGTTAGTATTCAATCCCTACGGTGGAAGGATGAGTGAGATCCCAGAATGGGAAATTCCATTTCCCCACAGAGCAGGAAATATATTTAAACTCCAGTATGCAGCAAATTGGGAGGAAGAAGGAAAGGAAGCAGAGAACTTCTATTTGAACCAGACCAGAGTATTGTACAACTACATGACTCCTTTTGTCTCAAAATCCCCGAGATGCACATTTTTAAATTATAGAGACCTTGACATAGGGGTAAATCATAATGGAGATAACCGCTATACAGAAGGTCGTGTTTATGGACTCAAGTATTTCAAGGGTAATTTTAATAAATTGGTCAAAGTCAAGACATTGGTCGATCCTGATAACTTCTTCTGGAACGCACAGAGCATCCCACCTTTAGCAGCATAGAGTACAACTATAAGGGCAATCAGGACGTGATGATGTATGCGCAACCTTGAGGTGTCACTATTTCCATAAAGCCATTTTATTTTGGTATATTTCATTCTGTTGAAAGATTAGTTCTAGAGACAACCTTCTATAAAATTTGTATTTGCAACTTCCTTTTTATGTTGAATCCAGTTTGCTTCAAGGGACTAAGATATGCAAGCGACACACATCTTATCAGTTCTCATACATCCTAATAGTCTCAAATAGAATCTATAGTACTCTTATCCTTTTCCCCTTTTTTTCATTTGTTTTGGGGGGGGGGGGGTTAAATTAGGGAGAGGGGTAAGGGTTTCCCAGTTCATGCTCCTTAACTACCTTATTTCCAATCAAAGGAGAAATTTTCACATCCCATACTCTAGATAACAACTTCCGTGAAAAGCAACTACATCAAAGCAAAAGAAGCTCACAGGTTTATGAGCAGACAGATTCATCCAGCATACAGTATTTGCAACCTCTGCTGGTCACTGCATTCCTTCGATTATTATAGGTGCAAGATGAATAGAAAAAAGAGATTACGGCTTGTCAGTTTATGGTTTTAAGTAGAGAGAATTTTGGGTAGATTGATTAAACTACATGTTCTTTAGAGTTCAGTTAGTGCTATTGCTATATCAATAAATTCATTATTACTTTTTAAGAAATATACGTGGGTTTAATAACAGAATTCTGAAAATGTCTTTAGCCAATGATCTTCAAGTAGCTAGAAATTTACTAAAATTTGGAGCTCATAACCACTGTTTTAAAAGGCTTTTTTGGACTCGCCTCGGGGTTCGCTCCGGGGCGGGGCACTACTAAAACGCCCTGAGGCTCACGTGTGGGGCTTAGTTCTGTTTACGCCCCAAGCGCCCGACTAAGCACCCGAAACACGCCCAACGCTCAGCGCTCGGGGCTCGCCTAACAGTTCCTAACATAAATCATGCGTCGTATTCCCTAATTAGCTTTGTCGACACTCAAAATTCCTTAACAAATAAACGACTAAAGTCCTATTCATCCATCTAAATATGAAGTTTGAGAGTAATTCCAAATAAGGAGTCATAGTATTACATATTTATATATTTACGTATAAGTAGGGTGAATATCAAATGAATATTTCTTCTGAAAATAAATAGCCCAAATTAATATCTTCATTTACTCTAGCTCGTCATATCTTAGTTCTATGTCTCTGAAAATTATCAAACTTTTATTATTTTACCATTTGTAAGCAATTTTATATTTACTCATAAGAAGTAATAATTTAAATTATAGTACTAATGAAGTTTCCTAATTATTAACTTTTAGGGAGGTAAACTGTGTAGTTTGATAATATTTTTTATTGTGATTTTTTAATTGATTTAAAGATAAGATGTTATAGTTTATTTTTAACTCATAATAACTTGAACATTTGCATTTTTTATAATTATAAAAAAATGCTAGATATTTTATTTTTTTTATGAGTTATTCTAATCTTTTTAAATTTTTTAAACTTTTAATGTACTTTATATTATGCTATTTATTAATTTATAAATCAAAAAATTAAAGATCCATGGGGCTTACGCCCTATGCCTCGGGGCTTACGCCTCGCCCCACGTTAAGTAAAACGCTCCGCCTCACGCCCCTGCCTTTTAAAACACTGCTCATAACTACAATGCAGGGACTCAAGTGTGATTAAGTTGTATCGTGCAACTAGTTTCCTATAACGTTGTTATGAAACTGACTATAAACATACATGCCTGGAAAGTAATTCTAGTTTAAAAGTAGAAGCATCAAATGTATTAAATACCCATATAAAACTTAGCTCAGACTTTCCAACAAACAGAACTATCGAACTACCTTTGGCTCTGAAACAGATAAAAGCTGGAAAGTAAAATTAGCAGCTTATCTTCCACCAATGCATTCTATGTAAGGAGCTAGAAAATAAAATAATTCCACTAATTGACATAAGATCGCTTGGGGGTAGCAGCAACTAATTACGGAGTAAAGTTGAAATCTGATGAACTGCATAGGAGGTGATAGCAGATTGCTTAAGATGGAAATTGGAATATAGCAAAGAAATTTCATTTTATACTTTTACTTGGATATCTATACAGTCTAAGTATCTTGGATGTTTGGACTACACTATCAACAATGATGACACAGTATAGCAAGATTTTAAAGTGTATAAATTGAGGAGCTGTTTAACTTGACGGGAAAGGAACAAAAGCGCACAAAGAGAATCACAGATATGTATGTTAAAATATTTCACTAGCTTCAGGAGAAATTAGATTAACTTTGTACGGGATGCAAGAGAAAAACTGAATATAGGTGCAACTAGTATGATATACATTAAAACCATCAAACATCTATCAGAAACATTGATGTGAGTCTCTACACATGTTCACATTAAAATTGGCAGTGAGACATTAGGGGTTTGCTCCAGTATAAAAGTTGTGAGAGTATCAGTAATCATACAATTGAAGAAAGAGGGGAAAATGAATATGAACCTCAGTATGAATTACCATCAAAAACTTCTCGCTACTGATCTTCAGTTGCTGAGTGTAGCACCAGGAAAAGAATCCCGTATTACAAAGAAAGCTCTAGCAATTACAGAGCTAGTTCAATTACCCTGTCCCTGGCTACATTACAGCTTCTGATTAGATTCTATAAGCAATCCATTTAGCATTACATGAACTGCAGCTTCATAGACGACCCCATTATAATGCATTCCATCAGTAGTACAACGAGCTCCACAACTATTACTCAACGCATGAGTGTCCAGCAACAAAAGGGGCCCACCAGATTGTCGCAGCAGCTTACTGCTATAAAGCTCATCAGTATAAGCCTGCCACATCACATCAGTCATCTTCTCTCGCTTCTCATCCGTCTTCAACATCGAATTTATCAACTTTGGCATTCCCAGCCAAAAGAAGTTGGGAGACCGAATCGAAACTAAATTCATGCCAGCTCCATCATTAGCAAAATCTGAAGGTACTGGTAGCAGCAATACAACCAAATCCCGCAACAACTTTAGGGAAACACCAAAATCAGTTGCATTATTTACATGTAACATATCCCATAGCCCTGCCCCAATCACAAATACATCAGGATAACTAATTTTTTCTTCAAACCCCACAACCAAATCAGTCAAGTTACTCACATAAGGTGCCCAAATAAATTCCAACTTCATCCCAATCTCATCGATAAACACTTTATAATCACTATGCCTCTTGAACAAATCCCCCTTAATCACCCCCATTTCATTTTCCCCCAATAACAGCTCCAACAAAGAAACTACAAATAACTTTGCTTGTGAATCCCCAGCAACAACAACCCATGACCCATTAAACAAATCTGAAGCATCAAACTTGGTCAACTTCTGGAAATCACATTGAACAGGTTCAGAGTCAATCCACTTCCAAGAAATGGTATTTCCCACACTAGTATTCTCAATATTATTATTCAATTCTTGAAAATCAAATTCTACTTGGTGAATTAAAGAAATGCAAGAATCAAGATTTACACTTGATGATAAGGGAACTGAACCTGGTGAAGATAGCATTAAGGAGACTAAAGGGAAATAACGGGTCAAATGAACACAAACAGCAAGGGTAATAAAGAGGGCACAGCTGAAAAATAACATTTTGTTACGGCTCAAGTGCCAACCTGCGATACCTATAGGGACAAAGAGTACAAGAAACGCTGCCAATAGTCCCAATTGGACAGCCCCCCACATTATATTCTCTTATTTTTCACTGTTAAATCATTCCCATTTTGCAGGAAATTATTTGAAAGGAATAAAAATTTGAGCTTTGACAGTAGATTTTAATAAATGTGAGGTAGTCGAGATGGTATGAATAGTGTCTGAAGGAAATGGAAGAGGTGATAGGCTGATAGCTATAGCGCAGCTGTGTGAGAAAGAGGAAAAAGAACAGTTTCCAAATGCGGAAATGAACACACGGAAAGAGGAAAGGAGGAAATAACAAAACACGCTCGCGCACCCACAAATAATACTCTACTCTGTGTTTTTTTTTTTTTGTCTATATAGGTTTGGGCGTGTGAGACCGGTTTTATTTGTAACTCTACTGTCATCAATAGTTTAAATAGGCTCTCTATTATACTATTAGAGCATTAAAGCCCCTGCTATCTTACTATTAAACATAAATATCTTTATTTTAACAGATGAGCCACGTGGCAATACCAAACTCATCCGGTTAATTTTAATATAGATCCGACCCAAACCCATTAGCCGATCCTAAAATACTAGACGCTTCACCCTTATTAATGTGTGAACCCTAATTTGTTCACTCATTTTTTGTTCCAGCAATAGAAGCCTTCTGTCCCTCCCTCTCTTCCACAACTGAAATGCTATAACTTCTCATTCTATTTCTTTGTTCTTCTTCGTTTATCAGATAGTCTTGGTTCAATGTCTAGTTCTAGTGTTACATCGAGAAGGAGGTGCTATTGTGGGAAGATTGCGAACAACTTCACTTCGACGACTACAAATAACCCCGGAAGGAGATTCTACAAGTGTGCTAAACCCGAAGTAAGTTTGAATTTTGCTTGTGATTCATTACTCGTCGATGCATTTAAAGTTTTATTTTTTCTGCTCTTTAACATAATTATCGATTGTATTTGTAGGAACAAGTCACGTGGATACTGGGAATGGCAAGATGAAGCCCTCCCGGACAAAGCGTTGATAGTAATCAACGATTTCAAATCTAAATTAGATACTGCCAATGTCAAAATCAGGACGCTGAATATGTTGTTGGATGCGTGCAAGCATGAAAGGGACAAATTGATGGTAAAAGTTGATGTTTTGGAGGCTATAAATGATGTTGAAGTGAATAAAGCAAGGGAGATGGAAGTGAAAGTGATGCAGATGAAGATATTCATTATGGTTGCATTTGCACTGTTAGTCGAATTTGTTGTGGCATTGTTGATGAAATAAATTTTGCATTTTGTGTAGTGTAGTAGGGTTTTGATGAAGTTAATTGTTGTAAAATCTAGATTTTCATGAATGTTTTGTGTTGGTCAGCTTGGTTGTAATACCTTATATGACATGTTAATGTCGATTTTAACAGAATATGGCACAAATATGGTCAGCTTGGTTGTAATACTTTTCATTTTCGGATTTATTGTGTTGGTCAGGTTGGTTGTAATCACTAATTATAGTTCTTCATATAGCATGTTAATGCCTAGTTTAACAGAATAATGTATATTTTAATAGAAAAAACTGGGCAACTATGGCTCTAATGCAGTAAAAAATTTGGCAGTTCACTAACAGTAAAAATCTGGGCATCCACTCTAATGTAGTAAATTCATTCTAAGATGCAGTAATTACAGAACATGAAGTTCTGAATATAGAGCAACTTTAGAACAGAATAATGACCCTAATGCAGTAAAAAACTGGGCAATTCACTAACAGTAAAAATCTGGGCATCCACTCTAATGCAGTAAATTCATTCTATGATGCAGTAATTACAAAACATGAAGTTTTGAATATAGAACAGCTTTGGAACAAAATAATGACTCTAATGCAGAAAACACTAGGCAGTCAGACCACTAACAGTAAATAACTAAGGAGTAACTTCACTAACATTAAACATGCTGTAACAACCAATGCCGTAATTACATATCAGAAGTACCGTCAATGCAGTAATTACATATCACCAAAAATAATAAAGATATATAGTAGGTCAAACTGATGATTGGATGTCATACTATAATCCGAAAAACTAACACAACCCAAATCATACTATGATATCCAATTCAGTTACCAGTACCAATATTAATAAAATATTAAATAGGAGACTGTCATTAAGCTTGCAGTAATTACATCCCAACATAAACACAAAACTACAAAGAAAAACTTGATCATTTTCCTTTTCTTATCTTCAGCTTTCCACTCTTCTGTTGCCTTTTATTTTCTAACTGATTTGAAGTTGTAGCTGCTTTACCCTTCCACATTAGGCCTGCTGGTGAATATGGAAGATCTGTGGGTTTACTAACACCAATGTGATCACCAGTAAAGTTGATTGATCTTGTCCCAGATGGTAAGCTTACCTGCTGCCTCAGTTGAAGTCTTGTCTTGACTTCAGATATCACTATTGGCCTAACCACAACATCTTCATCATGTTCCATCTATGAAAAATTTGGAACCATACTTGATTGACCAACTCTAGGTGTAGGCATGGAGCTAAATCCATTTTCCTGACTTGATTGAGTCATTTGTGGTGCTGAACAATGTATTTCATCTTCTGTTTCAGAATCTAACAAAGTTCTTATCCTTTTCAAAGGTTGTTTTTCCTTGCTTAGCTGCTTTCCCTTTGGTTGCTGTTAAAAAACAAAGTTAGAAAACATAAATAAGTACAAGTTCAACAAATGTGCAAATTGTAGAGCACAAGTTCTTGCATTATGGTTGTCCACATTTGCCACAAGTCACGACTCTAACTTTTTTGGACTGTATCCATGTTTCTTGCCTTTTAACCGTCGCATATTTCTTCCTATCCATCTTAACTTTTGGCCAGCCAGCCTGTCACGACCCTAAATCCACTAGTCGTGATGGCACCTAACTCAACCCGCTAGGTAAGCCAATTAACCACTAACCAGTTTCAATAACAATTAATAAAGCGATTAAGTAAAGAAATATCTGAATCTTATACATTCCCCAAGGACTGGTAGTACAAATCATGAGCTTCTAAGAATAGAATTTACAAAGCTAAAATAAAATAAATACATCGTCTGTTTGAAAAGTACATAAATAGATTCTTGTAAATCTAAGGCTACCATGAACAAGAGGCAGCTACAACCGGAATGCAGGTACGTCTTCAATTCCAGCTCCCGTCGAGTATATCAACATCAACATCCAATATCTGCACGCAAGGTGCAGAAGTGTAGTATGAGTACAACCGACCCCATGTACTCAATAAGTAACAAACCTAATCTTAAGTTGAAAGTAGTGACGAGCTTGTACCAAGGTCAGAGTCCAACTTCTATAACCAACAATAGTTCATAACAACATAAAACAAGTAATACCAGAAGTAACTCAACGATCAAATTCTCAACAAAAACATGATTTCTGAAAATAGTTTTGCCTTTCAAATACATCGATGAAAACCCGAATCGTTTTCCGAAGTTGTCAAAAATATGAATAAGTTTGAAAACCATAATATTTCCAAAATCCTTTCAATAATAAATAAGATGTTTCATTTTCTTTCCAGATAACCAGTGTAAATCAAATGCATCATTATGCCCATCTGTCAATATGTGTGAGAAATTATGAATGATGTGATACCGTACAACATGAGAAAAATACATCTCTATGCCTGTATGTCATGTGTGCATGTCAATGCAATGTATCTCAGAGATGAACTCAGGTACTCACACTCTCACAGTACTCAATCTCACTTTCTCACACATTCCACTCATTATGCTCAATCACTCGGTACTGTATATGGCCAATCCGGCCCAGGGAAGATCCATCCCGGAATACACATCAACTGATCATCAGTTACTCAGTACCGAGTAGGGCCAATCCAGCCCGTGAAGAAGATCCATCTCTAGGTATATAATACTTTGGATACGATCTATGTCCAGGGAAGATCCATCCCTCAATAATATCAACCCTGCTCACTGGGGGTGTGTGCAGACTCCGGAGGGGCTCCTTCATCCCAAGCGCTATAAACCGCACGGACAACTCACGTGCCATAGTATCAATATCAGAATCAATCAGGCCCTCGACCTCACTCAGTTATCAATCTCTCCAGTCTCTCTCTCACGGGCTTACCATGTCAGGAAACTACCCCAAAAATGATGATATGATGTATCAATAAATAACAACAGAGACTGAGATATGATATGCATATGACTGAGTATGTAATGCAATGAAAGAAGATAACTCAACAACAAAAATCACCTTGGTGGGTCCCAACAGAATAATCATGTAGCCTAAACATAGTTTATAGCATGAATCACATTTTGATAACTCTAGTACGTAGAGATTTCATGATTTCAGACAAGTTCAGGTAACTACACAGTACCACAGAAATGACAGAGTCACAGCTCACACGGTGCACGCCCACACGTTCGTCACCTAGCATGTGCGTCACCTCAACACCAAACACATAACACATATACTCAGGGTTCATATCTCAGCTCCAAGATTAGAAGAGTTACTTACCTCGAACTAGCCGAATCCAATGTCGAGCAAGCTAAACAATGCTCCAAAAATTTTACTCAAATCCGACTCCAAATCGATGTTCAAAACTCCAAAAATTCATATTATGAACTTTAGGCCAACACCCCCAATTTCCTCTTTAAATTCATCAGCCAATTGCTAAAAATAAAGATAGATTCATGGAATATAATCACAAGGGAGTCAAGAACATTTACCCCAAGTTGTGTGGAAAAATTCCTCTCCAAAGTCGTCCAAACCGAGCTCGAAAATGCCCAAAATGAGAAAAATCTCTGAAACCCTTGTTTTAACACTGCCTAGGCATTTCCGCACCTGCGGTGCCTGGGCTCGCACCTGCGCATCCGCTTTTGCGGATGAAAATGCGCGCCTGCGGACACAGCCAGCCTTCCAAATCCTCGCATCTGCGGGCTTGCAGATGCGCATTCCCCTTCGCACCTACGTACGCCACAAGCCAACCCCAGTCCCGCATCTGCGCCAACCCCGCCGCACCTGCGACATCGCACCTGCGGCCAAGACCCTCGCAGGTGCGATCACACCAGAGGTAGCAGTTCCAGCATTTTTCTTAAGTCCGAATTTGATCCGTTAACCATCCGAAACTCACCCGAGGCCCCCGGGACCTCAACCAAATACACCAACAAGTCCCATAACATAACACAGACCTACTCACGACCTCAAATCACATCAAACAACATCAAAATGACGAATCACACCTCAAATCAAAATCTATGAACTTTGAAACTTCAACTTCCACAACCGATGCTGAAACATATCAAATCACATCCGATTGACCTCAAATTTTGCACACAAGTCACATTTCACATTATGGACCTATTCCAATTTTCGAAATTGGAATCCGAACCCGATATAAAAAAGTCCACTCTTGGTCAAACTTTCCAAAATTTCAACTTTTGCCATTTCGAGCCAAATTCAACCACGGACCTCCAAATCACAATCCAGATGCGCTCCTAAGTCCAAAATCACCCAACAGAGCTAACGAAACCATAAAAATTCCAATCCGAGGTCAAATGCTAAAAAGTCAAACTTGGTCAACTCTTTCAAATTTAAAACTCCCTAGTTGAGAATCATTCTTCCAAATCAGTCCCGAATAACCTGAAAATAAAAATCGACGATTCACACAAATCAAAATACATCATACGGAGCTACTCACGCCCATAAACTACCGAGCGAAGTGAAAATGCTCAAAACGACCGGTTGGGTCGTTACATTCTCCCCCACTTAAACATACGTTCGTCCTCGAACGTGTCCAGAGTTGTTCTCAAAGCCGAAAAACCACCGTATAACCTTGCCATGCACATACCCGGGGGTGATCCCACGTCACCCTATTCCATATAGGCCTGATAACACAACATAACTGAAATTTCCTTATTTCAACTTAGCCCATAAGCCTTAGAATCCAATTTCCAACATCTGGAACTTTCTATAAAATTAGAATCTCACATCAACACTCTGTATAAGTCTGAACAAGCTGTATCAAGCCATAACCATAACCCAAGATACAATCGCATGATATATCACATAACACAGATACTCGAAGCAATGATTTCTAATCACAGCAGCTGTCCAAAATAACTCAATTCCGGTAATAACCTCATGTCAAACCAAACCTCGTCCTAAAACCTTCGTACATTGCCGATGATAAAAGAAACACGCGGAAACTCATAACCATTCATCAGATCAACCAATCATGGAACTCCCTCTCCTTCGACAAGAACTATAGCAAATTTCTAAGCCGATTTTTGATATTATCCTTCCAACCATGCTGTAATCTATTTTGATAGTATCCATCCTAGGTCCAATGACCTCATCACATCCAACACGACCACTCTAGTGACATGACACATCAATATAATCTGAAGCCACAGCCCGTGCAATCCGTGAACCAATAAGCAACAATCCAAATGTACTCAATAATGAAAATGACTCAAACAAGAGAACCATCCCGCAAGCTCAACGAGTAACACCACAACGCGATACTAAGAACCCATCACACACTGTAGAATCATAACACACGAATCTAACACAAAGGATCATATTTCCACATAACTCTACTGCAATGCACGGCCCTATCCAAATACTGGTCCATATGAAATACCTCAAGCCACCCTGCTAAAAATCAATAACCATGCGCAATTCGACATCAAGTACTCAAAGTGCATTACCATAATCACAAAGAAGCAAATGACACAATGCCACAAAAAACACGAAAGAACATAACCCATACGCCATCGACCATGCAATACCCAATTACTCATCTCGCTCAAATTCCGCTATAAAGCCACAATAGAACCGCACCATGTGTGCATACAACCAACGAATCACAACCCCTCGTAGCATAGTAGAGTAACTCATAGAACCTATCAGAACACGAATAAGCTCAACACCAACCGAATGGTACATCCTTCAACAATGGCAGTATGGAGCCAACCAATCCGGCTCGGTGTAGAATACACATCCTAATTGGGCTTACCAATGGACCCCCAAATCAACTCCGGGAAATCACAATTAGATAAATAAACCTCTAAAAGCCCAAAATGACTGAATCATAACACATACTATCATCTGGCTAGCTTTGGCCACGACTTCGCAGTCCACAACTATGAAATAGTCTGCTCCTGAGAACTCCCAGTCTCCAAATCTATAGAACACACGAATCGCCATATCTGATCCCAACTCCACCAATAGAATGTCTAACACATCTCTCATACACGATCATCCGACGAGGAATACTTTTAAAATTCTTCTGTTCCACATAGCAAAATTTGAATATCAGCAGTCGATCAACCAGGAGAGTGCCGCAGTACCAGTGAAGTATCCATACATCAAAACACATTGCCCCTTCTGAAATGTATACTCTCATCAAGCCATACCAAATAGTAATATCATTTATCTAGTCACCTAAAACCGTCCATGCTGCCTACGAATTTCATGACCTTCCCTTCCAAAACAAAACTGTGATCCCACTCACGTAAATCTCAATCCCACACAACACACCGCGTATACCATGCCATCCAAAGAAAAGTACGAGAAATTCATAGTCCACTCCGAGTCACAAGCACAATACATACCCGTTCAGTCAGAAACCTTCCATTTGATCTCACCTAGGAGAAAATCACTATACACCACATGCTCCTCACGCCAGTAGGAAATATACCCCTCGAACCTTGGTAAAAAACCATTGAGAACTCTTCGAACCCATTTGCACATAACCAAGTTATCAGAACCGAATCTCTCTAACTCAACCCAGCCACGCAGGTTGTCAAAACCCAAGAGCATTGCCACGAAACACCTGTAGAGACTAGCCACGTCGTAAGTACCCAAAGAACCGATTATATCCATTATTGTGCTAACCCAACCTACTACCAAGCTGTCCTATTTCTCCGAGTCCTATCCAAATTGCCTTCAAATTGATACTTCTCCTTGATAGAACACCACGATCCTTAACCAAAATTCACCACACAAGAGACCCTAGTATAAAATCACAATGCCCTAAGGCCCATAAGCCGCTAACTTCTCTCTTAAGCACCCCAAAGCACCACAACCGTGACACTCACTCTAAAGAGACCTTATGTGAACCTAAAACTGTTTCCTTCACCTTCTTGATACTGAAATGCATAATCCCCAATGATATAAAAAAATGCCACAAGTCTCGACGCCTTCCAATGCAAATATCAGATCCTAGCCATATACCAATCCGAAATTCCCAATTGCTACATATAATTCTTGAATCCATTAGAACCATTCTCGAGAGTCATCCACTCTGATCAAATCTTAATTGCACCGCCCTAAACGAGCCAAACGACTGGTGCTCCATTAGCACGACGACACCCAAAGGAGTAACCCCACCTTAACGTGACCAAGCAAATTCCTACTCCATGTACTCTACATCTTTCAAGACTAACCACTCAATCATTCCATGATCCCCATATACCCATAGAGTGTAGTACAACCCGTATCCGGAATTGTTTTTACTCGAGTCATCCTCAATCTCCACCCCTGCAGTCATAGCTGATTCACCAGTATACCTCAAACTGAAACCAATACAACACATAATCGTGCAATCAAATCGTCTATAGCAGACTCCCCCACTTGGCTCAAAGCCATAGATCAAAACACACAATAGCTCACAATGCCCATACTCTATTACTGCCATAATACCGCGGTGAGATTCGACTAAATCCTTCATCAGCTCATGCAACACAAACCATTTAGTACTTCAAATCGTCTGCAAATCTCACATTCATCCTCGTGATAGTTAGGTCAACCATTACAGTCGATCCAAACTCAAATCGAACAAATATACCCCGATGGTAGAAAAGAAATCCTCCACGCAACATTATAAAAATCACGCATCCGTAGATTACCTCGCAGGTTATAACCCATATGCTTAACCTCAAACTGACATCTCTTGATACCCTTTCATAGCCACAACTACTAGGCAGTTATTTAGTCTCCCTGAGTCTGACCTCGACAATAAGACGTGGGAACCTATTTCGTTCCAGTATTAAGCAACAGAAAGGATCCTCCAATGCACTCATACTCGAGACTGAACGTCACATAAAAACGAAAATCAAGCACCCAATAGCCCCTTCTTCACATTTCAAGGAAACACTTCTCGTCGCATTCGAACAATTTGAACACATCTCGAAGTCACATCATACTCACCACGTAGTCATCCAATAAAAAAATCCACTAATAGGGACACCAACGGACATATAAGTCCCAAAAGCTCGTGCTCACACAATCGAAATCTCCGTGCTCAAGCTATAGTTAAAATCCGGCCTCAAGTCCTCCAGACTGACCCATCGTTAGCCTGCCAAAATCATATCTCACATCTCAACCATGGAATCACAAGCCATCGTTGTACAACTGATACCGAGCGCTCATGTGTGCATACGAATGCGTGAAAGGAATTCAAAAGGTTACGCTTCAAGCTGAATCAACGCCGCACGATAAGGAAAGAAAGATGGGAAGTATATCCTCAATGTCTTGTAGCCTCTCGAAGATAGGCATGGGCGTCTCATACTGATCCGCAAGACTTTCCTAGACAATTGCTCATGACTTGTAGAACCTATGAACCTAGAGCTCTGATACCACCTTGTCACGACTCTAAATCCACTAGTCGTGATGGCACCTAACCCAACCTGCTAGGTAAGCCAATTAACTACTAACCAGTTCTAATAACAATTAATAAAGCAATTAAATAAAGAAATATCTGAATCTTATACATTCCCCAAGGACTGGTAGTACAAATCATGAGCTTCTAAGAATAGAATTTACAAAGCTGAAATGAAATAAATACATTGTCTGTGTGAAAAGTACATAAATAGATTCTTATAAATCTAAGGCTACCATGAACAAGAGGCAGCTACAACCGGAATGCAGGTACGTCTTCAATTCCAGCTCCTGTCGAGTACATCAATATCAACATCCAATATCTGCACGCAAGGTGCAGAAGTGTAGTATGAGTACAACCGACCCCATGTATTCAATAAGTAACAAACCTAATCTTAGGTTGAAAGTAGTGACGAGCTTGTACCAAGGTCAGAGTCCAACTTCTATAACCAACAATAGTTCATAACAACATAAAACAAGTAATAGCAGAAGTAACTCAACGATCAAATTCTCAACAAAAAACATGATTTCTGAAAATAGTTTTGCCTTTCAAATACATCGATGAAAACCCGAATCGTTTTCCGAAGTTGTCAAAAATATGAATAAGTTTGAAAACCATAATATTTCCAAAATCCTTTCAATAATAAATAAGATGTTTCATTTTCTTTCCAGATAACCAGTGTAAATAAAATGCATCATTATGCCCATCTGTCAACATGTGTGAGAAATCATGAATGATGTGATACCGTACAACATGAGGAAAATACATCTCTATGCCTGTATGTCATGTGTGCATGTCAATGCAACGTATCTCAGAGATGAACTCATGTACTCACACTCTCAGAGTACTCAATCTCACTTTCTCACACATTCCACTCATTATGCTCAATCACTCGGTACTGTATATGGACAATCCGGCCCAGGGAAGATCCATCCCGGAATATACACATCAACTGATCATCAGTTACTCAGTACCGAGTAGGACCAATCCAGCCCGTGAAGAAGATCCATCTCTAGGTATATAATAATTCGGACAAGATCCATGTCCAGGGAAGATCCATCCCTCAATAATATCAACCGCGCTCACTGGGGGTGTGTGCAGACTCCGGAGGGGCTCCTTCAGCCCAAGCGCTATAAACCGCACGGACAACTCACGTGCCATAGTATCAATATCAGAATCAATCAGGCCCTCGGCCTCACTCAGTTATCAATCTCTCCAGTCTCTCTCTCACGGGCTCACCATGTCAGGAAACTAGCCTGAAAATGATGATATGATGTATCAATAAATAACAACAGAGACTGAGATATGATATGCATATGAATGCATATGACTGAGTATGTAATGCAATGAAAGAAGATAACTCAACAACAAAAATCACCTTGGTGGGTCCCAACAGAATAAGCATGTAGCCTAAACATAGTTTATAGCATGAATCACATTTTGATAACTCTAGTACGTAGAGATTTCATGATTTCAGACAAGTTCAGGTAACTACACAGTACCACAGAAATGACAGAGTCACAGCTCACACGGTGTACGCCCACACGCCCGTCACCTAGCATGTGCGTCACCTCAACACCAAACACATAACACATATACTCAAGGTTCATACCCTCAGCTCCAAGATTAGAAGAGTTACTTACCTCGAACAAGCCGAATCCAAGGTCGAGCAAGCTAAACAATGCTCCAAAAATTCCATTCTACACGTAACATTTTTTGAACGGCTTGAATCTAGTCACAATTAATTTGATTCAGTCCACACAATTTATAAGAATTAGTTCCATAACAAAATACTAATATTTTCCCACAAAATCTGAAATTACACCCCAAAAATCGCCCATGGGGCCCACATCCCGGAATCAAATGAAACTCACAAAATTCGACGACCCATCCAATTACAAGTTCAACCATACAAATTTCACTCAAATCTGACTCCAAATCGATGTTCAAAACTCCAAAAATTTGTATTATGAACTTTTGGACAACACCCTCAATTTCCTCTTTAAATTCATCAACCAATTGCTAAAAATGAAGATAGATTCATGGAATATAATCACAAGGGAATCAAGAACACTTACCCTAAGTTGTGTGGAAAAATTCCTCCCCAAAGTCGTCCAAACCAAGCTCCAAAATGTCCAAAATGAGAAAGATCTCGGAAACCCTCGTTTTAACACTGCCCAGGCATTTCCGCACCTGCGGTGCCTGGGCTCGTATCACGACCCAAAAACCCACCACATGCGTCGAGATGACACCTAGTATCTTAGACTAGGTAAGCCGATTTTCATTACATTTTGAAGCCATTTTTTTAATAGAATCTGAATTAAATAGATAATCAAAACCAACATCGGAACAAATATGAATATAAAAACCTCCCAAGACTGGTAGTACTGAGTCACGAACTCTAACTGAATACATGAAATGATTTCAAGGATCGAATACTCAATACTGTTTGATTAATAATTAACAGTGCAATAAAATAAAAAAATTTCAAGGGACTGCGATGACCAAACAGCTCTACCTTGAATCCTTGCGATCACACTTTAACTCTGTCCGAGTCCGATAGCTCCAATACCTGGCTCTGCACAAAAATGTGCAGAAGTGTAGTATGAGTATACCACGGTCGGTACCCAATAAGTATCAAGACTAACCTAAGTGGAGTAGAGACGAGGTACAGTCAAGACACTCACTAGTCTAATAGCCTGTGCAATAAGATATACAAAATAATAGGAATCAAATAACAATAAGTGCAACAGGAACACCATTAATAACGCTCAACAATTTATAAATATAAGTACACCCAATTAAATCAAGTATTTCAAATAAATATCTTTCACATATAATTCTTCCGAATAAATCTCTTTCAAATATAATGCCTTCAAATAAATGTCTTTCAATATACTTCCTTTAAATAAATCTATCTCAAATATAATTTCTTCAAATAAATACCTTTCGAATATAATTCTTTCAAATAAATCTTTTTGAATAAAAATCCTTCCAAATAAATATTTTGAATATAATTCTTTCAATTAAAAAGTCACTATGTGACACTTCATTTCATAATCATACAACTACGGGTCTCAGCACATTTTCATATTTTTAATAAACACGGGTCTCAACCCACTTTCATATTTCCACGGCACTTCGTGCCTATAACTAAATCATCATATTTTTCCGGCACCTCGTGCCCTCATTTCATATCATAACTGCACGGACAATTCACGTGCCAATATTATCTTTATTTACTCACGACACCTCATGTCTACATTTCATATCATAATCCGCCTGGCAATGGCCACAGACCCCAATTTCAACATAAATCAGACTATTACCAATTTACGAACCACAAGACCAATTGCACAAGATATAAAAATAAACACAATGAAAATCACAACATCACATAAAAATTTCCAATGCAATAACCCCACATCATCACATATCATCCCTGACAATAGCCACCCTTATCTCTCCTATAACCACCCTTATCACTCCTATAATAGCTTCCCTTATCCCTCTCCCCCGACAATATCAATAGCCACTCTTATCGCTTCTATAGCCACTCTTATCGCTCCTATAGCCACCCTTATCGCTCCGCCCAGACAATACCCCAACACACATAACAACAGTGAAATGCCTCCCTTATGCCCACATAATATCAACAGTGAGATGCCACCCTTATATCCGCAAAATAATAACTCAATTAACACAACAATTTACACGGAATATTATCACAACAACTAACAAAAATTAATTCATATCATAATTTGCCCAATGGCCACAACCAATTCCAAGGATATAACAAAATCAATTAATTTCACAACAAATAGCCCAAGGCTCTACATAATGTATATAAAACCTCAAAAACAATCAACAGAGATAGAAAAATAATCAACATAGGGCACACCTTCATTAATCCAAATTTAGATAATTATATTAACACTTCTTCTTAAGTTTGATTAATTAATTATTTGCATAGGAAAAATTCATAATGAAATCAAATTCCAAGAAATATCAAACCATCAAACTCACGGAAATCACATAACTATACAAGTAATAATTACATCGAATTGTTATATAAAAACAAGTTCAATAATTGTGATTTGAGGCATGACAATTAGATGATTAAATATATACCAATAATTATTCAATTTACTACACAATATGCCCAAGACTTTAACTCAATAAATTTTGCACATATAAGCCCGAGTGTGTACTCGTCACCTCGCGTACACGACTTTTTACATTTCACAAATGACACATAAGACTCGATGCCTAAGGGGTAATTCCCCACTCGAGGTTAAACAAGACACTTACCTTTTTGAAGTTAGGCCGATATTCCAAAATAGTTTGAATTAACCTTGCTTGAATTAACCTTCGGACAGCTCAAATATATCCAAATTAATTGTATAACTTCATTAAAATTCATCGGAAATAATTCCGGATAATAAAACGTCGACTTGAACATTTATTCTAAAAAATCAACAAAAGTCAATGCGGGTCCCGCCTCTCGGAACCCGATATAATTTTTACGAAATCCGAACACCCATTCCGATACGAGTTCAACCATACCGATTTTATCAAATTCCAATAACAACTCGACCTCCAAATCTTAAATTTTCATTTTTGGAAGATTTTGCAAAAAACTTGATTTTTCTTCCATAAATTTACGGATTCATGATGTAAATGAGTATGGAATCATGAAATATAATCAATATAGGATAAGGAACACTTACCCCAATGTTTTTCCGTAAAAATCACCCAAAAATCGCCCAAGAATCGTGCTCCAAAAATCCAAAACGAAATGAAGGAAATGACCATTTTTTGGTCCTCAAGTTTCTGCCCATCCGTCACTAAAAGTCCATTTTCCGTCACTAAAAGTCCACACCAGAACTTGCTTGCACCAGCCTTCAATCAATCGATCATAACATTATGTACAAATGTCCAAATGATGAATGATTTAACTTTCTGGAAACTAGAATCAAAATACTACAACTCTTATGTTTTGATAATTTTCTGATTCCTTATTAATTGCGAGATATAAGCTTCCGAAATCGGCTCCACGCATCAGAAATTTCTGGTAAAACTGCTCTACCAGCCTTCATTCAATCCATAATAACTTTCTGTACAGTTGTCCAAATAATAAATTGTTTAACTTTCTGGAAACTAGAATCAAAGGGCTACAACTTTGACGTTTTAAAAATTTTCAGATTCCTTATAGATTGCAAGATATAAGCTTCCAAAATTGGCTCCATGCACCATAAATTTCTGGCGAACAGCTCTGCAACAGAAATTTCCAGCAACCCTCTTTGTCTGAAATCCATTCCGTTTACCTTTCGAAATCCACCCGAGGCCCTCGGGACCTTAACCAATTATACCAACATATCCCAAAATACAATACAAACTTAGTCGAGGCTTCATACCACGTCAAACAACACCGAAATTACGAATAGCGCATCGAATCGAATTATGAGTTTTCAAATCTTCCAACTTCTATATTTTGCGCCGAAATGTATCAAATCAATCCGTAATGAATTCAATTTTTTCACACAAGTCATAATTGACATAACGAAGCTATTTCAAATTTCCAGATCGGATTCTGGCCCCAATATCAAAAAGTCAACCCCCCGGTCAAACTTCCCAAAAATTCATCTTTCGCCATTTCAAGCCTAATTCCACTACAGACCTCCGAATAATTTTCCGGACACGCTCCTAAGTCCATAATCACCATACGGAGCTATTGACATCATCAAAATTCCATTCCGAAGTCGTTTGCTTAAAAGTCAACTCCCCGGTCAACTCTTTCCATTTAAGCTTCTAAATAAGGATTGTTCTTTTAATTTAATTCTGAATCTTCAGTAAATGAAACTCGACCACACCCGCGGGTCATAATACATATTGCGAAGCTGCTCGAGACCTTAAGTCACTGAACGGGGCATAATTCTTAAAATGACAAGTCGGGTCGTTACATTCTCCACCTCTTAAACAAACGTTCGTCCTCGAACGTGCTAAGAATTATTCTGAGGTTACCAAATTGATGATTTTACTTTTACACATATACTCACGGTTGATCCCACGTTACCGTATTTGAGATAAGCCCGACAAGACCATCTCAATTGAGATTATTTATTTTATCCATATTTGTAAACTTTAAGACCAATTTCTTTCACTCCAAACATTCTCAAAAGGCCTGATTTTCACAACAACGCACGGTATTAGTCTCAACTGGCTATAGCAACTTGTGCCTACGCACACATCAACTTTCTTGATAGTGTTGAAGTACTTCAAAGTTTTTTTTTCTTGGTGTGTCACATTCTCCCTTGCTTATGATCATTCGCCCTCAAACACATAACATAACTTATCCCTTCTTTTGCACGTTTCAATCCCCCAAATTCTTACTAACTCCCAAAATTTTCAGAAATTTCGGCAGAGTCTCCCCTGTAATTGGGCCTATCCACCTGCCAGAGTAACACCAAAATAACTCCTAACAACACATCCACAACCCAACAAAACACCACAATGTATATATCAATAACACAAATTTTAGTATTACAAGTACTGTATTATCATAATGATATCGGGACATGAAGCACATCATATGTATGCCCATCACCACATCTCTGGTCTTAATAGTTGTTCATACTTGATTACAACATCGCCCATTTAACTTCATATTAACAAAAACCTCATTTTGAATTTTTCACAACACTGATAGCAAAATGTGAGGCATGAAGACCTCACAACTATTTACTCGACTTAACGAGTCACTTTTAACGCCACCTGGGCACTCACCTCGTAGGCTAAAACTCAATAATTACAGCACAATTATGGCACAGAAATACATAAAAGAATTATCACATAAGCCTATCAGGCATAACTCCCTATTAGTACTATAGTACAAATTAAACTTCACCAAGGGAGAATTTAAACTCATAAATATTTCACCACAAGGACCTCGTCCTTATATAACTTTCATCGTGGTTCGTAGCCCGGTTTAAATATTTCACATCATATAAAAATTCGAGGATCTTGTCCTCAACTCCGAATCACAAGTATTTTGCACATTGTGTCAACTGAAATTTCAATTTCCTTTCTTTCTTATTTTCAATAAATTTCGTAACATTTTTCATAACACATAATGAACCCTCATACCGGTAGGGCATAAAATTCATAAAATTGGAATCAATTATTCCAAAACACATCAAACCCACTGTAATGAATAATAAAAATTTACTTTTGGACTTATAGCCCTCAATGGTGCACAAAAATAAAAATGACAGACACTGGCTCACATCTTCAAATCTCCCTACAGGGATAAACATATAAGTGGGTCACAAAATTACGAAGCTCACTCATAAGTGGAGCATAATAAGAGGACTCATCTCAATATTCAGAACCGAATCAAATTAAGGGAAAATATCCTTTTATAACAAATCGGGATCGTACCTGTAACGACACTATCTGGTGTATCGGCCTCAGCCAAATCATAGCGATTATATCAACGGGTCGGGTATCCACCTCTTAGGTGCCCTCTACCCGCCTGTCCTCCACCCCTAACTGGCTGTGCCCGTGGAGTATTAGCTGCACTGGGGCCCATAGTCTGAGTGTTCTGATAAAATTCACCCCTCCCAAGTCTTGGACAGTCTCTCATAATGTGCCTAATATCACCACACTCATAACAACCCCTCTGAGGTCATGATTTCTCGTACTGAGTATGTGCCGGATAACTGGAATAACCATTATAGAAATCCCATGCCGGCGGTGCATTGTAAGAACTTACTGGAGTACTCCGAGTAACCTGATGTGCGGACTGAGCTGGACGACTGCTCGAGCCTCCGCTATAATGGGTCCTAGCTGAAGAGTAAAATCCACTGAACCCTCCAGATCTTCGAGACTTTTGGCCTCCTTAGACTCCCTTTCCTTGCCTAAAACACCCTCAATATTCCTTGCAATCTCCACTACTTGTTGAAGTGGAGTATCAGTTTGCAACTCTCGAGCCATGCATATTTTAATATCATAATCGAGCCCCTCAATGAATCTACGTACCCGTTATCTGATTGTAGGAACCAAGATAGGTGCATGACAGACTAATTTACTGAACCTGACAGCATATTCTGACACTGTCATAGTGCCCTGACGCAACCGTTCAAACTCTGTGCGCCACGCATCTCGGAGAGTCTGGGGAACAAACTCTTTCAAGAACATTTCCGAAAATTAGGCCCAAGTTGGTGGTGTTTCATCGGCTAGTCTACCTTTTTCATAGATTTGCCACCACTGATACGCTGCGCCTGACAGTTGAAATGTAGTAAAGGCAACTCCGCTCACTTCCATAATACCCATGGTGCGGAGAATACAGTGACAATTTTCTAGAAATCCTTGGGCATCCTCTGTAGTTGTGCCACTGAAAGTAGGTGGACTTTACCTCTTAAACCTCTCAAGTCTCTTTTGTTCTTCTTCTATGCCTCTGACCTAACCTCAGGCCGAACTGGAATAATAGGTTGTACCGGTATTACGCCCGAAACTGACCAATGTGAACTTGTTGCTCTAGAGTTGTGGTAGGAGTCTGAGCTATTCCCCCAATCTGCGAAATATTTGGTGCAACAAAGATCAATCTCGCCTGAGTTAATATACCAAACATACTCAGGAACTGTGCTAAAGTCTCCTGAAGTCCGGGGATAACAACAAGTGCTTATGGTACCTGTCCCCCAACTGGAAATTATAGCGGCTCCTCAACTGCTATTCTTACAGGTGCTCTAGCCGCGGCACATGCCCTTCCTCGGCCTCTACCTCGGCCCTGGCCTCTTGCGGCCCTAGCAGTATGCACGGGTTTCTGCTCCGCTGACCCGGTAGCACGTGTCCTCACCATCTGTGAGAAAAATGGAGATACAAAGGCTCAAATTTCAAATCCAACAAATTCCGCACTACAAGAATGAAAGATGTGGAAATTTCCTAACAGTTCTGTAGCCTCTCGAAGATAAGTACAGACGTCTCCGTACCGATCCGCAAGACTCTGCTAGACTCGTTCGTGACTCGTAGAACCTATGAACCTAGAGCTCTGATACCAACTTGTCACGACCCAAAATTCCATCACAGGCGTCGTGATGGAACCTAGTCTCTAAGACTAGGTAAGCCGATTTCCATTACATTTCGAAGCTATTTTTTTTAATAGAATCTGAATTAAATAGATTATAAAAACCAACAGCGGAAAAAATATGAATATAACAACCTCCCAAGACTGGTAGTACTGAGTCACGAACTCTAACTGAATACATGAAATGATCTCAAGGATCGAATACTCAATACTGTATGATTAATAATTAACAGTACAATAAAATGAAAAGACTTCAAGGGACTGCGATGACCAAGCAGCTCTACCTTGAATCCTTGCGATCACACTTTAACTCTGTCCGAGTTCGATAGCTCCAATACCTGGCTCTGCACAAAAATATGCAGAAGTGTAGTATGAGTACACCACGGTCGGTACCCAGTAAGTATCAAGACTAACCTCAGTAGAGTAGAGACGAGGTACAATCAAGACACTCACTAGTCTAATAGCCTGTGCAATAAGATATACAAAATAATAGGAAATAAATAACAATAAGTGCAACAAGAACACCATTAATAATTCTCAACAATTTATAAATATAAGTACATCCAATTAAATCAAGTATTTCAAATAAATATCTTTCACATATAATTCTTCCGAATAAATCCCTTTCAAATATAATTCCTTCAAATAAATATCTTTCAAATATACTTCCTTTAAATAAATCTCCCCTAAATATAATTTCTTCAAATAAATACCTTTCGAATGTAATTCTTTCAAATAAATCTTTTTGAATAAAAATCCTTCCAGATAAATATTTTGTATATAATTCTTTAAATTAAAAAGTCACTATGTGACACTTCATTTCATAATTATACAACTACAGGTCTCAGCCCATTTTTATATTTTTCATAAACACGGGTCTCAACCCACTTTCATATTTCCAAGGCACTTCGTGCCTATAATTAAATCATCATATTTATCCGGCACCTCGTACTCTCATTTCATATCACAATTGCACGGACAATTCACGTGCCAAAATCATCATTATTTACTCACGACACTCGTGCCCACATTTCATATCATAATCCGCTGGCAATGGCCACAGACCCCAATTTCAACATAAATCAGACTATTACCAATTTACCAACAACAAGACCAATTGCACAAGATATAAAAATAAACACAATGAAAATCACAACAACACATAAATATTTCCAACACAACAATCCCACATCATCACATATCATCCCTGACAATAGCCACCCTTATCTCTCATATAGCCACCCTTATCACTCCTATAATAGCCTCCCTTATCCCTCCGCCCTGACAATATCAATAGCCACCCTTATCGCTCTTATAGCCACCCTTATCGCTCCGCCCAGACAATACCCCAACACACATAACAACAATGAAATGCCTCCCTTATGCCCATATAATATCAACAGTGAGATGCCACCTTTATATCCTCAAAATGATAACTCAATTAACACAATAATTTACACGGAATATTATCACGGCAACGTAACAAAAATCAATTCATATCATAATTTGCCCAATGGCCACAACCAATTCCAAGGATATAACAAAATTAATTAATTTCACAAAAAATAGCCAATGGGTCCACACAATGTATATAAAACCTCAAAAACAATCAACAGAGATAGAAAAATAATCAACATAGGGCACACCTTCATTAATCCAAATTTAGATATTTATATTAACACTTCTTCTTAAGCTTGTTTAATTAATTATTTGCATAGGGACAATTCATAATGAAATCAAATTCCAAGAAATATCAAACCATCAAACTCACAGAAATCGCATAACTATACAAGTAATAATTACATCGAATTATCATATAAAAACAAGTTCAATAATTGTGATTTGAGGTATGCCAATTAGATGATTAAATATATACCAACAATTATCCAATTTACTACACAATATGCCCAAGACTTTAACTCAATAAATTTTGCACATATAAGCCCGAGTACGTACTCGTCACCTCGCGTACACGGCTTTTCACATTTCACAAATGGCACATAAGACTCGATGCCTAAGGGGTAATTCCTCACTCGAGGTTAAGCAAGACACTTACCTTTTTGAAGTTAGGCCGATATTCCAAAATAGCCTTCTTGTTTGAATTGACCTCCGGACAGCTCAAATCTATCTAAATTAATTGTATAACTTCATTAAAATTCATCGGAAACAATTTCGGATAATAAAACGTCGACTTGAAAATTTATTCTAAAAAGTCTACAAAAGTCAACGCGGGGCTCGCCTCCTGGAACCCGATATAATTTTCACGAAATCCGAACACCCATTCCGATACGAGTTCAACCATACCGATTTTATCAAATTCCAATAACTACTCGACCTCCAAATCTTAAATTTTTGTTTTTGGAAGATTTTGCCAAAATCTTGATTTTTCTTTTATAAATTCACGGATTTATGATGTAAATGAGTATGGAATCATGAAATATAATCAATATAGGATAAGGAATACTTACCCCAATATTTTCCCGTGAAAATCACCCAAAATCGCCCAAGAATCGTGCTCCAAAAATTCAAAACGAAATGAAGGAAATCACCATTTTTTGGTCCTTAAGTTTCTGCCCATCCGTCACTAAATGTCCATTTTCCGTCACTAAAAGTCCACACCAGAACTTGCTTGCACTAGCCTTCATTCAATCGATCATAACTTTATGTAAAAATGTCCAAATTATGAATGGTTTAACTTTCTAGAAACTAGAATCAAAAGACTACAATTTTGTGTTTTGATAATTTTCGGATTCCTTATGAATTGCAAGATATAAGCTTCTAAAGTCGGCTCCACGTATCAGAAATTTCTGGCAAAACTGCTCTACTAGCATTAATTCAATCCATCATAACTTTCTGTACAAATATCCAAATTATAAATGGTTTAACTTTTTGGAAACTAGAATCAAAGGGATACAACTGTGATGTTTTGTAAATTTTCAGATTCCTTATAGATTGCGAGATATAAGCATCCAAAATTAGCTCCACGCACCAGAAATTTTTGGTGAACAGCTCTGCAACAGAAATTTTCAGCAACCCTCTTTGTCCGAAATCCATTCCGTTTACCTTCCGAAATCCACTCGAGGCCCTCGGGACCTTAACCAATTATACCAACATGTCCCAAAATACAATATGAACTTAGTCGAGGCTTCATACTTTTATATTTTGCGCCGAAACGTATCAAATCAATCCGGAATGCAAGCCCCTTCCATTCGGCCCAAGCTTTCTTTCGATTACGTCTGCTTCTGATATTTTGCACACAAGTCATAATTGACATAAAGAAGCTATTTCAAATTTCCAGAATAGGATTCTGGCCCCGATATCAAAAAGTCAACCCTCCGGTCAAACTTTTCAAAAATTCATCTTTCGCCATTTCAAGCCTAATTCCACTACAGACCTCCAAATAATTTTTCGGATACACTTCTAAGTCCATAATCACCATACGGAGCTATTGACATCATCAAAATTCTATTTCGAAGTCGTTTGCTCAAAAGTCAACTTCCTGATCAACTCTTTCCATTTAAACTTCTAAATAAGGATTGTTCTTTTAATTTAATTCCGAATCTTCAGTAAATCATACTCGACCACACCCGTGGGTCATAATACATATTGCGAAGCTGCTTGAGACCTAAAGTCACTGAACAAGGCGTTAATTCTTAAAACGACAAGTCGGGTCGTTCCAGCTCGCACCTGCGCATCTCCTTTTGCGGATGAAAATGCGCGCCTGCGGACACAGCCAACCTTCCAAATCCTCGCATCTGCGACGCCCTTTTCGCATCTACGGGCTCACAGATGCCCATTCCTCTTCGCACCTACGTACGCCCCAAGCCAGCCCCAGTCTCGCATCTACGCCAACCCCGCCACACCTGCGGCATCGCACCTGTGGTCAAGACCCTCGCAGGTGCGATCACACCAGAGGCAGCAGTTTCGGCATTTTTCTTATGTCCGAATTTGATCCGTTAACCATCTGAAACTCACCCGAGACCCCAGGACCTCAACCAAATACACCAACAAGTCCCATAACATAACACAGACCTACTCACGGCCTCAAATCACATCAAACAATATCAAAATGACAAATCGCACCTCAAATCAAAATCTATGAACTTTGAAACTTCAACTTCCACAACCGATGCCGAAACATATCAAATCACATCCGATTGACCTTAAATTTTGTACACATGTCACATTTCACATTATGGACCTATTCCAATTTCCGGAATTGGAATCCGACCCCGATATCAGAAAGTCCACTCTCGGTCCCTTTCCAAAATTTTAACTTTCGCCATTTCAAGCCAAATTCAACCACGGACCTCCAAATCACAATCCGGACGCGCTCCTAAGTCCAAAATCACCCAACGGATATAATGGAGCCATAAAAATTCTAATCCGAGGTCAAATGAGAAAAAGTCAAACTTGGTCAACTCTTTCAAATTTAAAACTCCCTAGTTGAGAATCATTCTTCCAAATCAGTCTAGAATAATATGAAAACCAAAACCGATGATTCACTCAAATCAAAATACATCATACAGATCTACTCACGCCCGTAAACTATCGAGCGAAGTACAAATGCTCAAAACGAACAGTTGGGTCGTTACACAGCCAACTAATGCCTCCTTACTGTACCACCAGTGCATCTCTGTCAAAGGGTTACCCCTGTTATGAAGTATAGCTCTAATAGCATGAGGACATGGGATTCCTGTAAGGTCTCATGCCCTGTAGGTGCACTTCTTCATGCTTAAGTTGACACAATGCTTGTCAGACCATTCACTAACTTCATATCCTCCTTCTCCATTGAAATTAACTTTACACACTTGAGCAATCTCCATGAATTCATTGTATAGTTCTAGGCTCTTTGGACTGAACTCATTGCTCCATGTCCTAGCTTCAGCTTCATGTTTTGTCATCATGTTCATAACTTTGAGTATAATGTCTTCCAACATCTTAATGATTGGCTTTTGCCTTGCTTCCAAAATCCATGAATTGAAGGATTTAGTCAGATTGTTATCAACTGACTGATTCTTGCAAACTGTATCTAGATAAGCTCTGCACCAAGATTGTGGTGGGTACTTTAATAAACTCTCTGCTGCATCTTTGTTCAACTCTCCTAGCTTGCTTAGTTGGTCTTTGAAGTCTTCTTCATAAGTGCACCATGAACACCACCTAAGCAATTTTTTTGCTTTCCCCAGTATTATATGTCTTGCACCAGTTAGCCTTGATATGTCTAACACAAAACCTATGATGTGCTTGTGGTAGAACAATTTTAATTGCCTCAATTAATCCCTATAACAAATTCAGAAAATATGCAGTTAGAAATTGACAAAAACAAAAACTGGACAACATATAGTAAAGACAAAAATAGAAAATTGTACAGCAATAGATGACAGAAAACTGGACAACAATAGAAGTAGAAAAAAAATCAGAATGACAACAAAAACATTACTGAAGACTGGACATCAATAGAAATAGCAAAAAAAAGAAGAAGAGATGGACAGAAGTAGATGACACAGAAACATTACTTAAGACTGGACAACAATAGAAATAGCAAAAAAGAAAGAGATGAAGAATGGACAGAAGTAGATGACAATAGAAAAATATTCAGAAATATTACTATGAGCACCTAATTTTTTACCATAATCGGATTTTCACCACTTTTTAGTATGTAAATATTCTTTGAGTTTAATCTACATATTTTACCTTTTGTTTTACCTTTTATAGATTTTTCTTAGGAAATTCAAACTCACAAAAGATTCATATTTTTGAATTACTAGCTTTGTTTTAATTTAAAAAAGAAAAAAATTCACAAAAATATGTTTTTCCTGCTAATTTTGGTAAGACTAGCAATTTTAAAACTTTTTCCTTAATTGTTTTTTTTTTTATATATTTCTAGCTTTTAGTTTTAGTGTAGTATCTTTAATTTTGATTATCTTTAATAAATAAAAAGGAAAAAAAAGAACCAATGCAAAAATGCCACCTAGCAAGATTCTTCTATATCTTTTGTTACAAACTCACATGCTCTCACTCAAAAATAACATGACATGCTTGCGGACTTCACGCCCAGATTCTAAGACGCTGTCAGACCCCGAAATAATGAATCAAGAAACAGAATATTTTGAAGACAAGACTTGTAAGAAAATAAATAGAAAATTGGAATGAAGTTGAGATTCCCTCTGTTCGGATCATTGTTGAAGCCGAGATTGAGGATAAAGATTGGGTCCAAAACCAATTGGAATAATTGACACTAAATGATAAAAAATAATTAGCCGCAGTTTTCCACGGGCAGTTGAACCAACAAAGAATGGATCGTGTCTACAACAAGAAAGTGAGGCCGAGGAAATTTGAAATAGGACAACTCATTCTGAGACGTATCCTCCCACCCCATGAAGAAGCTAAAGGAAAATTGGCTCCAAATTGAAAAGGTCCACACATGACCCTCTACGTAACATTAATGTTCTCTGATTGGGATGACGAAGGCTTTCATTCTCGCTATCCAAAACTCATTAACCCTTTTGCTAACCCTTTTGAGCTGGTTACCTTTCTTTGATTACCCTCTTTGGAACCTGAAGATGTTATTAAAAAAAAGAAACAAAAAGAAAAAAGAGAAGAAAAACAAAACAAAGAAGAAGAAAAAAGAAGAGAAGAAGAAAAGAAGAAAAGAAAAGAAAGAAAAAAAAATAGAAAGAAGAAGAAAAAGAAAATAAAAAAAACAATATTCATTGAACTACGTTCGACTTGATTCCGAAAGGATACGTAGGTAGCCTCTCTCTGGGGTTCAGTCACAGCAAAACAAAAATTCACATTCCCCCAAAAGTTGAAACTAAGGCAGATGTTACAATGATTCGATAATGGTTTCGCCTGAAAGGTTCCAAAGTTGTAACTCAATCCTAATTCTTTTTACCCAAATCCTTTTCAAGTCCTTCCGATCAATTGACGAGAATGTTCAAGAATCGGAGAATACAGTTACTTGGATCTGATGCAACCAAAATGAGAGAAATAAAATGAGAGAGTCTTATTGGTGAAAACCCTCACGGGCACTGTAAGGCGATGGTGAGTAAAGAAACCAAAATGAGAGTCTTGTTGGTGAAAACTCGGAAAGAGAACTATAAGGCAATGGTGAGAAGAGAAATGAGAGAGGTCAGCTGGTGAAAACCCGCAAAGGGCGCCACTGATCGAAAAGAGGATCCTCACAGCCATTGGCATCGACACAGTCCTGGTCAAGGTTTCTCGGTTTTGAGGCAAATGTTGTGATGAATTTCTGAGAGTCGGACGGTTTACACAGATCAGGCATCCAGTCCAAAAGGCATGTCATGTTCATTGAAGTCCGCATGTACTCCAGATAAGTCCTTCTTTCCTTTCCCCGAAAGGGATACCTCTTGTCAAAATTCGTTCTCCATTCTATTGCTTGTTTTTCTTTGAATCCTCTCGGTCTAACTTTGTTCCAAAAACTAAGGCAAAGAAGAAATGGCAAGACTGATTTACAGGGCTCTCGTTTGATACATGCTAATATGCAAAAAAGGCACCCAGCCTCAGCAAGGGCATCAAGTCGACCTCGACTGGCCATGGCGGCCGATGCTTCGAAATCAGAAACTCTTGGAAGAAGGAAATCAAATTGAAGTGCCTACAAGGGAAAAATAAAGTTAAAAAGGTTAAGTACCAAGTGGCTAACCGTCTTGGCATAGTTTGAAGAGCCAAAGGTTCCCTAATGCTCTGAAATTAAAAATCGGAAGAAAGAAGTCAAATGCCCACAAAGGCAAAATAAAGTTAAAAAAGGTTAAGTTCCACACGACCAACTGGCATGGTAAAGTTTTGGAAAAGCCAAAGGTTCTCTGGGGCCAGAAATGCAATCGGTATTCAGGAAACTATCAGTTGCAGGTGAAATTATCATAAAAGAAACCGGCCAAGATCAAGCGACTGAAACACTCAAGGCCGCAAAACCAACCACCGTTTAAAACTAACAATTGTTCTTTGTTTGAAAAATAGGAAACATGTGCAATCCAAAAGCAACCTTGCAAGAAGCAGGTGCAACCAAAAGAAACTGCGCGGGGGCTAGAAATAGCTCTACAACAGCAACAACTCCAAAAGGGAAGTCTTCTCCAAATTCTTTCCCGCATTTACTCATTCTCTAGAAAAAAAGAAAATGATGAAAATGATGGGGAAAAAAGAAAGAAAAGAAAGAAAGTTCAAAATCATGGTAGTATAGGGTACACCAATCCCTAACTGCGTTTTCCAACATAGGGTCTCTACTCCCTAGTTGATCTTATTTTAGACATAGGGTCTCCACTCCCTAGTCTTCTTTTCCAACATAGGGTCTCCACTCCCTAGTTGATTTTATTTTAGACACAGGGTCTCCACTCCCTAGTTGATTTTATTTTAGACATAGGGTCTCCAATCCCTAGTGTTCTTTTCCAACATAGGGTCTCCACTCTCTAGTTGATTTTATTTTACACATAGAGTCTCCACTCCCTAGTATAATTTTCCAACATAGGGTCTCCACTCCCTAGTTGATTTTATTTTAGACATAGGGTCTTCACTCCCTAGTCTCTTTTCCAACATAGGGTCTCCATTCCCTAGTTGATTTTATTTTAGATATAGGGTCTTCACTCCCTAGTCTCCTTTTCCAACATAGGGTCTCCACTCCCTAGTTGATTTTATTTTAGACATAGGGTCTCCACTCCCTAGTCTCTTTTCCCACATAGGGTTTCCACACCCTAGTTGATGTTATTTTCGACATAGGGTCTCCACTCCTTAGTCTCTTTTCCAACATAGGGTCTCCACTCCCTAGTTGACGTTATTTTAGACATAGGGTCTCCACTCCCTAGTCTTCTTTTCCAACATAGGGTCTCAACTACCTAGTTGATTTTATTTTAGCCATAGGGTCTACAATCCCTAGTCTCTTTTACCAACATATCCACTCCCTAGTTGATTTTATTTTAGACATAGGGTCTCCACTCCTTAGTCTCTATTCCAACATAGGGTCTCCACTCCCTAGTCTGCTTTTCCAACATAGAGTCTCCATTCCCTAGTTGATGTTATTTTGGACATATGGTCTCCACTCCCTAGTCTCCTTTTCCAATATAGGATATCCATTCCTTAGTTGATTTTATTTTAGACATATGGTCTCCACTCCCTAGTCTTTTTTCCAACATAAGGTCTCCACTCCCTAGTTGATGTTATTTTAGACATAGTGTCTTCACTCCCACGTCTCTTTTCCAACCTAAGGTCTCCACTCCCTAGTTGATTTTATTTTAGACATAGGGTGTCCACTCCTTAGTCTCTTTTCCAACATAGGGTCTCCACTCCCTAGTTGACGTTATTTCAGACATATGGTCTCCACTCCCTAGTCTATTTTCCAACATAGGGTCTCCACTCCCTAGTTGGTGTTATTTTAGACAAGGGTCTCCACTCCCTAGTTGATTTTATTTTAGACATAGGTTCTTCACTCCCTAGTATCTTTTCCAACATAGGATCTCCACTCCCTAATTGATTTTATTTTAGACATAGGGTCTCCACTCTCTAGTCTCTTTTCCAGCATAGGGTCTCCACTCCCTAGTTGACGTTATTTCAGACATAGGGTCTCTACTCCCTAGTCACTTTTCCAACATAGGGTCTCCACTACCTAGTTGATGTTATTTTAGACATATGGTCTCCACTTCCTAGTCTCTTTTCCAACATAGGGTCTCCACTCCTTAGTTGACGTTATTTCAGACATAAGGTCTCCACTCCCTAGTCTCTTTTCCAACATAGGGTCTTCACTCCCTAGTTGATTTTATTTTAGACATAGGGTCTCCACTCCCTAGTCTCTTTTCCAACATAGGGTCTCCACTCCCTAGTTGATATTATTTTATACATAGGGTCTTCACTCCCTAGTCTCCTTTTCCAACATAGGGTCTCCACTCCCTAGTTGGTGTTATTTTAGACATAGAGTCTCCACCTCCT
The DNA here is from genome assembly GCF_000390325.3 of Nicotiana tomentosiformis. Classification (NCBI taxonomy): domain Eukaryota; kingdom Viridiplantae; phylum Streptophyta; class Magnoliopsida; order Solanales; family Solanaceae; genus Nicotiana; species Nicotiana tomentosiformis. The sequence goes on from NC_090813.1 coordinate 85,262,458, forward strand.
AGTCTTATTTTGCAACATAGGGTCTCCACCCCCTAGTTGATTTTATTTTAGACATAGGGTCTCCATTCCCTAGTCTCTTTTTCAACATAGTGTCTCTATTCCCTAGTTGATTTTATTTTAGACATAGGGTATACACTCCCTTGTCTCTTTTCCAACATAGGGTCTCCACTCCCTAGTTGACGTTATGTAGACATAGGGTCTCCACTCCCTATTCTCTTTTTCCACATAGGGTCTCTACTCCCTAGTTAAGGTACCTTTTTGATACTCAGGGTACACCATTCCCAAAGAATCATGTTTCCCAGGGTATGCCAATCCCGACCCTTTTATTGCTTTTAATAAAGAAGTAGTATATAATTTTGTTACAATAACTCACAAAATTTTCCTAGTGAAAACTGGGGCAGAAAAATTTTGTTCGTTTGTTTGTTTTGGTGTCTGAGTAGGTTTTACCTCAAGGCACAGGGTTCAAGATGACCAAAAGAAGAAGTCTCAATCCAGAATAAAAGAAAATGAAAAAGAAAAAGAAGTGAATCCAAAATGCAGAAGCAGATGAAATGATGTGGACTACTCAAGACATGACTGAAGTCACGAGCATTGCATTTCCCGTTTTGATCAGAAGAAGCCTTAGAAGAATGAACTAACACATGCAACTAGCAAGCATCAAGGTTCATATCAGAGTATGCATGAAGAACCAGTCAAGACTTAAGATCAAGTTTTAGAAGACTTATAGATAGGAATCTTGTAACTCATAGCTGATAGGCTTGTTTAGTTTTTTTGGTTATGATTTTGATGTAATAATAGGACCACGGACCGGAGCCTCGACAGAACCTCAATCGACTCTCGAATTCATCATTCCATCATTCTCCTTGAACTACTGTGACCCGGTTCCCTTGTAACCCGGGATATGTAGGCTGTCCAAAACCAGGACTCGGTTGCACTCTCTTCCTTTTTCTTTGTTTCTTTCCTTTTTGAATAATGGTATGCTCAAAAATTAGTCATACGACTCACCTTGTCTTTGCCTGAAAACTCTTCATGTTTCCAAGCAAAGAGGGGCATGCTGTGAGTACCTAATTTTTGACCATAATCGGATTTTTCACCACTTTTTAGTATGCAAATATTCTTTGAGTTTAATCTACATATTTTAGCTTTTCTTTTACTATTTATAGATTTTTCTTAGGAAATTAAAACTACAAAAGATTCACATTTTTGAATTACTAGCTTTGTTTTAATTTGCAAAAGAAAACAAATTCACAAAAATATGTTTTTTCTGCTAATTTTGGTAAGACTAGCAATTTTATAACTTTTTCCTCAATAGTTTCTTATCTTTTTCTAGTTTTTAGTTTTAGTGCAGTATCTTTAATTTTGATTATCTTTAATAAATTAAAAGGGAAAAAAAGAACCAATGCAAAAATGCCACCTAGCAAGATTCTTCCATATCTTTTGTAACAAACTCACATGCTCTCACTCAAAACTCACATGCTCTCACTCAAAACTCACATGCACATACACACTCTTATTTTCTTGGCCACCTATTAATCCTATAACTACACCTATATATCTTCCACTCACTCACACAATTAAGGCAACACACACGAAAAGGGATGGGGAAAACAGAGTAGAACACTCGATCGGAAAAGCAAAAAATTGAGTCTACTCGAAAATGCAGACATTTCCAAAATCAGCTTTTTAAAACTCCCCGAAACAGCCTTGCTCCATGACCAACCTTCAGTATCTTTTTCTCCATTGAAACAGTTCTTAAATCTCTTCAAACCCACCCGAAAACACCAAAAATCAGCAGCAAACCCATCTGCAAAAATGCACCTAAACTCCAACCAAAAACAACCCCCCTAAACTCAGCTAAATTCCATCCCCAAACTGCACAAAAAATGTAACGACCCGACCGGTCATTTTGAGACCTAGCGCATCGTTTGGTAGTTTAAGGGCATGGGTAGCTTCACTTCAGGTATTATGACTGGTACGCGTGATCAAAATTGAAATTTCGGAAGTTCAGAGTTGATTTAAAAAGAAAATTCTCATTTCAGAAGCTTTAAGTTGGAAGAAATGACTAAGGTTGGATTTTTGAGTAAACGATCTCAGAATCAGGATTTGAAGGTTTCAACAGGTTCGTATGATGAATTCGTACTTGGGCATATGTCCGGATCGGATTTTGGATGACCTGGGAGCGTTTCGGCGCCTATTGTGGAAGTTGGCATTTTGGAAGAATTTCATAAATTTGGGTTGAAGTGCATTTCAATATTATCAATGTTCTTTTAGGATTCCGAGTCTGGGAATAGCTCTGTATGGTGATTATGGTATTGGGAGCGCATCCAGAAGTGGATTTGGAGGTTCGTAGGTCATTTTGGGGTCATTTGGCTAAAGCTAGAAATTTGAAGGTTTTTGAGAAGTTTGACCGGAAGTGGACTTTTTGATATCAGGGTTGGAATTCAATTCCGAAAGTTGAAGTAGGTCCGTAATGTCAAATGTGACTTGTGTGCAAAATTTGAGGACAATAGGACGTGATTTGATAGGTTTCGGCATCGATTGTAGAAGTTGAAGTTTCAAAGTTCATGAAGTTTGAATTGGGGCGCGATTCATGATTTGGATGTTGTTTGATGTGATTTGAGGTCTCGAGAAAGTTTGTGTTATGTTATGGGACTGGTTGGTATGATTGGACGGGGTCCCAGGAGCCTCGGGTGTGTTTTGGGGTGGTGTCGGATCATTTGGAGCTGCTTGGGAACTGCTGTTGCTGGTGTCTGGTGTCCTTCTTTGCGAACACAAAGGAAGTCCCGCGTTCGCGAAGAGGAAAATTGTGGGGCTGTTGAGATTGGCCTTCGCGAACACGGTGAGAACTTGAGGAACCTACGCGAACAAGAGTGGGGAGTCGCGAACGCGTAGAAGGAAATGAGGACTGGGCCTGAGGATATTTGGCCTACGCGAACGCGAGACTGGGTATGCAAACGCGAAGCAGTGAGGGCAGAAAACTTTGCGAACGCGAAGGAGGTTTTTTGGGCGAGGGTTGGCTGAAGAAAGAGTCGGACTGGGCAGTGAGATGTTTTAAAACGGGATTTTTGGCCATTTTCACTTCATTTTCTCCATGGGAGCCGGTCTTGGGGCGATCTTGGAGCTCCATCTTCATTATCTATGTCGAGGTAAGTGATTCCCACCTATTGCAAGTTAAATACATGGTTTATATATGGATTTAGACATGGAAATTTGTAGAAATTGTGGGGTTTTGGTAGGAAACCTAGAAATTGGCATTCTTGGATTTTGATCACGAATTTGGGCATGAAATGGAGAATAGATTATATATTTGAGTTCGTGGGGTTATGGGTAAAGTTTATTTTCGAACATATTCGGAATCCGGGCACGTGGGCCCGAGGGTGATTTTATCAACTTTCGAACGAAGTTGGAAATTGTTATAAAATAATTAATTACGAGTATTAGAGTATATTTTGATTCGGTTGCATCATATTTGACTAGTTTTGGAGCGACGGGCATCAGTTTGAATTGTCGGAGTGGCCTTGGAGCCGGTTATGGAATTTCGGAGCAACGTAAGTCTCTTTTATAACCTTATAAGAGGCAATTAACCCCATAGGTGAAATAAATTAATATATGCTTCTAATTGTGGGGGCTACGTACCCATAATTGTGCCGAGAGTCCGTATGTAGCTACTAGTTATGCCTATGTATGCACGAGGTGACCAGAGTCCGTACGTAGCTACTAGTTATGCCTATGTCCGGGTAGTCTAGGTTTACATCATGCCTTGTTAATATTGCTATCGATTTATGTTATTGTTTTCCTTGAGAAGAAGCAAGATTGAGGTAGAGTAATAATTGTCTTGAAAGAACGGAAATATGAAGAATTTAAGATTTAAAAGGTTTCATTTGAACTTCGTAATTTCGAAAAGAATTGAGGAATATTATAATAGCTTAAGAAATCTATGTGTAACCGCGTCGCATGTATGATTCGCGAGCGGGGTAATTTCCTTAAAAAGCTTCAAGTTGAATTTTCCTTATTTTGAAAAGAATCAAGAAGGAAATATGGTTTAAATGATAAATGTATGTTTGACCGCGTCGCAGGTATGATTCGCGAGCATGGTAATAGATGCATCTATGGTTCGCGTCGTTCGACCCTCGGCAGTGCACAATTTATTTTTATTGTTGGATCGGGACGTACGACCTTGACATGACTTGCACATGATTGTATTAATTGCTTCGGAAATTATAATCATTGATATTGCCTCATTGTCCTGAGATATAAAGTGTTAAAATGATGAAAATGAATTTGGGAAAAACTTCTTGTTAACAAAAGAATTGTTTACTTACTTCATGATATCGGGCTTACAACCATTCTACGTGATCCATGCTTAATCATATCATTGGTATATTAATTATAGCCCATAGTAAGTGTCCGAGTTGACCCCTCGTCACTACTTCTTTGAGGTTAGGCGGGATACTTACTGGGTACGTGTTGATTTACGTACTCATACTACACTTGCTGCACATTTTTGTGCAGGTACATATATGACTAGTGGCCTTGTGGGCGCGGAGGCGCGGTTATTACGAGGACTTAGGTGAGATGCACTCTATACTACGATCCGCAACCAACACAGTCTCCTTCAGGGGTATTTATATTTCTCTTGTCCAAAATTTATATTCCGGACAGTTATTGTATTTTATTTTAAATTCCTAGAAAATGCTCGTGCAATTGTGACACCGGGTTCTGGGATGATTATGGGATGTTTACTATTGGAATTGGAAAACATTATTATTTATTCTGTAAATTCATCTTTTACTAGATAAATTGAAGTAAATTTATGATTTCAAAAATATTAAAATGAGAATTTAATTAACTATTTAGCGTTGGCTTGCATGACAGTGGTGTTCGTGCCATCATGACCTTTAACGGATTTAGGGTTGTTACAACATGGTATCAGAGCTCTAGGTTCACTTAGGTTTCATGAGTCATGAGCGAGTCTAGTAGAGTCTTGCGGATCGGTACAGAGACGTCTGTACTTATTTTCGAGAGGCTACAAGGCTGTTAGGAGAACTTCCCTTCTTGATTCCTCATCGTGCGATTTGATTCCTTTGAGGCTTATGCTTTTATCTCTTTGTCATTCAATCTTATGCGACGTGAAGCGCTGGTTATAAATCGGGAATTGAGGAATTGTAATGGTACTATAGATGTGGTGCGGGATGTTTCTCCCTGCGTAGTTGATTGGGCTATTGTCGTCGCCTTGTGGAAGGATATTCTATCATTTCAGCCAAGTAGTTGTACTTCTGAGAGCTTTGAGGCTATGCAAAGGTTGCTATGATGCTCATGAGTTGTTATCGCATAGTATTGATGTGAAGGTAGGACGCTTGCCTATGTCTCAGGGCAGTGAATGAATTGAAAGGAGGTTTACTCAGTGCATGATTCAGATTAGGTATTTTACTTCCGACGAAGGAAAGGCAATTGAACTAAGAATGTTCAGACTTGGGTTGATGGAGTAGCGGGACTCGATATTTTCGAGCGTGGCAGAATCTTCGCCTGTGATGTGGCGTCATCGTCCTTGATCGGTTATAATGTGTTAAGTTAGACGGTGTTATGGTTTCCTTCAATTCGCCTTGGGGCCGAGTATTATAAATGGTAATGAGAAAGCGGCTGTCAGAGGTCGCAGTGTGCAGGGGTTCAGGATCGAATCGGCATTCCTGGTATTGATGGCTCGAGAAATATGATTTTTGGAAAGGTTTAAAGTTGGTAGCAATCTATCGGTTCAAGTTCTACAGAGGTAGATTTTGATTTAAGGAAACAACTGTGCAGGGAAGGATGAGGAAGGGTATGTGGGAGGTGCCTTGTGGTGGATAAACTTACAGAAGGCCAAGCGTGAGAAACAAGAGTCGGGTAGTTACTTAAAAGAGTGAGTTTGACCAAAGTGGGAGAGTGGCAGAGTAGCATGTGGGTTCTGTGGTAGGATGACTACACGCCTTGAGAAAGTTTAGAGTGATTTGGGATTCATGGTGGACCGTGACTAGGTCTACAGACTTAATTCAAAATATTGGCTATTATACAGCGGGAGATTTGGATACAACAGAAAGGAGTTGCTTGATATGAAGAAGGATACACCATGACTTTGGATTTGAAGGTATTGTCGCACCTTCAGTTGAAGTTCGTGAGGAGTGGACGAATTTGTACTACTGGTGAATGAGGACAGGCTCAGATGGGTTATCTCTTGTGAGCAGGTTAGCGGTTGCATGGTGTTGATGGGGCTATTACGAAAGAATTCTATTGGTTATACAGCAAGAGGTCCAATATGTGAATGTGATTAGTGATTCAGAGTGTTCATGAAAGGTCAAATGGAAGGATTTCGAGGAATTTGGCGAGTTGGTTGTGCAAGATCAGTTCAAAGATGAAGAAAGAATCTTGGCGGGTTCTAGAGTTATGCAATGGTAGCTTCATGCTAAGTTGGAGAGTTCCACCGCCTATGGTTGGATTTCATGGTCGGCTAATTGTGAGATTTTTGGTTATCGACATATTGGTGGGATATTATGACTAAGGAAGAGGGTTATCAGTGGTGATTTGGGCAAAGAATTTGAGGAATGTGTGCTATAATTGGCCTTATCGATTCATGTTCAGGCTTTGGGAAGACTCGGAGTTTATGTTTCGTGTAGATGTGATGTACAAGCAAAGAGATTCAGTCGGATGCTTATTGAGAGAGTGTTCATGTGCTAGCAGAGGCTTGGAGTTGATTATATTCGGGACCAAGTCAGAATGGGTGACTCTCAACAACGGTCCTAGTGGATTCAAAAGTTAAAGTGCGGTGCCTAAGGATTTCGAGCCAGTAGTATGGTTGAGTATCGAGCTTTTGCAGATTATGAAAAGGGGCTTGGAGTGTTCTATGTTACCTTCGGTCTGCGGTGTAGTATTGGAGGAATGAGAGAAAATAACTTCGGACTCATATAGGAATTATTAGAATGGGTGTACCAGTTGAAGATGTGAATATGCGCACAAGGAGGGTATGAGATGGTTCGTGGGATTTGAGACAGCATGGTCTCGTGATTCAAGGCCACTCAGGATGAATGCGGATTGAGTTTGTTATATGTTGACTGAAGTTATTATTATTTCTAAGACAAGTTAAGGATAAGTTAGAAGTAGTCAGATCGGTTAGCCATGGTTGAATTGGCATGATAGTGGCAGTGATTTATTCCTCCAGCACGATTAGATTATGCATGTGATTTATGGCGGGACGTGCGAGGCTTGACAGCCGCCGTAATTGATTGTATTTGGATGCATTCGAGTATTATGGCATGTTATGTGTAGGCGGATCCTGGAAGGGTTATGGTGGTTTAGACCACTACTTGAGGATTTGTGTGTTCTACGGTTATGAGAATTCAGTCATGTGTTGCAATGATTCTCTTAAAACGAGTAAAGTGAAAGGTTTCTACAAAGTGAAGTGTGCATCCTATTAGTGGTTTAGGAGCTATGATGCAATTCTTGGGTCCTCGCGTATTGGTAAGATAGGTGCGGTGAACGACATAAAATTTGAAAGATTAGGGATTAAGGTTGCAGTTCGGTATTGACAAGGATGTCACGAGCTCGGATGAGCAGGAAAAGGAATTTAGATATTTAGAATAAGCTGGTATTGTCTCCAGCATCACCTGAGATCTGTGTCCTGTGTAAGAGGCTTTGCGTACTGATTGCAGATTCTTGATATGCTTTACAGCATTAGTGTGACTGGAAGTATGTATGTGCTGATTTGTTACCTGATGCGGAAGGTCGTGGGAGCGTGTCCCACGAAAAGATTGTGTAAGAGTGGCATGTAGTCACTTGATTGAGTGAAGATTGAAACCAAGTATGAAGATTGTGGTAATATTGCTGATTCGAGAATTTATGCCTGGAGGGCGCTCGGTTCACTTTGTTGTGGACTGTGGAAGTTTGTTCCGGTTATGATGGCTGCTCTTGTGTGTTATGGGGAAAAGGGTTATTATGGATCCTTGAAAGGTTATTAGCCTAGTACGGTGCGATCAGAATCGGCTTGAGGTCTGTGGATGGATTTAAATATGAATATGGGCTCTATATCAGGCCGGATGTGTTCATTTCAGCATAGCGCTCCTTATGGAGGAGTATTCAGACGTTGGATGTCGTTTCGTCGTCGGCTATTTCATGTAATACTATATTGTGCCGTGTGAGTTGTGAAACGGCTTGGTAAATTTCTTATGTGTTGAGGTTCCGCATAGCGATAGTGTTATGTGAGAAGGATGGCTCTCGAGATTCAAATCATATATCGCACCTTAGTTGTGCTTGAGTTTTGTAGCGTATGGCGCTATCTGTCTCCCCAGGGATGGTATTATGCACTTAGTGTGCTTGTGGCCGATATTCGGGTATTTTGTAGTAATGAGCATTCTAGCTCGGTAAGTATCTCTTTATGTAGATTTTATGTGTGGATCGGGTGGCACGCCGCCACAGGTATGTTGTTTGGATCGGGTTACACGCCGCAATAGTGGGATGTTGATTACAATCCCCTATATCTATTTTCGTGTGTTTTGTTTTCCATTTTCTAGGGAAGGTTCATAACACCTTTTCGATTGTCTAATTAGTTACGCTGGTTGAGTAATCCTTTCTAGAGTTCATTTTCCTTATGTATCACGTTCGGGTTCGTAGCTTATTGGCACATTATGGCATCATATGAGACTTTTGGCAGTGCCTGAGGTGGCTTATTGCTTGGGAAACTTATACTAGGTGAGACGAGATTTTTGGATCTGGGATCAGTGCGATCAGATTTCATATGAAGCACATTAGAGAGCAAATATTGTTAGTCAGTCTTGAATGAGGTAATGGCTCTTGTCGGGAGGAGAGACTCCATACCTCGTGAGTCGGCAGGTGATCATGAGTTCTACACATCTTCTCTGTCATGGTAGTATGGAAAGAGTTAAAGCAAGGCTTAATTAGTCATGAGGTACGCTACAGGCTTCGGTCAGTGGAAATTTTAGTTGTTGTGCTTTGGAAAGATTGCCTTGGGCAAATGGGTTATGTGGTGCATGGTATGAATTCAGTAAAGGTATGCAATCATGTATTGGTGCATCGCGTAGTGATTGAAATAGTGTTCTTATGTTGGAAGCAGGCCTAGTAGAAAATTTCGGATGTTGGAAATTGGATCTAATGCTTATTTGCCTAAATAAAAGGGAGGATCTTCTGAATTGCTCGAGCTAATATGCTCAGCTGGGTTGTGGTAGCACAGGTAGGTGCACGAGGTGTTAAATAATGATTTCAGACATCTTCAGAGCAGTTCTTAGCACGTTCGAGGATGAACGTATTTTTAAGTGGGAGAGAATGTAATAACCCGACCGGTCGTTTTGAGCCCTAGCGCGTCGTTCGGTGGTTTGAGGCCATGGGTAGTTTCACTTCGGGTATTATGACGGGTACGCGTGGTCGAAATTGAAATTTCGGAAGTTCAGAGTTGATTTGAAAAGAAAATTCTCATTTCGGAAGCTTTAAGTTGGAAGAATTGATTAAGGTTGAATTTTTGAATAAACGATCTCGGAATCGGGATTTGAAGGGTCCAACAGGTTCGTATGATGAATTCGGACTTGAGCGTATGTCCGGATCGGGTTTTAGATGACCCGGGAGCGTTTTGACTCCTATTGTGGAAGTTGGCATTTTGGAAGAATTTCATAAATTTGGGTTGAAGTGCATTTCAATGTTATCAATGTCCGTTTGGGATTCCGAGTCTGGGAATAGCTATGTATGGTGATTCTGGTATTGGGAGCGTGTCCGGAAGTGGATTCGGAGGTCCGTAGGTCATTTTGGGGTCATTTGGCAAAAGCTAGAAATTTGAAGGTTTTTGGGAAGTTTGACCGAAAGTGAAATTTTTGATATCGGGGTTGGAATCCGATTTCGGAAGTTGGACTAGGTCCGTAATATCAAATGTGACTTGTGTGCAAAATTTGAGGACAATCAGATGTGATTTGATAGGTTTCGGCATCGATTGTAGAAGTTGAAGTTTCAAAGTTTATTAAGTTTGAATTGGGGTGAGATTCATGATTTCGATGTTGTTTGATGTGATTTGAGGTCTCGAGCAAGTTTGTGTTATATTATGGGACTGGTTGGTATGATTAGACGGGGTCCCGGGGGCCTCGGGTGTATTTCGGGTTGGTTTCGGATCATTTGGAGCTGCTTGGGAACTGCTGTTGCTGGTGTCTGGTGTCCTTCTTCGCGAACGCGAAGGAAGTCCCGCGTTCGTGAAGAGGAAAATTATGGGGCTGTTGAGATTGGCCTTCGCGAATGCGAAGGTTGAGACGCGAACGCGGTGAAGAACTTGAGGAACCTACGCGAACGCGAGTGGGGAGTCGCGAACGCGTAGAAGGAAATAAGGACTAGGCCTGAGGATGTTTGGCCTACGCGAACGCGAGGCTGGGTATGCGAATGCGAAGCAGTGAGGGCGGAAAGCTTCGCGAACGCGTCGTGAGGAACGCGAACGCGAAGGAGGTTTCTCGGTCTGGGTTGGCTGAGCATCGTGAACGCGAAGGGGTTGCCACGTTCGCGAAGAAGGAGTCGGATTGGGAAGTGAGATGTTTTAAAACGGGATATTTGGCCATTTTCACTTCATTTTCTCCATGGGAGCCTGTCATGGGGCGATTTTGGAGCTCCATCTTCATCATCTATGTCAAGGTAAGTGATTTTCACCTATTGCAAGTTAAATACATGGTTTATTTGGGCTTGAAATGGAAAATAAATTATATATTTGAGTTCGTGGGGTTATGGGTAAAGTTTATCTTCGAAATTTTTCGAAATCCGGGCATGTGGGCCCGAGGGTGATTTTATCAACTTTTCGAACGAAGTTGGAAATTGTTATAAAATGATTACTTATGAGTATTAGAGTATATTTTGATTCGGTTGCGTCATATTTGACTAGTTTTGGAGCGACGGGCATTAGTTTGAATTGTCGGAGCGGCCTTGGAGCCGGTTATGGAATTTCGGAGCAAGGTAAGTCTCCTTTATAACCTTATAAGAGGGAATTAACCCCATAGGTAAAATAAATTAATATATTCTTCTAATTGTGGGGGCTATGTATGCACGAGGTGACCAAAGTCCGTACGTAGCTACTAGTTATGCCTATATCCGGGTAGTCTAGGTTTACATCATGCCTTGTTAACATTGCTGTTGATTTATGTTATTGTTTGCCTTGAGAAGAAGCAAGATTGAGGTTGAGTAATAATTGTCTTGAAAGAACGGAAATTTGAAGAATTTAAGATTTTAAAGGTTTCATTTGAACTTCGTAATTTCGAAAAGAATTGAGGAATATTATAATAGCTTAAGAAATCTATGTATAACTGCGTCGCATGTATGATTCGCGAGCGGGGTAATTTTCTTAAAAAGCTTCAAGTTGAATTTCCCTTATTTTGAAAAGAATCAAGAAAGAAATATGATTTAAATGTTAAATGTATGTTTGACCACGTCACATGTATGATTCGCGAGCGGGGTAATTTCTTAAGTTTACATTTGACCGCAGCGCAGGTATGATTCGCGAGCGGGGTAATAGATGCATCTATGGCTCGCGTCGTTCGAGGCTCGGCAGTGTACAATTTATTTTTATTATTGGATCGGGCCGTACGACCTCGGCATGACTTGCGCATGATTGTATTAATTGTTTCGGAAATTATAATAATTGATATTGCCTCCTTGGCCTGAGATATAAACTGTTAAAAAGATGAAAATGAATTTGGGAAAAACTTCTTATTAACAAAAGAATTGTTTACTTACTTCATGATATCAGGCTTACAACCGTTCTACGTGATCCATGCTTAATTATATCATTGATATATTAATTATAGCCCATAGTAAGTGTCCGAGTCGACCCCTCGTCACTACTTCTTCGAGGTTAAGGCGGGATACTTACTGGGTACGCGTTGATTTAAGTATTCATACTACACTTGCTGTACATTTTTGTGCAGGTACATATATGACTAGTGGCCTTGTGGGCGCGAAGGTACGGTTATTACGGGGACTTAGGTGAGCTGCACTCTATACTACGATCCACAGGCAGCAAAGTCTCCTTCAAATGTATTTATATTTCTCCTGTCCAAAATTTATATTTCGGACAGTTATTGTATTTTATTTTAAATTCCTAAAAAATGCTCATGCACTTGTGACACCGGGTTCTGGGATGATTATGGGATATTCACTATTGGAATTGGAAAACACTGTTATTTATTCTGTAAATTTATCTTTTACTAGATAAATTGAAGTAAATTTATAATTTCAAAAATATTAAAATGAGAATTTAATTAACTATTTAGCGTTGGCTTGCCTGACAGTGGTGTTCGGCGACATCACGACCTTTAACGGATTTTGGGTTGTGACAAAAAACGCACCAAAACGGCTATGAAAACCACCTCTAAATCCAGCTGAAAATTCGCCAGAAAACCCCGTTGAAACCAGCCAACAACCACCAAAAAACAACCTCCAAAACTCAGCAAAAATCCTAGCCAAAAACTCCATTGAAACAGGACGGAGAGATTGAGTCGAGGTCATTGTTCGAGCTCCGGCCGACGATCTTGGTTGGAACGTGTCGGTGTCCATTTTCAAAGTTGAAGCTTTTCTTGAAAAGGTTAGAAATCCTTCAAACTGAAAGGTCCACTCATGTCTTATCTTATTTTTCATTAATGCAGAACTTTGAATCCTTATGTATCTGGATGAAATTTTTCTTTGGTTTCATAATTATCTCTTCTTGTTGCTGCTTATAATAATACTTATCATGGATTAATATGCTAAAAATAATTTTTAAAATTTGAGGCTCAAAATAGTAAAAGGGCATATGTGTTTGAGCGGGATTTATATGGTATTCACAAGTTGCTATTTCTTGTTGAATTTGTATGATATTGAAGTTTTGCCGTGAAATTGTTTCCCTTTGCTTCGTGTTTATTTTTAGTGTTTTGATTTCTTTTGTTTATAGTGTTCTTCTCCAGATGATTCTTTTATTAGGTGTTTAGTTTAATTGAACAATAAAAATTTAGTTTTCGATATTTATGGGCATTTGCAGCCATACCCTATATTTGTGCTTCTTTTTAACCAGTGTCCTATTTTTAAAAATTATTGATTTGGTAGCCAGCTTACAAAACATCCGTTGTAAAAAGACAATTATACCCCTGACAAAAGATATAAAAAATGCATCACGCATTAATCGCGTTACCGTTCTCCTCCATCATTCCGTCCCTCCTCAGATCTCCTCTCCTCTCAGCAGCTTTATCAAAAAACCAGAAAGTGTTGAATCGGATTCAAATTCCGAATTCAAAATTACATTGTAAGTATTGCAATTCATTTTCAGAATACGAATTAATTTTTTGAAACTGATTGATCTACAATTATTTTCGTAATTCATCATGCTGTTTAAGTTTTAAACTTAAAAAACAAAATCGGAATTCAATTAACTCCTATCGATATTTTCACTAATACTCATTTAATTACACTGGCATGAAGTTGTTTGACGGAGGAAACATGAAGTTTTCACTTATAGATCTTCAAAAATATTTTACATAGGGAATATAGAATAAAGTTGTTTCACGTTGAATTATGAAGTTTCAATCAGATATAAGCTAAAAATTTGATACTAATGTAGCGTGGAGTTGTTTCACGTTCAAGCTAAAAATTCATGCTAATGCATACTGAAGTTATTTAGTTCATTTGCTTAAATTTCAGACTAAACATTCTTAAGCTTTTATCATGCAGCATGTAATTTTCTAAAGAATTTAGCTAATGCATGCTGAAGTTATTTAGTTCATTTGCTAAAACTTCATACCAAAACATGCTGAAGTTTTGTCCTGCATTCAACAGTTTTGTCATGAGCTTTTTCCTAAAACTTCAGTATAAACAAGCTGAAGCTTTTTAGTTCATTTGCTAAAACTTCAAGACAAACAAGCTGAAGCTTTTTAGTTCATTTGCTAAAACTTCAAGACAAACATGCTGAAGTTTTTTAGTTTATTTGCTAAAACTTCAGACTAAACATGCTTAAGTTTTTGTCTTACAGTATGTAATTTTCTAAAAAGTTTTGTCCTACATTCAACAGTTTTGTCATAAGCTTTTTCCTAAACTTCAGTCCAAACAAGCTGAAGCTTTTTAGTTCATTTTCTAAAACTTCAGGACAAACATGTTGAAGTTTTTGTTCTGCAGTATGTTAATTTCTAATGAATTTCTGCTAATACATGCTGAAGATATTTAGTTTATTTGCTAAAACTTCATACTAAAACATGCTGAAGTTTTGTCTTGCATTCAACAGTTTTGTCATTAGGTTTTTCCTAAACTTCAGTCTAAACAAGCTGAAGTGTTTTAGTTCATTTGCTAAAATTTCAGGACAAACATGATGAAGTTTTTCTCCTGCAGTATATTAATTTCTGAAGGCTAAAACTTCATACCAAACATGCTGAAGTTTTTTAGTATGCTGAAGTTTTTAGTTCATTTGCTAGAACTTCAGACTAAACATGCTTAAGTTTTTGTCATGTAATATGTAATTTTCTAATGAATTCTTTTGTTCATTTTCCTAACACTTGACACTAAACATGCTGAAGTTTTCATTCTGAAGGATGACTTCGACTTGCCTTGTTATTACTTTCAATGGGAGGTGGACTTTTGATTACAAATACTTGAATCGTGATACAAAACTTGTTCCGCTTAATAAACAAGTATCATTCAATACTTTCCTGAAGAAAATTAGTGAAGTTACAGATTTTGATTCAACCAAATATTCACTAAAAATATGGTTTGATATCAAACTAAATACAAGTAAAGGAATGCTTGTAACTTCAGATGAAGAACTCAGAACCTGTATACATTTGCTAACAACTGATTCAGCCTTCAAGAATTGCCATTTTGTCGTCGAAAACATTCAACTACTTTCTGACAATATAGCTACATCAGAATCTGCAACATTCATACCATCTCTTACACATACAATAGATTCAGAACAACTTGCTGGTTATCAACATGAACTAGAACAGCCAATAATGGAAGTCGACAATGAGCGACAACCTTCTAACATTACAGCTGCTTCAGAATATGGAACGCTGCAAGAATTACGTGCCGCTACAATAAATTCATACCACTTTGGTGAGGCCCAAGAAGAAGAACGACAACTAATAATGAAAATAGACAACTAACACCAATCCAACAAAGTTTTTTGTTATCTCCTACAATGATAAGCAACAACGAAGATGAAGCAAATACAGAAATTATACCGATAATATTAGATACAATTGAAGAAATTGCTGAAACTTCTACTGCTTCTAAGAAATCAAGAAAAAGAGTGAGGAGAAAGCTGAAAGAATCTCCACCATGTAAAATACTTAGGCACGATGCATTGCCTGAGGAAGTAAAAGTAGGATCAATTTTTGAGAACAAAAAGAGCATGACTAAATTTTTCTGCAGCTTGGAGATAAACCAAAAAGTTGAATTCACCGCTGTTAGATCATGTTCAAAGAGATACAAGCTGAAATGCATCGTGGAAAAATATGATTGGAATGTACGTGCTACCAGAATAAAAAATTCCACACTTTTCTGGGATAAAATTTCATAACAACCATGAATGCTCGGTTGATGCAAGATAATCGGATCAAAAGCATGCTACATCAAATTTTATAAGTGAGCAAATTCGGGATAAAAAGATTGAGGTTACACCAGCCTTTGTACAAAATGAAATGAAAAAGAAATTTGGAATTGACATTGGATATCATAAGGCATGGCGCGTAATTCAAAGAGTTATTGCTTGCATAAGAGGAACACCGGAAGAGAACTACCAGTTTCTTCCTTCATACCTACTGTCATGGGCTACTTTCCATCATCGACCCATGACCCCTTGGACGCATCCCGTGGCATCATGGCAAGCCTCCCAACGCCTAGCACCACAGTTGGCCACGTGGTCTCGGCAGCGCCAAGTGATAAGCGCGAATGCGCCTCTGTCGCCCCACCGATAATCAGTGCCAGCGCCCATCGGCTAGCGAATGCCAAAGTGTCACGTGCACAGACAATGCCGCGCGCACAGACCATCATGTTGCCAACAGTGTCACGCGCACAGAAAGTGCCACACGCACAGATCCAATGCCAAGAGCCTGCATTCAGCCGCAGGCAGATCCAAATAGTGCCGCGCGCGCCATTAGCACAACGCGCGCAGACCTTGATGCTTAAGACAAAGTTGCTGCCATCGGACTTGCTTCTACCTTGTAGAAGATTAAGTCCTTTTCATTGTAATTATAGAGTAGATTTACATCATTTTCCTTCAGTGTGATTTTACAGCTTTCATAGGTCAACTCATGTAACTTTGGTTTATTTTTTTTAAGCATTATGAAGGGGGACCAAAGCATTCAAACATTCAAGCAATCAATCATTTCTCTGTATTGGTGTCTCTCCCCCCCGACACCGCATAGCATTTTGTAATAGCTTTAATCATCATCAATACAATCATCAGCTTTTATCATCAATTGCTCATATCCGCTGCTCAATTGATCACGACATTGGTTTTCTCGTACGGCACTGACAATCTAGTCTAGCGTACGGAGGGGACCTCAGTGGACGGACAGCAACCGCACTGACATCGATTTCTTAGCCTTACGTCGCCCTTCCAAGGAAATTCAGGAAGGCGTCGCGTAACAGTTGGTATCAGAGCCTAAGCTCGACATCGGATGAGGGAACTCATTGCCATCATCACCATTTCTGACCATGGTGAATTACGGGGATCACATCGCGACCCTTCAAGAGACGGTTGACGTATTACAGCCCATCGTGGATATGGTGCCTGATCTAAAAACCAGCCTAGTGCAAAGGTTGGATGACCTGGACCGCAGAATGCGGCATGCTGAAGTTGACATAGCAAACATTAGTCGTGACTCTGAGGAAGACCGGAAAACGACAGCTGTCGAGGCAGCCAAAATTCATGGCAAATTCGAGGACCTCCAACAAGAGTGTGCCGAGGATTTAGCCCATCGGGAACTAGAGGCAGACAAACTGACTGCCATGCAGCAAACCATAGATAACTTGACAGGTCAGCTCAATATTGCCAATGCTTCCCTTCAAAGCCTCCTCAAAGGAGGCAAAAACCAAATCAGGGGTGCCATGAACATTGCCCCAATGCCACAAAAGCTGAAAATTCCGGAGCCAAAGCCATACAACGGAGCCCGGGATGCTAAAAAAGTGGAAAATTTCATCTTCGACATCGAACAATACTTCGATGCCGTAGGACAATTGGAAAAAGCCAAAAAGGTAGCAACTACTGCCATATATCTTCAGGGTGATGCAAAACTCTGGTGGCGAGTGAAATATGAAGCCATCAGGGTCGGTGATGATACTCTCCAGACATGGGCAGAACTGAAGGTAGTCATACACCTGTAGTTCTTCCCCGAAAACGTGGAATACAATGCACGGAGAAATTTGCGTGAACTCCGCCACACCAGGTCAGTGTGGGATTACGTGCGAGAATTCTCCGCACTCATGCTAAACATACGGTATATGGGGGACAAAGACAAACTATTCACATTCATAGAAGGTTTGAAGCTGCAAAGACAAAGGGTAGATACCCTGCCCAAGGCCATTCAAGCTGCAGAGTGCCTTGGGGATTATCATTTGGAAACTCAGAAGGATAGGTCCCAGCCGCCTGTCCGAGGGGGATATAACGGGAGCTAGCCTAGCAACGGTGGCCCTAACAGAAACGGAGGAGATCGAGGTGCATCCAAATCCAAGACTCCTTCCTCAAGCAGCAACAGTGCTGCATCAATCAACAACAATCAGGGGAGAAAGCCCCCTTCAGAATGCCGTCATTTTGGCGGGGAACATTGGAACAATCAATGCCCCAATGCACAGATCAATGCTTAACAGACTGTTGAAGATGAGTCAGATCCTAACGACTCAGACGGCGCAGAGCAAGTAGGTGCCTTCAACGCATTAGTTGGCTCCATTCATAATACCTTAGCGGGAACCAGTGCTGGTAACCCTAAGAAGAACGCATGCCCAATCACCAAGAAAGGGAAAGAAAAGGCAGATGGAAGGCCTCCCACCACACAAAAGAGGACCTTAATGTTCGTCGACATGAAAGTAAATGACAAACCTATTCGTGCATTGATAGACATGGGTGCTACCCATAACTACCTAGCCTCAACTCAGGTACATCGCCTCGGTCTAGCGATGGAAAAGAGTAGGGGTCGTGTCAAGGATAAAAACTCTCCCTCTCAGCCAGTGAGTGGAATCGCCAAAGAAGTGCCAATGAAGCTTGGCCCATACAAGGGAATATTCAACTTACGCATAGCTATCATTGATGACTTCAAATTGATAGTGGGATTGGAATTCCTTAGGCAGACCAACACCATCCCGGTATCATATGCCAACATGCTCCTAATGATGAGAGACAACGGGGCCAAACCCCGCACCATACCATGTATACCCATAAAGATGGCCACTAAAAACATCTCGGCCATGCAGTCAAAGAAGGGAATCAAAAGACCTGAACCTACGATTTCGGCTGCCCTCAACATTATCAATCAAACATCAGATCACCGGCGTCCAACAACTCATAGCGCCCCTCAGTGTGTGAAGACTTGTCAAGCATGCCAAAAGGACAAGTCGGATCACTCAGCACAAGTGGGACTCTTGGAACCGCTACCTGTTCCAGAGAGACCTTGGGAAAGCATTTCCCTGAATTTCATCACAGGATTACCCAAGGTCGGAAATCTTGCAACCATCATGGTGGTAGTAGACCAGTTTTCCAAGTATGCTACCTTCATAGCAGCCCCACAGAACATATTGTCAAATATTGGGGCATGCCCAAAGACATCATTAGTGACTGCGACTCACGCTTCACTAGCAAATTTTGGACCTATCTCTTCAGGTGCCTCGTATCCAAATTGAGTCATAACTCAAACTTCCATCAACAAGCAGATGGACAGATAGACCGGTTCAATGACATGTTAGAGGAATATCTTCGCCAATTTGCAACCGGGTCACAAACAAATTGGGTGAAGCTTCTGGATGCTGCTCAACTGTGTTTCAATTCTCAAAAGTGCTCCATTTCAAACAAAAATGCCTTTGAAATTATTATCGGATAGCAACCGCTACTCCCACAGACGGTGAATGCACCAAACATGCCAACATCACCTCGAGCCGCCAGCTTCTCAAAAGAATGGGAGAAAACCTTGGAGATAGTGCAGAGCTATCTTGCTAAAGCCCAAGAGAGATCAACGAAGCATGCTGAACAAAACCTTCGCTTTGTCCAACATCAAGCAGGAGACAAAGTGATGGTAAGAGTCCCAAAGAGATACTTGTTTGTAGCGAGGACCCATGACCCTCGCCTATTGTAAAACTACATCGGACCCATGTCCATCGAAAGATGCATTGGGAAATCCACATACCAGGTAAATACTCCAGCATGGTGGGAAATCCATCCAGTCTTCCACGTCAGCCGCCTCAGGTCATTTCAGAAATACACAGAATGTCATTCAGAAAGCCACCTCACAACACCGAGGGGAACAGACCTCCCAGCCAATAAGAGCCTGACCAATCATCATCATCCTGCAGGTAAGGCTCCGAAGACGTCGCCAACTCAGGTGGGGGAGAATGTCATGGACTGCTTTCCATCATCGAACCATGACCCCTTGGATGCGCCACATGGTGTCCTAGCAAGCCTCCCAAGGCTTAGCGCCACAGTCGGCCCCGTGGTCTCAGTAGCGCCAAGTGACAAGCGCGCATGCGCCTCTGTCGCCCCACCGATAATCAGTGCCAGCGCCCAGCGCGCACAGACAATGCCACGTGCGCAGATCATCATGTATCCAACAGCGCCTCACGCACAGACAGTGCCGCGTGCACAGATCTAATGTCAAGCGCTTGCGCCCAGCCGCAAGCAGATCCAAATAGTGACGCGTGCGCCATCAGCACAACGCGCGCAGACCCTGATGCTCAAGACAAAGTTGCTGCCATCGGACTTGCTTCTACCTTGTAGAAGACTAAGTCCTTTTCATTGTAATTATAGAGTACTTCTACATCATTTTCCTTCAGTGTGATTTTACAGCTTTCATAGGTCAACTCATGTAACTTTGGTTTATTTTTTTTAAGCATTTTGAAGGGGGACCAAAGCATTCAAACATTCAAGCAATCAATCATTTTTCTGTAGTGGTGTCTCTCCCCCCGCCACCGTATAGCATTTTGTAATAGCTTTCATCATCATCAATACAATCATCAGCTTTCATCATCAATTTTTCATTTCCGCTGCTCAATTGCTCACGATATTAGTTTTCCCATACGGCACTAACAATCTAGTCTAGCGTACGGAGGGGACCTCAATTGACGGAGAGCAACCGCACTGACATCAGTTGCTTAGCCTTATGTCGCCCTTCCAAGGAACTTCCGGAAGGCGCCACGTAACACTACACATGATGGTGCATAGAAACCTAGGGACATACACTAGCATAAAGAGAGATGAACAGAATCGGTAAGCAAAGAATTAGTAACCATCAGTCTAAAGTTTGAAATGTTTCTATTTGAAAACTTCACACCTTATGATTTGTTTTTATGTGTTTCACCTGTACAGTTTTACTTACATGTTCTTTGCTCATGCGACATCAATAGCTGGTTGGTGTTACTGTAGACTCGTCATCGCAGTTGATGCAAAATTTTTAAAGTCAAAATATCGTGGTGTTCTATTTGTTGCTGTATATCTATATTTCCTATGCTACAGAAGGAAAATAGCATCTCTATACACCAGAGTCAAATAAAAGGAATACAGAAAGTGTTTGACATAGAAGAGAATAAATGGGGACTCCTAGGTTTGCGGACACGAGATGATGTACCTTGAAGTCTCCGAAACATCAGCAAATGCACAATTAATAGTGAGGCTGGTATGATGAACCTGGATCTGCACACGAAAACATGTGCAGAAGAATAGCATGAGTACACCACAATGGTACCCAGTAAGTGACAAGCCTAACCTCGATCAAGTAGTGATGAGGTTAGGTGAGGCCCATTTAAATAATAAATAGGGCAGGAGAATATACAGTATAATGAGACACTAGAATTTAACAAAAGGAAACACAACGAGACAAACATACAACACATAGGGGTAAATAACAGGGGATCTCCCGAGATACCATATCTTAGTCCCAAAATAAATATACAGGGAGAACTTCCGAGGTACTGCCTCGTAGTCTCAAAAGTAAATATACAGGGAGAACTCCTGAGGTACCGCCTCGTAGTCTCAAAAGTAAATGTGCAGGGAGAACTCCCGGGGAACCGCCTCATAGTCTCAAAAATAATGTGCAGGGAGAACTCTCAAGGAACTGCCTCGTAGTCTCAAAAGTAAACACACAGCTCAAACCGATAAATACAACAGTTAACAACAAGATTTCTACAGTTATACTGATAAAGAACAAGGAAAGGCAGGAAATCAACTAGGCATGTGTAACGACCCGCCAGTCGTTTTGAGTATTATAACCCCGTTCCCCCATTTACTACTCAATTTATGCTTTAAAGTTGTTTTATCACTTACCAGGTTAGTTGGTTCAGGTACAGAAGGATTTGGGGTGAAATGAGACACTTAGTCTCATGATTGAAAACTTAAGTTGGAAAAGTTAATCGGACATTGACTTATGTGTAAACGACCTAGAATTTGAATTCTGATGATTCCAATAGCTCTGTATGGTGATTTTGGACTTAGGAGTGCGTCCGAAAAATTATTTGGAGGTCCGTAGAGGAATTAGGCTTGAAATGAAAAAAGTTAAATTTTTGGGAAGTTTGACCGGGGGGGGGATACTTTTTGATATCAGAGTCAAAATCTGATTATGAAAATTTGAATAGATCCGTTATGTCATTTATGACTTGTGTGCAAAATTTAAGGTCAATCGGACGTGATTTGATAGGTTCCGGTGTCGTTTGTAGAAATTGGAAGCTTCAAAGTTCATTAGACTTGAATCTATATGTGATTCATGTTTTTAGTGTTGTTTGATGTGATTTGAGACCTCGAGCAGATTCGTGTTATGTATTGGGACTTATTGGTACGATTGGACGGGGTCCCGAGGGCCTCGGGTTTGATTCGAGGTGGTTCTGGACCAAGTTTGGGTGTTTTGATGCTGTTGGTTGCTGGTTCTGGTATTGTTCTTCGCGTTTGCGAGGAGCCTCTCGTGTTTGCAAAGAAGGATTTTGCTGTTGGGACTATGTTCTTCGCGTTCACGAGGAGCCTCTCGTGTTCGCGAAGAAGGATTTTGCTGTTGGGACTTTGTTCTTCGCGTTCGCGAAGAGGCTCTCGCGTTCACGAAGAAGGAATTTTTGTTGTCCGTCATTTGAATTTGGAGGCTCATATCTCATAATCTATAAGGTATTTGGAGCTGATCCAAATATGAAAGTTGTAGCCCTTTGTGTCTAGTTTTCAGAAAGGTAAACCATTTATCATTTAGAGTTGTGTACAAAACGTTATGGTGGATACACTACAGGTTGTCGGGGAAGAGTTTGAAAATCTCTGTTGCACAGGGCTGACTTTGAAAGGATATATATCGTAATCTATAAGGAATTGGGAGATGAGAAACAAATTAAAGTTATAGCCCTCGGTGTCTAGTATTCAGAAAGTTAAACCATTCAACATTTGGAGTTTTGTACAAAATGTTATGAACATTATACTAGAGGCTATATGAGAAGGGTTTGAAAATGGCTGTTGGAGTTTTTGTTCATCGCGAACGCGAGGGGAGGGTCGCAAACGCGAAGAACAAACCCCTGGGCAGCAGAATAAAGTCCAAATTCATTTCATTCTTCCATTTTTGGACAAAGGAAGCTCGGGTGAGGCGATTTTTCGAGAGATTTTCAAGGAAAACATTGGGGTAAGAATTCCTAACCTGATTTTGGATAAATTACATGAATCTATTATTGTTTTTATCACTAAATTAGTGAATTGAGTTGAAAAATTTAGAAAGCCCTCTTGGTTTAATTTGAAGATTTGAGGGTTGAGTTGAGGTCAGATTTTGGTAAAATTGGTATAGTTATATTCGTGGTTGAATGGGCTTTCGGATTTTGTAACTTTTGTCGGGTTCCGAGACATGGGCCCCACAAGCAATTTTTGAGCTAAATTTTAGATTTTGTTGGAAAATTTGTATTTTCTTATGAAATTAATTTTAGTAATTTTTATTTACTGAATCGAATTATTTGTGACTAGATACGAGGCTTTCAGAGACTAATTCTAGAGGCAAGGGCATAACAGAGTGAGAAATTACACGGGTTAAGGTAAGTAACACTTTTAAAAGTTTTCAGAAAGGTAAACCATTTGTCATTTGGAGTTGTGTACAAAAAGTTATGGTGGATACACTACAGGCTGTCTGGGAAGAGTTTGAAAATCTCTGTTGCACAAGGCTGACTTTAGAAGCATATATCTCATAATCTATAAGGAATTGGGAGATGATAAACAAATGAAAGTTATAGCCCTTGGTGTCTTGTTTTCAGAAAATTAAACCATTCAACATTTGGAGTTTTGTACAAAATGTTATGACCATTATACTAGAGGCTGTCTGAGAAGGGTTTGAAAATGGCTGTTGGAGATTTTTTTCATCGCGAACGCGAGGGGAGGGTCGCGAACGCGAAGAACAAACCCCTGGCTAGCAGAATAAAGTCCAAATTTGTTTCATTCTTCCATTTTTGGACCAAGGAAGCTCGGGTGAGGCGACTTTTCGAGAGATTTTCAAGTAAAACATTGGGGTAAGAATTCCTTACCTGATTTTGGTTAAATTACATGAATCTATTGTTGCTTTTATCACTAAATTAGTGAATTGAGTTGAAAAATTTAGAAAACCCTCTTGGTTTAATTTGAAGATTTGAGGGTCGAGTTGAGGTTGGATTTTGGTAAAATTAGTATGGTTAGACTCGTGGTTGGATGGGCTTTCGGATTTTGTAACTTTTGTCGGGTTTTGAGATGTGGGCCCCATGAGCGATTTTTGAGCTAAATTTTGGAATTTGTTGGAAAATTTGTATTTTCTTATGGAATTAATTTTAGTAATTTTTATTGACTGAATCGAATTATTTGTGACTAGACACGAGGCTTTCAGAGACCAATTCTCGAGGCAAGGGCATAACAGAGTGAGAAATTACACGGGTTAAGGCAAGTAACACTTCTAAAATTGGTTCTCAGGGTATGAATCCCCGAATTGGTGTTATATAAATTGTTTGGAGGTGACACACATGATAGTTGACGAGCGTGTGGACGTGCACCATATAAATTGACTTGAATAAATCCTGTGAAGTTGCAAAGTTAAAAAATTATGTTATTATCTGAACGTGCCACACGTGTTAGAGGAATTGAGCTGAGACTCATAATAAAGATCATGTTTAGGCTATGTGCTGATATTTTGGGACCCATAGGGTCGTGTTGCTGTTGAATTAATTATTTTAAAATGTACATTTCATACTCAGTCATGCTCATCCATTGTAAGGATATTTATTGAATCGGGGATGCCCGCCTGCAGTAGGCCATATCAGCTTTATATATATTATTATTATTATAGGATCGGGCTGCACGCCGCAACAGGCTTTATAGGCTTTATTACTATATGAATCGGGGCTGCCCGCCAGCAGCAGGCCTTATAGGCTTTATTATTATTATGGGATCAGACTGCACGCCGCAGTAGGCCATATCGGCTTTATATAGTGCTTGGGCTGAAGGAGCCCCTACAGAGTCTGTACACACCCCTAGTGAGCGCAGTTGATTTATAGAGCTTGGGCTGAAGGAGCCCCTCCGGAGTCTGCACAAACCCCTAGTGAGTGCGGTTGATATATATTGAGGGATGGATCTTCCATGGGCATGGATCTTGCCCGAAGCATTTATATTGAGGGATGGATCTTCCCCGGACATAGATCTTATCCGAATCATTGATATTTGGGGATGGATCTTCCCCTGGGCTGGATTGGCCTTATACAGTACTGAGTGACTGACTGTCAGTTGATAGATATACATATATATTTGGGATGGATCTTCCCTGGGCTGGATTGGCCTTATACAGTACTGATTGACTGACTGTCAATTGATGGATATACATATATATTTGGGATGGATCTTCCTTGGGCTGGATTGGCCTTATACAATAGTGAGTGACTGACTGTCAGTTGATGGATATACATATATATTTGGGATGCATCTTCCCTGGGCTGGATTGGCCATATACAGTACTGAGTGATTGAGTATTTTAGACTGTGAGTACATAGAATTTTCACTAAGGTGCATCACATACAATATGTACATTGGCATGTAGATACAGAGATGTCATATTCCTCATATTGTTCAGAATTGATCTATTTTATTTGTACTGAAAGCAACTGTTGAACTTGAAAGCATGCTTACATTTCTGTATTGTCATTATTTATACTAGATTGTACCTGCGGAGCTCGTCATTACTTTCAGCCCAAAGGTTAGTCTTGTTACTTATTGAGTTAGTTGTACTCATACTACACTCTGCACCTCGTATGCAGATCCAGGTGCTTTCGGACACGGCGACCGTTAGATCTCAGAGTGCTATCAGTTGGAGACTATCAAGGTAGATGTATGGAGTCCGCTGACCTTGACTCCCTTTCTTTCAGTTATTGTACTGTTCTATACTTTCAGACAGTGTTTTGCCAATCAGACTTTGTATTCATATTAGATGCTCATGTACTCAGTGACACTGGGTTTTGGGAGTGTTTATATATGTAATTATGAGATTTTTTTTGCTGAATTTAAATATTATGTTTTCAAACTTAAATGATATGGTGGTTTATTGAGATTGTCGGCTTGCGTAGTATTGAGATAGGCGCCATCACGACAGGTGAGATTTTGGGTCGTGACAGCATGCTTCACAGAGTTCAAATAAGCAGTTAAAGCATGAAGACATGCGATATTAGACTAAACAGGGTAACTACACATATTGGAATAGCTCAATTAAGAATGAAAATAGACTAATACTCATTTAAACGGTATAACTTAAATTAAAGGAAAAACAGGTTGCTACTCAGTAAAACAAATCATGTTTTACAACAAATAGCTCATGTACGTACTCGTCACCTCACGTACACGATGCTCACATATCACAAAAGTACCAAATCCTAACGGGATTTTTCCCACACAAGGTTAGGCAAGCCACTTACCTCGAACCAAGCTCAATCAATCGATAACAATACCTTTTCCACGAATATCCGACTCCGAATGGCCCAAATCTAGCCAAAATCAATTACATACCATAAATACAACTATAAGAAACTAATCTAATTAATGAAATCAAAGCTAAAGCAAGAAATTACAAAATTGTCCCAAAAAGCCTCCCCGGGCCCACGTCTCGGAATCGGGTAAAAGTCACAAAATATGAAAACCCATTCACTCATGAGCCCGGTTATGTAATTTGTTTTGGAATCCGACCTCAATTTGAGGTCTAAATCCCCATTTTACAAAAATCCCTAATTCTACCCCAAAACCCCCAATTTCCACCATGAAAACACAAGAATTTTGGTTGAAATCTTAGGAAATGTAGTGAAAGATTGAAAGAAACTAGTTTAGAATTACTTACCAATGATTTGGGGAAGAAGGGTTCTTTGAAAAATCGCCTCTAGGGTTTCTTGTTTTGAAAATTTGAGAAAATGAACCAAAATCCCGTCTAAGTCCCACTTTGATCAGTTGTAGATGTCGCATTTGTGACGATTTGCGAACCCCGCAAATGAGAAGAATCAATCGCAAATGCAAAGACCTTCACATCTCTGCTTTCATCGCCTTTGCAATGAATTATTCTCAAATGCGAACTCTGACCTTCCACAAATGCGACCACCTGATCGCAATTGCGATCTTGTACCCCCTGACCCACTTCGCAAATGCGAACATAAGGTGGACCAGCTACTCTTCGCAAATGCGATGAGTTGCTCGCAAATGCAAACCCATCAAAGGTCGCAAATGTGATGCCTGATCTCGCAAATGCGAGATCAGAGGCCTGCACCAAAACTGAAACAACAGTTGAGTTTTCTAAGTCCAAACCACTCCGTAGACTATCCGAAACTCACCCGAGCCCTTGGGGCTCTAAACCAATTATGCACACAAGTCTAAAAATATCATACAAACTTGTTCGCGTGATCAAATCGCCAAAATAACACCTAGAACTATAAATCGGACACCAAAATCAAATGAAATTTTCAAGAAACTTTAGAATTGCTATATTAACAACCGGACGTCCGAATCACGTCAAACCAACTCCGTTTCTCACCAAATTTGACAAATAAGTCATAAATGTAGTATTGGACCTATACCAGGTTCCATAACCAAAATACGGACCCGATATTAATAAAGTCAAATATTGGTTAAACTTTCAAAGTCATTAAGCTTTCAAACTTTCAAATTTCAACAAAGTCCGATAACTCGGGTTAAGGACTTCCGAATTCGATTCCGAGCATATGCCCAAAGTCCCAAATCATGATACGGACCCACCAGGACCATCAAAACATGAATCTGAGTCCGTTTGCTCAAAACATTGACAGAAGTCAACTCAAATGGATCTTAAGGCAAAACTTTCATTTTTTTAAACATAAAAGCCTTTCGATAAAACACCTGGGCTGTGGACGCAAATCGAGGAAGGCTAAAATGAGGTATTTACGGCTTCAAAGCGCAGAATTAGGTTCTAAAACATAAGATGAACTATTGGGTCATCACATTCTCCATCTCTAAAACAACCGTTCGTCGGACGGGCATAGAAAAGTACCTGGGCTGGTGAAAAGGTGGGGATATCTACTCCGCATGTCCGACTCGGACTCCCAAGTAGCTGCCTTAATGGGCTGACCTCTCCACTGCACTTGGAATGAAGGACAACTCTTGGACCTCAACTGACGAACCTGCCGGGCTAGAATAGCCACCGGCTCCTCCTCGTAAGTCAAATCCTTGTCCAACTGGACAAAGCTAAAATCTATCACGTGGACCCGGTGGAAACGCAAGCCTGTAAGCCACCCCACTCTCTCAAGAATCTCAAAAGGCCCGATATACCTAGGGATCAACTTGCCCTTCTTTCTGAACCTCATCACACCCTTCATGGGTGACACCCGGAGCAAGACCTGTTCCCCAACCATGAATGCAACATCGCGAACCTTCCGATCTGCATAACTCTTCTGTCTGGACTGGGCTGTGCGAAGTCGATTCTGAATCACCTTAACCTTTTCCAAAGCATCCTAAACCAAGTCTGTACCCAATAATATAGCCTCGCCCGGCTCAAACCAACCCACTGGAGACCGACACCACCTACCATACAGCACCTCATACGGTGCCATCTGGATGCTCGACTGATAACTGTTGTTGTAGGCAAACTCCGCAAGTGGAAAGAACTGATCCCAAGAACCTCAAAAATCTATCACACACGCACGAAGCATATTCTCTAATATCTGAATAGTGCGCTCAGACTGTCCTTCTGTCTGAGGGTGAAATGTTGTGCTCAGCTCCACTCGAGTACCCAACTCATGCTGTATGGCCCTCTAGAACCGTGATGTAAACTGCGTACCCCAGTCAGAGGTGGTAGATACTGGTATGCCATGAAGCCTGACAATCTCGCGGATATAAATTCGAGCCAGCTGCTCGGAAAAATAGGTAGTCATCACAAGAAGGAAATGAACTGACTTAGTCAGCCTATCCACAATCACCCAAACTGCATCAAACTTCCGTTGGGTCCACGTAAGTCCAACCACGAAATCCATAGTGATCCGCTCCCATTTCCACTACGGAATCTCTAACTTCTGGAGTAATCCGCCTGGATGCTAATGCTCATACTTTAACTGTTGGCAATTCAGACACCGAGCTACATATTCCACTATGTCCTTCTTCATTCTTCTCCACCAGTAATGCTGTCTCAAGTCCTGATATATCTTCGTAGCACCCGAATGAATAGAGTACCACGAACTGTGAGCCTCCTAGAGAATCAACACATGCAACCCATCTACATTGGGCACATATAGCCTTCCCTGCATCCTCAATGCACCATCATCCCCAATAGTGACCTCTTTAGCATCGCCGTGCTGAACCGTATCCTTAAGGACAAGCAGATGGGGGTCATCATATGGACGCTCCCTGATACGATCATAAAGAGAAGACCGAGAGACCACACAAGCCAATATTCGACTCGGCTCAAAAATATCCAATCTTACAAACTGGTTGGCTAAGGCCTGAATATCCAACGCCAATGGCCTCTCTGCTGCTGGTAGATATGCTAAACTCCCCAAACTCTCTGCCCGGCGACTCAAAGCATCGGCCACCACATTGTCCTTCCCCAAATGGTACAAAATGGTGATATCATAGTCCTTAAGTAGCTCCAACGACCTCCGCTGACGCAAGTTAAGATCTTTTTGCTTGAACAGATGCTGCAAACTCCGATGATCAGTGTAAATCTCACAAGGGACACTGTACAAATAGTGCCGCCAAATCTTCAAGGCATGAACAATAGCTGCTAACTCAAGGTCGTGGATAGGATAGTTCTTTTCATGCACCTTCAGCTGTCTGGATGCGTAGGCAATCACCCTACCGTCATGCATCAACACTGCACCGAGACCAATCCGTGACGCATCACAATATACAATATAAGACCCCGAACCTGTAGGCAATACCAATACTGGCGCCGTAGTAAAAGCAGTCTTGAGCTTCTGAAAGCTCTCCTCACACTCCTCTGTCTACCTTAACGGAGCACCCTTCTGGGTCAGCCTGGTCTGGGCCAAATCTGAACATGCCACACGTGTTAGAGGAATTGAGCCGAGGCTCATAATAAAGATCATGTTTAGGCTATGTGCCGATATTTTGTGACCCATAGGGCCGTGTTGTTGTTGAATTAATTATTTTAAAATGTACATTTCATACTCAATCATGCTCATCCATTGTGAGGATATTTATTGAATCGTGGATGCCCGCTTGCAGCAGGCCATATCGATTTTATATATATTATTATTATTATAGGATCGGGATGCACGCCACAACAGGCCTTATAGGCTTTATTACATATGGATCGGGGCTGCCCTCCTGTATGCCTTATAGGATTTATTATTATTATGGGATCGGACTGCATGCCGTAGTATGCCATATCGGCTTTACATAGTGCTTGGGCTGAATGAGCCCCTACAGAATCTGTACACACCCCCAGTGAGCGCGGTTGATTTATAGCGTTTGGGCTGAAGGAGCCCCCCGGAGGCTGCACACACCCCTAGTGAGCGCGGTTGATATATATTGAGAGATGGATCTTCCATGGGTATGGATCTTGCCCACAACATTTATATTGAGGGATGGATCTTCCCCGGGCATGGATCTTGCCCGAAGCATTTATATTGAGGGATGGATTTTCCCTGGACATAGATCTTGTCCGAATCATTGATATTTGGGGATGGATCTTCCCCTGGGCTGGATTGGCCTTATACAGTACTGAGTGACTGACTGTCAATTGATGGATATATATATATATATATATATATATATATATATATATATATATATATATATATATATATATATATATATATATTTGGGATGGATTCCTTGGGCTGGATTGGCCTTATACAGTACTGAGTGACTGACTGTCAATTGATGGATATACATATATATTTGGGATGGATCTTCCCTGGGCTGGATTGACCTTATACAATACTAAGTGACTGACTGTTAGTTGATAGATATACATATATATTTGGGATGCATCTTCCCTGGGCTGGATTGGCCATATACAGTACTGAGTGATTGAGTATTTTAGATTGTGAGTACACAGAGTTTTCACTAAGGTGCATCACATACAATATGTACATTGGCATGTAGATACAGAGATGTCATATTCCTCGTATTATTCAGAATTGATCTATTTTATTTGTACTGAAAGCAACTGTTGAACTTGAAAGCATGCTTACATTTCTGTATTGTCATTATTTATACTAGATTGTACCTACGGAGCTCGTCACTACTTTCAGCCCAAAGGTTAGTTTTGTTACTTATTGAGTTAGTTGTACTCATACTACACTCTGCACCTCGTATGCCGATCCAGGTGCTTTCGGACACGGCAACCGTAAGATCTCAGAGTGCTATCAGTTGGAGACTATCAAGGTAGCTGTCTGGAGTCCGCTGACCTTGACTCCCTTTCTTTCAGCTATTGTACTGTTCTATACTTTAAGACAGTGTTTTGCCAATCAGACTTTGTATTCATATTAGATGCTCATTGTAACGACCCGACCGGTCGTTTTGAGAATTAGAGCCCCGATCCCCTAATATCTGCTTTCCCCATATCTATTTTATGCTATTGTGACTTGCCGGGATGATTGGTTTTGAGTTTCAGAGTGTTTTGGGACACTTAGTCCCTAAATGAGAGCTTAAGTCTTAGAATTTGGACCGTAGTTGAAACTATGTGAAGATGGTTTTGGAATGGAATTCCGTCGATTCCGTTAGCTCCGTTGGGTTATTTTGGGCTTAAGGGCTTGTTCGGAATGTGTTTTGGGGGCCTGTAGCTCATTTAAGCTTGAAGTGGCGAAAGTCAAAATTTTTGGAATTTTGGACCGGTAGTGGAAATGTTTGATATCGGGGTCCGAATCTGATTTCGGAAGTAGGAGTGGGTCCGCAATGTTGAATATGACATGTGTGCAAAATTTGGGATCAATCGAACGTGGTTTGGTTGGTTTCGGCATCGGTTGTTGAATTTGGAAGTTTCATGTTCTTTAAGATTGAATCGGAGAATGATTTGTGATTTTTGCGTTAGTTGATGTGATTTGAGGGCTCGACAAAGTTTGTATGGCATTTTAGGATTGGTTGGTA
Source organism: Nicotiana tomentosiformis (assembly GCF_000390325.3). Taxonomy (NCBI): domain Eukaryota; kingdom Viridiplantae; phylum Streptophyta; class Magnoliopsida; order Solanales; family Solanaceae; genus Nicotiana; species Nicotiana tomentosiformis. The sequence continues at coordinate 85,294,196 of NC_090813.1, forward strand.
TGTTTGGTTGAGGTTCCGGGGGCCTCGGGTGAGTTTCGAGTGCTTAACGGATCAAAAAGATGGATTTGTGTTGCTGCTGAAGCCTTCAGGCATCTGGTATTTTCGCACCTGCGGTGGAGAGACCGCAGGTGCGGGATCGCATGTACGGAGAGGCAAGCGTAGAAGCAGAAAAGTGGAGGAGTTCCAGGGGTCGCAGGTGCGAGGTGAATTCCGCATCTACGATGCCCGCAGATGCGTTAGGGTCATCGCAGGTGCGCAAAGTCCGCAGAAGCGGAAGGGATTTCTGCAGGCGCGCACGCGCAGGTGCGGCCCTTTAATCTCAGGTGTGGTGGCAGAGGAGGTATGTGATTTGCGCAGATACGCTGTTGGACCGCAGGTGCAAGGATCGCTGGGCTGGGCAGAAAAGGGGATTTCGAGGGTTTGAAATTTCATAACACAAAAGTCGATTTAGAGCTCGGTGGGAGACGGTTTCTCGAGGGATTTTGAAGGATAACTATTGGGTAACTAATTCTAACTCTATTTTGATCGTAATACATTAATCTATTGTTGTTTTCCTCATCTAATTAAGAAATTTGAGGGTAGAAATTTGGAAATGGGGGAAAAGGTTCCCCAATTTAAAATCTGAGATTTGAATGGGAATTTGATGTCGGATTTAGATGATTTTTGTTCAACTGAACTCGTGAGTGAATGGTGTTCATAATTTGTAATTTTTACCCGATTCCGAGACGTGGGCCTGGGGAGACTTTTGGGCGCTTTTTCTAATTTCACTCTTTAGCTTCGAATTGATTAGTTAAATTAGTTACTTGTAGTTATATTTACATTATGCAATTAATTTGAATAGATTCGGGCCATTTGGCGTCGGATACTCATGGGAAGAACGTGATATCAAGTTGATTTGAGCGGTCGAGGTAAGTGGCTTGCCTAACCTTGTGTTGGGGACTTTCCCCTTAGGATGTTTGATATTAATTGATGTGTGGGCGCCGTGTACGTGAGGTGACGAGTACGTACACGGGCTTTTATTGCAAAAATCCCATTTTTCCTTTCTAAATCATAAACTGTTTTCCTTTATTAAATTGCAATAATACGTTTAATTGTTTAGCTTAGATTAGAGAAGCATGCTTACGTGTTTTAACTGCCTATTTGACATTTTGTGCGCCATGCTTAGTTAAGTCCCTACTTTCCTTATCTGTGTTCAGTGTAAACTGTATAACTCGATGCCATACCTATCATTTCATCTTGCGTTGCATATTTAAATTGGGACTACAGACGTATTCCGGGAGATCACCCTGACTTGCATATTTAAATTAGGACTACAGACGTATTCCGGGAGATCCCCCTATCTTGCATATTTAAATTGGGACTACAGACGTATTCTGGGAGATCCCCCTATCTTGCACATTTATTTTGGGACTACAGACGTATGCAGGGAGATCCCACAGCACTGTATATTTACTTTGGGACTATGGACGTATTCCGGGAGATCCCCCTGTACTGCATATTCATTCAGAACTACGGGACGGTATCCCGGGAGATTCCCCATTGTGTTTACCTTGTTCTGAGCCGAGGGCTCCCTTAACTATTAAATTTTGAAAATTTCTTTAACCGTGTTACCGTAAACTTTACTTATATCTTTTACTGTTTAATTTATTATATTTACTCCGGTAGGGCCTTGACCTGACCTCGTCACTACTCGACCGAGGTTAGGTTTGGCAGTTACTGGGTACCATTCTGGTGTACTCATGCCCTTTCCTGCACATGTTTTCATGTGCAGATCCAGGTGCGAGCTCTCAGCCTCGGGGTTAGTGCGTGCTGATGATTCTATGAGACTTCAAGGTACTTCTGCTTGCGTCCTCATATCCTTGGATTTCCCTTCTACTCCCTCACCTAGAGACTTTCTTTATTATATTCAGACTGTTATATAGAGCTACATAGATTATAGCAGCTTGTGACTTAGTGATATTCTGGGTCTTGGGAAATTATTTTGTATATGCCGAGTGGTACTACTTTTGGTTATTCACAATATGTTGTTTATCTTTAAAAATATTGTGTTTTCTTTATATTTTTTGTAATATTAGTCTTACCTAGTTGTAAAGACTAGGTGTCATCATGACACCTTACGGAGGGTTAATTTGGGTCGTGACAAGGTTGTATCAGAGCACTAGGTTCATAGAAGTCGCGAGTCACAGTGTTGACCACTTATTCTTCTGAGAGGTTTGCTGAGATTTATATCAGAGAGATTGTCTGCCTTCATGGTATTCCAGTATCCATCATTTCAGACAGAGGTACACAGTTCACATCACGCTTTTGGAGAGCGGTACAACAGGAGTTGGGTACTAGGTTAGAGCTGAGCACAACCTTTCACCCTCAGACGGACGGGCAGTCCGAGCGCACGATTCAGATTCTTGAGGATATGCTCTGTGCCTGTGTGATGGAGTTCGGAGGGCCATGAGACCAATACTTGCCACTTGCAGAGTTTGCTTACAACAACAATTACCAGTCCAGCATTCAGATGGCACCGTATGAGGCTTTGTATGGTAGGCGGTGCCATTCCCCACTAGGATGGTTTGAGCCAGGCGAGGCCTGATTGTTGGGTGCAGACTTGGTCCAGGATGCCCTGGATAAGGTGAAGGTGATTCAGGAGAGACTTCGCACAGCCCAGTCCAGGCAGAAGAGTTATGTGGACCGGAAGGTTCGTGATTTGGCATTTGTTGTGGGTGAGTGGGTCTTGCTTCGGGTATTCCCAATGAAGGGCATCATGAGATTCGGGAAGAAGGGCAAGCTGAGCCTGAGGTTCATTGGTCCTTTTGAGATATTGCGGCAAGTTGGGAGGTTTCTTATGAGCTTGCCTTGCCTCCAAGCCTAGCAGGAGTTCACCCGTTATTTCACGTGTCTATGCTTCGGAAGTATCACGGTGATCCGACTCATGTATTGGATTTCAGCTTAGTCCAGTTGGACAAGGATCTATCTTATGTTGAGGAGCCAGTAGCCATTTTGGACTGGCAGGTCAGAAAGCTCAGATCAAAGAATATTGCTTCAGTTAAGGTCCAGTGGAGGGGTCAGCCGGTCGAGGAGGAGACTTGGGAGACCGAGCAGGATATGCGTAGCCAGTACCCTTATCTTTTCATAGTTTCAGGTATGTCTTTATACTCGTTTGAGGATGAATGGTTGTTTTAAGAGAGGGAGGATGTAACGACCCGGCCGGTCATTTTGAGAATTAGAGCCCCGATCCCCTAATATCTGCTTTCCCCATATCTATTTTCTACTGTTGTGACTTGCCAGGATGATTGGTTTTGAGTTTCGGAGTGTTTTGGGACACTTAGTCCCTAACTGAGAGTTTAAGTCTTTGAATTTGGAATGTAGTCGAAACTATGTGAAGACGGTTCCATAATGGAATTCTGTCGATTCCTCTAGCTCCGTTGGGTGATTTTGGGCTTAGGGGCGTGTCCGGAATGTGTTTTGGGGGCCTGTAGCTCATTTAGGCTTGAAATGGCGAAAGTCGAAATTTTTGGAATTTTGGACCGGTAGTGGAAATTTTTGATATCGGGGTCGGAATTCGATTCCAGAAGTGCGAGTGGGTCCATAATGTTGAATATGACTTGTGTGTAAAATTTGGGATCCATCGGACATGGTTTGGTTGGTTTCGACATCAGTTGTCGAATTTGGAAGTTTTAAGTTCTTTAAGTTTGAATCGGAGGATGATTTATGATTTTTGCATTAGTTGATGTGATTTGAGGGCTCGACTAAGTTCGTATGGTGTTTTAGTATTGGTTGGTATGTTTGGTTGAGGTCCCGGGGGCCTCGGGTGAGTTTCGAGTGCTTAACGGATCGAAAAGCTTGATTTGTGTTGCTGCTGAAGCCTTCAGGCATCTGGTAATTTTGCACCTGTGGTGGAGAGACCGCATGTGCGGGATCGCACGTGCGGAGAGGAAAGCGCAGAAGCAGAAAAGTGGAGGAGTGCCAGGGGTCGCAGGTGCGAGGTGAATTCCGCATCTGCGATGCCCGCAGATGCGTTAAGGTCATCGCAGTGCGCAAAGTCCGCAGAAGAAGAAGGAATTTCCGCTGGTGCGCACATGTAGGTGCGGCCCTTTCATCACAGGTGCGGAGGCAGATGAGGTAAGTGATTTGCGCAGATGCACCGTTGAACCGCATGTGTGAGAAACGGCCACAGGTGCGAGGATCGTTGGGCAGAAAAGGGGATTTAGAGGGTTTGAAATTTCATAACACAAAAGTCGATTTAAAGCTCGGTGGGAGACGATTTCTCGAGGGATTTTGAAGGAGAACTATTGGGTAACTAATTCTAACTCTATTTTGATCGTAATACATTAATCTATTGTTGTTTTCCTCGTCTAATTAAGAAATTTGAGGGTAGAAGTTTGTAAATGGGGGAAAAGGTTCCCCAATTGAAAATATGAGATTTGAATGGGAATTTGACGTCGGATTTAGATGATTTTTGTTCGAGTAAACTCGTGAGTGAATGAGTGTTCATAATTTGTAATTTTTACCTGATTCCGAGACGTGGGCTTGGGGAAACTTTTTGGGCGTTTTTCCTAATTTCACGCTTTAGCTTCGAATTAATTAGTTAAATTAGTTACTTGTAGATATATTTACATTATGCAATTAATTTTAATAGATTCGGGCCATTTGGAGTCGGATACTCATGGCAAGAACGTGATATCAAGTTGATTTGAGCGGTCGAGGTAAGTGGCTTGCCTAACCTTGTGTTGGGGTACTTTCCCCTTAGGATGTTTGATATTAATTGATGTGTGGGCGCCGTGTACGTGAGCTGACAAGTACGTACACGGGCTTTTATTGCAAAAATCCCATTTTTCCTTTCTAAATCATAAACTGTTTTTCCTTATTAAATTGCACTAATACGTTTAATTGTTTAGCTTAGATTAGAGAAGCATGCTTACGTGTTTTAACTGCCTATTTGACATTCTGTGCGTCATGATTAGTTAAGTCCCTACTTTCCTTATCTGTGTTCAGTGTAAACTGTATAACTCGATGCCATACCTGTCATTTCATCTTGCGTTGCATATTTAAATTGGGACTACAGACGTATTCCGGAAGATCACCCTGACTTGCATATTTAAATTAGGACTACAGACGTATTCCGGGAGATCCCCCTATCTTACATATTTAAATTGGGACTACAGACGTATTCCGGGAGATCCCCCTGTCTTGCACATTTATTTTGGGACTACAGACGTATTCGGGGAGATCCCCCAGCACTGCATATTTACTTTGGGACTACGGACGTATTCCGGGAGATCCCCCTGTACTGTATATTCATTCAGAACTACGGGACGGTATCCCGGGAGATTCCCCATTGTGTTTACCTTGTTCTGAGCCGAGGACTCCCTTAACTATTAAATTTTGAAAATTTCTTTAACTTTGTTACTACTCGACCGAGGTTAGGCTTGGCACTTACTGGGTACCATTGTGGTGTACTCATGCCCTTTCCTGCACATGTTTTCGTTCTTCTGCTTGCGTCCGCAGATCCTCAGAGTTCCCTTCTACTCCCTTGCCTAGAGACTTTATTTATTATCTTCAGACTTTTGTATAGAGTTACATAGATTATAGCAGCTTGTGACTTAGTGATATTCCGGGTCTTGGAAATTATTTTATATATGCCGAGTGGTACTACTTTTGGTTATTCACAATATGCAGTTTATCTTTAAAAATGTTGTGTTTTCTTTACATTTTTCGTAATATTAGGTTTACCTAGTCATAAAGACTAGGTGCCGTCACGATACCTTACGGGGAGTTAATTTGGGTCGTGACACTCATGTACTTAGTGACACCGGGTTTTGGGAGTGTTTATATATGTAATTGTGAGATTTCTTTTGTTGAAATTAAATATTATATTTTCAAACTTAAATGATATGGTGGTTTATTTAGATTGTCGGCTTGCCTAGTATTGAGATAGGCGTCATCACGACAGGTGAGATTTTGGGTCGTGACAGCATGCTTCATAGAGTTCAAATAAGGAGTTAAAGCACGTAGACATGCGATATTAGACTAAACAGGATAACTACACATATTGGAATAACTCAATTAAGAATGAAAACAGACTAATACTCATTTAAACGGTATAACTCAAATTAAAGGAAAAACAGGTTGCTACTCAGTAAAATAAATCGTGTTTTACAACAAATATCTCGTGTACGTACTCTTCACCTCACGTACACAGCGCTCACATATCACAACAGTACCAAATCCTAAGGGGATTTCCCCCACACAAGGTTAGGCAAGCCACTTACATCAAACCAAGCTCAATCAATCGGTAACAATGCCTTTTCCACGAATATCCGACTCCGAATGCCCCAAATCTAGCCAAAATCAATTACATACCATAAAAACAACTATAAGAAACTAATCTAATTAATGAAATCAAAGCTAAAGCAAGAAATTAGAAAATCGCCCCAAAAAGCCTCCCCGGGCCCACGTCTCAAAATCGGGTAAAAGTCACAAAATATGAACACCCATTCACTCACGAACCCGATTATGTAATTTATTTTGGAATCCGACCTCAATTTGAGGTATAAATCCCCATTTTACAAAAATTCATAATTCTACCCAACACCCCCCCCCCAATTTCCACCATGAAAACACAAGATTTTTGGTTGAAATCTTAGGAAATGTATTGAAAGATTGAAATAAACTAGTTTAGAATCACTTACCAATGATTTGGGGAAGAAAAGTTCTTTGAAAAATCGCCTCTAGGGTTCTTGTTTTGAAAATTTGAGAGAATGAACCAAAATCCCGTCTAAGTCCCATTTTGACCAGTTGCAGATGTCGCATTTGCGACCTGGGGTTCGCAAATGCGAACCCCGCAAATGCAATGAATCAATCACAAATGCGAAAACCTTCACATCTCTGCTTTCATCGCATTTGTGATGAATTGTTCGCAAATGCGAACTTTGACCTTCCGCAGATGCGACCACCTGATCGTAATTACGATCCTGTACCCCCTGACCCACTTCGCAAATGCGAAGCATTTTTTTGCAAATGCGAACATAAGGTGGCCCAGCTACTCTTCGCAAATATGATGAGTTGCTCGCAAATGCGAACCCATCAGAGGTCGTAAATGCGATGCCTGATCTCGCAAATGCAAGATCAGAGGCCTGCACCAGAACTGAAACACCAACTGAGTTTTTCTAAGTCCAAACCACTCTGTAGCCTATCCGAAACTCACCCTAGCCCCCGGGGCTCTAAACCAATTATGCACAAAAGTCTAAAAATATCATACAAACTTTCTCGCACGATCAAATCGCCAAAATAACACCTAGAACTATGAATAAGACACCAAAATCAAATAAAATTTTCAAGAAACTTTAGAATTACTATATTAACAACTGGACGTCCAAATCATGTCAAACCAACTCCGTTTCACACCAAATTTGATAGATAAGTCATAAATGTAGTATTGGAACTATACCGGGGTCTGAAATCAAAATACAGACCCGATATCAATAAAGTCAAACATTGGTCAAACTTTCAAAGTCATTAAGCTTTCAAACTTTCAAAGTTCAACAAAGTTTGATAACTCAGGCTAGGGACTCCCAAATTCGATTTCGGGCATACGCCCAAGTCCCAAATCATGATACCGACCCACAGGGAACGTCAAAACATGAATCTAGGTCTGTTTACTCAAAACATTGACCGAAGTTAACTCCAATGGATCTTAAGCCAAAATATTCATATTTTCTCATTTTTTTAACATAAAAGCTTTCCGAAAAAATACCCGGACTGTGCACGTAAATCAAGGAAGGCTAAAATAAGGTATTTAAGACTTCAAAGCGCAGAATTAGGTTCTAAAACATAAGATGGCCTATCGTGTCATCGCAAATTTAAAGCATAGACATGCAAAAAGCATGGTAATAAATCTTTTCCAAAGCACTGCAAGGTCATACATACGTGAAGATTTAAATCAGTTAATGTCCCAAATTAAAGTGTTGACAAGAAAACATATAATTACATAATGGAAGAGCCGCCAAAGAGATAGGCTCGATCGTGGTTCCCACGACGACGTTATGATATGCTGACAACAAACATGGTAGAATCAATGAATTTGGTGTTACTAAAAGCGAGAGAGATGCCTATTTTAAGAATGCTAGATTTCATCCAAGAAAAGTTGGGAGAGTGGTTTTATGAACGGAGAAAAAAAGTACATGAAACTTTTCACAAAGTATCAATATGGGCAGAAGAAGAGATGAATAAGAAGATGGACTTGGCTTGCAAAATATTTGTAAGTATATTTATTAACTTCAAAATTTACCAATGCGTAATCACTTTAGATTTTAATGTCTGCTGAAGTGATTTACTACTTACATATAAAAAAACTTCATACTTTTTCTTTTTGAAGCAATAATATACTAATATAGTTTTTTTTACTTTTTTATTCCTTTTTAGGTGTTCAACCTTGATTGAATATTGTTTAGAATAAATAATGAAGGAATGGAATTCATTGGGGACTTAAAGACGAGAACTAATGACTGCTTGGAATTCCAACTTGATGAATTTCCCTATCCACACGCAATTGCTGCCATCAATAAGAGATATTTGCAGAAATCTGATTACTGCTCAAAATGGTATTCAAGGGAAACATGTTTCAAAACATATGAAGGACATGTGAATACTGTGGGAGATCAAAATTCATGGGATATACCACAAAATATAGAATCTGAAATTACAAAACCTCCCGATGTAGAGATTCTACAAGGAAGAAGACAAAAGAAGAGGTATATCCCTACGACTGAATCAGTATCATTGAAGTCTACCAAATGCAGTCGCTGTAAACAAATTGGGCATAACAGAACAACTTGTTTGTCTTCTCTAGCACCTCATCCATATTCCAAGAAACACGCTGAAAAATACTCAAACGTTTAATAATCCTTAGAAAAAAATTCATTCTAAAGGAAGATAGATATGCTGAATTTAGACTTTCATTATTGAATGATATATGTGAAATGTGATTATTTTTATATAAATAAGAAAATTAGCTCTTGGATTGAAAAATATTCGTTTATATATTGCTAGAAGAACAAACCACTCATTTTTGTTGGCGGCTTACAGGTTTGGTTGCATTCTAAAAAAGTACGCAATCACTTCAGCGAGAAAAAACTATAAGTGAAATACATATCTTTAACACACACACACACACACACACACACACACATATATATATATTAAAAAACTATACCTTTCTGCATGAAATATTCATACTGCAGGACAAAACTTCAGCGTGTTTAGTCTGAAGTTTTAGCAAATGAACTAAATAACTTCAGCATGTTTTCTCTGAAATTTCGGAAAAACTCATTACAAAAATTGCAGACTTCTGGACAAAAACTTCAGCATGTTTAGTGTGAAGTTTTAAGAAATGAACAAAAATATTTTCGCATGGATAAGTCAAACTCTTAAAAGATATAGTTACAGCCTTATATATGCCTATTAACAGGAAATATTTGCAAAAAAACTTCAGCTTATAAAGTGTGACTATGAAAAGCTATAGATGATAACTTCAGATAAAAAAGGTTCAAGTTTCTAACTTATATATGCTAACTTCAGCTTATAAGGCATGGAGTTTTACGTTGAAGCGTACTATATTATTACATTAAAATGAGAATGCAGCCTTTAAAATTGAAAAAAATTATATACAAAAACGAAACAAAATTTTTATTTATATAACATAATACAACATAAACATTAACAAAAGACCACTATCATCAGAACATTAACAAAACAAAAGAAGAGCCACAAAATATATTAACAAAAACACAGAAAAAAACATAAAAAAGAGATTACAAAAACTAAGCATTACCACCATCATCAGAATAGTATTCCTCAATTTCTCGATATATCTCATCATCATCCGAATCAGAGATAATTATAGGATACTCGGGCAAAAGACCACTAAGTCTAATGAGATCGCACTTCAGCTTGTTGAATTGATGACACAATCGATTTTATTCAATTATTACTCTGTCCATAAGATAAGGAAGACTGTTCAATCTATTTTGCAGCTTGGCATAGTCATTCCGAATGGGAAACTTAAAAAAATCAAATTGCTGGACAACCTTGTCGAACGAGGTTGAATAGCCTTCACAACTACGTTCGAAGTTTAGCCTGTTCTGGAATGATTCATCGGCAAAACACTGTGGTCTGATTCTTTCCCAATCAGCCTTTATTTGATCCCACGTCTGCATAAGATTAGCCATTGGTACATTACTATTCCAATCAGACTTTAAACTCTCCCACCTCTGCATAATTCATCCATTGTAAGCTTCCTACTTTCGCTAGCATCAGATATTGTTTCTTTAAAAAAGCTAAATGGCTAAGGATGAATATAAATTTGAAGAAATATGATAGAAGTCTATGGATAATTATGAAATTTTCTAGTGAAGAGATTATTAATATAGCCAAAGAGTGCACCTAATCAATTTAATATCTATAAATGCAACGGTAACTTTTCACGTCTGTTTACTGTTTTACGTTCAGAGAAATTGAATGTAACAAGATAAGTAGGTGGTAAAACACAACAAGTAGGTGGTAAAAGCAAAAAGAAATGTAATTTCGGCTTATAGTAAAAAAAAAATAACTTCAGCCTGAAAAACCAAAGTTTTCATATAATCAAATCGAAAAGACTTCATTTACTATTTATAAATACAAAAGTAACTTTTCAGGCCATTTACTATAGCGCCAGACAAATTTAAATGTAAGATGAAGTAGGTGGTAAAAGACAAAAAGTAGCTGGTAAATACAGAAAAAATAAGTTACAAGTTAAAAAATATCAAAACATGCTGAAGTTTTGTCCTGCAATCTACAGTTTAGCAATGAGTTTTCCCTAAAAACTTCTGACTAAATATGCTGAAGTTATTTAGTTCATTTGAAAAAACTTCAGCCTGAACGTTCTGAAGTTTTCTCCTACAGTACATAATCTGTAAAGTTTTCACATAATCAAATTGAAAAGACTTCATTTACTATTTGTAAATGCAAAAGTAACTTTTCAGGTCATTTACTATATGGCCAAACAAATTTAAATGTAAGATAAAGTAGGTGGTAAAAGACAAAAAGTAGCTGGTAAATATAGAAAAATAAGTTTCAAGATAAAAATACTAAAACATGCTGAAGTTTTGTCCTGTAATTTGCTGTTTAGCAATGAGTTTTCTCTAAAAATTTCAGACTAAATATGCTGAAGTTATTTAGTTCATTTGAAAAAACTTTAGCCTGAACGTGCTGAAGTTTTCTCCTATAGTACATAATCTGTAAAATTTTCACATAATCAAATTGAAAAACTTCATTTACTATTTGTAAATGTAAAAGTAATTTTTCAGGTCATTTACTATATGGCCAGACAAATTTAAATGTAAGATGAAGTATGTGGTAAAAGATAAAAAGTAGCTGGTAAATATAGAAAAAATCAGTTTCAAGTTAAAAAATACCAAAACATGCTGAAATTTTGTCCCGCAATCTGCAGTTTAGCAATGACTTTTTCCTAAAGACTTCAGACTAAATATGCTGAAATTATTTAGTTCATTTGTTAAAACGTCAGCCAAAACGTGCTAAAGTTTTCTCCTATAATACATAATCTGTAAAATTTTCACATAATCAAATTGAAAAGACTTCATTTACTATTTGTAAATGCAAAAGTAACTTTTCAGCTAATTTACTATATAGTCAGACAAATTTAAATGTAAGATAAAGTAGGTGATAAAAGACAAAAAGTAGCTGGTAAATACAGAAAAAATAAGTTTCAAGTTAAAAAATATCAAAACATGCTGAAGTTTTGTTCTGCAATCTGCAGTTTAGCAATGAGTTTTTCTTAAAAACTTCAGATTAAATATGCTGAAGTTATTTAGTTAATTTGTTAAAACGTCAGCCAGAACGTGCTGAAGTTTTCTCCTACAATACATAATTTCCTATTGAGTTTTTGCTTAACTTCAAACTTATCCATGCTAAAGTTTTTTTGTTCATTTCCTAAGACTTCACACTAAACATGTTGAAGCTAAAAACTTCATGCTAATGTAGCTTGAAGTTATTTTACATTGAAGCTAAAACTAAATGCTAGTGGATGCTGAAGTTTTGTCCGACAGTCAATAGATTTGTTATGAGTTTTATACGTAACTTCAGTTTAAACAAGCAGAATTTTTTAGTTCATTTGCTAGAACTTCAGCCTAAATATGCTAAATTTACACAAAACATGCTTAAGTTCATGATAAAAGACACAAAAGTATTTGATACAATCCAAGACAACTTTAGACTAATTAACGCGAATAGAACAAATATTTAAAAGATAGACATCACATAATTCACAAAAATTAATGTATATTCACAAATTCAATTTTGTTTTGACTTACATCATTGAAAATATAACAAAAAATAATTCTTTTTCTTTTACAAAGTTATTCTCTATCAAAATAATTCACATAGAGTGTCTTTATATTCTCCATAGTCATGTCCTAGTTGCTCTTCTGGAGTTTCATAATCACTATCTTCTTTCCATTTTTCATGAGCCCAAAAGTTTGCAGCCAATTCTCTCCTGAATGTCAACACATCACTTTGCTTGAATTTGAAGACATCATCTTGCTTCAATAGCATCTCAAGGAACTTAAGAGCAAATATATCACAATCAACACTACAAAAACAACATGAAAAAAATTGAAGATTAGTTAACACAATCACAAAAGAGAAAAAATGATAAAGATAAGATGCATGGTAAACATATGCCAAACACGTACTTGTTCTCCCGTAGGGGTGTCTTCATCCACTTAATCGCAAAACTTTCCACATGATTTTCCCGATAACTTTTATTGTGTGTGGCGAAGTTCAAGCATTTGAGCAAGTGTGGGATCAACCGGGCATAATTTTGGACATGCTCAACCGCACGCTCATATGGTGAATTTCTCAAGGAATCATACACATATATAGTTTTGCTTTCAAAGTGCAGAATTCTAAGAAAGTAGTGTGTAGATAACTGGCCACCACTTGGCCTAAGTCGAAATGAAAAGAATACTTTTTCAACAGATGCCCATGAGATACCACATGAAAGTTCAATACCTCTTACGTAGTTGGCCACCTTTTCAGTAGTTGATTCTTCAATAAACCAGGTAAACTCGGTAAGTTCCTCAATCTCTACTTCTTCTTCTTCATAATCCACACGATCCTTTTTTTGACAACCCGCTTTCTCTTTGATTTGCTCTTTTTCTCTTCCATTTTTTTCTCCTCCATTCTCTTTTCCTTCCTTATTCTAATTTTCTCCTTTTGTTCATCTGAAGGATGAACACTAGCCAACTTAGTCATATACTGATCAAAAATTAAATTTGTTACAACACATTTTGATTTTGGATAACTTGGAAGGTGATAGCAATATTTTTTGTACAAGAAATATGTAACGACCCGATCGGTCGTTTTGAGCTCTAGCGTGTCGTTCGGTAGTTTGAGGCCTTGAGTAGCTTCACTTCAGGTATTATGACTTGCACGCATGGTCGGAATTTAATTTCGGAAAGTTCGGAGTTGATTTGGAAAGAAATCTCTAATTTCAGAAGCTTTAGAAGGAAGAATTGACTAAGGGGTGACTTTTGAGTAAACAACCTTGGAATCGGGATTTGAAGGTTCCAACAGGTTTTTATGATGATTTTGGACTTGGACCTATGTCCGGATCGAGTTTTGGATAACCCGGGAGCATTTCGGCGCCTATTGTAGAAAGTTGGCACTTTAGAAGGATTTCATAAGTTTGGGTTGAAGTGTATTTTAATGTTATTGATGTACGTTTGGGATTTTGAGCCTGGTAATAGCTCCGTATGGTGATTCTAGTCTTAGGAGTGCGTCCGGATGTGGATTTGGAGATCCGTAGGTCATTTCGGGGTTATTTGGCGAAAGTTGGAAATTTGAAGGTTTTTGGGAAGATTGACCGGGAGTGGACTTTTTGATATTATGTTCGGATTCCTATTTTGGAAGTTGGAGTAGGTCCGTAATATCAAATGTGACTTGTGTGCAAAATTTGAGGTCAATCGGACGTGATTTGATGGGTTTCGGCATCGAATGTAGAAGTTTGAAGTTCTAAAGTTCATTAAGCTCGAATTGGGGTGTGATTCATGATTTTTATGTTGTTTGATGTAATTTGAGGCCTCTAGAGAGTTCGTGTAATGTGTTAGGACAGGTTGATGTGATTGGACGGGGTCCCGGGGGGCCTCAGGTGTGTTTCGGACCAAGTTGGGCTGCTTTGGAGTTGTTGTGTTGGTGTCTGGTTTCTTCCTTCGTGAACGCGAAGCATCTCCTGCATTCGCAAAGAGGAATTTTGGGGCTGCTGGGATCTTGACCTTCGCGAAGGCGAGGTAGTGGACACGAACGCGAATCCGAGGCAGGAGCCGGGAAAGCCTTCACGAACGCGACACAGGGGTCGCGAACGCGAAGAAGGAATAGGAATGGGGGACCTGGAGACATTAAGCCTTCGCGAACACGGAGATTCAACTGCGAACACGAAGCAGTAGGGCCTGAAGGCATCGCGAACGCGAAGAGTAAATTGGAGGCAGTGCATTTTTGGCCTTCGCGATCGCGATGGTCTTTCCGCGAACGCGAAGAAGGACGGACCTGGGCAGTGAAGTTTTAAAACGGGAATTTGGCCATTTTCATCTCATTTCCTCCATGGGAGCCAACCTTGGAGCGATTTTGGAGCACCATTTTCAGCATCAATCACAAGGTAAGTGATTCCCATCTATTTCAAGTTAAATACTTGGTATATATATAGATTTAAACATAGAAGTTTATAGAAATTTGGGATTTTGAAGAAAAACCTAGAAATAAGTATTTTTGGATTTTCACCACGAATTTGGGCATAGAATTGAGAATAAATTATAAATTTGAGTTAGTAATGTTATGGGTAATGTTTATTTTCGATTTTTTTTGGAATCGGGCATGTGGGCCCGAGAGGCTAGATACTTACTGGGTACGCGTTGATTTACGTACTCATGCTACACTTGCTGCACATTTTGTGCAGGTACATATATGTCGGTGTCATGACCCAATTTTTCCTCCGTGTGACGTCGTGACGACACCTAGTCTCTACAACTAGGTAAGCCTAACATTTTACGGAATAATGAAATAAAAATATAAATTTAACCAATTATTGAAAAATACACAACAAATCCCAAAACCCGGAACATAGTGAATCACAAACTACAGTATGAAAAATCTAGTGTCTCTATACATTAGAGTCTAACAAGGAAAAATACAAAAGATAATTGACACGAGAAATAGTAGAAGGGGACTCCGAGGTCTGCGAACGCGGCAGATATACCTTGATGTCTCCAAAGCTGTCTCGGCTCACTGATAGTGCGGCTGATAAAGTGCACCTGGATCTGCACACGAAAAATATGTGTAGAGAGTAGCATGTATACACCACAATCGGTACCCTGTAAGTGCCAAGCCTAACCTTGGTCGAGTAGTGACGAGGTCAGGTCAAGGCCATACTGGTAAATATGTAATAAGACAATATAGAATGTAATACCGCAATAAAATAAAGGCTGAAATTTAACAACAATGAAATCATAAAAGGTAACAGCTTAGTACACAGAAACACAATAGGAGATCTCCTGAGATACCGTCCCGTAGTCCTAAACGTAAATGTGCAGGGGATCTCCCGGAATACCGTTCCGTAGTCCCAAAATAAATGTGCACGGAGATCTCCCGGAATACCGTTCTGTAGTCCCAAAATAAATGTGCGGGGGGGATCTCCCGGAATACCGTTCCGTAGTCCCAAAGTAAATATGCAAGACAGGGGGATCTCCTGGAATACCGTTCCATAGTCCCAAAGTAAATATGCAGTATAGGGGGATCTCTCGGAATACCGTTCTGTAGTCCCAAAGTAAATATGCAGCGCGAATGATATAAATACAACTACATCACAAAATTCTTACAATTTAGACTAAATACCAGTTAGGGAAGAAGCAGGAAATTCATTAAGCATGCTGCACATAATTCACATAAACAATTAAGACACGTAGACATGTTGTATTAGACTAAACATGATAGCTACACATATTGGAATAACTCAATTAAGAATGAAAATAGATTAGTACTCATTAAAATGGTATAACTTAAAATAACAGGAAAACATGTTGCTGCTCAGTAAGAAAATCGAGTTTTCCACAACTAGCCCGTGTACGTACTCGTCACCTCACGTACACGGCGCTCACATAGCATAATAGTTCCAAATCTTAAGAGGATTTCTCTCACACAAAGTTAGGCAAGCCACTTACCTCGAGTCAAGCTCAATCAATCCGTAAGAATGCCCTTTCTACGAATATCCGGCTCTGAATAGCCCAAATCTAGCCAAAAGCCATTACATATCATAATTACAACAATAATACACTTATCTAATTAACGAAATCAACATTTTAACGAAAATTCCGAAATTAACTCAAAATTTGCCTGTGGGGCCCACATTTCGGAATCGGGTAAAAGTCATAAAATACAAAAGCTCGTTCACTCACGAGTCTAACCATATCAAATTTACTAAAATCCGACACCAAATGGTCCTCCAAATCCACAAATCAAACTTCCAAATCCCTAGCCTCCAATTCTCAATTTCTACCTTAAATACACACTAACTAAGTGGGAAAATACATGGGGAAGCAAGATTATTGATCATAAATAAAAACAATGGACTTACCTCAAGAAATCTCTCGAAAATGCTCTCAAACATCGCCCTAAACCGAGTTGCAAAGTCCAAAAATGACAAAAATCGTGAAGCCCTTCGGTTTTAACCACTGCCTAGGTATTTCCGCACCTGCGGAGCCTGGGCTCGCACCTACGGGTGCGCTTGTGCGGCAAAATGTGTGAACTTAGTCGAGCACCTAAGTTCGTACACCATACGAACTTAGTCGAGCCTTCAAACCACATCGAACAACACCAAATATCATTAATTAAGTACGGATTCAAGCCTAAGAACTTAGAATATTC
Source organism: Nicotiana tomentosiformis (assembly GCF_000390325.3). NCBI lineage: Eukaryota > Viridiplantae > Streptophyta > Magnoliopsida > Solanales > Solanaceae > Nicotiana > Nicotiana tomentosiformis. Next base: position 85,311,158 of record NC_090813.1, read on the forward strand.
CAAATTCTACAAACGACACCGAACCACGTCAAATCTAGTCCTAATTACGTCAAAATTTACACATATGTCACAAATGACACTACGAACCTACATGCCACTTTCGGAAATCCATTCCGAGCACGATATCAAAATTTCCACTATCGGCCGAAATCGCCGAAAATCTAAATTTCGCCAATTTAAGCCTAAATCTACTACAGACCTCCAAAACACATTTCGGACGTGCTCCTAAGCTCAAAATCACTCAACGGAGCTAACAGAGTCGATGGAATTCCATTCCGGATCCGTCTTCACACAGTTCCGACTACGGTCCAAATTCTAAGACTTAAGCTCTCATTTAGGGACTAAGTGTCCCAAAATACTCCGAAACTCAAAACCTATCATCCCGGCAAGTCACAATAAAAGAATTAGATATGGGGAAAGCAGTTATTAGAGGTTCAGGGCTCTAACTCTCAAAACGACCGGCCGGATCGTTACATCCTCCCCCTCGTAAAACAATCATTCGTCCTCGAACGAACATAGAGACATACCTGAAGTGGTGAAAAGATGAGGATAACGGCTGCACATATCCTGCTCGGTATCCCATGTCGCCTCCTCGACCGGATGTCCCCTCCAATGAACCTTCATGGAAGCAATGTTCTTTAATCTTAGCTTTCTGACCTGCCTGTCTAAAATAACCATTGGCTCCTCAACATAAGATAGATCCTTGTCCAATTGAACTGAGCTGAAATCCAACACATGGGACGGATCGCCGTGATACTTTCGGAGCATAAAAACATGGAATACCGAATGAACTCCTGCTAGACTGGGAGGCAAGGCAAGCTCATAAACAACCTCCCCAACTCGACGCAACTCCTCAAATGGACCAATGAACCTTGGGCTCAGCTTGCCCTTCTTTCCAAACCTCATAATGCCCTTCATAGGCGAAACTCAGAGAAAGACTCGCTTTCCAACCATGAATGCCACATCGCGAACCTTCCGGTCCGCATAACTCTTCTGTCTGTACTGGGCTGTGCGAAGTCTATCCTGAATCACCTTCACTTTTTCTAAGGCATCCTGAACCAAGTCCGTACACAATAATCTGGCCTCACCGGGTTCGAACCTACCTACTAGGGACCGACACCACCTACCGTACAGAGTCTCATACGGTGCCATCTGAATGCTGGACTGATAACTGTTATTGTAAGCAAACTCCGCAAGTGGTAAGAACTGGTCCCAAGCACCCCCAAAATCTATCACACACACACTGAGCATAACCTCTAATATCTGAATAGTGCGCTCGGACTGCCCGTTCGTCTGAGGGAGAAATGTTGTGCTCAACTCAACCCGAGTACCCAACTCATGTTGTATAGCTCTCCAGAACCGTGATGTAAACTGCGTACCCCGGTCAGATATAATAGATACCGGTACGCCATGAAGCCTGACGATCTCACGGATGTAGATTCGAGCTAGTTGCTCGGAAGAATAGGTAGTCATCAAAGGGATAAAATGAGCTGACTTGGTCAGCCTGTCCATAATCACCCAAACTGCATCAAACTTCCTCTCTAAGTCCGTGGGAGACAAAAAATGAAGTCCATAGTGATCCGCTCCCATTTCCATTCTGTAATCTCTATCTTCTGAAGCAACCCACTCGAACGTTGATGCTCATACTTCACCTGCTGGCAATTTAGACATCTAGCCACATACTCTACTATGTCTTTCTTCATCCTCCTCCACCAATAATGTTGCCTCAAGTCCTGATACATCTTCGCGGCACCCGGGATGAATAGAGTACCGCGAACTGTGAGCCTCCTGGAAAATCAACTCACGCAAACCATCCATATTGGGCACACATAGCTTGCCCTGCATCCTCAATGCACCATCATCTCCAATAGTGACCTCCTTAGCATCACCGTGCTGGACCGTGTCCTTAAGGACAAGCAGATGAGGGTCATCATACTGACGCTCCCTGATACGATCAAAAAGAGAAGACCGAGAGACCACACAAGCCAATACTCGATTCGGCTCAGAAATATCCAATCTCACAAACTGGCTGGCTAAGACCTGAACATCCAACTCCAATGGCCTATATACTAGCTACACATATTGGAATAACTCAATTAAGAATGAAAATAGATTAGTACTCATTAAAATGGTATAACTCAAAATAATAGGAAAACATGTTGCTGCTCAGTAAGAAAATCAGATTTTCCATAACTAGCCCGTGTACGTACTCGTCACCTCACGTACACGGCGCTCACATAGCACAATAGTTCCAAATCTTAAGGGGATTTCCCCCACAAAATGTTAGGCAAGCCACTTACCTCGAGTCAAGCTCAATCAATCTGTAAGAATGCCCTTTCCACGAATATCCGGCTCTGAATGGCCCAAATCTTGCCAAAACCAATTGCATATCATAATTACAACAATAATAGACTCATCTAATTAACGAAATCAACATTTTAACGAAAATTCCAAAATTAACTCAAAATTTGCCCGTGGGGCCCACATATCAGAATCGGGTAAAAGTCATAAAATACAAAATCCCGTTCACTCACGAGTCTAACCATATCAAATTTACTAAAATCCGACACCATATGGTCCTCCAAATCCACAAATCAAACTTCCAAATCCCTAGCCTCCAATTCCCAATTTCCACCTTAAATACACACTAACTAGGTGGAAAAATATATGGGGAAGCAAGATTATTGATCACATATAAGCACAATGGACTTACCTCAAGAAATCACTCGAAAATGCTCTCAAACATCGCCCTAAACCGAGTTGCAAAGTCCAAAAATGACAAAAATCATGAAGCCCTTCGGTTTTAACCACTGCCCAGGTATTTCCGCACCTGCGGAGCCTGGGCTCGCACCTGCGGGTGCGCTTATGCGGCAAAATTTGCGCATCTGTGCAAATCACTTACCCCCTCTACCTTCGCACCTGCAATGAAAGGGCCGCATCTGCTCGTGCGCGCCTGCGGAATTCCCTTCCGCTTCTGCGGACCTTGCGCACCTGCGAAGACCCCTAACGCATCTGCGGGCATCGCAGATACGGAAATCACCTCGCACCTGTGACCCATGACACTCCTCCATTTTCCTGCTTCTACACCAATTTGCTCGCACCTGCGGGCAGCCTTGCGCAGGTGCGATTACAGTAGAACTAGCAAAAGCACCAGATTTTCCTAAGTCCAATTTCATTCCATTAAGCATCTGAAACACACCCGAGGCCCCCGAGACCTCAACCAAACCTACCAACCAATCCTATAACACCATACGAACTTAGTCGAGCCTTCAAACCACATCGAACAATACCAAAAATCATGAATTAAGCACGGATTCAAGCCTAAGAACTTAGAATTTTCCAAATTCTACAAATTATGCCGAACCATGTCAAATCTAGTCCGAATTACCTCAAAATTTATACACATGTCACAGATGACACTACGAACCTACAGCCACTTTCGGAAATCCATTCTGAGCTCGATATCAAAAATTCCAATATCGGCCGAAATCGCCGAAAATCTAAATTTTGCCAATTCAAGCCTAAATCTACAGACCTTCAAAACACATTCCGGATGCGCTCCTAAGCTCAAAATCACTCAATAGAGCTAACGAAGTTGACGGAATTCCATTCCGGATCCGTCTTCACACAGTTCCAACTACAGTCCAAATTCTAAGACTTAAGCTCTCATTTAGGGACTAAGTGTCCCAAAACACTCCAAAACTCAAAACCAATCATTCCGGCAAGTCAAAATAGCAGAAATAGATATAGGGAAAGCAGTTAATAGGGGTTCGGGGCTCTAACTCTTTTAACGAACGGTCGGGTCATTACAGTCGGGTGGTCTTTTGGGAACAGAGGCGCGGCTATTGCAGGGACTTACCATGAGCTTCATTTCATGTTACGATCCACAGCCAGCAGAGTCTCTATCAGAGTTATTTATATTCTCCTATCTAATTTGTATTCCAGACAAAGGTTGTATTGTATTATATTTCCTAGTTGATGCTCAAGCACTTGTGACACCGGGTTTTGGGGGTGCTTATGGGTTGTTCTTTATTGTAATCGTGAAACATTATCATTTACCCTATAAATCCTATTTCTTACTATTTAATTGATGAAAATTATGATTTCAAAATACTAAAATGAGTAATTAAGTTAATCATGGCTTGCCTGACGACGGTGTTAGGCGCCATCACGACCTTTGTGGATTTTGGGTCGTGACAGCTTGGTATCAGAGCCTTAGGTTTACTTAGGTCTCATGAGTCATAAGCAAGGGCTGTTAGGAGCACTTTCCTTCTTGATTCCTCATCGTGCAATTTGATTCCTTTGAGGCTTATGCCTTTATCTCCTTCCTACTCATTCTTATACGATGTGGAACGCTAGTGTCGATTGAGCATCGAGGAGTTACAGTGGTACTACAGATGTGAGGCAGGATGTTTCTTCCTGCGCATTCGAGCAAGTTATTATCGTCTTCTTGCAGAAGGATGTTCCGTCATTTCAGCTCAGTAGCTATGTTTTCAATGGTTTCGAGGCTGCGTGCAGATGGCTATGATGTTCAAACATGTTATCGCACAATATTGGTACAATGGTAGGGTGTTTTTCTTTGTGTCGAGGCAGTGAATGACTTGAAAGGAGGATTTCTCGGTGCATGATTTAGGGGATTCAACATTTAAATCTAGTGGAGGAAAGTCAACTCGTCTATGAATGCTCAGGCTTTAGTCGATAGAGTAGCGAGACTTGTTATTCCCGAGTGTGGTTGGATTCTCATTTTGATGTAGTGCCGTTGTTCTTGTTGGAACATATTAAGGTTCTCCGGTGTTGTGGTCTTCTTTGATTTTTATCCTTCGAGGCAGGGTGTTGCGAAATGGTGCTTGAGAAGCGATTGTCAGAGATAGCGGTGTGTAGCGGTCCAGAATAGAATTGGTATTTCTAATATTGATGGCTCGAGAAAGAAGATCTTCTAGGAGGTTTAGAGTTGGTAGCAAATTATCAGGGCAGGTGCTACAGTGATGGATTTTGCTTTGAGGCAGTATTTGGGCAGCGTAAGATGAGGAAGGACAAAAGCGGAAGGTGTCTCGTGGTGGTTGAATTACTAGCAGGTCAAGTATGAAAAGCGAAAGTTGAGAATTTGCTTAAAGGAGAGAGTTTGACCAAAGTGGCAGAGTAGCATATGGGTTCTGTGGTAGGATAGCCACACGCCTTAAAGGAAAGTTTAGAGCAATTTAGGAATCAAGGCGGGCAGTGACTAGGCCCACTGATTTTAGTTGGAGGCAACATGACTTGAGTTGGAATGTATTGGTGGACTTCCAGTTGATGTCAATGGGGAAGAAGGAATCTTGGTGGGTCCCAGGGTTATGTAATTGTAGCTTCGAGCTAAGTGGGATAGCCTCACCGTCTATGATTTGGATTGCGTGGTTATCTACTTGTGAGGTTTCTGGTTATCAGCGTATTGGTGGGTTATTACGACCAAGGAAAGAAAAACATCAATGGTAATTCGAGAAAAGGATTTGAGGAATGTGTGATATATTTGGCCTTACCGGTTCATGTTCAGGTTTTGGGAAGACTCAGAGTTTATGCTTCTTATAGATGTGATGTACAAGGAAAGTAATTCAGCAGGGTGCTTCTTTAAGAGGGTGTTCATGTGCTAGCAAATCCATGGAGTTGATTATATTCGGGACCAAGTCAGAGTGGGTGACTCTCAACAACGGTCCTAGTGGGTTCAAAATAATTTAAGTGCGGTGCCTAGGGATTTCGAGTCCGTGGTATAGTTGAGTATTGAGCTTTTGCAGTGGATTATGAAAGGGACCTGGAGTGTTCTATGTTATCAACGGTATGCGGTGCATCATTGGAGGAATGGGAGAAAATAACTTTGGATTCATAGAGGAATTTTCAAAATGGGTGTACTAGTTAAGATGCTATCGTGCGCACAAGGAGAGTATGAGATGGTTTGTGGGTTTTGAGACGATGTGGTCTCGTAAATTAGGTCACTCAGGATGAGTGCGAACTAAGTTCATAATGTTTTGAATGGAACTATTATTATTATTTCTAAGGTAAGTCAAGCGTGAGTTAGAAGAAGTTGGATCAGTTAGCAATGGTTGAATCGGCATGATGGTGGCAACGATCAGTTCCTTCAGCGTGTTAAGTTATGTAAGTGATTTGTGGCGGCACGTGCGAGGCTTGACGGCTGCCGTAATTTTATTTATTTGGAGGTATTCGATTATAATGGCATGTTATGTGTAGATAGATCTCGGAAGAGTTATGGTGGTTTAGACCGCAACTTGAGGTTGGTATTTGATGTGGTTATGGGAATTCAGTCGCGTGTTGCAATGGTTCTCCAGAAATGAGTTAAGTGAAAGGTTTCAATATGATGAAGTGTTTATTCTATTAGTGGTTCTGGAGTTATGATGAAATTCTTGTACTCTCGCGTATTGGCATGTTAGGTGCAGTAAGCCGCATGGGAATTGGAAGCTGAGGATCAAGGTTGCGGTTCGGTGTTGACAAGAATGTTACAAGCTCGGAGGAGCAGGAAAGAATTCAGATGTTTAGAGTAAGATGGTATTGTCTTTAGTCTCACCTGAGATCAGTGTCATGTGTAAGAGGCTTTGTGTACTGCTTTATGGATTCTCGATTCGCTTTACAGCATTGTATGGCCGGTGGTATGGATGGGCAGACTTTGCTACCTGGTGCAGAAGGTCATGGGGGTGTATCCCACGGGAGGATTGTATAAGTGTGACGTGTAGTCACTTGACTGATTAAAGATTTAAACCAAGTATGGGGATTATGGTACTATCGCTAATGTGAGAGAGTCTAGGCCTGAAGGGCGCTCTATTCATTTGATTGTGGACTGTGGAAGTTCTTCCGGATTTGAGAGCTGTTCTTGTGGTCATGGGAAAGGGTTATTGTGGATCCTTGAAAGGTTATTAGCCAGTACAGTGCGATCAGAATTGCCCAGAGGTTCGCGGATGGATCTAGATGTGAATGTGTGCTCTATATCGGTCAGGATGTGTTCGTTTAAACATAGTGTTGCTTACGAAGAGTCTTCGGGCTTTGGATGTTATTTCGTCGTCAGCTATTTCAGGTAATACTCTATTGTGCCATATAGGTTGTGATACAACTTGATTATTCGCACATGTGTTGAGGTCCCGCGTAGCTGTAGTGTTATGTGAGCACGATGGCTCTCGAGATGCAAATAATATATCGCACCTTAACTGTGCTTGAGTTTCGGAGCGTATGGCGCTATCTGTCTCCCAATGATTTGTATTTTTGCACTTAGTGTGCTTGTAGTCGATATTTGGGTATTTCGTAGGTATACGCATTATGGTTTGATGGGTACTTCCTTATTTATTGTCATGTGTGGATCGGGTGGCACGTCGCCACGGGTATATTGTTGGATTGGGTGGCACACTGTCAGGGGTATGTTGTTTGGATCGGGTTGCACGCCGCAACGGTATCATGTGTGGATCGGGTTGCACACCGCAACAGTATCATGTGTGGATTGGGTTGCATGCCACAACAGTGTGATGTTGAGTACAGTTTCCTATATCTATTCTTGTGTGTTTTGTTTTTCATTTTCTGAGGAAGGTTCATAACATATTTTTGGTTCTTTAATTAGTTACGTGGGTTGAGTAGTTCTTTCCAGAGTTCATTTTCCTTATGTATCCCATTCGAGTTTGTAGCTTGTTGGCACATTGGGGCATCATATGAGACTTTTGGCAGTGTCTGAGGTGGCTTATTGCCTGAGCAGCTTGTACTGGGTGAGACGAGATTATTGGACATGTGATCAGTGCGATCAGATTTATATAAGGTATATTAAAGAGCAAATATCATTGTTCAGTTCAGAATGAAGTAATTTTTCTTGTTAGGAGGAGAGACTCCATGATTTGTGATTTGGCAGATGGTTATGAGTTTCTGTAAATCTCTTCCGTCGTGACAGTATTGCGAGAGTTGAAACAGGGCTTATATATATTATAAGATATACTACGGGCTTCGGGTCAGTGGAAATTTCAGCTGTTGTGCTTGGGGGAGATTGCCTTGGGAAAATAAGTTATGTGGTACATGGTGTGATTTCAGCGGAGGAGCATGGTCACGTTGGGTTCAATATCTGGTGATTAATATGGTGTTCGTGTGTTAGAATATGGTATCGTGGAGAAACTCCGGATGTTGGAATTTGGCTCTAAAGCTTGCTAGCTAAGGTAGCAGAAAGGATCTTCAGTCTGGCTCGAGCTAATGTTCTCAACTAGGTTGTGGTGGCACGGGTAAGTGCACGAGGTGTTAAATAGTGATTTTGGACAACTCCGGAGCAGTTCTTAGCACGTTCGAGGATGAACGTATGTTTAAGTGGGAGAGAATGTAACGACCCGATCGGTCATTTTGAGCTCTAGCGCGTTGTTCGGCGGTTTGAGGCCTTGAGTAGCTTCACTTCAAGTATTATGACTTGCACGCGTGGTCGGAATTTAATTTCGGGAAGTTTGGAGTCGATTTGGAAAGAAATCTCTAATTTTGGAAGCTTTAAGTTGGAAGAATTGAATAAGGTGTGACTTTTGAGTAAACGGCCTGGGAATTGGGATTTGAAGGTTCCAATAGGTTCGTATGATGATTTTGGACTTAGACGTATGTCCGGATCGAGTTTTGGATGACCCGGGAGCGTTTCAACGCCTATTGTAGAAAGTTGGCATTTTGGAAGGATTTCATAAATTTTGGTTGTAGTGTATTTTAATGTTATCGATGTCCGTTTGGGATTCCGAGCCTGGGAATAGCTTTGTATGGTGATTCTGGTCTTAGGAGTGCGTCCGGATGTGGATTTGGAGGTCCGTAAGTCATTTCGGGGTCATTTGGCGAAAGTTGGAAATTTGAAGGTTTTTGGGATGTTTGACCGGGAGTGGACTTATTGATATCGAGTTTGGATTCCGATTCCAAAAGTTGGAGTAGGTCCGTAATATCAAATGTGACTTGTGTGCAAAATTTGAGGTCAATCGGACATGATTTGATGGGTTTCGGCATCGAATGTAGAAGTTTGAAGTTCTAAAGTTCATTAAGCTCGAATTGGGGTGCGATTCATGATTTTTATGTTGTTTGATGTGATTTGAGGCAGTGGATGTGAACGCGAGGCAGGAACCGGAAAAGCCTTCATGAACGCGACACAGGGGTCGCAAACGCGAAGAAAGGAAGAGGACTGGGGGGCCTGGAGCCATTAAGCCTTCGCGAACACGGAGATTCAACCGCGAACGCGAAGCAGTAGGGCCTGAAGGCATCGCGAACACGGCCTAGCTGGCGCGAACACTAAGAGGAAATTGGAGGCACTGCATTTTTGGCCTTCGCGATCGCGATGGTCTTTCCGCAAACACGAAGAAGGACGGACTTGGGAAGTGAAGTTTTAAAACGGGAATTTGGCCATTTTCATCTCATTTCCTCCATGGGAGCCGACCTTGGAGCGATTTTGGAGCACCATTTTCAGCATTAATCACGAGGTAAGTGATTTTCACCTATTTCAAGTTAAATACATGGTATACATATAGATTTAAACATGGAAGTTTGTAGAAATTTGGGATTTTGAAGAAAAACCTAAAAATTGGCATTTTTTGATTTTGACCACGAATTTGGGCATGGAATTGGGAATAAATTATATATTTGAGTTAGTAATGTTATGGGTAATGTTTATCTTAGAAAAATTTGAAAATCGGGCACGTGGGCCCGAGGGATTTATCGATTTTTCGAGCGGAGTTGAAAATTGTTATAATTTGATTTAGAATTAGTATTAGAGTATATATTTATGGATTTGCACATTGATTGGCTAGTTTTGAAGCGACGGGCACCGGTTTGAGGTGTTAGAGCAGCATTGGAGCCGGTTATGGAACTTCGGAGCGAGGTAAGTCTCCTGTCTAACTCTGTGAGGGGGAAACTACCCCTAGGTGTTGTAATTTATACGTGCTACTTGTTGCGGGGGCTACGTACACACGAGGTGACGAGAGTCCGTACGTAGCTACATTCATGTTATTGTCCGGGTAGACTCAGGTTCACGTCATGCTATAACTGTACTATTCGAGTTATCTCTTGCCTATTAAATTCTTTTACTTCACATTACGACTTGAGACTAGACATGCGTAGAGTGATAGATTTGCTATTGCGGAGATTTGACGAGTTTCATGATTAGCCGCAGAACAATTGTGTTTCCTCTTACGGATTTCTCCCGTGCTATGCGTTTTCGTCGAAAGGTTTTCCTTAAAAATTATAACTTACACGTTTATTCGTGAGTGGGGTCAAGGACCCGTTTAAACTTCTTATTCTAATGGGATCGGGCCGTTCGCCTCGGCAGGATTATGTACCACACTCTCAAGGGAGCGAGCCGTTCGCATTGGGAGTATAATAGATGTATCTATGGTTCGTACCATTCGACCCTCAGCAGTGCACAAATTATGATGGGATCGGGCCATATGCCTTGGCATTTCTATAAAATACTCCCATGGAATCATGCTTAATATTTGACAAGAAGTCAGTGTATCTATGAGTCTTCCCAATTTGGATTATGACGACCTATCTGGTGAGATCCATTATTATTATATATATATATATATATATATATATATATATATATATATATATACCCGATTGAGGAGGAAATTGCTAATTGAGAGCTTGAGTTTATCATAGAGAGGAGGATTGTACCACGTGTTTACACTTGTTTATTTCGTTTGTTTACTCTGCCCCATATCTGTTTTACTTCTTACTGTATTTGTCTTATTGGACCACTAGTAAGTGTCGATGTCGACCCCTCGTCACTACTTCTCTGGGGTTAGGCTAGATACTTACTGGGTACGCATTGATTTACGTACTCATGCTATACTTGTTGCACATTTTGTGCAGGTACATATATGTCGGGTGGTCTTACAGGCACAGAGACGTGGCTATTGCGGGAACTTACCGTGAGTTGCATTTCATGTTACAATCCGCAGCCTGCAGAGTCTCCATCAAAGTTATTTATATTCTCCTGTCTAATTTGTATTCCAGACAGAGGTTGTATTGTATTATATTTTCTAGTTGATGCTCATGCACTTATGACACCGGGGTTTGGGGGTGCTTATGAGTTGTTCTTTATTGTAATCGTGAAAACATTATCATTTACCCTGTAAATCCTATTTCTTACTATTTAATTGATGAAATTTACGATTTCAAAATATTAAAATGAGTAATTAAGTTAATCATTCACTATTGGCTTGCCTGACGGAGGTGTGGCGCTATCATGACCTTTGGGGATTTTGGGTAGTGAAAAAATATACGCCCACTTCAATATGCTGCAAATGAACAACAACAAAAGAAAATATGTGAACTTAACCACAATATAATTCATAATAAAAAATAAGTTTAGCTAATGAACTAAAAAATTGCAGTATGCATAAGTATGAAGTTTAGAAAAAAGTCATTACAAAACTACAAACTGCATGACAAAAACTTAAGCATGTTCAGTATGAAGTGTTAGGAAAATAAACTAAAAACATTCAGTGTAACATTCCGAAAAATTTCTAAGTGTTTTATGACCATTAAGAAGATTGGCAGGTGCTAATTATATCAATTCGGGTATGAACAAGACTGGTAATTTGAATGATATCAATTGATCATGATAATATATGTATAAGGTGCATTAAGAATAGTTTAGGGTCTAAGAAGAGCCCTAAGGCTAAGTCAAGTTGAAAATTTTATGATGGGATAAAGTTTCAAGTGAGTTTGCACAAGATCTAACTTCAAACGAGCATAACTCTAAAGATATTAAGAGTTATATGGTGTATAACCTATCAAATTAAATCCCTTTGAGTCTAGTTTCCAATGCAATAAACCGTTCATCATCTGGACATTCCAACTAAAAGTTATGATCAAATTACTAAAGTTATACCACCCAGTTAATTTGGCGGACAGTGAAGCCAAGCTCGCTTCGCCAAACCAGACGCGGATTTTGTCTTCCCTTGCCCGCAGTGGACAGCGAAGTGAGGCACACTTCGCTAGAGTAGATGCGCCTTAGCTCTAGCTCTTTTAAGTCAATTCGAGGTTCATTTTCCCCATTTTATTTGGACGAATTTTGGAGCTCTTCTCCACTCTCTCAAGACCACCAACTCTTCTCTTCTTCAAGGTAAGCAATCTCCATTATCTTGGTGTGAAATTCCATCATTTCTACACTAATATTGATGAAATCTACACATAAAATACTTAGATCTTCAAGAAATTTCCTCAAGAACTCAAAGGAGGGTTTTGCAAGATTTCTTTCAAAAGGTAATCCTACACCCTTAGACTTACATGTATGGATATATTATGGGAATATGAGTATGAACTAGGTATTTGAACTTATGGTATGGTGATTGGAAGCCATAAGTTCCCAATTTAAATACATAACCATTGTAGAGATTGAAAGGTGATTATTTGATGGAATTTTGTTGGTTGGGTGTGGATGGATGGTCATGTATGTAATGTTGGAAGTTATGAATTATTTAAGAATGATGATGGAATAAATTATTGATAAATGGTAGTAATTGGAGGAACTAATTCTATGGTTAAGAGATGTAGAGATTCATGCCTACTAGGTGTTTGATAAAATACCTAAATGACCAAATCTGGAAATTTGTTTACTAATATTGGTCATATTGAATTATGTTGATGTAGAATGAAGTTTTGAGAGTAGTGGAAGTTTTTAATATCACTAAAGAGTTGAATTAAGAAAGCTCGAAAACGGCAGACGCTCTATAAACGAGGGTTTTGGCCATTTTTGACATAAAAATAGTTGGGGAGCTCGGTTTGGGCAATTTTCAGAGGCAAACTTCACAAATTGGACTGGGGTAAGTGATCTTAACTCGATTTGGTCCGTTATTCAGGAATCTAACAATATTTCCAGCACTTATTTCATGATTTGGGGGATTAGAATAGAAATTTTCCAAAAAATTGATTTGAGGGTTTGAAGGCCGAATCAGAGTCAAAATTTTGTAATTTTTTTATGGTTAGACTCGTGGTTGAATGGGCGTTCATATTTTGTAACTTTTGTCGGGTTCCGAGATGTGGGCCCCACTGTTAAGTTTTGAGTTAATTTCGAATTTATTTGTGAAATTTAACATTTTCATATGGAATTGATTCCTATACCTAGTGTTGATTGTATCGAATTATTTTGACTAAGATTCGAGGCGTTTGGAGGCCGAATCGTGAGGAAGAGGCTTATTGGAATAAATAATTTCTCGGATTGAGGTAAGTAACAGTTCTAAATTTGGTCCTGAGGGTATGAAACCCCCGATTATATGTTATGTGATTGGTTTTGAGATGGCGTACATGCTAGGTGACGGGCGTGTGGGCATGCATCGTAGGAATTGTGACTTGGTCAAATTCCATGGAGCTGTATAGTTGAATAATCTGTTGATATCCTTACATTCTCTATGTGTTAGAGAAAATTGAGATGAGACTCGTATTAAAAATCATGCTTAGACATATGTTATTATTGTTGGTACCCACTGGGGTCATTTTCTGTGGTTGAATTATATGTTCAAATTGTAATTTCACATTCAGTCATGTTCATTCATTTCATATCATATCTCAGTCTCTGTTGCTATTTATTGATAAATCGTATTATCATTTTTGGGCTGCTTTTCATGACATCTTGAGCCCGAGAGACTGGAGAGGTTGATGACTGAGTGAGGCCGAGGGCCTAATTGTGAGGATTTTTATGGGATCGGGCTGCACGCCACATCATGTTTCATTAATTTATGCCATGATTGGCTTGTTATAGCGCTTGGGCTGAAAGAGCCCCTCCGAAGTCTGTACACACCCCCAGTGAGCGTAGGTACCTACTGAGTGCGAGTGCCGAGTGCTGAGTGATTGAGAGGAATGAGTGACTTTGAGGAATGAGTGATTGTGAGGTTGGAGTGAATGGGAGGACTGAGTGACTGTTACTCTGAGAGGATTCATTGATTTCAATATTGCTGCACTTCAGCTGTCATATATCACTGTTTTGGAAAACTCTGAAAGATATTATTTCTATTTCAATATAAATTTGATATGAAATTGCTATGGAGTTTTAAATGTTGAACTTGAAAGCATGCCTACCTTTTTATGTTGGAAAGTATTGTATTTGAACTTACCTGTGAAGCTCGTCACTTCTTTCAATTCTTTATTTATTATTATAAATTACTGAGTTGGTTGTACTCATACTATACCCTGCACTTCGTGTGCAGATTCAGGTGATCCCGGATATAGTGGATGTTGATTCTTTCGCACGGTTGATTTTTTGGAGATTCAGAGGTAGCTGCCGTGTTTCGCAGACCTTGTCTCTCCCTCCCTATCTCTTGTTTACTGTATTTGGTCTTAGACTATTATAGACCGTGATTTCCAAGCATGTAATGTATAGATGCTCATGTACTTAGTGACACCGGGTTTTGGGAATATGTTTTACCTAGTATTTGTGGGATTTTCTATTAAACTTAATTCTTTCCGTATTTAAAAGATATTGTGGATTATTGATGATGTCAGCTTGCCTAGTATTGAGATAGGCGCCATCACGACGGATGAGATTTCGGGTTGTGACATTCAGCATGTTTGATTTAAAATTCAGAAAAAAACTCATGACAAAACTAGAGACTGCATGACAAAATCTTTAGCATGTTTAGTCTGAAAAGTTTAGCAAATGAGCTAAACAACTTTAGCAACATTAGTCTGAAGTTTTTAGGGAAAAACCCATTGCTAAACTACAGAATGCAGGACAAAAACTTCAGCATATTTTAGTATGAACTTTTAGAAAATGAACTAAAAATCTTAACCATGCATAAGTCTGAAGTTTACTAAATTACACTACAAAAATTTTAAGAACAAACATAAGGCTGAAGTTTTAGGAAATACAGTTCAAAACCAATTAAAAAAACAAACTTAATAACTTACTTCATCAGCAAGATCAGAGGTAGGGTCCACAAGCTTGGTAAAGAACGACTTTGGAATATCGATTCCAGCTAATCTAAATGGATTGGAATTATATTCTCTAGTATCTGTCTTCAACCAGTCTGTAAATCTCTGCATCAATCCATTGTCTTCATTGACATAATGGAAGGGACACCTTCGTGTATTCTTTCCTGCTTTCCAATCTTGCCCCTTTGCCTTTTGTTTAGGAATGACGTAAGGAGATTTCATCCAAATACTCTCCATACGAATCCTTTTCCCTACTTTAGTTGGTTTTCTTTTTGCTTGATGTTCCTGCTGCTCAGTCGCAACTAACTGTTGTGGTTCAGTAGCAGGGGAAAAATCCACAGCCATAGGGGCAGATACTTGACCAACTCCCTGCTATTCATGATGTTCTTGTCTCTCTTCACCAACAACAACAGCAGCAGAATTACCTTCTGAATCAGTTTCTTGTGTACTACCACGAAAATGAACATAAATTGAAGTTGGGGATATCACTGGTGTCACCCAAAACATTAGGAGAACTGGACACCTTCCTTCTCTTAGGATTTGGAAGAAGTTGTGATGCATCAGATAAGATCTGCAAAAAACAAGGAAAATATATACATAAAATACAACTGATACAAACATACATTAGGCAAAAAAAAAAACCTTGTAATCGAATTGCAGTAAATAACTACCTGGTCTAAGTATTGCGACGCAGATGGTGAGTGCATACCAACGGATCCACTTGCATTACCCTCAGATATGCCTATATCTTCATACAAAGAAAATATTAAATAATACTAACTAAATTTTGAAAATACAACAAATACACTTCACACCTATTTGTGAGCCAATAGGTGTGAATAGATGTATTTCTCCTTTTTCATATAGCCGAATGAGCTCACCAATTTCTTTTTCGGCTGCATTGACTCTTTCTAAATAATCATCAAAAAGCATAAAAAAGAAAAGAAAGTACATAAAATTTCAAATTGAAAATAAATACTTGGATCAAATGTAATAAATTTGTAATGTATAGAATACCTTAATGTTTGCCTTCCACTGTGCTATCGCCAGACTGCATACCTTTGTCGATCTCAACAACTCCGGCTTCATTCAATGGTGTG
Organism: Nicotiana tomentosiformis; assembly: GCF_000390325.3. Lineage (NCBI taxonomy): Eukaryota > Viridiplantae > Streptophyta > Magnoliopsida > Solanales > Solanaceae > Nicotiana > Nicotiana tomentosiformis. The sequence goes on from NC_090813.1 coordinate 85,327,156, forward strand.
GCATCATCAGGAAGCATTGGAGTATTATGCGGAAGGATTTTCTCGACTCTATCTTCATGCAATGCAGCATCATCAGAGAGTTTTTGAGTTGTATCGATTGAAGCGCCACTATTTTCAACTTCCACTGCATATTCATAGAGATGGGTCAATGACCTATATAAATTACACACACACACACACACACACACACACACATATATATATATATATATATATATATATATATATATATATATATATATATATAATAACATAGAAAATATTTATATCTGTAGTGATAACTTCCTGTGTCTCTGCATGTAAAAGTTCTTGGCAAATATCTGCCAATGCATTGCCGTTCCCAATAGGAGTACCCACATCATTCGGTGTGTGTTCTTCAGTACCAACACATTCATGATATACATCCACAAACACATTGCATTTTGCAATAGGACTACCAAAAGCACAAGTCGGTACATGTTCTTCAGTACCGACAACTTCATCATCTGCACCTTTCTTGCTTCCTACATTCTCGGTTGATAACTGTTCATCATATCCAGCAACGTTTCTTAGTCTATCAATACTAGAACATTCCGCTTCAACTTGTTGTTCAACACATTGAACTTCCTCAAATACTTGAACGTCGCCTTCAAGAGCTGCTTCCTCACCTCTTACATTTTCATCTGTGACTCTATGCAATGCATCATGAGCAGCATTAATATCCGATTGAGGTTCAAAGGAGTCGTTCATCCTATCATATTATCGATAGTTCATTAATTCAAAATCTGCATCGCCATCATCTATTCCTTTTGATTTGTCGACAATCTTAAACAACTTTTCAAACTTCTCATCAAAATATTCCTATAAAAAATTACTAACAATGTTTAATCTGAATAAATAAATTACATTAGCAGGAAAAAAAGACTTCTCTATAAATAAGCTTACCTTGACTTTTTTCACAACCTCATCCACAATAGCAAATCGCTCATCCCGTCAAAACTCTTGAACAACTTCTTTCGTGATCATGCGCCTTTCTTCTTTTGCATGGCTTTTAACCTCCCTCGCTACCCTCTAGTATAGAAATAGAAACAGCACAATAATTTCAAAAAATAGAAACACAGAACAAAACTTCAGCTCTAAGAATGCTGATGTTCAGTAAATACAGAACAAAACTTCAGCTTTAAGAATGCTGAAGTTCAGCAAATACAGAACAAAACTTCAGCACTAAGAATGTTGAAGTTCAACAAATACAGAACAAAACTTCAGCTCTGAGAATGCTGAAGTTCAGAAAATACAGAACAAAACTTCAGCTCTAAGAATACTGAAGTTCAGCAGATATAGAATAAAACTTCAGCCAAAACATGTTGTAGTTTTACAAATACAGAACATAACTTCAAAACTCCAAGAATGCTGAAGTTCATAAAAAAACAAAACAAAAAACTGCAGCCAAAACATACTTTACTTTACAAAACACAGAATAATACTTCAGCTCCTATAATGCCAAAGTTCATTACAAACATAACAAAAACTGCAGACAAAACATGTTGTAGTTTTACAAAACACAGAAAAACAACTTCAGCTCAAAAAACAATGCTGATGTTCAGCAAAATATAGAACAAAAACATCACATAAAACATTCTATAATTAAGCAAAAAATAGTATAAAAAACTTCAGAATAAACACACATAAAACAAACCTACATGACATATTGTGTTGACTAATTCACCGTCAAATGTTGTTGTAGAACGGTTAGAACGACTCTGGGTACAAGGTGATTCTCCAATTATAGGAGTTCGATTAGTTTCTTTTGATCGACTCCGACTATGTGGTGATTCACCAGTTGAAGGAACCAGATTCAGTACCTTTGAATGAATGCGACTACTTGGTAATTGTCCAATTAAAGACATTGAATTCAATTCCTCTTCGGTAGGAATTATATCCAATATCCTAAATGTCCGATATTTTTGTTTAATACAAAAAGTATATTATGAAAAATAAAATAAAACGGATACATCAACATATTAACAAAACTACATAAAAAAGGAAAAATAAAGAACATTAACTTACACCATGATTGCTGAAGTAATCTTCATGAAGTTCTTTAAATTTAGGCTCTCCCAAAGATATATAACGTAACATCCTGGAAACCTGAGGGGCATCAAGTAAGTCGTCATCTTTTAAATACTTGTCCCGAATATTTGGGAAGCACTCATAGAACCAAACACATAATGGATATGGAAATCTACCTATAGTATACTCAGTTGGATTATTTTTGTCCTGGTTGTCCAAAGCATGTTTCATTGAGGTAATAAGCTTCTCATAAGACGCATTACCCCAAGGATAATCAGGACACGCCTGATCGTCTTCAACAATAGCTGCATACTCCTCCAACACAGTTGATTCATTCTTTCTTCCGAACAAAATAAATTCCACAACAAGAATTTCCATAAGCTTCACAGCATCTTCATCACTCTCGCATATATGTTTGAAATTCACATCATCCTTTTTAATTTTATTCCGTATCATATAATCTCGAATGTCCTTCAAGGTCACACCCTTAGACTTTCCAAAATAGCGCTTCAGAATCTTGCTCTCGTTTAATTGATTTTTTAACATTATGTGCTGTGATCCTCAAACCACACATAATGTAAAAGTCTTCAAGGCTGAACGACACATCACGACCAAAAATCTTGAAACTAATGGAATCTCGATCATTGGTGAATACACGAGAAAGAATCAAATAATGAACCAACTTTATGTTGCAATGGAAATTCTCCATAGCCATAATATACCAAAATGTACTATTATTCAACTTCTCCTGTTGTGTAAGAGTCAAGAAAGTTGCAATTAAACCCTTCAAATCATGGTTCCCCTTCCAGTAAGCAAGGCAGTTAAACCAATCTCGAAACTCATAATATCTCTCCCCTGGTTTTGTAGGTACAGAAACATGGACCAGAGGAGCTTTACGTATTCTAGATGCTTTAGGTGCTTTAGGATCTTTAGGTAATTTGGATTTACCAGATGTTATCTGCTCAAAAATATTACATGTGGGAAAAATAAATTTAGAATATTTTCAAAAAAATCATTAAAAACTTCAGCACAATTTGGCTTAAGTTATATTTTAAAATCTCTCTAACTTCAGAGAAATACAGAACAAATTTTCAGCTCTAATAATGCTGAAGTTCAGAAAATACAGAACAAAACTTCAACTCTAAGAATGCTGAAGTTCAGCAATTACAGAACAAAAACATCAGCCAAAGCATGCTGTAGTTACAAATAACTTCAGAACATTATCAAAAAACCTTTAAAAACTTCGGCACAATTTGGCTTACGTTATATTTTAAAAGCCCTCTAACTTCACAGAAATACAGAACAAAACTTCAGCGCTAATAATGTTGAAGTTCAGAAAATACAGAACAAAACTTCAGCTCTATGAATGCTAAAGTTCAGCAATTACAGATCAAAAACTTCAGCAAAAAATGTTGTAGTTTTTACAAATACAGAACACAAAATTCAACTCCAATAATGATGAAGTTCATCAAAAACAAAACAAAAACTGCAGACAAAACATGCTTTACTTATACAAAACACAAAACAAAATTTCAACTTCATACTTTAATAGCATCATTTATTTAAGTCTCAAAAATTTTAGAAATTTCAACGTCTCCAGAAATCACTGAAGAATATATAGAATTTTCATCAAAAATACAAACACAGTTTCAAAAAACCTAAAAACACTAATCGTAAAAGTAAAACCTACAAAACTAATGTACTAATCAAAGTAAACCCTAGGAAACTATTTTATCACAAATAAAAGAAGGAAAACGATTCAACTAAGATTACTATCAACCAAAAACCCATAAATTAAAAACTAATCCTAAATTGAAACCCCATACAAAGTTAATGCAATGTCCAAAAACAACCATTAAAATCGTACCTGTGATTATACTTAATATTGTTGGGGAAGAAACAGTTACAAAATCAAGAAGAATGCAATGCCGAAAACCGTTTGATTCCAGAGAAGAAGAAATCAAAACCGCCAAGAAGGAGAGATAGATAGAGACAAGAGACAATATGTCGTATACTTGGAGAGAAAGTAGTCGTTTAATAAAGAAGGGAAAAATCATCTTTCTAAAATATTTTTAACAAAAAAAGGTGTACGGATGCAAACGGAAAAATAAAGCGGGTACAAGTTAAAAAGGGGCGACCAAATAGGGCGCCCCATGCAATTTTTACAATATTTATGGACAAGTTGACTCACCGTTAGCCCAATAACAATAATCAATGGGGCCTGATAGCTTTGAGAGGTGTTTGATCTAATGCTGGACCAGAATGTCAATAAGGCTACAAGTTAGCCTACTTCTTCCACAATTAGAAATTGCTTATACATGTTCCAAAAGCTTTTAGTAATTTTAACTCCTCAAAAATACTTTGGTCATCCTACAAATGACTTCCATAGACTTTTGGCCTCACAATAATCTCAAAATTAGTTTAGGAAGAACAATTCAAATCGTTAGAATGCTTTAAGTGCGCTCTTAATTAATCAAGTCATTGTGATTATGTATACGTTTGCATGATATAATTATAATTCCAATAATAAATCAAGGTACGTGTCACGACCCAAAACCAAGCGTCGTGATGTCGCCTATCATGGAACTAGGCAAACCAATTACTCAACTATTTCAACATAACCAAAAGCTTTGAAAAATTACGGAAGCAGTTAATAATAAAGGAAACCTTTGGAAAACAGAAATAAATACGCAACCCAATACAATCTCTCCCAAAACCGGGGTGTCACCGAGTACATGAGCATCTACAACGGAAGATAGTCTAATAGAATATCTAAAGAGTAAAAACTGAAATACAAATAAAGATAACGAAGGAGGGCCAAGGTCTGCGAACGTCATGCAGCTACGTCGATAGTCTCCCGAGATCCTGACTCCACACTCAACAGTCACCGTAACTGGAAGCACCTGGATCTGCACACGAGGTATAGAGTGTAGCATGAGTACAACCAACTCAATAAGTAACAAATCCAAACTTTGGACTGAAAGTAGTGACGAACTCAACCGGCATAGTTCAATATAGAAATAACAGTGCAGAAACAAAGGCATGCTTTCAAGTTCAACATCTCGACCACGGCTCTCGTCGACTCTTCGGCTATGAGTCTTGCTGCTTCCTGGTCCACCTCGACTAACGACGGCTCGAGAATTCTTTCTTTAGTGTTATCTTATCTTATATACTCTAGGGCAGATTTTGACCCATACAATGGTAATTTGCATGCCATATCCTCATGCATAACGCGGCTAAATAAATGAGAAAACTACCCTCTATAGTCCTTCAAAATTTTATTAGCCCATGTTTTATCCCATGGACACAAAATAGCCTTTAAGCCCAATTTATTGACAAATTATAGCCACTATTCCCAATACACTTCTACTCTCTTTCAACAGAAAGCTTCTCCTCTCTCTCTCTCTCTCTCTCTCTCTCTCTCTCTCTCTCTCTCTCTCTCTCTCTCTCTCTCTCTCATCTTCTCCAATCTTCCATCTTTCTCTTTCTTCTTATCTTTTCCCTTCTTCACTCCGTCTTTTTTTTCTTTTTTCCTTTCTTCTCCTATAGCGACATCAACTGTAACGACCCGGCCGGTCATTTTGAGAATTAAAGTCCCGATCCCCTAATATCTGATTTCCCCATATTTGTTTCTGCTTTTGGGATTTACCGAAGTGATTGGTTATGGAATTCGGGGAATTTTGGGACACTTAGTCCCTAGTTGTGAGTTTAAGCCTTAGAAATTGGACCGTAGTCGGAACTGTGTGAAGACGGATCCGGAATGGAATTCCATCGACTCCTTTAACTCTGTTGAGTGATTTTGAGCTTAGTAGCGCATCCGAAATGTGTTTTGGAGGTCTATAGTAGATTTAAGCTTGAATTGGTGAAAGTTAGTTTTTCGATGATTTCGGCCGATAGTGAAAATTTTGATATCGAGCTCGGAATGGAATTCCAAATATAGTTGTAGGTTCGTAGTGTCATTTGTGACCTATGTGTAAAGTTTGAGGTGATTCGGATTAGATTTGATGTGGTTCGGCGTCGTTTGTAGAATTCGGAAAATTTTAAATTCTTAGGCTTGAATCCGGGCTTAATTCATGATTTTGGTGTTGTTCGATGTGGGTTGAAGCTCGACTAAGTTCATATGGTGTTATAGGATTGGTTGGTAGGTTTGGTTGAGGTCCTGGGGGCCTCGGGTGTGTTTCGGATGCTCAACGGGTCATTTTTGGACTTAGAGAAGTAGCAGATTTCTGGTGTTTTATTGCAAAACATCCTTCATCGCGTTCGCGAGAGGTGCCTCACGATCGCGTAGAGCATCTGGGAAAGGCAGCTAAGTTGTTCTTCGTATTCGCGATATTGTTCCCGCATTCACAAAGGTGTGGGAACTTAAGCCTCCGCGTTCGCGATATGGTCCTCGCGTTCGCGTAGGGGAACGAGGCAGAGGAAGCTTCAGGCATTAAGCCTACGCGTTCGCGAAGAGGTTCCCGCGTTCGCGAAGGGTCTATCAGTGGAAGGTACGTGTTCGTGAGAGTCCCATCGCATTCGCGAAGGAGGAATTTTGGGCCAGTGGAAGATTGTTCATCGCGTTTGCGATCGTGATGTCCCGTTCGCGAAGAAGAACGCACCTGGGCAGAATTTAAGGTTCAAAAACGAGGGTTGAGTTCATAACACAAAAATTTGATTGAGAGCTCGGTAGAAGGCGAAATTTGGAGAGATATTTGGAGGAAGTTTTTGGGTAATGATTCCTAACTCCTTATGGGATTTTTCTAACTCCTTTATGGTTATATCCCACTAATCTATGGTTGATTTTATCATTTAATTTCGGATTTTGGGGTTGAAATTGGGAAAAATTTGGAAGAACTTCTTCAACAAAGATTTCAAGTTTTGAAAGGGGATTTGTGGTCGGATTTGAGAAATTTTTATATGGCTAGACTTGTGAGTGAATGGGTGTTCGTATTTTGTGACTTTTGCCTGATTTCGAGATGTGGGCCCCACGGGCGATTTTTGAGTTAATTTTGGAATTTTTGTTAAAGTGTTGATTTCATTAATTAGATGAGTATATTATGTTGTATTTATGATATGTAATTTATTTTGCCTAGATTTGGGCGATTCAGAGCCGGATATTCGTGAAAAAGGCATTGTGACCGATTGATTGAGCTTGGTTCGAGGTAAGTGGCTTACCTAACCTTGTGTTGGGGACTTTCCCCTTAGGATGTTTGATATTAATTGATGTGTGGGCGCCGTGTACGTGAGGTGACGAGTACGTACACGGGCTATTATTGCAAAAATCCTGTTTTTCCTTTCTAAATCATAAACTGTTTTCCCTTATTAAATTGCACTAATACGTTTAATTGTTTAGCTTAGATTAGAGAAGCATGCTTACGTGTTTTAACTACCTATTTTACATTTTGTGTGCCATGCTTAGTTAAGTCCCTATTTTCCTTTTCTGTGTTCAGTGTAAACTGTATAACTCGATGTCATACATGTCATTTCATCTTGCGTTGCATATTTAAATTGGGACTACGGACGTATCCCGGGAGATCCCCTTGACTTGTGTATTTAAATTGGGACTATAGACGTATTCCGGGAGATCCCCATGTCTTGCATATTTTAATTGGGACTACGGACGTATTCCGGGAGATCCCCCTATCTTGCATATTTATTTTGGGACTACAGACGTATTCCGGGAGATCCCCCAACACTGTATATTTACTTTGGGACTACAGACGTATTCTGGGAGATCCCCCTGTACTTCATATTCATTCGGAACTATGGGACGGTATCCCGGGAGATTCCCCATTGTGTTTACCTTGTTCTGAGCCGAGATCTCCCTTAACTATTAAATTTTTGAGAATTTCTTTAACTGTGTTACCGTAAACTTTACTTATATCTTTTACAGTTTAATTTATTATATTTACTCCGGTAGGGCCTTGACCTGACCTCGTCACTACTCGATCGAGGTTAGGCTTGGCACTTACTAGGTACTATTGTGGTGTACTTATGCCCTTTCTTGCACATGTTTTCGTGTGCAGATCCAGGTGCGAGCTATCAGCCTCGGAGTTAGTGCGTGCTGCTGATTCTAGGAGACTTCAAGGTACTTCTGCTTGCGTCCGCAGATCCTCGGAGTCCCCTTCTACTCCCTCGCCTGGAGACTTTCCTTATTATCTTCAGACTTTTGTATAGCGCTACATAGATTATAGCAGCTTGTGACTTAAAGATATTCCGAGTCTTGGGAAATTATTTTGTATATGCCGAGTGGTACTACTTTTGGATATTCATAATATGTTGTTTATCTTAAAATGTTGTGTTTTCTTTACATTTTTCGTAATATTAGGCTTACCTAGTCGTAAAGACTAGGTGCCGTCACGACACCTTACGGAGGGTTAATTTGGGTCGTGACACCAACACACATTTTTTTTTAATTTTCTCTTTTTTCTTTGCGATCTCCTCCTCTTTTACTTAGATACAGAAATATCTTTCTTCTTTGAGTAATTTCTGGCAAAAGTCTGGCGGTGGTTGTCGCTTTCTTCGCTTTCTGTCCACTTTCAGATATAGTATTGCATGATATTTTTTCGGATGACTTTTGCAAGAAGATGAGAAATAGAAAAAATAAAATAGCTGCTGCCGGAGAAAAACTTTTTCCGGCCAAGTTTGGTGTCCTCCATTATTGTTAGTACTCTTTTATTTATACACAGTGTAATCAATGTATAATAATTGTATAATATAGTGTATAATCGAATTGTATACATTATACACTAATGATACATTTATTATACACATATTATATAAAACTGGACGTGAAAGATTACGGTGACTATGGTGAGTGTTGAAACTATTGTATATAATATGTATATATTATGTATGCACATTTATATGAAAGGTATATCTACACTGATATAACGCATAGACACTTTTTATACAAATTCAATGTTCATATAGATTTGTATGTATTTTGTATATAAAGTGTATAATAGTATATTTATTGTTCGACGGTGTATAAAAAGTGTATATGCAATTTATTCTAGTGTATAATGTGTATAGTACGTTTAAAACCTATACATCACCTTTTTCCTCTTCTTATATCATGGGTATTTTGCTTATGCAATATTATATTTTTCTAGATTGGATCACTAAAAAGTTAATTTTTTTTGTAAAAGATAAAAAAGGAGATTTTGGTGGTTATGTAGAAGACGGTTGGGTTTAATAAAATTTTTGGGCTGAAGGGGTGGATTTTGACGGGGATTTCACTAGGTTTGAAGGATTATTGGGGTGATTTGGTGGGATTTGAAATATTTTAACTACTAATATTAAGTGTAAAAGAAGATTGCATTGAGGAACCAGAGTATCCGCTGATTTTCTGGGTTTCACTTACTAGCCCTTATAATTGATTTTGGGCTATGAATTGTATGCCTTATTTTATAGCTACAAGTTATCATTAGTTTTCATTGAACGACTACAAATGAAGTTCTCACTAAATAAATTATATGTATTCTCACGGATGGGAATATAAAAATCTTTGAAATGCGGGCAAAATAAAACGTAAAGGCACTGGTAAATGGTAATATAGACAAGCTAGCATAATATACATCACAGCTCATGTAACCAACGGACAAATTACGAGATTTTCAAGGCCTTTCTTGGAAGTTCAGCCCAATTAGATTTTACTTTGGAACTTCAAATTCTTGCATCTAAATAAAGCCCAAGCATGTGCCCAGTTCTCATCATCAGCAAACAAAGAAAAGATGTTTAAAAGAACGAAAAACATTAAAAGAGTGCATAAAGTAATGATGTCATCAAAAGATGATTTACGTCTGTTGGCGTGATGACCCAATATGTCATCTTTAATTTTAAATATTTATTTTTGTGTTCTGAGTCTTCGAATAGCATCTTTCAGCATTTCTCGATTTGTATGCACAGTACATAAAATGTTCCGGAAAGTTTTTATGTGAAAAATTAATAAAAATGTGAAATAGTGCTTCAAAACTCATTTGAGTTGATTTCGGTCAACATTTTAAGCAAACGGACCCGGATCAGTAATTTGACAGTTCCGGTAGGTTCGTATCGTGATTTGGGACTTGGGTGTATGCCCGCAATTTAATTTAGAGGTTCCGAACTTGAGTTATTGCCATTTATTGAAAATTAGAAGTTTGAAAGCTTAAAGATTTCAAAGTTTAACCGTGAATTTGAATTTATCAATATCAGACTCGGATTGAGATTCCGAGAGTTGGAATAGCTCTGTTGATAAAATAGGAATTCTCAAGTTTCATTAAAAATTTCATTTGATTTGGTGTCTGATTCGTAGATCTAGGTGTTATTTTGATGTTTTGATCGCGCGAGAGAGTTCGTATGAAGTTTTTGGACTTGTGTGCATATATGGTTTGGATCCCCGTGTAAAGCTCTAGCGCGTCGTTCAGTGGTTTGAGGCCCTGACCAGCTTCACTTCAGGTATTATGACTTGTATGCGTGGTCGTAATTTAATTTCGGGAAGTTCGGAGTTGATTTGGAAAGAAAATTTTAATTTCGGAAGCCTTAAGTTGGAGGAATTGACTAAACTGTGATTTTTAAGTAAACGACCTCGGAATCGGGATTTGAAGATTCCAACAAGTTCGTATGATAATTTTGGACTTGGGAGTATGTCCGGATCGGGTTTTGGATGATCCAGGAGCATTTCGGCGCCTATTATGGAAGTTGAAATTTTGGAAGAATTTCATGAAAATTGGGTTGAGATGTATTTCAATGTTATCGATGTCCGTTTGGGATTCCGAGCCTGAAATAGCTCCGTATTGTGATTCTGGTGTCGGGAGCATGTCCGAAAGTGGATTTGGAGGTCCGTAGGTCATTTCGGGGTCATTTGGCGAAAGTTAGAATTTGAAGGTTTTGGAGAGTTTGACCGGGAGTGGACTTTTTGATATCGGGGTCGGATTTCGATTCCGGGAGTTGGAGTAAGTCCGTAATGTCAAATGTGGTTTGTGTGCAAAATTTGAGGTCAATCGGACGTGATTTGATAGGTTTCGGCATCGATTGTAGAAGTTGAAGTTTCAAAGTTTACTAAGTTTGAATTGGAGGGTGATTCGTGTTTTTAGCATTGTTTGATGTGATTTAAAGGCTCGACTAAGTTTGTGATGTATTTTGGGACGTGTTGGTATATTTGGTTGAGGTCCCGAGGGCCTCGGGTGGATTCCAGATGGTTAACGGATTGAGTTTGGACTTGGATGAAATGCTGAGGCAGCTGATACCTGGTGCAATCGCACCTGCGTGAAAAGGGCCGCAGGTACGAGCCACGAGTCGCAGGTGCGAAGGAGAGGAGGCTGGTCAGCAACCGCAATTGCAGAATATTTGGGCGCACCTGCGAAGGTGCAGGTGCGAAGTGGGCAACGCAGGAGCACGCGATGAGCGTAGGTGCAGCGCATGGACCGCAGAAGCGGACGCGCAGATGCGCTACATACAGCACAAATACGGGAATGTTGGGCTGAGCTTGAACCACACCTGCGATGGAATTTCCGTAGGTGCGGAGCCGCAGAAGCGGCTATTTGACTGCAGGTGCGAAGGTCGGGCTGGGCAGATTGTTTTTAAAGCAGGGTTTGGGTTCATTTCACCCATTTTTCATTTGGTTGGGCGATTTTTGGAGCTCTTGGAAGGGAGATTTTTGTCATCTATGTCAAGTTAAGTAATTCCCAGCTATTGCAAGTTAAATACTTGGATTATATAAGGATTTAGACTTGAAAATTTGTAAAAATTTGAGATTTTGAAGAAAAACCTAGAAATTGGTATTCTTGGATTTTGATCATGAATTTGGGCATGAAATTGAGAATAAATTATATATTGGAGTTCGTAGTGCTATGGGTAGTGTTTGTCTTCAAAAATTTTCGGAATTCGAGCACGTGGGCCCGAGGGTTGCTTTATCGATTTTTCGACCGGAGTTGGAAATTATTATAAATTGATTAATTATGAGTATTGGAGTACATTTTGATTGGGTTGCATCTTAATTGACTAGTTTTGGAGCGACGGGCATCAGTTTGAGGTGTTAGAGGGCTTTGGAGCCGGTTATGGAATTTCAGAGTGAGGTAAGTCTCCTGTCTAACTCTATGAGGGAAAAAATACCCCTAGGTGTTGTATATTGATATGTGCTACTTGTTGTGAGGGCTACGTATACGCGAGGTGACGAGATCCCGTACGTAGCTACATTCATGTTATCGTCCGGGTAGGCTTAGGTTCACATCATGCTATAATTGTATTAGTTGAGCAGTCTCTCGCCTATTAAATTCCTCTGTTTTACATTACTACTTGAGACTAGACTTGCTATTTTAGAGACTTTACGATTTCACGATTTGTCACCGAATAACTTTACTCCTCCTACGACATGTTTCCGTGATATATATATATATATATATATATATATATATATATATATATATATATATATACACACACACACACACACACACACACACACACACACACACACACACACACACATCATTGAAAGGTTTTCGTTAAAGAAATTACAACTCACATGTTTATTCGTGAGTGGGGTCAAGGACCCGTCAAAGCTTCTTATTCTAATGGGATCGGGCCGTTCGCCTCGGCAGGAATTTGTATTTCACTTCTTATGGGATCGGGCCGTTCGCCTCGGTAAGATTTATGTACCACACTCTCATGGGAGCGGGTCATTCGCCTCGGCAGGTTAATTGATTATCATATGGTTCGGGCCGTTCGACCCTCGGCAGTGTACAGTTTTATTATTATGTTGGATCGGGCCGTATGCCTCGGCATTTCCTATATCACATTCCCATGAAATCGTGCGTAAAACTTGGCAAGAAGCCAGTGTATCTGTAAAATCCGGATTTGAATTATGGTAGCCACTTGATGTGTTTCACTATACCTATATATATGCTCCGGTTAAGGAGGGAATTTATAATAAAGAGCTTGAGTTCCTCGTAAAGAGAGGGGATTTGTACCACGTGATCTATATTTTTCTATTTCACCTACCTACTTTGCCTTATATTTGCTACCTCTTTACTGTACCTTATGTTGTTGGACCAGTAATGAGTGTCGATGTCGATCCATCGTCACTACTTCTCTGGGGTTAGGCTAGATACTTACTGGGTACATGTTGCTTATGTAGTCATACTATACTTGCTGCACATTTTTGTGCAGGTACATATATGTCTAGAGGCCATGTGAGAGCAGAGGCGTGTATACATGCAGGGACTAGGTGAGCTGCATTCCATTTGTCGACCCGCAGCCAGCAGAGTCTCCTTCAGAGTATTTACATTTTTCCTGTCCAATTTGTATTTCGGACAGCTGCTGTATTTTATTTTCTATTCCTAGTTAATGCTCATGCACTTGTGACACCGAGTTTTGGGATGATTATGGGCTGTTCTGTATTGAATTTGTTAAAAGTATTATTATTTACTCTGTAAATCCCCATTCCTTACTATTTAAATTGAAGGAAAATATAATTTCAAAAATAATAAAATGAGAACCCAATTAAGTAATTATTGTTGGCTTGCCTGACAGTGGTGTCCGGCGCTATCACGACCTTTATGGATTTTGGGTCGTGACACCTCGAGGGCTCGGGTGAGTTTTGGATAGCCTACAGACCTTTTGAACTTTGGAAAAAAAATCTGATTTTTATGTTGCAACTGTCATCTGGTGCATTGTGATTCGTGATCGCGAAGCAAATCCCGCGATCGCGAAGAGATAATAGCGAGCTATGATTTTTACGCTTCGTGTTCGCGAAGATAGACACGCAATCACGGAAGGTTGGCTCACAGTGCATTGCGAACACGTAGGTATGATCGCGTCCACGAAGAGGAAATAAGGTAGACGCTGGGCACTCAAATTTGTGCTTCGCGATCGCGTAAAGCCGTCCACGATCGCATAAAGCTGTCCGCGATCGCGTAAGTCTGAAATGTCATGCTTCGCGTTCGCGTATGGAACATCGCGTTCGCGTAAGGTAAATTCACAGCCTGCATAAATTATGCTTTGCGATCGCGAAGATGTTTCCGCGATCGTGAAGAGTAAAATTGAATTGGGCAGAAATTGTTCTACGCGGTCGCGATGAGTAAATCCCTGGACAGCAGAACTTAAGTTCTGGAAATGGGAGTTCGTCCCATTTTTCATTATCCACGATTTAGAGCTCGGTTTGGGGCGATTTTCAGAGGGGTTTTTCACAAGTTCGAACTGGATAAGTGTTTCTTATCCTATATTGATTATATTCCATAAATTCATGTCTATATTCATCGTTTATTTCGGATTTAGATGGAGAAAATTAGAATTTTTGTAAAACTTTCCAAAAACAAAAATTTAGGATTTGATAGACAATCCGATGTCAGAATTGGATAATTTTAGTATGGTTGGACTCGTCTCGGAACGGGTGTTCGGATTTCGTGAGTTTTTCCGAGATTCAAGATGTGGGCCCCACTGTTAATTGTTTTGAGATGAATTTCAGATTTTTATTCGGAAAATTTATAATTTCATATGGAATTAATTCCTATGATTCGTGTTGAGTATATTGAATTGTTTGTGACTAGATTTGAAGCTTTCGGACACCAATTCGCAAGGCAAAGGTTTATTGAAATCTTGAATTTGGTTGTGAAGCGAGGTAAGTATCGTGGTTAACCTTGACTTGAGGGAATAGAACCCTTGAATTATTTGTTAAGTGAATTTCATGTGTAATGACGTATAGGCGAAGTGACGAGTGCCTATATGTCGTCAAATTGATTGTTTGTATATTTATCTGAAAATCATAAATTATTTTAAATCATGAATTAATTATTATATTAATTATTTCTCTCATATTCCTTGTCCAATATTTATGTCTTGAATTCATGCTATAATTGCTACATGCTTATTTGAATTATCTGTCTTAATTGCTACTTGACATTTAGCATATTAAATATTAAATTGCTTATTTTTTCCCTGATTTCCATAATTAATTGCTACTTGTCATTACTTGTTTCTTAAATAAATCATAATTATTGTATGGTTTGTTGCCTAATAATTCCTTATTAGATGTGGTATTTATTGGAGTATTTTTACATTTAAAAGTTGTTTAATTATATTGATGGAGCGGGTTGCACGCCGCAACCGATTTATTGAAAGTTTATATTGTTGGAGCGGATTGCACGCTGCAACGGAACTAAATTGAAAGATTATATTGTTGGATCGGGTTACACGCCGCAACAAAATTATTCTAAGTTTATATTGTTGGAGCGGGTTACACGCTGCAACGAAAATTAATTGAAGGTTTATGATTGCTGGATTGACTTCAATTATTGATATGATTTACCGGTCTTACTTCTATTCTTGTTATTATTATTATTATTATTATTATTATTATTATTATTATTATTATTATTATTATTATTATTATTATTATTATTATTATTATTATTATTATTATTATTATTATTATTATTATTATTATTATTATTATTATTATTATTATTATTATTATTATTATTGCGTATAGGTTAATGTAAGCGACCTGCCTTAACCTCGTCACTACTTCGTCGATATTAGGCTCGACACTTACAGAGTACATGGGGTCGGTTGTACTCATACTACACTCTGCACTTCTTGTGCAGATTTCGGAGTTGGTCCGAGCGACGTACTGTAGATTTTGCTCGGATTCATCTATCAGTGGAGACTTGAGGTATAGTTGCACGGCGTTCGCAGCTCTAAAGTCCCCTTCTACTTTATTTTAGCTGTGTGCTTTCTTTTAGGCAACTTTATTTTATTCATACCCCAGTTTGTATTATTTTAGAAGCTCGTGCATTTGTGATTCCAGTTCTGGGTTGGTATTTAGACAGTGTTATTAATTTGGATTGTTCACATTAATTCAGACATTTTTTCATTTGTTTGGTTTCTTTACTAATTAATTAAACAGATTGTTAAAAATGGTTTAAATTATTCTAACGTTGGCTTGCCTAGTAATTGAAATATTTGGCGCCATCACGGTCCCGAAGGTGGGAATTTCGGGCCGTGACAATTGGATTTTTGGGCAAGCCCATTTTGCATGAGGGTTAAAATTGCTCTAGCTGAGAAAGGTGTGACCTATGAATCTTGATGTTTGGCCAAAAATGTATATATTTAACCATTGTTGCCTCACATTCTAGTACTTTTAATCATCTTTTGAGTATTAATTATATTACTTTGTATTTAATATTATATTTCAACTGTGTAGAAATAAAGCGGTGTAAAGATGAAGATATTTGGAATAAAATTAAATAAAACGCGAAAGAAAAAGAAAAATAATTAAAAGAATAAAAAAGGGGGGGAGGGGGGGGACACCCTTTGGTGTATGTCACCCAAATGAAAGACAAAAAAGCAAAATACATTCCAAGAAAAGAATTGAAGAAGGCAAAGAAAACGTACCTGGCAACAAAGAAAGAATTGGAGCGGAAAACATACTGGTTTCTGCGAGGCATTGGCCTGGACGCTGGGGTTGCGGGATTTTTCTACTTCGTTCGGGACAAGGTTATTTCGGCCCTACACGACCCCAACTCGTATAAAAGGAGTCCTAAACCTAATTTGGAGGATATCTAACATACTTTGAAGGAGAATTCACGTGGGGGAACACACACCATGCTTGGACGAGGCTTCTAACTAGTTTTTCTTCTCTTCTCTTCTTTTATTTTCATAGTTTATTAATTCTAGAGTTGTGGGTGCTACATGAACGTTCTAGTTTGAAGCTTGAATTCTTATTATTATTTTATTATATTGATTTATTTATTCAATCTTGCGCTTAATTATTTGATTGCTTGATCACCAATTAAATACTATCTACGAATTTAGGATTCAACTCGGGAGAGGGAATTCTAGATTGCACATATGTAATGACCCGACCGATCGTTTTGGGTATTACAGCTCCGTTCCCCCATTTACTGCTTATCCTGTGTTCAATTATATTTATGTGACTCTTCGGAGAGGATTCAGAATGAATTGGAACACTTAGTTCCAAGATTTAAAGCTCAAGTTAAAATAGTTGACTTGATGTTGACTATATGTAAACGACCTTGGAATAGAGTTTTGATGATTCCAATAGCTCCGTATGGTGATTTTGGACTTGGTAGCGTGTCCGGAAAATTATTTGAAAGTCCGTAGTTAAACTAGGCTTGAATTGGCTAAAATAAAAATTTAAGTTTAAAAGTTTGACCGGGGAGTTGACTTTTCGATATCGGGGTTGGAATCTGATTCTGAAAACTTGGAATACGTCTGTTATGTCATTTATGACTTGTGTGTAAAATTTAAGGTCAATCAGACTTGATTTGATAAGTTCCGGCATCGAATGTAGAAGTTGAAAATTCTTAGTTTCATTAAGCTTGAATTGGGGTATGATTCGTGGTTTTAGCGTTATTTGATATGATGTGAGGTTTCTACTAAGTTCATATAACATTTTAGGACTTGTTGGTATATTTGATTGAGGCCCCGGGGGCCTCGGGTGAGTTTCAGATGGCTAACGGATCGAAATTTGGACTTAAACAAGTGCTGGAAATTATGGTCTTCTTGTGCAATCGCACCTACGGACATTTTCTCGTAGGTGCGAGCTCGCAGAAGCAAGCTTGGCAAGAGAAGATGCAGGCAGGGGGCTGTGAGGCAGTGGTCGCAGGTGCAAGGGAATTTCCGCACATGCTGATCGCAAATGCGGATGGATGGGCGCAGAAGCGCAAGCTCCGCAGGAGCGGACTGAGCCTCGCAAATGCGAGCCCGCAGAAGCGTCTTTTGGGGCGCAGAAGTGGAGGCAGTGAAGGCCTTGGAAAACCGCAAAAGCGGTTGGTTTCTCGCACCTGTGAGACCGCAGAAGCGGTTGGTTTCTTGCACCTGTGAGACCGCAGAAGCGGCTAAGTGAGTCGCAGGTGCGAAACCCTTGGGCAGTATACATTTCGAAGGGGTTCCGAGTGTGTGCCATTTTTGGACATTTCCAACACGGTTTTGGGGCGATTTTCAGAGAGAATTCACGGAAAAACTTGAGGTAAGTCACTTGTGATCATTGTTTGTCAATAATATTGGATTATCATTGAGTATTTCGATTAGATTACGTGTTTTTGAGGTGAAATTAGAGGATTTGGGCCTAGGGATTTGAAAATGAGATTTGGGGATTTTAAGGTCGAGTTGTTGTCAGAATTTGGTAAATTTGATATGGTTGGACTCGTGGTTGAATAGGAGTTCATATTTTGTAACTTTTTTTGGGTTCCGAGATGTGGGCCCCACTGGCAATTTTTGAGTGTAATTACGATTTTTTGTGGGAAAATTAGTATTTTGATATGGAATTAGTTCCTATAATTTGTGTTGACTGAATCGAATTAATTGTGACTAGATTCGAGCCGTTCGGATGTTGATACACGCATAATGGAATTTCTGGAGCATTGTTTAGCTTGCTCGATATTGGACTCGGCTTGTTCGAGGCAAGTAACTCTTCTAATCTTGGAGCTGAGGGTATGAACCCTGATTATACGTGTTATGTGTTTGGCATTGAGGTGGCGCACATGCTAGGTGACAGGCGTGTGGGCATGCACCGTGTGAACTGTGACTCCGTTATTTCTGTGGCACTGTGTAGTTACCTGAACTTATCTGTAATCATGAAATCTCTATGTACTAGAGTTATCGAGCTGTGATTCATGTTAGAAACCATGTCTAGACTATATATACTTATCCTGTTAGGACCCACTGTGGTCATTACTACTGTTGAGTTATTTGCTTACATTGTAATTAATTACTCAGTCATGTTCATTCATTGCATATCATATCTCAGTCTCTGTTGTTATTTATTGATATATCATATCATCATTTTGGGCTAGTTTCATGACATTGTGAGCCCGAGAGACTGGAGAGATTGATGACTGAGTGAGGCTGAGGGCCTGATTTTGAGATATTGATACTATAGCACGTGAGTTGTCCGTGCAGCACGTGAGTTGTCCGTGCGGATCCAGATATTGATACTATAGCATGTGAGTTATCCGTGCAACACGTGAGTTGTCCGTGCGGATCCAGATATTTATACTATAGCACGTGAGTTGTCCGTGCAGCACGTGAGTTGTCCGTGTGGATTATAGCACTTGGGCAGAAGGAGCCCCTCCGAAGTCTACACATACCCCCAGTGAGCGCAGGTACCTATTGAGTGCGAGTGCGAGTGCCAAGTGATTGGGAGGACTGGGTGGATTGATACTCTGAGAGTATGCATATGGTTGTTCACTATGTTGCACTGCATTGACATGCACACTTGACATACAGTCATAGAGATGTATTTTCCTTATGCTGTACGATATTGCATCATTCATCACTTCTCATACACATTGACATGTAGGCATAAAGATGTACTGTTCCTCATGCCATTTGATAATGAAACATTTACCTGTTGAAAAGTTTTGGAAGGAAAATAATGATTTTACAAACTTACTCATATTTTGGTGTTTTCGGTAAAAGATTTGGGTTTTCACTGTTATACTTGAAAAGCATGCCTATTTTCTGGAACTGTGAAAGAGTTTAACATTTTATTTCTGAGTTATTTTCTATACCATTTTATTATATTGTTAGGAGCCGTTGTTGGCTATCGGTGTTGGACTTTGACCTGAGTTCCAGCTCGTCACTAATTTTAACCTAAGGTTAGGTTTGTTACGTATTGAGTACATGGGGTCGGTTGTGTTGATGAGTTCAAACTCAGGAAGATTAAGTGATTGCGTAGGAATTGTGGCTGCGAAAGGGTATAGCAAGATCCCAGTTTGAGGCTAAGCAGGTGGATTATCTCTTGCGTAGTAATTTACGTAGGCATGTTCCTTAAAATGTTGAGTAGAAAGTTTTTTTTCTACCAGCGGGGTGTATGCGTTGAGATTCGAATTTGGATCTGGTTGAGAAAGTTGACTTGACTATCAAGAGAATAAATGCGAGCTTGCGGATGATTGAGGTATTTTATGGTCGGTGTGGCATGAGCTTGAGAATAATTCTCGTTGAACTGACTACGGTATTATGACAGTAATAGAGTATGGATATTGTGACTTATGGAATGTTTTGTTCTACGGCTTTGAGCCAAGTGGGGGAGCCTACTATCACCGATTTGATTGCGTGGTTATGTGTTGTACTGGTTTCGGTTTGAGGCATACGTGGGAATCGGTTATGACTTGCAGTGATTTAGATCAAGGATGACTCGAGTAAGGGAATTTTTGGATACGGGTTATATTTCACTTTATGAGTATATAAAAATCATGGTATGATTAAGTTGTTTTTTGAAGGATATAGTGCACACGAGGTATGAATTTAATTGATGGTGTTAAAGCAAGGTTACTTCTTTGAGTGTTGTTATGCTAATGGGGCACGTGTCTTTCGGCTGTTTGGGTGGTACAATTTCGATTTGGGCAGAGTTGATGACTCTAGAGAAGGTTCTAATGGATTCAAAATGTATATATGGAATTGAAATTATTTCGGATTCGTATATCGCTAGAATCGGCTATTTACATTGGATGGTGTCAGGACTTACGGTAATTCTGTATGACTATGGATTCTACATGTCAGTATAAGAAAGGAAAAAAGGGACAATTTCAAATTCACATAAGGTCCTTCAGAGTGGGTGTCTTGGTTGTGGTACTTTGTGGTGCTTAAGAAGAATACAGTGGCTTATGGGCCTTAGGACGGTGTGGTTTTATGTTAGGATGTCTTGTAGTGCGCTTTGGGTGAGGATCATAGTATACTGACAAGGAGAAGTGTCAACCTGATGGCTATTCAGAAGAAACTCGAAGAAAATAGGACAACTGGGTAGTAGGCTAGACCAACATGGTAATGGTATGCTCGATTCTTTTGGGTAATTATGATATGGTGAGGTTCTACAGATGTTTTGGCAGCAATATTCTTGGGTTTGGCGACCTGCGTGGCTTGGTCGAGTTAGAGGAATTTAGATCTGATAGCTTAATTATGTGCAAATAAATTTCAAAGTGTTCTTGATGGTTTCTACCATAGTTTGAACCGGATATTTTCTACCGGTGTGGGGAACATGTTGTGTATTGTAATTTCCTCCTGTATGGGAGAAAGTGGAAGGTTTCTAACTAATCGGGTATGTATTTTTGATTGTAACTCAGAGTGTTAATGAGGATCTCGTGTTCTCATAGGATGGTCTAATAGAGGCGGTGAGTGGAGTGAGATTGGGATTTGCATATGCAAGTATACGATTCAGTTTCGAAAGGGAGGTAATGAGTTTATGGATAACAAACAATTTCAAATATTGGCACTAGTGGTATTACCCGAGCAGAGTGTACATTCGAAAAGGGCACATTGTGTTTTGGACCTACAGATATTTTGTTGGTATCGCGGTATTCGCCCGATTGATAGACTATCGATATTCAAATTATTGCTATGTGACACGGAAGAATTATAGAAGTATTCCTAATTGGATGATCATGTATGAGAGATGTGTTAGACATTCGGGCGGTGGAGTTGGGAACAGATATGATGATTCGTGTGTTCTATGAATTTGGGAGACTGGAGTTCTTAGAAGCAGATTGTTTCATGACTGTGAACTATGAAAATGTGGCCAAATCTAGACAGATGATAGTATATGTTACGGTTAGGTCATTTTAGACTTTCAGAGGAGTATGTATCTATTTGTGGGTGACCAGAGTTGATTTGGGGTCCAGTGGTAGGCCCAATGAGGATGTGTATTCTACACCGGGTCGGATTGGTCGACTCTGTACTGCTATTGTTGGGGGATGCGCCATTCGGTTAGAGTAGAGCTTATTCGTGCTCTGATATGATCTATGTGTTACTCCTCTACGCTACGAGGGGTTGTGATTTGTTGGTTAAAGGCACACATGGTGCGGTTCTATTTGGACCTTATAGCGGAATTTGACCGAGATGGATATTAGGGTGATGAATGATTGATTGCGCATGTGGTTATGTTCTCTCCAGACTGTGGTATATTGTGCTATCTACTTCTCCGTGGTTATGGTCATGCACCTTCAGAACTTGATGTCAAATTGCACGCAGTTGTTGGCTTTGAGCATGGTAGCTGAAGATATTTCATATGGACCAGTGTTTGGATGGGGTCACGCATTGCAGCGGGGATACGTCGGGATATGATCCTTGTTTTAGATTCGTGTGTTTTGGTTCTACTAAGTATGATTAGCTCATAGCATTGCGATTGTAGTGGTGCTTGTTGAACTTGCGAAACGCTTCTCTTCTTCGATACATTTTGGGTGCACGGATTGCGCAGTTTGTGGCGTGAGTTATATTGGCGTGGCATGTCTTTGGAATAGTCGTGTTTGATAATATAAGGTCATTGGACATATAATGGGTACTATCAGATTTGAATACGGTATATTTGGGAGAATAATATCGAAAGTCGGCTTAGAAAGTGATTATGGTTCTGGTTGGGGCTAGAGAGCTCCATGACTTGTTGATTTGATAAGTGGCTATGAGATTCCGCATGGGTAACGACCCGGCCGACCGTTATGAGAGTATTAGCCCCGAACCCCTATTTACTTCTTCCTCTATTTCATCTTTGGGTTTTGTGACTTGCCGGGAGGATTTGTCTTTGGTTTCGGTGTGAAATGGGACACAAAGTCCCTAAAATAGAGGTTTAAGTCATAGGATATGACCGTAGTTAGAACTGTGAGAAGACGACTCCGGAATGGAGTTCTGATGGTTCCTATAGCTCCATAGGGTGATTTTGGTCTTAGGAGCCTGTTCGGATGTTGAATTCGAGGTCTGTAGGTCATTTTAGCGTGAATTGGCAAAAGTTGGAAATTTGATGAATTTTGGGAAGTTTGACTGGGTGTGGACTTTTTGACATCAGGGTCGGATTCCGATGTCGGAAGTTGGAATAGGTCTGTAATGTCAATTATGACTTGTGTGCAAACTTTGAGGTCAATCAGACTTGATTTGATAGATTTCGGCGTCGGATGTAGAAGTTTGAAACTTTGAAGTTCATTAGGCTTGAATCGATGTGTAATTCGTGTTTTTAGAGTTGTTTGATGTAATTTAAAGGCTCTACTAAGTTTGTGTGATGTTTTAGGACTGGTTGGTATATTTGGTTGAGGTCCCGGGAGCCTCGGGTGAGTTTCGGATGGTTAACGGATCATTTTGGACTAAGAAGTTTTTTAGGTGCTGGGCTGGTGCTGGTGTAATCGCACCTGCGCAAGGTTGACCACAGGTGCGAGCCCGCAGAAGCAAGCAATGGGATGCAAGTATGAGGCTAGGGTAATTGGCCAGCGGTTGCAGATGAGGTGTGAAGGCCGCAGAAGCGAAGTTGCTTATGCGGAAGATTGGTCGCAAAAGCGGACGAGTATGGGAAGGTTTGTCCGCGGAAGCGGACATGTTTGCGCAAATGCGCACCCGCAGAACGGGATTTGGACCACAGAAGCAAAATGGGTGCCAAGAGCTGATTCCGCAGAAGCGGATCACAGGCCGCAGAATCGGTTCCGCAGGTGCGAAAAGCCTGGGCGGTGTTTAAAACAGAAGGGCTTCGAGATTTTTGCCATTTTGGACCTTGCAAACTCGGTTTAGGGCGATTTTTGAGAGCATTTTCGACGGATTTCTTGAGGAAAGTCCCTTGTGTTTATTTTTGATCAATAATCTTGTTTTCCCATTGATTTTTCCACCTAGTTAGTGTATATTTAAGGTGGAAATTGGGAGTTTAAGGTTAGGGATTTGGAGAGTTGATTTGTGGAATTAAGTGGCGATTTGGTGTCGGATTTTGGTAATTTTGGTATGGGTGAAATCGTGGTCGAGTGGGTGTTCGTATTTTGTGACTTTTACCAGATTCCGAGACGTGGGCCTGGGTCGACGTTTTGGGCTGAATTTTTGATTCTTTGCTAAAGTCATAGTTTCATTATTTAAATTAGTTTCTTGTAGTTGTATTCATGATATGTAATTGATTTTGGCTAGATTTGGGCCATTCGGAGTCGAAAAATTGAGGGAAAGGCATCCTTATCAATTGATTGAGCGAGATTTGAGGTAAACGACTTGTCTAACCTTGTGTGGGGGAAATACCCTTAGGTTTTGGAACTGTCATAACAATTTATGATATGTGAGCACCGTGTACGCGAGGTGACGATTACGTACACAGGCTGAATATGGAAAATTCGGTTCTTGCTGATTTGTCATCTTTTGAATTTCCTTAACTGAGTTGCCTTAGCATATGTAGTGATCATGTTTAGCCTAGTGTCGCATGTCTACGTGCCTTAACTCTTACTTGCAATTTGTGGAACATGCATAGCTAAATTACCTATTTTTCTTGATTTGAATTAAATCTTTAACTGTAAGATCCTTGTTGTAAATTTGTGTTTCCTTCGATTACCTGATGCATATTTACTTTGGGACTACCAGGCGGTGCTTCGGGAGATCCCCATGTATTGCATATTTACTATGGGACTACGAGGTGCTTACTCGGGAGATCCCTTTGGGACTACTAGGCATTTACTCGGGAGATCCCCTTGTACTGCATATTTACTTTGGGACTACGAGGCATTTACTCGGGAGATCCCCTTGTCTTGCATATTTACTTTGGGGCTACGAGGCGGTACCTGGGAAGTTCCCCCATGTCATGCATAGTTACATTTGGGACTACGAGGCGGTACCTCGAGAGTGCCCCTATTCTTTACCTCTATTTACTGTGCTGATATTTTCTGAAACATCTTATTATTTAAATTCTCAGTCTTTTCAAAATATTATTTTATCTTATGCCTTACTTTTCTTTTAAACCAGTAGGGCCCTAACCTGACCTCGTCACTACTCTACCGAGGTTAGGCTTGGCACTTACTGGGTATCATTGTGGCGTACTCATACTACACTCTGCACATCTTTTTGTGCAGATCTAGGTTCTTCCCACCACACCAGATACCAGTGAGTTGGACCGCACGTGGAGACTTCAAGGTATATCTGTCAGCGTCCGCAGACCTCGGAGTCCCCCTTTATCCTTATTATGTTATTTCCCTGATTCTCTTTAGACTTGATGTATAAAGACACTTAGTATTTCTATTAGAAGCTTGTGACTTGTTTCCACCGGGTTTTGGGAGCTGTAATTATTGAATGGTAGATTTATTTTTATATATCATGTGTTGAGTTGGGAGTTCAGTTTATTATTCATTGATTCCGCAAATTTGTAGGCTTACCTAGTCTTAGAGACTAGGTGCCATCACGACGTCCTACGGAGGGAAAAATCGGGTCGAGACTAGTTGGTATCAGAGCACTAGGTTCATAGGTGTTATGAGTCACAAACAGGTTTAGTAGAGTCTCGCGGATCGGTACGGAGACGTCTGTACTTATCTTCGGGAGGCTATGGAACTGGAAGGAAAAGTGTCACTTCTTTGATTCCTTATCGTGCGAGATTTTGACTTCTTTGATTCCTGTCTTTCTATTCTCTCACAGATGGTGAGGACACGTACAACTAGATCAGATGACCAGACACCCGCGTGCCCTGCTAGAGCCGCGAGAGACCGGGGCCGGGGCCGGGGCCGGGGCCGGGGTAGAGGCTGAGGACATCCACGTGGTGCAGCCAGAGCACCCACACGAGCTATCACAGAGGAGCTACCATTAGCTCCAGTAGGAGGGCCGGCACCCTAGACGCCTGTTACTACACCAGCTCTCTAGGAGATTCTAGCCCAGGTTTTGAGCATGTTCAGCACCTTGGCTCAGGAAGGATTGATACCTCTTGCTCCTGCCACATCTCAGGCCGGGGGAGGAGCACAGACTCCTGTCGCTGGTACCCCAGAGCAGCGGGTTCAAGTAGACCAGGATCCAGAGACCATACCGATACAGCCAGTAGCTCCAGTTCAGCCTGAGGTTAGGGCATCAGTTTCTAAGGTAGAGCAGCTCATGCTCGAGAGGTACAAGAAGTACCACCCACCTACTTTCAGTAGCTTGGCATCAGAGGATGCCAGGGTTTTCTTGAGGAGTGCCACTATATCCTCCGTACTGTGGTGTTGTGGAGACTAGTGGGGTTTCTTTCATTACATTCCAGCTTAGAGGAGAAACCTATCAGTGGTGGCGCGCATACGAGTTAGATTGTCCGGCCAAGGTAGCTTCGCTCACTTGGACTCAATTCTCAGACATATTCTTGAGGGAGTATGTTCCCCATAGTCTCAGGGATGCTTGGCACGCAGAGTTTGAGCAATTGCGCCAGGGTGCTATGACGGTGTCAGAATATGCGGTCTGATTCAGTGATTTGGCCAGGCATGCACCAGCCTTGGTTGTTACTATTCGAGAGCGGGTTCATCAGTTTATTGAGGGGCTCAACCCCAGCATCAGATTGAGCATGGCCCGAGAGTTGGAGATGGATATTACGTATCAGCAGGTAGTGGGGATTACTAGGAGGTTAGAGGGTATGCTGAATCGGGATAGAGAGCAGAGAGAGGCCAAAAGGTCTCGAGAGTCTGGCACTTACAGTTACTCGTGGCCCAGTGACAGCTCGTCATGGCAGGGGTTATATGGGTCGCCCTGTCCATTCAACACTTCCAGCCGCCAGCGGTGCTCTGACCATTACTAGGACGCATGATCCTTATTATGCACCGCTAGTGTCTAGTGTGCCTCTTGTACGGGGTGCTTCTAGTGGTCAGTTCAGTCGATCAGGCCTGAGCCAGTCACAACAGCCACGTCCTCCGAGAGCTTGTTTTGAGTGCGGTGACACTCATCATTTGGTGAGGGATTGCCCCAGATTCAGGAGAGGTGCACCTCCATAGGTTTCTCAGGCACCGCGTGCTCCACCGAGTCCTCAGGCTATGAATACAGAACCATCTACCACCCCACCTGCACAACCAGCTAGATGTGGAGGTCAGACAGGTAGAGGTCGCCCTAGAGGGGGAGGCCAGGCCAGATATTACGCCCTTTCTACTGTTTTGGTCTGTCATAGAGATGTATCAGTCTTATTTGATCGAGGCTCCACTTATTCCTATGTGTCATCTTAATTTGCTTCATATTTGGGTATATCCCGTGATTCTCTGAGTTCACCTGTTTATGTATATACACTCGTGGTGATTCTATTGTTGTTGACGGTGTGTATCGGTCGTGTTTGATTGTTCTTAGTGGTTTTGAGACCAGAGCCAATTTATTATTGCTCAGTATGGTGGATTTCGATGTTATTTTGGGCATGGACTGGTTGTTGCCCTATCACGCTATCCTTGATTTTCATTCCAAGACGGTGACGTTGGCTATGCCAGGTCTACCGCGACTAGAGTGGAGAAGTACCTTGGATCATGTTCCTAGAAGGGTTGTTTCATTTCTTAAAGCTCAGTGAATGGTAGAGAAGGGGTGTGATGCGTATCTAGCCTATGTGAGAGATGTTAGTGTTGATACTCCTACCGTCGAGTCAGTTTTGGTAGTGAGGAATTTTGCAGACGTATTTCCAGCGAACCTTCCGGGCATGCCGCCCGACGGAGATATTGGCTTTGGCATTGATTTGTTACCGGGCACTCAGCCCATTTCTATCCCACCTTATTGTATGTCCCCAGCAGAGTTGAAGGAGTTAAAGGAATAACTGCAAGAGTTGCTCGATAAGGGCTTCATTCAGCCCAGTGTGTCACCTTGGGGTGCTCCTGTCTTGTTTGTAAAGAAGAAGGATGGTTTTATGGGAATGTGTATCGATTATCGCCAGTTAAACAAGGTTACAGTGAAGAACAGGCATCTATTACCCCGTAGTAATGACCCATTCGATCAGCTTCAGGGTGCCAGAGTGTTCTCTAAGATCGACTTGCGTTCAGGCTACCATCAGTTGAAGATTCGGGAGCCAGATATCCCGAAGACTGCTTTTAGGACTCGGTATGGTCATTACGAGTTCCTTGTGATGTCTTTTGGGCTGACCAATGCCCCAGCAGCATTCATGCACTTGATGAACAGTGTATTTCAGCCCTATCTTGACTCCTTCATCATTGTGTTTATTGACGACATTCTGGTGTACTCCAGGAGTCGGGAGGATCATGAGCAGCACCTGAGGACTGCGCTTTAGACCTTGAGGGAGAAGAAGTTGTATGCAAAATTTTTGAAGTGTGAGTTCTGGCTAGACTCGGTGGCATTTTTGGGTCATGTAGTATCGAGTGAGGGGATCAAGGTAGACTCGGAGAAGATTGAAGTAGTGCAGAGTTGGCCCAGACCATCCTCATCTATGGAGATCCGGAGTTTTCTTGTCTTGGCAGGGTATTACCGTTGATTTGTAGAGGGTTTCTCATTTATTGTTGCACCTATGACGAAATTGACCCAGAACGGTGCTCCGTTTAGGTGGACCGAGGAGTGTGAGGAGAGCTTTCAAAAGCTCAAGACTGCTTTGACTACAGCCCCAATGTTAGTGTTGCCTACTGGATAGGGGTCCTATACGGTGTATTGTGATGCGTCACGCATTGGTCCCGGTGCGGTGTTGATGCAGGTTGGTAGGGTGATCGCCTACGCATCTCGACAGTTGAAGGTGCATGAGAAGAATTATCATGTCCATGACCTCGAGTTAGCAGCTATTGTTCATGCCTTAAAGATCTGGCAGCACTATTTGTATGGTGTTCCTTGTGAGGTTTCACCGATCACCGGAGTCTACAGCATCTGTTTAAACAGAAGGATCTTAACTTGCGGCAGCGGAGATGGTTGGAGTTTCTTATGGATTATGACACCATTCTCTATCATCCCAGGAAGGCCAATGTGGTGGCCGATGCCTTGAGTCGTAAGGCGGAGAGTTTGGGCAGTTTAGCATATCTACCAGTAGCAGAGAGGCCTTTAGCCTTGGATGTTTAGGCCTTGGCCAACCAGTTTATCAGATTGGATGTTTCCGAGCCGAGCAGAGTTTTGGCTTGTGTGGTTTCTCAGTCTTCTCTTTATGATCGTATCAGGGAGCATCAGTATAATGACCCCCATCTGCTCGTCCTTAAGGACACAGTTTAGCACGGTGATGCAAAGAAAGTCACTATTGGAGATGAAGGTGTATTACGGATGCAGAGTAGGCTATGTGTGCCTAATATAGATGGTTTGCATGAGTTGATTCTCCAAGAGGCTCACAGTTCGCGGTATTCCATTCACCCTAGTGCTGTGAAGATGTATCAGGATTTGAGGCAGCACTATTAGTGGAGGCGGATGAAGAAGGACATAGTGGAATATGTAGCTCGTTGCCTAAATTGTCAGCAGGTGAAGTATGAGCATCAGCGACCGGGTGGATTGCTTCAGAAGCTAGAGATTCCAAAGTTGAATGGGAGCGGATCACTATGGATTTTCTTGTTGGGCTCCCACGGACTCAGAAGAAATTCGATGCAGTTTGGGTGATTGTGTATAGAATGAGCAAGTCAGGTCATTTCATTCATGTGGTTACTACTTACTCTTCGGAGCAGCTGGCTCAGGTTTACATTCGAGATATTGTCAGGCTTCATGGCGTACTAGTATCTATCATCTCTGACCGGGGTACGTAGTTTACATCACGATTTTGGAGAGCCGTACAACATGAGTTGGGTACTAGTGTGGAGTTGAGTACATCATTTCACCCTCAGACGGACGAACAATCCAAAAGCACTATTCAGATATTGGAAGATATGCTTCGTACGTGTGTGATTGATTTTGGGGGTGCTTGGGATCAGTTCTTACCAGTTGCAGAGTTTGCTTACAACAACAGTTATCAGTCGAGCATTCAGATGGCGCCATACTAGGCTTTGTATGGTAGACAGTGTCGATCTCCAGTGAGTTGGTTCGAGTCGGGCGATGCAAGACTATTGGGTATAGACTTGGTTCACGATACCTTGGAGAAAGTTAAATTGATTCAAGATCGACTTCGTACAGCCCAGTCCAGGAAGAAGATTTATGCAGATTGGAAGGTTCGCGACGTTGCATTCATGGTTAGGGAGCGGGTTTTGCTCCGGGTTTCGCTCATGAAGGGTGTTTTGAGGTTCGAAAAGAAGGTCAAGTTGATCCCTAGGTATATCGGGCCTTTTGAGATTCTTGAGAGCGTTGGAGATGTGTCTTACAGACTTGCACTACCACCTAGTCTCTCTGCAGTTCATCCAGTATTCCATGTTTCCATACTCCGGAAGTATCACGGCGATCCGTCTCATGTGTAGACTTCAGCCCAGTCCAGTTGGACAAAGACCTATCTTATGTGGAGGAGCCAGTGGCCATTTTGGACAGGCAGGTTCGAAAGTTGAGGTCAAAGAACATCTCTTCAGTGAAGGTTCATTGGAGGGGTCATGCAGTCGAGGAGGCGACTTGGGAGACCGAGCATGATATCCGCAACAGTTATCCTCATCTTTAAGAGGGGGAGGATGTAACGACCCGGCCGGTCATTTTAAGAGTATTAGCCTCGAACCCTTATTTACTGCTTCCTCTATTTCATTTTTGGGTTTATTGACTTACCGGGAGGATTTGTCTTTGGTTTCAGAGTGAAATGGGACACATAGTTCCTAAAATGGAGGTTTAAGTCATAGGAATTGACCGTAGTTTGAACTATGTGAAGACGACTCCATAATGGAGTTTCGACGGTTCCTATAGCTCTGTAGGGTGATTTTGGTTTTAGGAGCATGTTCGTATGTTGAATTGGAGGTTCGTAGGTCATTTTAGCGTGAATTGGCTAAAGTTTGAAATTTAATGAATTTTGGGAAGTCTTACTGAGAGTGAACTTTTTGATATCGGGGTCGGTTTCTGATTCCAGAAGTTGGAATAGGTCTGTAATGTCAATTATGATTTGTGTACAAAATTTGAAGTCAATCGGACTTGATTTGATAGGTTTCGGTATCGGATGTAGAAGTTTGAAACTTTGAAGTTCATTATGCGTGAATCGATGTGTAATTCATGTTTTTAGAGTTGTTTGATTCAATTTAAAGGTTAGACTAAGTTTGTGTGGTGTTTTAGGACTTGTTGGTATATTTGGTTGAGGTCCTGGCGGGCCTCGGGTGAGTTTCGGATGGTTAACGGATCATTTTGGACTTAGAAGATTTTTTGGTGCTGGGCTGGTTCTGGTGTAATCGCACCTGCGTAAATTTGATCGGAGGTGCGAGCCCGCAGTGGGACGCAAGTGTGGGGCTAGGGGAATTGGCCAGAGGTCGCAGATGAGGTGTGAAGGCCGCAGAGACGGAGTCGCTTCTGCAGAAGATTGGTCGCAGAAGCGAACGAGTATGGGAAGGCCTATCCGTTGAAGCGGACGTGTTTGCACAAATGCGCACCCGCAGACGCGGGATTTGGACCGCAGAAGTGGAACGGGTGCCAAGACCTGATTCTGCAAAAACGGATCATGGGCCGCATAAGCGGTTCCACAGGTGCGGATAATTGGCCACTGGTGCGAAAAGCCTGGGCAGTGTTTAAAACTGAAGGGCTTCGTGATTTTTGTCATTTTGGACCTTGCAAACTCGGTCTAGGGTGATATTTGAGAGCATTTTCGAGGGATTTCTTGAGGTAAGTCCCTTGTGTTTATTTTTGATCAATAATCTTGTTTCCCCATTGATTTTCCCACCTAGTTAGTGTGTATTTAAGGTGAAAATTGGGAGTTTGAGGTTAGGGATTTGGAGAGTTGATTTGAGGAATTAAGTGGCGATTTGGTGTCGGATTTTACTAATTTTGATATGTGTGAACTCGTGGTCGAGTGGGTGTTCAGATTTTGTGACTTTTACCCGATTTTGAGATGTGGCCCGGGTTGACCTTTTGCGCCGAATTTTCGATTCTTTGCTAAAGTCGTAGTTTCATTATTTAAATTAGTTTCTTGTAGTTGTATTCATGATATGTAATTGCTTTTGGCTAGATTTGGGCCATTCGGAGTCAAAATATTGAGGGAAAGGCATCCTTATCGATTGACTGAGCGAGATTTGAGGTAAGTGACTTGTCTAACCTTGTGCGGGGGAAATCCCCTTAGGTTTTGGATCTGTCGTAACCATTTGTGATATATGAGAACCGTGTACGCGAGGTGACGAGTGCGTACATGAGCTGAATATGGAAAATTCAGTTCTTGCTTATTTGTCATCTTTTGAATTTCCTTAACTGAGTTGCCTTCGCTTATGTAGTGATCATGTTTAGCCTAGTATCGCATGTCTACGTGCCTTAACTCTTACTTGCAATTTGTGCAACATGCTTAGCTGAATTACCTGTTTTCCTTGATTTGAATTAAATCTTTAACTGTAAGATCCTTGTTGTAAATTCGTGTTTCCTTCGATTACCTGCTGCATATTTACTTTGGGACTATGAGGCGATTCCTCGGGAGATCCCCCTGTACTGCATATTTACTTTGGGACTACGAGGCGTTTACTCGGGAGATCCCTCTGTCTTGCATATTTACTTTGGGGCTACGAGGCGGTACCTCGGGAGTTCCCCCCTGTCGTGCATATTTATATTTGGGACTACGAGGCGGTACCTCGGGAGTGCCCCTGTTCTTTACCTCTATTTACTGTGCTGATATTTTTTGAAACTTCTTATTGTTTAAATTCTCAGTCATTTCAAAATATTATTTTATCTTTTGCCTTACTTTTCTTTTAAACCAGTAGGGCCCTGACCTGACTTTGTCACTACTCTACCAAGGTTAGGCTTGGTACTTACTAGGTACCGTTGTGGCATACTCATACTACACTCTGCACATCTTTTTGTGCAGATCCAGGTTCTTCCCACCAGACCAGATACCAGTGAGTTGGACCGCACGTGGAGACTTCAAGGTATATCTGCCAGCGTCCGCAGACCTCAGAGTCCCCATTTATCCTTATTATGTTATTTCCCTGATTCTCTTTAGACTTGATGTATAGAGATACTTAGTATTTCTATTAGAAGCTTGTGACTTGTTTCCACCGGGTTTGGGGAGTTGTAATTATTGAATGGTAGTTTTATATTTATATATCATGTGTTGAGATTGGAGTTCAGTTTATTATTCATTGATTCCGCAAATTTGTAGGCTTACCTAGTCTTTTAAGACTAGGTGTCATCACGACGTCCTACGGAGGGAAAAATGGGGTCGTGACAGCGTGTTTCTTTCATTATCAGCAATGTACAAAGGTTTTGGAACTAGGTTTTGTTGATATGGGGTTTAATACTAGTACTAGGTTGGTTTTGAGTAGTTACTATGATCGGAAATGGTGTTGCGAGTATGCGAGTTGTGTAGTATGTTATGTGATTATATATGGGGTTATGGCTATTACTTGATACAGTTTGTTCAGACTTACACAATGTGTAGATGTGAGATTCGGGTCTTGAAAATAAATTCTGAATGCTGGAAACTGAATTCCAAGGTTATGAGCTAAGGTTGTGTCACGACCCAATTTTCCCTCTGTTGGGTATCGTGATGGCACCTAGTCTTAGTAACTAGGTAAGTCTAACATTTACTTAATAATAACAATAATTAAATAACATCTAACAATTTTTTTGAAATAGAAATCTCTATAACATTTACAATTCCCAAAACTGGTAGTACAAGTCATAAGCTCTACAGAGTTTGTTACAATTTTCTAAATATAACTATTTGAAATAAAGTAAACAGTATGAATTCAAATAAGAAGGTGACTCCGAAGCATGCGAACGCAGCAGCAGGTTTATCTTGAGTCTCCACAGCAACAATCCGCACAGCTAGCTAATGATCAACTGACTTCAAAAATACCTGGATCTGCACAAAAATGTGCAGAAGTGCAATATGAGTACACCACGGCGGTACCCAGCAAGTATCAAGACTAACTTCAGTGGAGTAGTGACGAGATACAGTCAAGACACCTACTGGACTAAATAACCTGAACAAGTATAAGTATAGGAACAACAGAGTACGATATCTACATAAAGTTTACGCGAAATGGAAAATAATACGGTAATTTCAGTAAGAAAGGAAAACAACAACTATCAGCGGAATACCATGATAATGACACAGTAGATGTACGGAAACACGGTCTAATTCCGGCGACCACAAATAAATGAAAGGCAAATAACAACTCAACAAAACGACCGCTTTCACACCGGATTTTAGCCAAAAACCTCCACGAGGTACCGAACCTCTGAATATTCACAACTCACGGGTCCCAATTCCTGAATCCTAACACTTAGCATCTTGTGCTATCATTACAATTTATAACCGCACTGACAACTCACGTGCCAAATAGAGCCATTCTCATATAGAAGGCAAGTAAACAAGAGTGTGCATCTATACTCAACAATATCAAGAAAACCTCTTAACCGATAAGAGTGCTTAACTACGTGTATGCTTGTGCAAGTGTCCTAACATAGTTCATGCCAGCTAGTAAGTATAGGAAAAGAAATGGACAACACGTAAAATGTTTTCCCACAACTTTCCACAAGATAAAGCTCACACAGATAAGTGTACCATTACTAAAATATCAACAATAAGAATGCCCCAGGCCATCACAAGTTATCACAAATCAATCCCTAACACAGCCCACCTTGTCTCGCCACGTGTGCAATAGTAAAGTGAATGCCCGCCTTGTCTCGTCACACGTGCATAATAATATTTTCACCTTATCTCGCCACATGCGCAACCCATATATATATATATATATATATATATATATAGAGCCCGCCTTGTCACGCCATATGTGCAATTATCAATATCAACAATAGCACGGTAGAAACCTCGTGCAACCCAATAACACTCGCACGATAGAAACCTCGTGCATCACAATAACAAAAATTACACGGCAGAAACCTCGTGCATCACAATAACAACAACCGTAACAATGACAATAATACAAGGGTATGGCAAATAAGTCAACTCAGAGATTTCAGAACTCAAGAAACGGAGGAACTAATTCACAAGGAGTAGGCACAACAGAGAATGCTAGTCATAATAAGAACAGTTCAATAAGAAAGGAAATACTATGTAACAACGGTCCACAATATACAGCTCGACAATGAGGGAGCCAACACAAGTCGAATAATTCCAAATAAGGACAAGTCAACTAAATTATAGGATGTCTAACTTCTTTTTAAGGTTGGGAAATTAGGGAAGAGATACAACAAATTCAATAAGAATAAGCAGCAGAAAGATAATCATAGCCTCAATTAAGGGTGAACAATACATAAGAGATAATTATACTTTAAATAAAGATAAGCAGTTAGGAAAGGAAAATATGGCAATAGAAGAGATAACAATTTCAGTTAAGGCACGGATAGATCAAATAAGCAACAAGAGTGGATCATGAAGCAATTAATTCTAATTAAAACAGGTAGAGGTGGACTAGTAATTATGAAACGTGATCATAACGAGAACAACTACATATTCTGTGAATACAAGGACCTAAGAACCCTAAAAGGCCAATTTTCAACAAATAAGTCTGATCATGTACTCGTCACCTCGCGTACACGGACTATAATTAGCATAGAAGACTCAAATCCTAAGGGGTAGGTCCCCCCCCCCACATGGTTAGGCAAGATACTTACCTCAAAGAAGACAGACCGATACTCAAAAATGAACTTCTCGGGTGAAATGGCCTCCGAACGGCTCAAATCTAACCAAAATAACTTCAAAGCACAAATAAAACTCATAAGAAACTATTCTGGATCATAAAGCCTCAATCTTTATCAAAATCTAAAAATCAACCCAAAAGTCAACTCCCGGGCCTGCACCTTGGAACCCGACAAATTTAACAAAACCCGAACACTTATTCCGATATGAGTTCAACCATACTAATATTATCAAATTTTGATACCAATTCATCCCCCAAATCATGATTTTTCATTTTGAAAATTTTCTTCAAAAACCTCCATTTTCCTCAACTCAAAACATGGAATATAATAAATTCTAGGTAAAGAACACTTACCCAATCGAATTGCTTGAAAAATTCACAAAGAATCGCTCAAAACCGAGCTCTACAAGTCAAGATATGATAAAATGGCCTAATCCTCGATTTGAAGATCTTATATTTTGCCCATATGATTATGCATCGCGAATGCGGGGGAGGATCGCATTCGCGAAGAAGAAAAATGAGGTTGCCAAGAAGTGCTCTGCGAATATGAAGACAAGCTCGCGAACGCGGAGAAGAAATAATTACTGCCCGGAATTAGTGCTACGCGATCGCGAATAAGGAAATTGATGGCCAAGGAACTAAGCTACACGAACGCAAAGAGACGGGTGCGAACGCGAAGAAGGGAAAAGCAGACCTTCGCGATCGCGAATGGGATCATGCAAACGTGAAGAACAATAATTCATTCTCCACAAATTACACTACGCGAACACGGAAGAAGTGACGCGAACGCGATTAAGGAAACCAGATGGCAGAAACCAGCAGTCCAAAAATAGAAGAAATTGACCCGTAGACCATCAGAAACACACCCGAGGCCCCCGGGACCCCGTCTAAACACACAAACAAGTTCTATAACCTAACACGGACTCGCTAGGGGTCTCAAATCACATCAAACAACACTAAAACTACAAATCACGCCATGAATCGAACTTATGAACTTTCAAATCTTCCAACTTCAAAAACTCATGCCGAAACCTATCAAATCAACCCGGAATGACGTCATATTTTGTAGGCAAGTCCCAAATGACATAACGGAGCTATTCCAACTCTCAGAATAACATTCTGACCCCGATATCGCCATAGTCAACTCTTGGTCAAACCTCTCAACCTTCAAAACTTCAATTTTTCCAACTTTCGCTGAAATGCTCCAAATTACCCTATGGACCTCCAAATCCAAATCCGGACGCACGCCTAAGTCCAAAATCACCATTCTAAGCTTTTGGAATCATCCAAAACCCATTCCGGAGCCATTTACACAAAAGTCAAATTCCGATCAACTTTTACCGCTTAAGCTTCCAAAACTTGAATCCTCCTTCCGATTTGACTCTGAATCGTCCGGTAACTGAATTCAACCACACACGCAAGTCAATACACTTAATAAGAAGCTGTTCAAGACCTTATGTCGCCGAACGGGACTTAAATTCTCAAAACGACCGGTCGGGTCGTTATATCCTCCCCCTCTTAAACAAATGTTCGTCCTCGAACGTGCCAAGAATCGCCTCAAAGTCTTCAAATCACTGAATGCACATATCCAACATACACCCGCGGGTGACCCCATGTCACCCCAATCCATATAAGCCTGACGAAACCATCTCCACTGTAATATATCCTCTCTACCAACACCGATAAGCCTTAGAGTCAAAATTTTAACCTTTCATTCATCTCCAAAAGACCCGATTCTAAATTCATACCTGGTATCAGTCTCAACCAGATGCAACAACTCATGCCTACACCCATGAGGTACGAACACTCAACATGACACGACACACATAGGCCCATAGTAACATTTCTGATCACACTAGCTGCTCGTAATCAAAACTAGCACCGGCAATTAGCCTCATATCCGTTAGAACCCTATTTCAAACCTCCACAACACTGACAGTGATGAAAGAAACATGAAGACCTATTAACTATACACCTGAATCAACAAGTCACAACTAACACCACCGGGCACACACCCCGCAAGCTAAAACTCAAGAAGCACAGAGCGAAAAATGACTGAATATGTAAAGAGAAACACATAAGAGAAATATCAAACAAGCCCGACAGGCACAACTCTCTGTGAGTACCATCCTACAAATCAATTTAAAAGGAAAAATTAAAGTATATGAACAAATCACAAGGATTTCATCCTGATATAACCTCCACCGCGGGACGCAGCCCGACTCAAACATATCAAATCACATGGAATTGCGAGGGTCTCACCCTCAACTCTGAATCACAAGTCGAATACACATCATACCAATGGAAATTTTCCACTAACTCAATTCTGCCAAAAAATTCACAACACTTACTAAACTCTCACCCTGGTAGAGTATCAAATCACAAATCGTAACCAAATTACTCAGGAATCACATCAAACCTACCATAATGGACAACATGAATTCACTTCTAGCCTCGTAACTCTCAATAATGAATAAAAACAAACGATAGACATGGGCTACCACTCATAGAATCACCTAACAGGGGTAAACACATAAGCAAAGTACTAATCACGAAACTCACCCATAAATGAAGCAACCAATAAAGGAACTCGCCCCGATAAGCAGAACCGAAACAAAATACGAATGGTTCCCCTCTATAACAAATCAAAAGCATACCTGTATGGCATCATCTGGCGCAGCGGCCTCAAGCTTACTATATGAAACATATCAGCGGGCCGGGTCTCCCCCTCTTGGGTGCCCTCTACTCACCTGAATACCCTACTGTGACACATCTGTCCGGAGTCTGCAACAACCTCTCACCATGTGGCTGGTGTCTCCATACTCAAAGCAAACCCTCTGCTGATGTGGTTGTGGGAATTGTGCGGTATGGGTACTCTGAGACCCATGACTACCTAAAACACCGTGTGAAGCCAAAAGTGCAAACTGAACTAGCTGACCCACAAAACCTTTACCATGTCGTACCCTACCTCCAAAATAAGGACCAGTAGATCTCTCTGTTCTACGAGGCCTCCTAACCTCCCTGTCCTCTCTCTCCTGACCTCTCCTGACCTCTCTCTCATGGCCCCGCATGTCCTCTCTCTCCTGAAACGAAACATCTGACTCTAACTCCCGAGCCATGCTGAACCAAATATCATGCCTGAGCCTCTCAATGAATCCATGGACACACTCTCTAACTGTAGCAACCAAAGCAGGTGCATGTCTGGCCAAATCACTGAATCTAATGGCATACTCTGACACTGACATAGTGCCCTGGCGCAGATGCTCAAACTCCGCGCGCCATACATCTCGAAGGGACTGACGTACGAACTCTCTCAGGAACATCTCTGAAAACTGAACCCATGTAAGTGAAGCTGACTCGACCGAGCTACCCAACTCATACGCCCTCCACCATTGATAAGTCGCTCTCCTGAGCTGGAACATAACAAAAGCAACCCCGCTTGTCTCCACAATACCCATAGTATGAAGAATGCGATGACACTCCTCCAGGAAACCCCGAGCACCGTCTGTCGCCAATCCACCAAAAGTAGTAGGGTGGTACTTCTTGTACCTCTCAAGTCTAAGTTGTTCTTCCTCAGATGTTGCTTCCCTAACCACGGGCTGAACTGGAACCACAGGTTGTGTCGCCATGGCACCTGGAACCGGACCAACGTGAACTCGTTGCTCTGGAGAGTGGGCGGTGGGAGTCTGAGATCCTCCCTCGGTCTGTGAAGTAGCTAGAGCAACCGGAATCAACCCCGCCTGAACCAATGTACCAAACATGCTCAGGAACAATGCTAAGGTCTCCTAAAGTCCGAGGGTAATAGCAGGCACCTCCGGTACCTGTCCCCCAATCAGAGCTACTGGCGGCTCATCAACTGCTACTCTGGTGGGTGCTCTAGCTGCGGCGCGTGCTCCTCTTCGGCCTCTGCCTTTTCCCCTAGCGACATATGCTCTGGGGGCAGCATCATCAGTAACTGCAGCTCGTGTTCTCACCATCTGTGAGAGAATGGAATAATAAAAGCTTCAAACTTCGAGATCAATAAATTCGCACGATAGGAATGAAGGAAGTAAAATTGTCCTAATAGTTCTGTAGCCTCTCGAAGATAAGTACAGACATCTCCGTACCGATCTGCAAGACTTTACTAAACTCGTTTATGACTCGTAGCACCTATAAACCTAGGGCTCTGATACCAACTTGTCACGACCCAATTTTCCCTCCGTTGGGTATCGTGATGTCACCTAGTCTTAGGGACTAGGTAAGCCTAACATTTACTGAATAATAACAATAATTAAATAACATCTAACAATTTTTTTGAAATAGAAATCTCTATAAAATTTACAATTCCCAAAACCGATAGTACAAGTCATAAGCTCTACAGAGTTTGTTACAATTTTCTAAATACAACTGTTTGAAATAAAGTAAATAGTGTGAATACAAATGAGAAGGTGACTCCGAAGCCTGCGAACGCAGCAAAAGGTTTACCTTGAGTCTCCACAGCAACAATCTGCATAGCTAGCTAATGATCAACTAACTTCGAAAATACCCGGATCTACACAAAAATGCGCAGAACTGCAGTATGAGTACACCACGGCGGTACCCAGCAAGTATCAAGACTAACTTCAGTGGAGTAGTGACGAGATACAGTCAAGACACCTACTGGACTAAATAACCTGAACAAGTATAAGTATAGGAACAACAGAGTACGATATCTACATAAAGTCTACGCGAAATGGAAAATAAT
This sequence comes from Nicotiana tomentosiformis, assembly GCF_000390325.3. NCBI lineage: Eukaryota > Viridiplantae > Streptophyta > Magnoliopsida > Solanales > Solanaceae > Nicotiana > Nicotiana tomentosiformis. The sequence continues at coordinate 85,367,224 of NC_090813.1, forward strand.
ACGGTAATTTCAGTAAGAAAGGAAAACAACAACTATCAGCGGAATACCATGATAATGACACAGTAGATATACGGAAACAGGGTCTAAATTCGGCGACCACAAATAAATGAAAGGCAAATAACAACTCCACAAAACGACCGCTTTCACACCGGGTTTTAGCCAAAAACCTCCACGAGGTACCGAACCTCTGAATATTCACAACTCACGGGTCCCAATTCCTGAATCCTAACACTTAGCATCCTGTGCTCTCATTACAATTTATAACCGCACTGACGATTCACGTGCCAAATAGAGCCATTCTCACATAGAAGGTAAGTAAACAAGGGTGTGTATCTATACTCAACAATATCAAGAAAACCACTTAACCAATAAGAGTGCTTAACTACGTGTATGCTTGTGCAAGTGTCCTATCATAGTTCATGCCATCTAGTAAGTATAGGAAAAGAAATGGACAGCACGTAGAATGTTTTCTCACAACTTTCCACAAGATAAAGCTCACACAGGTAAGTGTACCATTACAAAAATATCAACAACAAGAATGCCCCCGCGCCATCACAAGTTATCACAAATCAATCCCTGACACAACACACCTTGTCTCGCCACTTGTGCAATAGTAAAGTGAATGCCTGCCTTGTCTCGCCACACGTGCATAATAATGTTCTCACTTTGTCTCGCCACATGCGCAACCCATATATATATATATATATATATATATATATATATATAGCCCGCATTGTCACGCCGCATGTGCAATTATCAATATTAACAATAGCACGGCAGAAACCGCATGCAACCCAATAATACTCACACGACAGAAACCTCGTGCATCACAATAACAACAACTGCATGGCAGAAACCTCGTGCATCATAATAACAACCACAACAATGAAAATAATACAAGGGTACGACAAATAAGTCAACTCAGAGATTCCAGAACTCAAGAAACGGAGGAACTAATTCATAAGGAGTAGGCACAACAGAGAATGTTAGTCATAATAAGAACAACCCAACAAGAAAGGAAATACTAGGTAACAACGGTCCACAATATACAGTTCGACAACGTAGGAGTTAACACAAGTCGAATAATTCCAAATAAGGACAAGTCAACTAAATTATAGGATGTCTAACTTCTTTTAAGGTTGGGCAATTAGGGAAGAGATACAACAAATTCAATAAGAATAAGCAGCAGAAAGATAATCATAGCCTCAATTAAGGGTGAACAATTACAGAAGAGATAATTATACTTCAAATAAAGATAAGCAGTTAGGAAAGGAAAATATGGCAATAGAAGAGATAACATTTTCAATTAAGGCACGGATAGATCAAATAAGCAAGAGTGGATCATGAAGCAATTAATTCTAATTAAAACAGGTAGAGGTGGACTAGTAATTATGAAACGTGATCATAACGAGAACAACTACATATTCTGTGAATACAAGGACCTAAGAACCCTAAAAGGCCAATTTTCCACAAATAAGTCTGAGCACGTACTCGTCACCTCGTGTACACGGACTATAATTAGATAGAAGACTCAAATCCTAAGGGGTAGGTTCCCCCACACAAGGTTAGGCAAGATACTTACCTCAAAGAAGACATACCGATACTCAAAAATGAACTTCTCGGGTGAAAAGGCTTCCGGACGGCTCAAATCTAACCAAGATAACTTCAAAGCACAAATAAAACTCATAAGAAACTATTCCGGATCATAAAGCCTTAATCTTTATCAAAATCTAAAAATCGACCCCCGGGCCCGCACCTCAGAACCTGACAAATTTCACAAAACTTGAACACCCATTCCGATATGAGTTCAACCATACTAAAATTATCAAATTCCGATACCAATTCGTCCCTCAAATCATGATTTTGCATTTTGAAACTTTTCTTCAAAAACCTCCATTTTCCTCAACTCAAAACACAACTTAAATGATAAAAATAAAGATAAAATCATAGAATATAATAAATTCTAGGTGAAGAACACTTACCCTATCGATTTGCTTGAAAACCCCACAAAGAATCGCTCAGAATCGAGCTCTACAAGTCAAGATATGATAAAAATGGCCTAACCCTCGATTTGAAGATCTTATATTCTGCCCAGATGATTATGCATCGCGAACGCGGAGGAAGGATCGCGTTCGGGAAGAATAAAAATGAAGCTGCCAAGAAGTGCTTCACGAACGCGAAGACAAGCTCGCGAACGCGGAGAAGAAATAATTACTGCCCGGAATTAGTGCTACGCGATCGCGAACAAACATATACGATCGCAAATAAGGAAATTGATGGCCCAGGAACTGAGCTACGTGAACACAAAGAGACAGGTGCGAATGCGAAGAAGGGAAAAACAGACCTTTGAGATTGCGAATGGGATCACGCGAACGCGAAGAACAATACTTCATTCTCCACAAATTGCACTACGCGAACGCGGAAGAAGTGACGCGAACACGATTAAGGAAACCAGATGGCAGAAACCAGCAATCCAAAAATAGAAGAAATTGATCTGTAGCCCATCTGAAACACACCCGAGGCCCCCGGGATCCCGTCTAAACACACAAACAAGTTCAATAACCTAACACGGACTCGCTCGGGGTCTCAAATTACATCAAACAATGCCGAAACTACAAATCGGGCCATGAATCGAACTTATGAACTTTCAAATCTTCCAACTTCAAAAACTCGTGTTGAAACCAATCAAATCAACCCGGAATGACACCAAATATTGCAGGCAAGTCTCAAATGACATAACGGAGCTATTCCAACTATCGGAATCACATTCCAACCCCGATATTACCAAAGTCAACTCTTAGCCAAACCTCTCTTCGCCGAAATGCTCCAAATTACCCTACGGACCTCCAAATCCAAATCCGAACACACGCCTAAGTCCAAAATTACCATTCTAAGCTGTTGGAATCATCCAAAACCCATTTTTGAGTCGTTTACGCAAAAGTCAAATTTCGGTCAACTCTTACCGCTTAAGCTTCCAAAACATGGATCCTCCTTCCGACTTGACTCTGAATTGTCCGGTAACTGAATTCAACTACGCACGCAAGTCAATACACATAATACAAAGCTAATCAAGACCTTATGCCGCTAAACGGGACTTAAATTCTCAAAATGACCGGTCGGGTCATTACAGGTTGAATTAATGATTTTTAGTTATATTGTGTTATCAGGCCTACATAGAATAGGGTGACGTGAGATCACCCCCGGGTATGTGCATGGTAGGGTGGAACAATGATTTAAAGGCTTAGGAACAACTCTTGGCACGTTCGAGGATGAACGTATGTTTAAGTGGGGGAGAATGTAACGACCTGGGCGGTCATTTTGGGTATTACAACCCCGTTCCCCCATTTATTGCTTATCCTGTGTTTAATTATAATTATGTGACTTGTTGGAGAGAGTTCAGAATGAATTTAAATACCTAGTTCCAAGATTTAAAGCTTAAGTTGAAATAGTTGACCGGATGTTGACTATGTGTAAACGACCCCAGAATAGAGATTTAATGATTCTAATAGCTTCGTATGGTGCTTTTGGACTTGGAAACATGTCCGAAAAATTATTAGGAAGTCCGTATTTAAATTAGGCTTGAATTGGCTAAAATAGAAATTTAAGTTTGGAAGTTTGATCGGGGAGTTGACTTTTCGATATCGGGGTCAGAATCTGATTCTGGAAACTTGGAATACGTCCGTTATGTCATTTATGACTTGTGTGCAAAATTTGAGGTCAATCGGACTTGATTTGATAGGTTCCGGCATCGAATGTAGAAGTTAAAGATTCTTAGTTTCATTAAGCTTGAATTGGGGTATGATTCATGGTTATAGCGTTGTTTTATGTGATGTGAGGTTTCGACTAAGTTCTTATGACATTTTAGGACTTGTTGGTATATTTGGTTGAGGCCCCGGGGGCCTCAGGTGAGTTTCGGATGGCTAACGGATCGAAATTTGGACTTAAACAGCTGCTGGAAATTATGGCCTTCTGGTGCAATCTCACCTGCGGACATTTTCTCGCAGGTGCAAGCTTGACAAGCGCAGATGCGGGCAAGGGGTTGTGAGGCAGTGGTCGCAGGTGCGAGGGAATTTCATCACCTGCGTGATCGCAGATTGGACGGATGGGCGCAGAAGCGCAAGCTCCGCAGGAGCGGACTGAGCCACGCAAATGCGAGCCCGCAGAAGCGACTTCTAGGGCGCAGAAGTGGAGGCAGTGAAGTCCTTGGCAAACCGCATAAGCGGTTGGTTTCTCGCACCTGCAAGATCGCAGAGCGGCTAAGTGAGTCGCAGGTGCGAAACCCCTGGGCAGTATACATTTCGAAGGGGTTCCGAGTGTTTGCCATTTCTGGACATTTCCAACATGGTGTTGGGGCGATTTTCAGAGAGAATTCACGGGAAAACTTGAGGTAAGTCACTTGTGATCATTGTTAGTCAATAATATTGGATTATCATTGAGTATTTCTACTAGATTACGTATTTTTGAGGTGAAATTAGAAGATTTGGGCCTAGGGATTTGAAAATGTGATTTGGGGATTTTAAGGACGAGTTGTTGTTAGAATTTGGTAAATTTGGTATGGTTGAACTCGTGGTTGAATAGGAGTTCATATTTTGTAACTTTTGTCGGATTCCGAGATGTGGGCCCCACTGGCAATTTTTGAGTGTAATTACGGATGTTTGTGGGAAAATTAATATTTTGATATGGAATTAGTTCCTAGAATTTGTGTTGACTGAATCGAATTAATTGTGACTAGATTTGAGCCGTTCGGATGTTGATACGCGCAAAATAGAATTTCCAGAGCATTGTTTAGCTTGCTCGATATTGGACTTGGCTTGTTCGAGGTAAGTAACTCTTCTAATCTTGGAGCTGAGGGTATGAACCCTGATTATACGTGTTATGTGTTTGGCGTTGAAGTGACGCACATGCTAGGTGACGGGAGTGTGGGCGTGCACCGTGTGAACTGAGACTCCGTTATTTCTGTGGTACTGTGTAGTTACCTGAACTTATCTATAATCATGAAATCTCTACGTACTAGAGTTATCGAGTTGTGATTCATGTTAGAAACCATGTATAGACTATATATACTTATTCTGTTGGGACCCACTGTGGTCATTACTGCCGTTGAGTTATTTGCTTACATTGCAATTTCATACTTAGTCAAGTTCATTCATTGCATATCATATCTCAGTCTATGTTGTTATTTATTGATACATCATATCATCATTTTGGGCTAGTTTCATGACATTGTGAGCCCGAGATACTGGAGAGATTGATGACTGAGTGAGGCCGAGGGCCTAATTTTGAGATATTGATACTATAGCATGTGAGTTGTCTGTGCAACACGTGAGTTGTCCGTGTGGATCCATATATTATTACTATAGCACGTGAGTTGTCCGTGCGGATCCAGATATTTATACAATAGCCCATGAATTATCCGTGCAGCACGTGAGTTATCCGTGCGGATTATAGCACTTGGGCTGAAGGAGCCCCTTCGGAGTCTGCACACACCCCCAGTAAGCGCAGGTACCTATTGAGTACGAGTGTGAGTGCGAGTGATTGGGAGGACTGAGTGGATTGATACTCTGAGAGTATGCATATGGTTGTTCACTATGTTGCACTGCATTGACATGCACACTTGGCATACAGTCATAGAAATACATTTTTCTCATGTTGTACGATATTGCGCCATTCATCACTTCACATACTCATTGACATGTAGGCATAAAGATGTACTTTTTCTCATGTCATTTGATAATGAAACATTTACCTATTGAAAAGTTTTGGAAGGAAAATCACGATTTTACAAACTTACTCATATTTTGGCGTTTTCGATAAAAGATTTGGGTTTTCACTGTTATACTTTTCTGGAACTGTGAACGAGTTGAACATTTTATTTCTGAGTTATTTCCTGTACCATTTTTATTATATTGTTATGAGCCTTTGTTGGCTATCGGTGTTGGACTTTGACCTATGTTCCAGCTCGTAACTACTTTCAACCTAAGGTTAGGTTTGTTACTTATTAAGTACATGGGGTCGGTTGTACTCATACTACACTTCTGCACCTTGCATGCAGATATTGGATGTTGATATTGATGTGATCAATGGGAGCTGGATTTGAAGATGTACCTGTGTTCCGATCGTAGAGGTTGTAGCTGCCTCTTGTTCATGGTAGCCTTAGATTTATAAAAATTTGTTTATGTACATTTTGAACAGATGATGTATTTATTTCATACCAGCTTTGTAAATTATAATCTTAGAAGCTCATGATTTGTACTACCAGTCCTTGGGGAGTGTATTAGAGACAGTTAAATATTAATTGAATTGGATAGTTATTAATTGGCTTACCTGACAGGTTGGATTAGGTGCCATCATGACTATGTAGATTTTGGGTCATGAAAAAAACTCAACAGGATTGTTAGCTAACCCATAGCTCTAGAATATTTCCTCTCATTGAATTAGTCTCTAATATTCGCCAAATTATTTCCTTTAATCTGTTAGTTTATTACTCTAGATTAGTTGTAGTTAATAATCTTTAGAAAATCGCTTGAATAGATTAATTGTTGAGTTTAATTTAGTAAATAGTTAATTACAAGTTCCTGTGGGTACGATATCTGGACTTACAATCCTATATTACTTGTACGACCACGTATACTTGCGTGTGCATTTGGGAGCAACAAGTTTTTGGCGATGTTGCCGGAGACTTTAAAATTGACTGTTTTGCTAGATTAGAATTTTACTTTTTTTCTATTGAAGTTTTAATTTTAGTTTAGTGTAGTTAGTATTATATTTTTTTTACATGGCATCTTGGAATGAGAATTGGTTATTCTTATTTTGATGATCCCTGTCCATATTGTGGAGGACTACACTTGTGGAAAAATTATGAATCTCAATCTTATGAGTGAAATTTTTGTAATGTGTGTGGTTGTCAAGGTGGCCATTGGGATGGTTGTCCTAATTCTTTTTACCATTCTCTGATCCCTTATTATGATATTTCTAATAATGTTTATGAGTTTGATAGGAGCAATGAAGTGGAGGATGTAGAGCGTGTTGCCTGTATTATGGACATAATGAGGCAAGTAGCCGACCAACAAGATAAAAATTAAAAGGCTATACAAAGAATTAGTGCAACAATCATGAGAATGAATGTCGAGGCAGACGAAGTGGTTAAAGAGAGCGAGTTTCCACCAGAAGATAATTTTGAAGAAGCAGATATAGTGAGCCAATCTTGGCTAGAGGAACAAGCTCAATTGATAAAATCTCATGAGTTTCTTCGTGATGGTCTTTCAAATATGGCAGAACAACTGATAGAAGGAAGAACTGAGCTCAGGCAAGAGATAGACCAATTTGGCTCAGATATCCATACATGCAGGCTAAATTGAATAAAAAGGTTGAGGCGTCTGATGCCCTACAATCAATTGTTGTGGATACTGGTTAGCTTGTGGAGCAAAAAGAGAAGTTTCAACCATTCGACCAAAATATTATTAATGATGCCAAGGTTGACGAAGTATGCAAAAGTGAGGATGTTAAAAGAGAAGCGATTTTAGAGTTTGAGCGTATTGGACCTCATTCTAACCACTTTTCAACATTGTGTTTGGTTGGTGACACGAGAATTGATCTGAGCATATGGAAGAGTCAATGGATGGGGAACAAAGTGCATATATTCTGAAATTTGCGATGCCAAGAAGACAAAATGACATCCCTCACTTAAAGGCCAAGAAGTGCAAGATGCGATACCTATTACTTGGTTCCTTTATTTTCACACCACCGCTCCAAGAACGTGATAAAAAAGTTGATACAAAATTGAAGGGGCAATTTATATCCTCAAAGTGGAAGGAAAAGTGGTGAAAGTAATGGCGTCGTGCCGCGACGTTAAATCAACCGCTTGTTGGGAGACAACCCAATTCTACTATTTTTTTTTGTTATTTATTTATTTATTTATTTTTGTGTTATTTTTTTGTAATGTTGTTTTTGTGTTTTGTAGGAGTAGGATCATGGAGTCAAAGCCAATAAGCGTGTGCAAAAGTGAGCAGGTGGTTGAAACTGAGTGTGAGGTACCCGCACAAGGGATCATACCTGGGAGAAGTCTAAGTATCCCATGAGCTGCTAATACTTCGGCCTTTGGACTACCAGGGAGTTACTTTACCTTCTTGTTATTTTCAGTGTGCATTGAAGATATTGCACAATTTTAAGTGTGTGGTGAGGAGATTGTTTGGGTGATTTTATGTGCTACCCTAGCTTAATTGTTGTATTCTTTCTTAGTGTAGTGATTTTTGTAGGGGAAACAATGAATTATTTTATTTTATTTTTTTAGAAATTTGGACTTTTTCCGACGATGGATTTTGTGGATAACTTTCTTGAGGGATTAAGGTCCAATGAAAACAAATCTAAAAATATTTTTTTTCTACCTACTTTTAGTTAGGTAATAATCCCCCTTGATTTTTCTTTTTGCATCGATTCTTTTCTAGGGGATGTAACTTGAACCGGGTAAATCTTTTTATTTTATAGGATTAGATTATTATTTTTTTTTATTTTAGGAGTAGAAAAGAGGGAGAAGAAAACCTTTTGTGAATTATTTGATATTAGCACATTTAGGCCTAAGTTTGAGTAGTACTTTCCTCTAAGTACTTGAGTAATGAATAAAATAGCAGACTTTCTGACACCTAGGCTCAGGATTGTGACTCAATATATAGCTTATTCTTATTTGATTGTTCGGTATGATCCTGTCTGTCTTAGAGTAGAATTAATCCATCTTGATTGATACTTGTGCCATGTGGGGTGAGAATTTCTTATATATATTTCATGTTTTGCATCTTAGTTTAGAACTTGCCCTGCATGTTATTGAAACTAAATAAAAGTGTTGCTCTATTTAGAAGATGATAATAGGCTTTCTTTGTTGTCTTATGAATTTTAGCCTTCTCAGATATTGTACCACTAATTAGCCCTTTGAGCCTATAGCCTTTCGTTTGGAAGCCTATTTTGCCTTGATTCTTTTGTTGAATCTCTAGTTTTTTCACCTTGCTTCCTTGAGCATTGTTGCTTAGACTGTGAAATTTATTGATAACTTTGAAGAAAGGGATGATTAAGTGAAAAATGGTGACCAACAATAACCGAAAAGTGATGAAAAGGCCCTCTTGAAAAGAATGTGAAAAAAAAAGAATGAAAAATTGCTGTGAAAAAAATAAAATATTCTTGATACGAGGGAAATACATGTGAAACAATTAATGAAGAGAGGGCTGAAAAATAAAGTGAAGAGTAGAAAATAATGGACGATGAAATTTTAAAAGTGCAAAGTGCTTAGGGAAGTGTAAGTCACTATTATATAGTTTTCTACCCGTCCCCTAACCAACATTACAACCCGTTAAAGTCCTATTTGATTCTATTCGAGCATACTTAATTAGTAGAGATGTACATAATGGGCAAGCCTATGGTTCTTTGTGCATACATGTGAATTCGTTTGTGAGTGCGAGAGTTGTTCTTTGATGCTAAGTCCTTAAATTATATTTATTCTTTGATTTGAGTGTATGGATTATTTATTCGTGTGAGGGCACTTGTTTCATGATAGATAGGTGATGTTATTAGCTTTATTTGACAAAGTAGGTGAGCGAGCTTAAATTTGGTGAGTTAGAGTTCCTCTCTGAGGTTAGGAGGTTAGAAGTTTGTTGTTTGTTTGTGACTTGTATATCTTTCACGATGATCAGGAAGTGTATATCTGATGATTTGAGTTGCTATAGAGCCTAATTGTTAGTATCAACCGAAATGGTGGTGTTTCTAGGCTTTATTTATTGAGAGTGATTTTAATGCTTACTCGAGGACGAGCAAGAGTGTAAGTGTGGGATGTTGATGTTTGGCCAAAAATACATATATTTAACCGTTGTTGCCTCACATTCTAGTACTTTTAATCATCTTTTGAGTATTAATTATATTACTTTGTGCTTAATATTATATTTTAACTGTGTAGGAATAAAGCGATGTGAAGATGAAGAGATTTGGAGTAAAATTAAATAAAACACGGAAGAAAAAGAAAGAAAATTAAAAGAATTAAAAAAAAAGGGGGGGGGGGGGGGGAGACACCCTTTGGTATTTGTCCCCCAAATGAAAGACAAAAAAAGCAAAGGAACTACATTCCAAGCAAAGAATTAAAGAAGGCAAAGAAAACGTACATGGCAGCAAAGAAAGAATTGGAGGCGGAAAACATACTGGTTTTTGCGCCAGGGCTAGGCGCTGGTCTGGACGCTGCGGTTGCGGGATTTTCCTATTTCGTTCGGGACAAGGTTATTTCGGTCCTACACGACCCCAACTCGTATAATAGGGGTCCTAAACCTAATTTGGAGGATATCTAACATACTTTGAAGGAGAATTCACATGGGGGGACACACACCACGCTTGGAGGAGGCTTCTAACTAGTTTTTCTTCTCTTCTCTTCTTTTAGTCTCATAGTTTATTAATTCTACAGTTGTGGGCGCTACATGAACGTTCTAGTTTGAAACTTGAATTCTTCTTATTATTTTATCATATTGGTTTATTTATTCAATCTTGCGCTTAATTATTTGATTTCTTGATCACCAATTGAATACTATCTACGAATTTAGGATTGAACTCGGGAGAGGGAATTCTAAATTGCATATAAGATTGAGTAGAGCAAGATCTTGAACTCGAGCATCGGGAACGCATTTGCGGTTAGGATAGGAATATACCTAATCGCCTTGCTTGTTTACTATACATAAATTATTAATGCATTCTTGTTAATCCTAACTTCATAGGAATATAGACATTAGGTTAGCTTGAATAGGCGAGTAGTACTTAGGGAGAAGGCTACGAGTAATATTAAACGTGTCAATCAATAAACTAGATAAATTAATTAGACAATTTAGGTAGAAAACTCAACGGGATTGTTAGCTAACCCATAGCTTTAGAATATTTCCTCTCATTGAATTTGTCTCTAATATTCGCCAAATTGTTTCCTTTAATCTCTTAGTTTGCTACTCTATATTAGTTGTAGTTAATAATCTTTAGAAAATTGCTTGAATAGATTAATTGTTGAGTTTAATTTAGTAAATAGTTAATCACAAGTCCTTGTGAGTACGATATCTGGACTTACAATCCTATATTACTTGTACGACTACGTATACTTGCGTATGCGTTTGGGAGCAACAAATCTGAAGAAGATTTATTTGGAGGCAAAAATGAGGTTCTTCTCAAATCCAACCCCATTTATGAGAAAGTTCCAGTTTTCTTGGACAATATAGCAAGCCAGTTTTAGAGTCCACAAATTGTGTATTATATTGAGGAGAAGTATCCTTTCCCTAATCCTTTGCTGCCTTCTTGCGCTTATGGCCGTTCCCGCGCACGTTTTTGGGCTGACTTCATCGACAAAAAGGTCGAATTTTCTTCCCTTAAGGACCTAATAATCTTGCTCTAGTTGGGGAAACCAGGTGAACTACACCTTTTTATTATTATATGGATTTAACTTATAACAGTATAAACCATTTTTACATTATCAATCTATTTAATATGCTATAGCTAGCAAGAAAGATGCTTTATTTCTCAGGTTATCAATCCCCCCCGTAGTTATCTTCTAAATATATGATTGTGTATAATTTTGTTGCAGTGTATAATACATAGATATTAAACTAGCTTTTTTGCAGTGAGTATAGGTCCACCCTTTACCTTTGACTCAAACTTTTTAAATACTAGTTGAAATGTTTTATTGAAAAATATATCTATATATATATATATATATATATAAGTGTACGCCAATTGTCACAAAATAGTAATTGAGGCAATATAATGATAGTTCACACGTATTTGGACAAAATTTTAGAACCATCGCTCTTGCTATTATGTGGTCATAAACCGTAAGGGATGTTAATTATTTATTACTCTAGTATATATTATTATATATGTTTTGTTCAAGGAAAAAACATATTTTGTATACGGTTAAAACCGGGCCTACCCGATTTTAATATTTGACCGAGACCGGAAGTTTGCATCAAAGGATGGCCTCGTAACGGAATAGGCCATATCACGAGGATAAGGTACCGAGTTCAGAACCGAGATACCTGTCAAGATCGAGGCTAGTAGCGATCGAAGCCAAACAAGACAGACATCGATTAAGATCGAAGATAGCACAATAACAGAAAGGCGAGATATCCGTGACTGGTCGAGGATCATGGCGTAAATCTCGGTGACTGGTCGAGGATCATGGCGTATATCTCGGAACGGATCAAATCAGAAACGGTTAATTAGCTAATCATGGGATTTCCTTCTGTAATTAGAGTTATACCATAAGTATAACTCCTCTACAATATAAAGGAGAGTATTAATCATTTGTAAGACATTATTCTCACGTAAAAAAAAGCCAATATAACGCTCTCTCTTTAGCTTATACTTTCTTGTTCATCAGCTTGCTTTATTTTTAACTATTTTGGTATCAATCAGTTCGAGGGTACCCTAGCTCGAGGGTTGAATTCCGTTTTAATATTGGTTCGCTTTATTTTATAGTTCATTTCTGTTATTAATCTTCATATTGGTCTATCAGTATTAAGTGAAATCGCGTATCCTTAGAACCTTATTATAAGTTTAATTGTTATCCAATTTTAAGGGTAAACAGTTTGGCACCCACCGTGGGGCTAAGGATAATAATGATTGCTTAATACTAATTTCGATAACACACACTGCTTTACACTTGTTCTCGTAAGAATCTTTGTTTTCAAGATAAACATGTCAAACTCGCAAGCAGCGCCTACACATGGTACAATAGCCTCGAATTTCACGGGGAAAATAACAACATAACCGCCCCAGGAATTGAGGTGCCTCAGGCCGACCTCGAGGGAGCACCAATTGCAAATCCCTTCGATGTCAGTTCACATGTCACCCTAAATGCAAATTTGGGCGTTGATCCCGAAGGTAGTATATGCAGGGAAGTTCGATCAGGTGGTCGAGGTACGCAGGGCGGAGAAGATGGTGGAGTTAGTCTCCAATTGATATTCGAAATGTTACAGGCTCAACAAGCCGCTATAGCACAACTACAAAATCAGCACCGAACACCGAGTAGGATCGAACCAGAAGTCGTTCACAGGACTGGACCTGTGCCAGAAAGGTCGAACGCCAACGAATCGGGGACTGACCCCGCCATTATGAAAATGTTTGAGGAGATCACTAAACGGATTGAATCGGGAGAAAAGAAAATCGAGGCAAATGACAAGAAAGTGGAGACATACAACTCCCGGGTTGACCAAATACCAGGGGTACCGCCGATTCTAAAAGGTATGGATTCAAGGAAATTTGTACATAAGCCCTTCCCACCAAGTGCAGCACCGAAACCAATTCTGAAGAAGTTCCAAATGCCAGAAATTCCTAAGTACAATGGGACCACCGACCCTAATGAACATGTCACGTCTTATACATGCGCAATAAAGGGAAATGACTTAGAAGACGATGAGATTGAATCTGTTCTATTGAAGAAATTTGGAGAAACCTTGTCGAAAGGAGCAATGATATGGTACCATAATTTGCCGCCTAATTCCATCGATTCCTTCTCCATGCTTGCAAACTCCTTCGTAAAGGCACATGCCGGAGCAATAAAGGCTGCGACTAGAAAATCGGACCTCTTCAAGGTGAAACAAAAAGACAACGAAATGTTGAGGGAATTCGTATCTCGGTTTCAGATGGAACGCATGGAACTACCACCGGTCACAGATGATTGAGTTGTTCAGGCCTTTACTCAAGGTTTGAATGAACGAAGTTCGGTGGCATCACCACAGCTAAAGCAGAATTTAATTGAATATCCAGCAGTAACCTGGGCTGTGTACATAATTAGTACCACTCGAAGATCAGGGTCGAGGATGATCAATTGGGGACCCCTTTCGATTCCGCTTATCATAGAACCCCGGTCGAGTAGAGATAGGTATCTCCATACAACGCAGATCATAGAAATAGCGGCCCAGGAGCAATCCCATCCAAAATGATCAAAGGAGCGATCGAAGATCGATCTCTCGAGGGCTCATGAGCAAAAGTGGCTTCGATAAACATGCCAATCCCACAGAAGCATCACGATTGTCAGAATACAATTTCAGCATCGACACATCAGGTATTGTGTCAGCCATTGGGGGAATCAAAGATACTAGATGGCCCAGAACCCTACAAACTGATCCATCCCAATAGAACCCCCAATCAAACACGCAAATACCATGGTACACATGGTCATAAAACCGAAGACTGCAGACAAATAAGGGAGGAGGTGGCCCGTCTATTCAACGAGGGTCACCTTCGAGAATTCTTGAGCGACCGAGCTAAAAACCATTTCAGAGATAGAGATACAAACAGGAAAAATGAGCAGGAAGAACCACAGCACGTGATTCACATGATCGTTGGTGGGTCGATATTCCACAAGGGCCCGTGTTCAAATGCGCTAAAGTATCAATCACCAGAGAAAAACGAACTCGAGACTATGTGTCAGAAGGCGCTTTATCATTCAATGATGAGGAAGCAGAAGGGATCTCACAACCCCACAATGATGCTTTGGTAATCTCTATCCTTATGAATGAAATTCAGGTTAAACGTGTTTTAATTGATTCAGGAAGCTCGGCCAATATTATTCGATCGAGGGCCGTGGAGCAGCTCGGCCTACAAGATCAGATCGTACCCGCAGCTCAGATTCTCAATGGCTTTAAAATGGCAAGCAAAACAACTAAAGGTGAAATCATCCTACCAGTAAATGTAGCCAAAATTATTCAAGAAACAAAGTTCCATGTGATCGAAGGCGATATGAGATACAACGCACTGCTCGGAAGACCCTGGATTCACAATATGAGGGCGGTCCCCTCAACCCTTAACCAAATGCTGAAGTTCCCAACACCGGATGGAGTAAAAACAGTGTATAGGGAACAGCATGCTGCCAAAGAGATATTCGCAGTTGACGAAGTAATACCGGTATCGGCGCTTTCATCAACAAAAGGATCGGTGTCCAAAGGAAAATAGGAAGCTAAATAGCAACCACATCTACCAGCCTCGACTCAATCGGAGAAGCAGGGAACGGACGAGGACGATGACTATTGGATCCCTCGATCCTTCATAATCCCCGAGGATTCCGACGCCACCAAATCGATGGTCGAGGAGCTGGAGCAAGTCGTACTGATCGAGAATCTACCCGATCCAAAGGTATACCTGGGTATGGGGTTAAGCTCAGGAAAAAACTCATCAAATTTTTTATCAATAATATGTATTGTTTCGCTTGATCCCATTTAGATATGACAGGGATCCACATTCTTGAATTCTTGTCGTGCGAATCTGTTGATCCTAGTAACTAAACTTCTATTGTTTCATTCTCTCACAGATGGTGAGGACTCGCACTACCGGATGGGAGGACAAGCCACCAGTACCACCAGCCAGGGCCGTCAGAGGTCGAGGCCGCGGTCCAGGCGGTGGTAGGGGTAGAGGTGCAGCCCGCACAGCAGCGGGGGCGGTACCTGCAAACCCACCAGTTACCCCAGATTAGGATCAGATCCTAGTTGTTGATTCCCCAGCTCAGGCACCACCTATGCCTATTGTGATTCCAGGCCTTGAGGAGGCCCTAGCTCAGATTCTGACAGCGTGTACCGGCCTTGCTCAGGAGGTCTCTATCTCGACGGCCGCAACCACTTCTCAGGCCGGGGGAGGCACTCAAACTCCCGCCGCTCGCACACCCCAGCAGGTTATTCAGGGACTCCAGACACCGAGGGCATCACCAGCCCAGCCGGTTGCAGCTACTCAGGACTATGTGGTTCCTGCTATGCTTGAGGATGATCAGCGTAGGTTGGAGAGGTTTGGGAGACTCCAGCCTCCACCTTTCAGTGGCACAAAGAGAGAGGATGCCCAGTACTTCTTGGACAGGTATCAGAGGATACTCCGTACAGCTGGTATTCTGGAGACTTATGGGGTCTTATTCACTACTTTTCAGTTTTCGGATGCTGCACTCAGATGGTGGGAGACTTACGAGAGTCTTAGGCCTGTTGGCGCAACACCCCTTACTTGGCAGCAGTTCTCTGTGGTCTTTTTGGAGAAGTTAGTGCCTTAGTTTCACAGAGAGGAGCTGCGCAGACAGTTTGAGCAGCTTTGCCAGGGTGATATGTTTGTGACATAGTATGAGATGCGGTTCTCCAAGTTGGCCCGTCATGCGATCTGGTTGGTTCCCACAGATCGAGAGAAGATCGGGAGGTTTATAGATGGCCTCGATTTTCAGCTTCGGTTGCTTAGTACCAGAGAGAGAGTGTCTGGTGCTACTTTTGATGAGGTTGTCAACATTGCTCGACAGATTGAGATGGTTCGCGATTAGGAGAGGGTTGATAGGGAGTCCAAAAGGCCTCATGGTCAGGGTGGATTCAGTGGTGCTCCTCATAGGAGTCAGTTTCAGCACGGTAGAGGCTGTCTATTCAGGCATGCTCAGTCAGCTCGCCCAGTTCACCGTGGTGCATCATCGGGCCATGGTTCTCACAGTTCTCATCAAGGCCACTTATCACTTAGTGCCCTCCAAGCCCAGAGTTTGTCCCGTGCTCCATCAGTTCAGGGCTCCTCCATGCCAGGTTCTTCTACCAGTTATCCTAGTGCTAGGGGTTCCCTTCAGTCCCCGCCACCAGCACCAGGGAGTTGTTTTGAGTGTGGGGATTTTGGGAATATGTGGAGGCAGTGTCCTCGTCATCATGGAGGTCTATCTCAACAGAGGATTCAGCCTTCGACTTCAGCACCAGTTACTTCACCACCTGCCCAGTCAGCTCGGGGTGGAGGTCAGTCAGCTAGGGGTCGCCCTAGAGGGGGAAGCAGATCAGGGGGTGGCCAGGCCCGTTTCTATGCCCTCCCTGCCAGACAAAATGTTATTGCTTCAGATGCTGTGATTACAGGTATTGTCTCAGTTTGTCAAAGAGATGCCTCTGTATTATTTGACCCTGGTTCCACTTATTCATATGTTTCCTCGTGTTTCACTCATTTTCTAGATATGCCTCGTGAGTCTTTAGTTTCATCTATTCATGTATCTACTCCTGTGGGCGATACTATTATTGTGGACCGCGTATATCGGTCATGTGTGGTGACTATTGGGGGTCTGAAGACCCAGTAGACCTTTTACTGCTCAGCATGGTTGACTTTGATGTGATATTGGGTATGGATTGGTTATCTCCATGTCATGTTGTTCTAGATTATCACGCTAAGACCGTGACGTTGGCGATGCCGGGATTTTCGAGGGTTGAGTGGAGCGGTTTTGTAGACTATGTACCTAGTAGGGTGATCTCATATTTGAAGGCTCAGCAGATGGTTGAGAAGGGTTGTCTATCCTATTTGGCTTTTATGAGGGATGTTAGTGCAGAGACTCCTGCCATTGATTCTGTTTCGGTGGTACATGATTTTCCAGATGTGTTTCCTGCAGACCTGCCGAGCATGCTGCCTGACAGGGATATTGACTTTGGTATTGATTTGGTGCTGAGCACTCAGCCCATTTCTATTCCACCGTATCGTATGGCACCGGCAGAGTTGAAGGAGTTAAAGGAACAACTTCAGGAACTCCGTGATAAGGGGTTTATTCGGCCTAGTGTGTCATCTTGGGGTGCACCGGTTCTATTTGTAAAGAAGAAGGATGGTTCCATGAGGATGTGTATTGATTACAGTCGATGCTTTGAGTCGCCGGGCGGAGATTTTGGGGAGTTTAGCATATCTTCCGGCAGCATAGAGACCTTTGGCATTGGATGTTCAGGCCTTAGCAGGCCATCTTGTGAGATTGGATATTTCGGAGCCGAGTTGGGTGCTGGCTTGCATGGTCTCCAGGTCTTCTCTTTATGACCGTATCAGGGAGCGTCAGTATAATGACCCCCACTTGCTCATTCTTCAGGACAGGGTTCGGAGAGGTGATGCTAGGGATGTGACTATTGGTGATGACGGCGTGTTAAGGATGCAGGGCCGGATATGTGTGCCTAATGTAGATGGGCTTCGGGAGTTGATTCTTGAGGAGGCCCACAGCTCGCGGTATTCCATCCATCCGGGTGCCGCGAAGATGTGTCAGGATTTGAGGCAGCACTATTGGTGGAAGCAGATGAAGAAGGATATAGTTGGGTTTGTGGCTCGGTGTCTCAACTGTCAGCAGGTTAAGTATGAACATCAGAGACCAGGTGGCTTGCTTCAGAGGTTAGAGATCCAGAGGGGAAGTAGGAGCGGATCACCATGGACTTCAAGGAAGTTCGATGCTATTTGGGTTATTGTGGATCGGCTAACCAAGTCTGCGCACTTCATTCAAGTTGGTACTACTTACTCTTCAGAGCGGTTGGCAGAGATTTACATCCGAGAGATTGTTCGCCTGCATGGTGTCCCAGTTTCCATCATTTCAGAAAGGGGTACTCAGTTTACATCGCAGTTTTGGAGGACCGTGCAGCGAGAGTTGGGTACTCAGGTTGAGTTGAGCACAGCTTTTCACCCTCAGATGGACGGGCAGTCCGAGCGCACTATTTAGATATTGGAGGACATGTTGCGCGCTTGTGTTATTGACTTTGGGGATTCATGGGACCAGTTCTTGCCGCTCGCGGAGTTTGTATATAACAACGGTTACCAGTCGAGTATTCAAATGGCTCCGTACGAGGCTTTATATGGGAGGAGGTGTAGATCTCCAGTAGGATGGTTTGAGCCGGGTAAGGCTAGGCTCTTGGGTACAGACTTGGTCCAGGATGCATTAGATAAGGTGAAATCGATTCAGGAGCGGCTTCGCACGGCGCAGTCTAGGCAGAAGAGCTACGCGGACAGGAAGGTCTATGATGTGTCTTTTATGGTTGGGGAGAAGGTTTTGCTGAAGGTATCACCCATGAAGGGTGTTATGAGGTTTGGGAAGAGGGGCAAGTTGAGCCCCTGGTTCATTGGGCCTTTTGAGGTGCTTCAGAGGATAGGGGACGTGGCTTATAAGCTTGCCTTACCACCCAGCTTGTCGAGTGTGCATCCAGTGTTTCATGTTTCCATGCTCTGGAGGTATATTGGCGATCTGTCCCATGTTTTGGACTTCAGCACAGTTCAGTTGGAGGGTGATATGACTTATGATGTGGAGCCGGTTGCCATTTTGGATTGGCAGGTTCGGAAGTTGAGGTCAAAGGACATAGCTTCGGTGAAGGTGCAGTGGAGAGGTCAGCCTATGAAGGAGGCCACCTGGGATACCGAGCGGGAGATGCGGAGCAGATATCCACACCTATTTGAGACTCCAGGTATGTTTCCAGACCCGTTCGAGGATGAACGGTTGTTTAAGAGGGAGAGGATGTAATGACCCGGATGGTCGTTTCGAGAGTTATAGCCATGTTTTCCCCATTTCTGCTTCCTTTTGTGCTTTTCAACTATATTATGATATATCGGGTTAGTTGGTTCGGGTTCGGGGTGATTTCGGAGTGGATTGAGACATTTAGTCTCTAAAGTAGAAGTTTAAGCTGAAAAAGTCAATCGGTCGTTGACTTATGTGTAAACGACCTCGGATTTGAATTTGATGGTTTTGTTAGCTCCGTTAGGTGATTTTGGACTTAGGAGCGCGTCCGGAATGTGATTTGGAGGTCCTTGGTAGAATTAGGCTTGAATTGGCGAATGCTAGAATTTTGGCGATTTTGGCCGGCAATGGAAATTCTGATATCGGGGTCAGATTGGATTTCAGGAAGTTGGAGTAGGTTCGTGGTGTCATTTCAGACCTATGTGCAAAATTGGAGGTCACTCGGACGTGATTTGGTAGGCTTCGGCATCGTTGGTGGAATTCGGAAGTTTAGAAGTTCTTAGGCTTGAATTCGGGGGTAATTTGGTGTTTTGATGTTGTTTTGAGTGATTCGAAGGTTCGACTAAGTTCGTATGGTGTTTTAGGATTGGTTGGTATGTTTGGTTGAGGTCCCGGGGGCCTCGGGCGTGTTTCGGATGCTCAACGGGTCATTTTAGGACTTAGGGAGTTGGTAGATTTTCTAGTGTTATTGCAGACATTTTTCTTCATCGCGTTCGCGAGGGAGATATCGCGATCGCATAGGTCATCTGAGAGGTCAGCTAAAATTGCTCTTCGCATTCGCGAAGATAAAGACGTGATCGCGTAAGGTTATCAGGCAGTGCACCGCGAACGCGCGGGCTAGGCCGCGTTCGCGAAGAAGAAGTGAGGCAGCAGTGGAGTTTGAGTGTTACTCTTCGTGGTCGCGTGAGGACAATTGCGATCGCGTAGATGTGAGCGGCTAGTGCATCGCGTTCGTGTGAGGTGTTACGCGTTCGCGTAGAGTAAATTTCTGAGGGAGCGAAGTTGTTCTTCCCGATCGTGATTAAGGAAATCTGGGCAGCAGTGTTAAATTTCAAAATCGAGGGTTTGAACCTATTTTTCATATTTTGAGCTAGAGACCACAAATTTAGGCAATTTTTGAAGGGATTTTCAGGGAGTTGATTGGGGTAAGTGTTTCTCACTTGATTTTGGTTAAATTCCATGATTATATCTTGATTTTTATCATCTAAATTGTGATTTGGGGTGAAAATTTGGGGGAAAAGTGGAAGAGTTCTTGAGATGGAATTTTGAGGTTTTGAAGGGGATTTTGTTGTCGGATTTGAGTAAATTTGGTATGACTAGACTAGTGAATGAATGAGCTTTCGGGTTTTGTGACTTTTGTCGGATTTCGAGACATGGTCCCGGGGGCTGGGTTTGGGCCGATTTCGGATTTTGGCTATAATTTGGTATTTTTCTTGTGGAATTGATTCCTTTAGCCTATATTGATTGTATTGTATTGCTTGTGGCTAGATTCGGGATGTTTAGAGGCTGATTCGAGAGGCAAGGCATTGCGGAGTAGAGATTTGCTCGGATTAAGGTAAGTAACGATTGTAAATCTAGTCCTGAGGGTATGAAACCCCGAAATTTTGTATCATTTTACTATTTAGAGGTGGCGCACATGCTAGGTGATGGGCATGTGGGTGTGCACCATTGGGGATTATGACTTGGTCCGTCCCGGATCAACTGTAAAGTTGAATATTTTGTTGAAACTATATGATTCTTATGTGCTTTAGAAAGAATTTCTGTAAGTCAGGTTGGATGCCATGTTTAGGCCTTATGCCAGTGTTATTTGGACCCTTAGAGGTCTTTTCTTGATATCCTCTCATTATTTTGGATTAAAAATCTATACTCAGTCATGTTTATACATATTTACAGCATAACTCAGTCTCTATTACTCTATTTTGATGCATCATATAAATGTTGTTTGGGCTGAATACTTTGTTTTTTTCTGAGAGCCCGAGAGGCTGGAGAGGTTTATGACTGAGTGAGGCCGAGGGCCTGATTTGTGAGGATATTTATGGGATCGAGCTGCACGCCGCAGCATGTTTGATATAGGCCGAGGGCCTCATTGATTTATGCCATGATTGGCTTGATATAGCGTTTGTGCTGAAGGAGCCCCTCCGGAGTCTGTACACACCCTAGTGAGCGTAGGTACCTACTGAGTGCGAGTGCCGAGTGTTGAGTGACTGGGAGGCATGAGTGATGGTGAGGTCTGCCCGAGGGGCTGTATATGAGTGATGTTGCCCGAGGGGCTGATTATGATTTCATTATTTTTTCTCACCTTTGCATTGAGCCTTTGTTTGAAAACAGTTGAAAGATGTCTTTAAATGATTTTACTGGAACTGGTTTTAAAAGAGCTGATTTGATTCAAACGCTGGTTTTAAAAGCATGCTGTATTTTACTGATTTTTTTTGTGATATGAACTTTAATTGCATTATTGCTCATCACTACTTCTCAGTCTTTATTTACTATTGTTACTTGCTGAGTTAGCGTACTCATGTTACTCCATGCACCTTGTGTGCAGATCCAGGTGTATCTGGACACGGTAGCGGCTGTTGACTATTCCGATTGTAGATTTTTTCGGGGATAGCAAGGTAGCTGCCTGGCGATCGCAGCCCTGCTCTTCTCCCTCTTATCTTCCTTTAGTTGTATTTAGCTATTTTTCAGACTATGTTAGTCTCGATATTGTCAGACAAATTATAGTAGATGCCCATAACTAGTGACACCCCGATGTCAGGCTTTTCTTTTCTGCACTTTTGTTTTAATTTGAACTCCTTTACGAAGGTTTTTATGTTAAATAGCCTTGAAATTATCTTTGAAATGAAAATATCGGTTTGTTTTGGAAATGAGTCGGCTTGCCTAGTTCCACGATAGGCGCCATCATGACAGGGTTAGTTTGGGTCGTGACAAGAAGACCCTAGTCCGAGGTAAAATATGCATTCGTCATGGACGAGGTAACCAAACTTCTCAAAATAGGATCCATTCGGGAGGTCAAATATCCCGAATAGTTAGCAAACATAGTCGTAGTCCCTAAAAAGGGAAATAAACTTAGAATGTGCGTAGACTATAAAGACTTAAACAAAGCATGTCCTAAAGACTCTTTTCCTCTGCCAAATATCGATCGCATGATCGATGCCATGGCCGGCCATGAGATCCTTAGTTTTCTCGATGCCTACTCCAGGTACAATCAAATACAAATAAACCCGGAGGATCAGGAAAAGACTTTGTTCATAACTAAGTACGACACCTATTGTTATAATGTAATGCCGTTTGGACTAAAAATTGCTGGTGCCACTTATCAACGCTTAGTAAATCGAATGTTCGAAGAACAAATAGGTAAGTCAATGGAAATTTATATTGACGATATGCTAGTTAAGTCCCTGCGAGCAGAGGAAAATTTGATACATTTGTAGGAGACCTTCGATATACTAAGAGAATACAACATGAAACTCAACCCGGAGAAATATGCATTCGGGGTCGGCTCGGGCAAATTCCTCAGTTTTATGGTATCAAATCGGGGTATCGAAATCAATCCCGATAAGATCAAGGCGATCGAAGACATCACAGTTGTGGATAATGTTAAGGTCGTACAAAGGTTAACAGGGCGCATAGCCGCCCTAGGCTGATTCATCTCGAGGTCTTCAGATAGAAGTCACAAGTTCTTCTCACTGCTCAAAAAGAACAACAATTTTGCATGGAACCCGAAATGCTAACAAGCATTGGAAAAACTAAAGCGGTACCTCTCGAGCCCGCCACTGCTTCATACTCCAAAAGCGTACGAGCAACTATACTTGTACTTAGCAGTCTCAGAAATCGCAGTAAGTGGGGTCCTAGTTCGAGAAGAGCAAGGTACGCAATTTCTTGTTTATTATGTTAGTCGATCTCTAGGTGAGGTTGAGACCCGGTACCCACACTTAGAAAAATTAGCGCTTGCTCTAATAAGCGCCTCTAGGAAATTAAAACCATATTTTCAGTGTCACCCGATCTGCGTGGTAACTACTTATCCTCTTCGCAATATTTTGCATAAGCCCGAACTTTCGGGCCGATTGGCCAAATGGGCCGTCGAGATCAGTGGGTACGATATCGAGTATCGACCCCGAACGGCCATCAAGTCTCAAATCTTAGCGGGCTTTGTGGCCAACTTTACGCCAACCCTTGTACCCGAGGTCGAAAAAGAACTATTAATAAAGTCGGGTACATCATCGGGGGTGTGGACCCTCTTCACAGACGGTGCTTCAAATGTGAAGGGGTCTAGGTTAGGAATCGTTTTGAAGCCACCCACGGGTAATACAATTAGACAAGCTATCAAAACTGCCAAGTTAACTAACAATGAGGCCGAGTATGAGGCTATGATTACAGGTCTCGAGCTAGCTAAAGGTTTGGGAGCAGAAGTCATCGAGGCAAAATGTGACTCCTTGCTTGTGGTAAACCAAGTCAACAGAACCTTCGAGGTTTAAGAAGATCGAATGCAGAGATACTTGGACAAACTACAGGTGACTCTACATCGGTTTAAAGAATGGACTCTATAGCATGTGCCTCGAGAACAAAATAGCGAGGCCGATTCACAAATTTGGGGTCATCAGTCGAAGACGACGAGATCAGCTCGGGGACTGTCATATAACTTTCAAGGTCAATAATCGAAGAAGGCCACGCCAAAATCAACTCCACAAGCCTGTCCTGGGATTGGAGGAACAAATATATCGAATACCAAAAGAACGGGAAGCTTCCATCGCACCCTAGGGAATCAAGGACTCTACGTACGAAGGCCGCACGATTCACATTGGTCGAAGACGGAACACTGTATAGAAGGATGTTCGATGGACCATTGGCAATATGTTTGGGATAGGAGATACCGACTACGTCCTATGAGAAATCCACGAGGGCACTTGTGGAAATCATTCTGGTGCCGAATCATTGGTTCATAAAGTCATCAGAGCGGGATACTATTGGGCCGATATGGAAAAAGATACCAAAGAGTTTGTTCGAAAGTGGGACAAATGTCAAAGGTATGCGCCGATGATTCACCAACCCGGAGAGCAACTCCACTCAGTCTTATCCCCATGGCCATTCATGAAGTGGGGAATGGATATCGTCGGCCCTCTGTCATCATCCCCAAGTAAAGCTAAATTTATTTTGTTTATGACTGACTATTTCTCTAAGTGGGTTGAAGCATAGGCTTACGAGAAAATTAGAGAGAAAGAAGTTATAGACTTCATCTAGGACCACATTATATATCGATTCGAGATGCCTGTTGAGATCGTATGCGATAATGGAAAGTAGTTCATCGGCAGCAAAGTGACAAAATTTCTCGAAGATCACAAAATAAAAAGAATCTTGTCAATGCCATATTATCCTAGTGGGAACGGACAATCCGAATTGTCAAACAAAACTATAATTCAAAATCGAAAGAAAAGATTGAACGGCGCTAAGGGAAAATGGAGAGAAATATTGCCCCAAGTCATTTGGGTGTATCAAACGACGTCAAAATCTAGTACGGGGGCAACACCATTTTTTTTAGTATACGGCACCGAAGCTCTAATCCCGGTTGAAGTCGGGGAACCCACCGTCAGGTTTCGATATGCAACGGAAGAGTCAAATCACGAGGCTATGAATACAAGCCTCGAATTGCTAGATGAAAAACGGGAAGCCGCCCTCGTTCGAATGGCCGCTCAGAAATAGCGGATCAAAAGGTACTACAATCGAAGAGCCAATCTTCGACACTTCAAAATCGGGGACTTGGTTCTGAGGAAGGTCACCCTCAATACTCGAGACCCAAATGAAGGAAAACTTGGTCCGAACTGGGAGGGACCATATCAGGTCCTCGACATCGTCGGAAAAGGATCCTACAAACTTGGCACTATGAACGGCGAACAATTACCAAACAATTGGATCATATCACTCCTCAAACTATATTACTGCTAAGGTATGACCTTCTTCATTTTTGTTTATATTTTATACTAACCATTTGCAGATGTTTGATCGAAGACATCAGAGGATTCTTCAAGCACAAAGTCCTTAGGTCTGAAAGCACGCGTTGCACTCTTTTTTTCTTAGACCGGTTTTTGTCCCAAATGGGTTTTTCCGACAAGGTTTTTAACGAGGCAACCATTGTTCGTGCTAACTTAGAGCAATTTAACAGTATCCGAGTCTCTTTTACAATCAACCTCGAATACTGGGGGGCAACACCTTTGGATACTTACAAGGAAAATACTTCGTGTCGACAGAGTCTCGATAGGTAAATTTTGTAGAGGACCAAACGGTCAAATAAACCGTGTCCATGTAGATTACTCGAACCCTAATAGCAAAACACATACGCATGTATAATCTATTGAAAGAAGTATTTTTCCTTACCAGATGTTCCATGCTTCAGAAAAATTTATATTTTACAATTTCATACTTATGATCTATTATGGAAACTGGCTTAAGGGCCGATGACAACTGAAGTTCAAACAATTTACCCGATACTCGGGGACTGCCGTCTAAAAAATCGACATGATCGAATTACTAAACCTCAAAATTATAAGACCTTAAAAAGGCAATCCTCGATTTTATAGGCCACGGCCACCCCACTCGGGGACTGATACTTCGAACAAGGTTACGGCAAAATTAACATGGTTCGGAGACGTCCGATTCCCATTATTAAATAGGCCTTCGAATATTTTCACAAACCGGTTAAAAAGGCTACCCTCGGCTAAATTTCTAAGGGTCTCGATAATATCGACCCTCGAAAACCCAAATGGGTACAAAGTCGTTCGAACTCTCTAACAAATTCATTATTTTATCCTAAGGCATTACGAAACAAAGGGTCTCGATAATATCAATCCTTGAAAACCCTAATGGGTACAAAGTCGTTCGAACTCTCGAACAAATTCTTTATTTTATGCTAAGGCATTACAAAACAAAGGGTATCGATAATATCGATCCTTGAAAATCCTAATGCCTACGGAACCATTCGAACTCTCGAGCAAACCCTTTATTTTATGCTAAGGCACAATAGAATTTATATGATTAAACAATAAACTTTTCAAGCCGAAAAGTGGGAGAAAGCCATTCTTTTTGCTATGGCCATACCGGCCTAATTCAAGAGCCTAAAGGGCCAGTTTATTTTTGAGAAATCATCCTCACTCAATTAAAACCTAAAGGTCATCCTGCTACGAATTCGAGCAATTACTCACTCTATTATAAAAACTACTTCGATCAAATTGCCTAAGCCTCGAACTTATGAACAAAATTTTCATAAGGCATAAACAAAACAAAATTTTCACAAGGCATAAATGAAATAAAGACAAGTCGGAAAGGAAAAAGATCCTTATATATATGAGAATATTTACAAGATCCGATCAGGATCCTATACAAGAGATCAAAAGTGAAAAATCCTAAGGTTCCTGATCTTCTCTGGGGGCAGCTTCTTCTCTATCGAGGTCCACCCCATTCTCGGACTCGCTCTTGCTGCCATCATCATCATCATCATCGGAAGTGGCCAGCTCTCCAGCTTCGGCTTCATGTTCTCTAGACTTTACTATTTCGTCGGTAAGATCGAAACCTCGAGTGTGGATCTCCTCGAGGTTTTCCCTCTGAGATTGACATTTGGCGAGTTCGGCAATCCAATATGCTCGAGTTTGAGCGGTCTCGGTTGCCTCTCTCTCTTGGACTTGAGCGGCTTCAGCATCGGCCCGGTAGACGGCTACGATCGCATCTGCCTCGGCCTTTGCCTTTTCAGCTTCAAATTTGGCCTTAGCAAGTTTGGAAACCAACCGAGCCTCGAGCTCCTTTATTTTCCTTGCTTGAGTCGAGCACTTCTCCCTCATGCCTTGAAACTGACTTTCGCTGATGATAATTTGCATAAAGTAGTCTCTTTTTCTATAGCGAAGCGGTCCATGCCTTATTTCCACCCCAAGGTCTCTGCCTTCATCATATTGACCTTCTCGTGGAGCTGCTCAATCCTCTCGACCTTCTGCTGCAGCTGTGAGATTGAAATATTAGCCACCGTTCCCGAATCGAGCCCATAAGCTTTTAAGATTTTCATTACCTGCTCGATCAGATCGGTCTGATCTTGGTGAGCCTTGGCCAACTCGACTCGGAGGTCCTTGGTCTCCTCTTCTTTTTGCCCACAGAGAAGTTTAAGGGCATTCATATCCTCCATGAGCCCTCAGAGGTCGGCCTCACACCGACTCGGCTCAGCTCGAGACCGAGAAAATGCTTCCCGATGAAGCGCCGAGGCCTACGCGGAAAGAAGAAAAGAAGTTATACAAGAAGAGAAAAACGAACACA
Source organism: Nicotiana tomentosiformis (assembly GCF_000390325.3). Taxonomy (NCBI): domain Eukaryota; kingdom Viridiplantae; phylum Streptophyta; class Magnoliopsida; order Solanales; family Solanaceae; genus Nicotiana; species Nicotiana tomentosiformis. The sequence goes on from NC_090813.1 coordinate 85,394,747, forward strand.
AGTGTAACACCAACAAGGGGAGTTAAGGCATACCCAATTCAGAGCTTGATGCGCTTCATTGAAAAGGCTCGAAACCTCGCCCGAGTCCTTCCTCGAGACCTCCAAGTCACTCAGACTGGTAAAGTAGTCACGGGAGGGGTCCTCCTTCCATGGGCTCCTTCGATGGAGAGGGTCTTCAAGGCCCGAGCCTCTTGAATCATCTCCTCAGAAAATGAGGGGAGCAGCAGGGAGCCTCCAATTTCTATTGCCCCAAGTGAATCACTTGGGGCGTTCTTCTCATCTCAGGGGCCTCGACAGTAGTACCCATCGTTGGCTCAGTGTGGTGGGAGGCATCTTCGATCCTCGATGACTCGGGGACTTTGCCCAAGTTTTTTTCCGAGAACCCCTCATCTCGAGACAGAGTCTCTGCAGCCTTCACCGATTCAGGGGCCTCGGTGCTCATTCCCACTCGGGCCACCAACCCGAAGTCGTCTTCTTCCACTTTTTCATATTCCTTCCTTAGATACCGAACAGACTCTTCGGTTAGGAGGATGATGTTCTTCCTCGGCTTACGAGCCGCCTTCTTCTTAGGTTATGGATCCTCGGAGGGTGAGGACTTTTTCCTCTTTTTGTCCTTCGACGGTTTTGGTGTCGGGATTGAAGTCTCCCCCTTACCAGATAGGAGCCTCATAACAACATCTTTTCCAAGGCCTGTATGAAAGGAAATTAAGTAAGAAATGCTTTGATAAAATCATTAAAGACGTGGAAAATGGGCTTACCATGAGTTTTGGTTTCCCATTGGCCCTTTGATAAGTCACGCCATGAACGCTCGGCATACGTAGAGGTCGAGGCCAGGTCCCGAACCCAGCTCTTGAGGTTAAGGATTACACCGGGCTTCCAAGCGATCGCTACATCACAGAAAAGGATATCAGTGAGAAGAAGCAAAGGAGAAAAATAATTAATAGGAGCTAACAGGGGGATTGTACTTACGTTTTATATTCCATTTCTCGGGAAATGGCATCTTCTCAGTCGGGATTAGGTTAGAAGTCCTCACTCGAACGAACCGGCACACCCAACCTCGGTCTTTGTCCTCGTCTATGCTCGAGAACAGCACTTTGGTAGCCCGGTGTTGGAGTTTTATTAACCTGCCTCGATAGAGGCGGGGACTGTATAACCTGATGAGGTGGTCAAGGGTGAAAGGCATCCCCTCGACTTTGCTCACGAAGAATCGGAGCAGAATCACAATTCGCCAAAAGGAAGGATGGATTTGGCCTAGGGTTATTTGATACTGATGGCAAAAATCAATGACGACGGGGTCGAGGGGGGCCGGCGTGAAAGGGTAAGTGTAAACACTTAGAAACCCTTCCACATGGGTGGTGATGTCCTCTTTGGAGGTCGGTATCGCCACCTCTTTTCCCTCCCGGTTGCAATCTTTCTTTACCTGCTTAAGGTATCCCTCGGTTATCGAGCATATATACATCGACACTGGCTCACATCGATTGGGAACCGACGAGGCTTTATCGGTCTTAAAATCGGAAGTGAGGACACACCCCCCGGGAACACACTCTTCGGGGCGCGGCTCCGCGGGTGTCTTGTCGCCGGCCGATCGCGATAAAGAAGCGTTTTCCTTTTGAGGAATAGTTTTTGATGTTTTTGCCATTTTTGTATGGATTTGAAGTTAAAAATAGATGGATATAATAAGATTTGGTGTTGTGAGAAGAGGTTAGCAATAAAAATCGTAGATTTGCAGATTAAGAAATTATAAGATATAAAAAGCTTTGGAGATTGGAAATATGAAAGTAAAAGTTCAAAATGGTGGAGAGAGGGGCTATTTATAAATTTCACAACGACGGTTCAATATTGGTGGTGGCCGACCATCGACTGACGTACATTTAATGCCTTGGTAATTATACAGACGGGACATTTCAGTCACTTCCGTCGCTTACGTCACAAGGATGATATCATGACAGGTCGAGATAGAAAATCGAAGGCTCAATTTGTTTCTTGTCATTGCACTCCAAAAAATGAGGGGACTATCCACCCGATTTTACTATTTGATCGAGATCGGGAGTTTGCATCGAAGGATGGCCTCGCAACGGAATAGGCCATATCACGAGGATAAGGTACCGAGTTCAGAACCGAGATACATGTCAAGATCGAGGCCAGTAGCGATCGAAGCCAAACAAGACAGACATCGATTAAGATCGAAGATAGTACAATAACATAAAGGCGAGATATCCGTGTCTGGTCGAGGATCGCGGTATAAATCTCGGTGACTGGTCGAGGATCATGGCGTAAATCTCGGAACGGATCAAATCAGAAACAGTTAATTAGCTAATCATGGAATTTTCTTCTGTAATTAGAGTTATACCATAAGTATAACTCCTCTACTATATAAAGGGGAGTATTAACCATTTGTAAGACATTATTCTCACGTAAAAAACCAAATATAATGCTCTCTATTTAGCTTATACTTTCTTGGTCATCAGCTTGCTTTATTTTTAACTATTTTGGTATCAATCAGTTCGAGAGCACCCTATCTCAAGGGTTGAATTCCGTTTCAATACTGGTTCGCTTTATTTTATAGTTCATTTCTGTTATTAATCTTCATATTTGTCTATCAGTATTAATTGAAATCGCGTATCCTTAGAACCTCATTATAAGTTTAATTGTTATCCAATTTTAAGGGTAAACACATTTAATACACCATAGCATTCCATACATATGTTATGTTTGTTTTAACTTTGTTGTACGTGTTTTTGATGTGCAGATATTTGAAGCGGGGATGGGTATATGGAAGAGAAAATTAAAGGGGAAGAAGTGGAGGTTGCAAAGAAGGATTTCATAGAAATCTTGAAGGAGCTATGGGTGACAAGGATTACTTGGGAAGAGACAACTTTGGGTACGTTACGTTGATGTCATAGCCATTGCCATGACATCTTGGTTCCACGCTTACGAGGTATATATTCGGGGGTTTTAAGGTTGAAGAAGAGTGCCATAAATTTGCCTGCTGGATAAAGAGATGCCTTAAGAGGGAGAGTGCATGTATGTTTCCAGTGTTCTTCCATGATCCTGAAAAGGTTTACCAGTGTGTTGTCATGCTCAGGAATTAAGATGCATGGCATTGAATAGTGTGGCTTGCAATGTTGGTGGTTTCTGTGGATTCAACTAATTAAACACCTAGTTTTGAGTCGCTCTATGTTTACTTATAATACAATCAGACTCATTCTTAATCTACGTCTACGGACGGTGCTAAACTAATCCTGCTTGTTTTTATTTTTATTTTTACTTTCTTTTTTCCTTTGTGATTTGGGCTTCAAGTGTCTGCCTCTTTCTGAGAAAGAGAAATAAGTGTTCTCTGTTTATTTTCATGTTTTACACCAAGAAAGAAAGTGAAAGTAAGTCACTCGTATTGGACTTTAATTTCCATATGTACGTATTTGAGCTTTTATTTGTTATATATAAAAGTTTGCATTTGAGTTTCTATGGGGAAGTGCACAAACAGCCATTCTTATTTCTTACGGCTGTGATTTAGGAACTAACCAATACTTATTTCGTCCTGAAAATTTAAATTAAAAATCTTAATGAACAATTTAGATCATTTTTATCTTTAAAGATTGAACTGAAGAACTGAAATTCAGGACACATTGACTAATTCCTAAATAACAACTCTTTAGAGTGGCTATCTGGTGTCATTTCTACTGTTTCTATTCTTGCATTTTCTTCCACATACTTCTTGCCGTATGTACGTGTTAAAATTTAGGGATTTTTACATTCCTATACATTATTTGAAACCTTATTACCCCCTGCTCAAGTTTTAATTTAATTACATGGTCATATACAATTATATACAAATAAGTTTTAAATAAGTACCCCTTTATATTAGGAAATGAATAAGGAATATCAGTTATTTCCTTATTCCTTTATACTTGTCTACTCTCTCTCTTCGTGTCTCTCTCTGCTTTTTCCAGTGTACCCATCGTCTAGCTTTCTTTCCAGTAGTGTGATCTTAATAAAAGAATATGATATCTGGCAGTGGAACTTTCACACTTAATTGGTTATTATAAAATTTATAGTTCACAGAACAAAGATTGCAAGTCAAAAGTGCGGATTACAAACATTGAAAAGAATTACTAAATTCAAGACGAAGATATTGTAGTAATTCATCAATGGATTTCTTGTTGTATAGAGTTTCCACCATTGACAGCCATTAAAAAGCTTTGAAGCTTTGAAATTGAATTTGGATTTTCAAAAATCATTATTTGTTTGGATTGGGTGTTATTGCAAACAATTAGGAATATTGTTTGGAGTTTATATCTCAATTTTGAGGGTGTTTTGGTAAAAAATTAGACTTAATTTTGGCTTAATTTTATATTGAAACTCGAAAAAGAAGAAGAAGAAGAAGAAGAAGACATGACATACAATTTACTTACGAAATTGTAGTAAAGTTGTAGTAAAATTGTAGGTAAATTGTATTCTATTGTAGTTATATATATTTTTTTATTTGAATATTGTATGAAAGTTGAAAAATAGTTGTATTATGTATGAATCGTTGTATAAAGTTGAAAAATAGTTGTATTATGAAAGTTATCAATACTATCTTTTTACATAAAGTTGTTGATATGTATCAAAATTTTATTAAGAGAGTAAGTTTTGATTGAAATTTTAGGGAGGAAGAAGCACACACCACACACAAAATATATACAAATCAGATACAAAATATACAAAAGACATATTGTATAAAATTTGTATAATAATTGTATTTAAGTTGTATGATATTATAGTTGCATTTAACTAGGTAGAAAAATTGTATAAAAGTTGTAGATAAATTGTAGATTAGTTATAAATAAGTGTATACTGTATAGTTAGTTGTAATTCAATATTACAAAATCAAATGCAATGTGACTAATTCAATATTACATTCTAAGTCACAATTGACTATAATTTCATTGAGGGTAAAATTTGATTATGTAATTTGACCAAATAACTTGTGACTATAATTATCAAAAATGTCGATAAGTTCAAAATGTCTCTGTGCCAATTCTTAGTACTTGTACTGAGTATTGCCATTTGTCTAACTAATAAGGAGCCCTATTTTCAAGTTGGTTACGTGATAGACCTGCAGGCTTTTGGTGCTTATGATGTAGTTTTGATTTCCTCCGCGTTACGAAAAGTAATGCATATTTAAGGAAATCAATTGTGTTAAGCTGATAGCATAATCAAATAAATATTATTCGTTGAAAGACATTTGCTAAAGAAGAATTTCGTGATGCTTAATTGTGTGAATGTTAGAGTTAAATGCCAAGAGATGTTGTTATGTCAAATATCACCAGTTTATCAAATTATACATGGGGAGGCAACTAGATTTTATCATCATACAACTATTTTTCAACTTTAATACGACATTCAAATAAAAAAATATATATAACTACAACACAATATAATTTACCTACAATTTTATTACAACTTTACTACAATTTCGTAAGTATATTGTATGTCATGTCTTCTTCTTCTTCTTCTTCTTCTTCTTCTTCTTCTTCTTCTTCTTCTTCGACGAGTTTCACTCTGAAATTCAGCCAGAACCAAGTCTAATCATCACCAAGCACTCTCAAAATTGAGATATAAACTCCAAACAATATTCTCAATTGTTTGCAACAACACCCAATCCAAACAAATAATGATTAAAACTCAAATTCGAATTCAAAACTTTATGATAGATTAGTATTCAAATCTTCAATTACTACGACCTGGAGGTTACTTCAATAGGTTGATTGGCAGAAGACAATTTTTAGGCTTACCTTATTAGAGAGAAAAATGGTGAGAGAGAAAGATGAAGAAAGAAAGAAAGAAAAATTGATGAGAGATGCGGCAATGAGGAAAGAGAAGAGGAGAGAAAAAAGGAAAAGGATGTAACTAAATCCCCTAATTCAATGCACTAATAATGGATTGTATATAATTTGTAAGTAATTTTTGTTTAGGGTGGGTAATATATAAAATTAGGACAATTTTGGTAAATAAGTTTCAAATGTTGTATAGGAAGGAAAAAATTCCTAAAATCTATCATTTACGTAAAGATGTACCATTAACTGGGCCACTACTACTTGCTGATTTGGGCCTTACTGGACTGATTATTTTCTGTCAGTTCATTTCTTTTGCTGTGCTAATTCTATAACATTAAGATTGGCCAACTTTTTGGCAACTATAGACTGTAGATCGGGTGATTTTCACAAAGAGGATCGTCCATTTAACCATCTTTTGTTAGTGCATAATAATATATGATGCGCCACAACATTTCTCCCATTGTTAATCATACAGATGGTACTGTGGATATGCAATTATTGATGTCAAATAATTGCCAAGTGATCATGAAAATCAATTATTTCAATTTATTAGCTTTTCGTCTAAATAATTGCCAACGGATCATGTGAAATCAATTAGTTCAATTTATTCATGCTTCATAGCTATTTAGTATATATTCATAATTCATATAAATACATCCTATATCCTAGTGTATTTTAAATTCGTTTTAGAAGAAATTTAAGATGTGGATTTTTTTTCCCCTGCTAGTAAAGAAGCATGAGCACAGAGGCAGATATGGCTTTCACAAATTCTATTCATGCTTCCTTTCTTCAGCCACCTATGTGCATCTATATATACCAACCTTGGTTATCTGTATTTGTTGGTACCTTCTATGCTTTAGGACTAATATATTAGAAGTCCTCGTCTCTTTATAAAAGAGAAATTAATATCTAGAGACTATCCTATTTTCCTCTTACAATGTCAACAAAGTAAAAGCTAATTTCACTTTACCGTATTCAAACTTTTATGATGTTGATTTGCTTTATTTTAAAACTTTCAGCGTCATGATGTGCTATATAAGTTCAGATTAAGGGAGTTTATCATAGGATAATGGCTTAGGGTTGTTTTAAGTGGAGCATATATAGATATAATATATATCAACTAGCATTGTAGTGGAGTGACAAATACTCCTTCATTCTTAACTAGAGCTTTCGAGCTTTGGGTATAGAATTACCTTTGTTAGGGAATATTTTAACTCCAATATAAGACTTTCTGGCGTGATATGAATTTAGTTAGACTTTAATTCCAGTATCAAACACCGGATGAAAAAAATATAGATAGAATAATAAGAAGGCCATTGTTTGGGCAAGATCTAGAAAGCAGAAAAGAAACATCAGAAAACTGAGGAGAGACAGAGAGCAAGCTTTAGGAATCACTAGCATCATTAGGCATCAATGGTGGTAGAAAATTCTGCATGCAGAAGTCCATTCAACTGAAAGCAATAAAATGCAAATTATCAATCTATAGACATTAGGAACTAGGCCTACTTTAACAAACAATAGGGTGTCATCTTCAAGAGAAGTCTGATCAAGTTCAATTTATATATCTTGATATGTAGACAACTTGCCCCCATAAAAATGTCATGTTACTCTTGTAGCTACCCTAGCTAGAATAAATTGAAATGACAATTTTTTTGTGTAAATACTAGTCATGTCTTTTCGCTTAATCAGAAATATATTTTGGTTCTATGATTTTACTTTTATAAGGTAAGTATCAAATACAATACTATTAAATGGAAAATATAATCTTTATATAATTGGTTAAGGTTTGGTTCAACAAGTGGTATACCAGCTGTTATCTTCTAAATGTAATATTTAAACAAATATATATATACTAATTACACTAGTACTTTCTATTTCAAGTTTATTGATTTGAGTGAGAATGTATATAACGTGGAGGGGAGAAGCTAATGCACTGTGCACTCAAATTATCAAATTTGTGGGAACAAAATGTTAATTATGCAATCAAACCGAGTCAAAAGATTAAGCTTGCAATGGACAAAGAGCAAAAAAACATAGTTTTATATTTTTTCCTTTGTCAAAAACATGTACATACATAGGTTTTGGTCAAATACATGGCATTTCAAAGTGTTGGTTTGGGGCAATTCTCAAGCATGTCTCCTAGCCATTGTCAATAAGGTGAAAACCAATGTCTTGGTGGCATGTTCCAAGATCATGTGGAAATGAAGCTCTTGTAGCAGACCTTTGATAAATGCCCCATAAAATCAATCAATTTAATTAGGTAAGCATATGGATCTTGACAAAAACCTCATGTGGATTTGCCCCAAGTAGTCAACATGTTAGGTAGTTTAGAGATATAACACTTGACCTTTGTTCTCTATATACACAGCCATACACATGGTCTTGTGTCATTTCTTGCCTTATTCTAATAAGACCCTTATACATCATTTATTGACACATTCATCATTTTTAACATTAAATTTCACAAATGGTCTATAACTATGACTTTTTTCATCAAAGTCATATAACTTTGTTTTTTCACACAAAAATCATATAACTATAATTTTTTTCACAAAAGCCATATAACTTTGTTTCCTCATACAAAAATCATAAAACTTTCACTAACTCACATAAAAATCATAGAGGTCAGAAAACAAATTTTTCCAGTACTATTTTCTTACTTTACATTTTTTTTTCAGTCTAATTAATAATTACCCAATTAAAATAGGAAAATTATGAGTATATTTTTAGCCCTCCCAAAAATAATAGCTGATAAAATATTTTTTATATATGTGTGTATTATATATATATAACATACACATTCTATATATTTTGGCAAGCAAATGTAATTAGTTTCGACCGGTCACTTAATTTTATATTCACCTAACCCAGCCTCACCCAATAACCATATTCGCAAATTAAAATAATACGAAAAGTTAATTCTTCCCCCATAAAAAATTTAGTTCGGAATGCATGAGATTCTAACAAAATAAAAAAATAAAACGTATAATTAGAGAGCACTTGAAATAAAAATGCTATCAATTTGAATAAAAATCTTTAAAAAAAGAAGAGGAGAGAAGTATCATGTTTTGAATAATTTACTATTCACTTTTAATATTATTTTAATTTTTATATATGAGTATTGGGTCGGGTGGGCCAGGCCGAGTTGGGTCCTCCCTATTTTAATTGGATTATAATTTATTAGACTGAAAATAAAAAAATAAAAACCACAAAATAAGAAAATACTACTGAAAAATTATATTTTTCGATCACTATGATTTTTGTGTGAGTTAGTAAAAGTTTTATGATTTTTGTGTGAGAAAATATAGTTATATGACTTTGGGAAAAAGTCATAGTTATATGATTTTTGTGTGAGAAAACAAAGTTATATGACTTTGGTGAAAAAAAGTCATAATTATATGACCATTTGGAAAATTTACCCTTCTTTTAAGTGTACTAGCTCATTGCTATTCTGTCACGACCCGAATTTTCCACCGATAGGACCGTGATAGCGCCTAACATTCCACTTGCTAGGCAAGCCAACGTTAGAGAATCATTAAACCAATTCTTTATTCTCATTCAGTAATTAACAATAATTAACCAAGATAAAATATAATAACTGCTGAATATCGTAAAACTGTATTAATTACTATCACCCGGATCTGGAGTCACAATTCACAAGCATTCTAGAATTTACTACTAGAAATAGTCTGAAAGAAATACAACTATCTGAATGAAAGAAACAGTAGAACAGAAAAGATAGATGGGGACTTCAAGGTCTGTGAACGCTGACAGATCTACCTTGAGTCTCCGGACAGTGGACCAATAGCAAAATCTCGATCAACCCGAGTCGATATCAAAATCTGCACAGAAAGTATAGAGTGCAGTATCAGTACAACCGACCCCATGTACTGGTAAGTGTCGAGCCTAACCTCGACAAAGTAGTGACGAGGCTAAGGCAAGGCACCTACAAATCAACCTGTACAATTTAACAGTATATATACAAATAACAGAGATGAAGAACTAAACAGAAAATATCAGGAGGGGAACATACTGAGAGGAATACAAGAAAAAAACTATAACAGAATGATCACCGGAGCAGTCAATATACCATGAATCAACAGGAATAATGAATACAGTAAGGAAAAATACACGCCATCACCCTTCGTGCTTTTACTCTCAATCTCACCATAAAATTAATAGAAACGGCACAGCATCACCCTTCGTGCATTAACTCTCATATCATAGCACGGCATCACCATTTGTGCATTAACACTCACAATATGGCACGACATTACCCTTCGTGCATTAATACTCACAATATTGCACGGCATCATCCTTCGTGCATTAACACTCACAATATTGCATGGCATCACCCTTCGTGCATTAATACTCACAATATGGTACGGCATCATCCTTTGTGCATTAACACTCACAATATGATACAGCATCACCCTTCGTGCATTAACACTCTCTCTTACCATAATGCAATGCATAAATAACCACACGGAGATAGAATAACAAGTACAAACCTTACTTCAACATTTGGTTCCATAATATCAATCTCATCTTTGAAATAAAAACTCAACTATCACCAGAAAAATCCGTAAACATGATAAGAACGATAAATTAAACAACACTAGTATAACATGTAGCAATTTGGCATAGGAACGAGACAATATAAGAAAAATAGAGAAACGTGGAAAACAGGTAAATTGACGGCGCATAGGTACTCGTCACCTCACATATATATCGCTCACATGAATTTCACTTAGCAAGTAATCTAAGATTCCTAATTCCCTCAAGTCAGGGTTAGACACAACACTTACCTTGCTCCAAAAGCCACTTAATTCTCAATCACAGCTTTTTCTTTGGAATTCACCTCCAAACCACTCGTATCTATTCAAAAATGACTCAATAATATCAAATATTGCTAAAGGAATCAATTATATTGCATAAATTAAATTTTTTAAATTTTCCTCCAAAAAGTTAAAAAATTGACCTCGGCCCCGCTTGGTCAAAACCCGAGGTTCGGACCAAAATCCTTTTACCTATTCACCCCCGAGCCCCAATATGTAATTAGTTTTGAAATCCGACCTCAAATTGAGGTCTAAATCCCCAAATTTCCGAAATTCCTAGTTTCTACCCTAACCCCTAATTCTACCATGAAAACTCTAGATTTTAGGTTGAAAATTCAAGAAATGTAATGGGTAATTGAAAGAAAATGGTTTAGAATCACTTACCAATAATTTGGGGAAGAAATGACTCTTGAAAAATCGCCTCTCACCGTTTGGTTTTTGAGAAAAATGAGTTTATGGCTAAAATCCCATTTTGGGGTTTTGTTAAGTGCTGGGCGACAGTGTCCATCGCGTTCGCGACAGCACTATCGTGTTCGCGAAGTGTATGGGCTGCCAAGCTTTCGCGTTCACGAGACAGTGCTCGCGTTCGCGTAGGCTAACCTTCCCTGGTCTTCGCGTTCGCGAGTCATTGTTCGCGTTCGCGATGAAGAAAAAGTTGTCTGCCCCTCCCTAGTGCCTAACACTACGCGTTCGCGATGGGCTTGTCGCGTTCGCGAAGGGTAACGCCCCCATCGCTTCGCGTTCGCGACCAAGACTTCGCGTTCGCGAGAGTGCCTTCGCGAACGCGAAGAAGGACATGCCAGAACACAGTCTCTGCAGAAAAACCAGATTTCCAAAGTCTAAAACATCTCGTGGCCTATCCGAAACTCACCCGAGCCCTCGGGGCTCCAAACCAAACATGCACACAAGTCTAAAAACATCATACGAACTTGCTCGCGCGATCAAATCGCCAAAATAACACCTAGAACTACGAATTTAGCACCAAATCAAATGAAATTCTCAAGAACGCTTTAAAATTTCTATCTTCTTAACTGGACGTCCGAATCACGTCAAATCAACTCCGTTTCTTACCAAATTTCACAGACAAGTATTAAATATCTTAATGAATCTGTACCGGGCTCCGGAACCAGAATACGGACCCGGCACTAACAATGCCAAACATCAATCAATTCTTAAAAATAATTAATTTTCAGACTTTTAATTTTCATCAAAAATTCATAACTTGAGCTAGGGACCTCCGAATTCGATTTCGGGCATACGTCCAGATCTCATAGTTCGACACGGACCCACTGAGACCGTCAAAATACGGATCCAGACCCGTTTACCAAAAATGTTGACCCAAGTCATCTAAAATCAACTTTTAAGGCAAAAATTCTTATTTTCATTAGTTTTCAACATAAAAGCTTTCCGAAAATCTGACTGGACTGCGCAAGCAAATCGAGGAGGTTTAAAAAAAAAGAGATTTTTAAGCTTAAGAGCACAGATTCGAGTTCTAAAACATAAGATGACATTTTGGGTCATCACATATTCGCTCAAATTATGTATCTAAAATTAAAAAGAAAATTAGAAATATGTATTTATGTTAAGTCAACATCCTTCATATATCAAAATAGAGTAGCAAGTGAAGTATCCTTTGCCAACCGGTTAAAATCTTGAATTTGCCTTTTTTTCTTTACTTTTCACCTTCTATTTGACGAAATAGATTGTTCCTTTTGGGTTAATTATTTAATGTTTCAAACCAAAGGGAGCTGCGTAATCCTATCGTTTCAAACAAATATGCCATAGGTGTTCTTTAACAGGGAAAAAGAGAAAAGAAAATCAATCGCCTTTTTAGTGTCTTTTGTCCATTAGGGTAAATTCAAAATTGTGTACTCATAATTGGTACGTAGCATGTCCAAATTGCAATAAAATTCAATGGAAAAAAAAGATGTAGCACGACTATAATTAATTCGACGTCATTACATACTAGCTGGTAGTGGGATAAGAAAGTGTTCTGTTTGTGTTCTCAGTCTCAGTGCGATTTTCAATGTTGAAACTCCCGTAATTGTTTCTCTTTATCTATTTTTTCCTTGTTTGCCAATAAGAAATAGGAGTAGTACTTAATTTCTTCGGAGTGAAAGTCGGTGCATGAAAAAGGAAATACTTATATTTGGACATGGGAGCATAAGGGTTAACCATGTTTCAGTTTGGTTTGTTTCATACAGCTTGTCGCATTGTTTCCGAAAACATTACTTTGATTGAAGAACGTATGAATAAATTTGTAGACCTACTTATGTCATGGCCATTGTCAGAAGCTCCCATACCAAACTCTACTTTGGTTTTATGACACTATTTTCTACCATATATCTTCCTTCTCCACCACCACATCCGTTTACTTTAGGGCCCTTTTGGCCGTAAACGAAATTTAATTTTTTTTTTTTTGAATTGTTTTTACTTTTTTTCGGAATCAGTGTTTGGCCATGAAAATTTAAAATTTCACTTGAAATTGAATTTCAGAATTTTTTGAAAAGTTGAAAAACTACAAAAGATATTTTTCAAAATTTTCATTTCAAATCACTCACAAAAATTAAAAAATAGCTCCAAATTGTATTTATGTCCAAACACAACTCTAATTTTCAAATACTATTTTTACTTGAAATTTTTTTTACTTTTTCCGTAATTTTACAATTCTATGTCCAAACGCCCACTTAATTGGTTAAAAGTAGTTGATATGAGTATCAAGTGTTTGAAAAATACGTAATTTTTAAGTAATGAAACTAGTTTTATCAATAAGGAATTGCACATTTCAATAGAAATGATGAAACTGATAACACAAAAGTAACGTAATTAGCTACATAAACCAGCTGGCAAAAATTTACTTGGTAGAAAACATCTTCTCTTGTTGGCAAAATCAGCTCAACCAACTATTCTGAAAGTAGCACAAATCAACAAATAAAAGCTATCAAGTACAAGAACACATTTTAAAAAAAGAAAAAGAAAAAAGAATAGATCATAAAAAGGAGATGCTGTAAAAAACATTAAATTGATATGATCATCTCTCAATTTTGTTGCCATTTTCAGATCTTCGTGAATGTTGTAGCCTAAATAATCTATACAACTTGAGTGTATCAGCAAATAAAACTCATAATTTTGAAGAAAAGTGATAAGCAATTTCTGAATCATAAAGAAATGAAATTACGTAAAATACTACTAATAAAAGAAAACATTAAACATGAGGATTGCGGTAAATTGGGATTTTCCCATTCCTTTTTTTCGTATAAAGTAGATTAATAGTCCAAGAGGAAACAATAATTTTTTTGCTTCCATTTCATAGAACAAGAAAGTCTACTTAAACCAAACAAAAAGATCCAATACTCATCCAACTTTCCTCTATTCCTTCAAACAAACACAATTTCATCCAACAGGTAGGCCATACTCTTATCATCTCTAGAAAGGTGACCAAATTACTCATCTTTCTTTCTAGTTTCTATTCCTGTGTAATTGAGAACCCACTTGATGTTGTTTGTTGTCTACTTTAATAAATTATGTGTCATCAATTTCTTACTTTTGGACCCAAAATGTACTATGGTCATTGTCTTTTATTTTATTAAAAAAAAAAATACATTTGGACCAATCACTTTCTAACCCCCAGCCTCCCAATCCCACTGGAAAGATAGTTTTGTCTTTACTTTTCAAGTCCTAATCACATAATTAAAAGGCTAGGGGATTGCGGTTTACCATATTAGTAACATCATGACATTCCTTAAAAGGGAGGATCATGTGATTAATATCTAAATAGGCCCCTTTAAAGACTCATTCTTCAAAATTAACAGTATGTTGTGTCCTCAAGTGGACCCTCATAGATTAATTCAATTAATATCTTACTTAATTAATAAGTACTATCAATCTAATTTTTCAAGGGTCCACAAGAAATTAACACTCAGCGAATCTTGAGATAAAATGCATTTTACTCCCTAATGTTTAAGAAATTTGCCGATGATCACCTAATTCTTATTAAATTGCAAGCCATTTCATAATTTTGTTTTCAAAAACAATTTCAACTTTATATATAAATATCGGTGGAATCATAACCTCCTTGTATGCATACATAAATAACCGAGATAAATCATATAATTTCTTCTTTCTTCTTTTTTTATATGATGTTGGTCTGCACATGCATGCACAACAGCAAGCTGCACAAATTCCACTAAGAAAATCCAAATAATTATAGTCTACTCTCAACCTAAGTTCCAACATGGATGATATCATGATACACCTAAGACCTATATTTAGTTATTTACGTGACCTCCTACCCTATACTTAGGTATGGCAAAAGCTTTATATATAGCCCACAAAGTCATTAATTTTTAATGCAAGTTCCAAAGGGTTCATCTACTTCTGCGCCATTGTTTACATAAAGATTAAAAAGTCCAAATAATTTAGAGGTTCCATGGATAAAGTATAAGAATATCATCATTGAGTCAGTATAATAAATGGCCGTAGATGTTGAAAACAAGTACCAAGGACACATGGTGTTTAGAATATATACTACTCGTAGTATTATCTATCTTCTAAGAAAAATATTTAATAGTCGTCATTATAAGAGTATCTACGTAAATCACTATTTACTTCTTCTTATGGGTCTAACTCAAGTAATTAATACTTCACTAACTGTATCAGTAAAGTCATATTTGAAAGAAAAATAAATAATTTGATTTTTTCCCCTATTAATTTGGAACAAACTTAATTAATGTGAGTTCGATGTTCAAAACCAACAAATTAACAACTGTGTTTACTATGTTTATTCGAGGTGAAACGCACTTTTGTCTAAAATCTTCCAAGAAAATGATGTAATATTAATATTTGTCACTCACAGTTAATTATTCTCTCCATTTTCTATTTTTTGTCACAGTTAGGTAATAGGTATAGCTAATAATGAAATATTAGCATATTCATTAATGTTATTTTTAGATAACTCTACTACACTAGAGGGGATTGGGCGTCTAATGCTCTAATTAGTGCCGCTGTTCAAACATACTGGTTTCCGTAAGAAAAATAACAACATATTATTAAGGGGACTAGGGCAAAGATTCGTAATGGAATAAAGATTGAATCAACTTAGGAGTATTACTATAAAGTGGGAATTAAAGAGATCAAATTAAAAATGAAAAGGAAACTATAGAGAAACAGAGAATCAAGTTGAATAAAGGGTCCTACACAGAGTGGCAATTGAAATCTGCTACTATTTCATTCTTTTATTTTAATGAAACGGATTTTGTAAGCATTTGATACATAAAATATGGTAGAAAAGATTTGGTTGTTAGTTTTACTCGTCCAGCTGACAAGTATCCGACAATCCAGCAACCAATTCTAGTCCCATTCCATGATTCTTTTAATAAATATTAAGTAGCTAATATGATTGTGATTTGTAGACAGCCAAACGTATTTTTATTTTATTTGTGATGAATTTTCATAATTTATATTTTGTTACGATATGTTTGCTTAAGCACTCATTACATTGGTTTATGGACCCAAATAGAATATTTATTACTCTATCCGTTTCAATTTACGTGAACCCATTTGACTGGATACGAAATTTAAGAAAAGACAGAAGACTTTTGAACTTGTGATGTAAAATGAGACACATATATTTTGTGTGGCTATAAATCATTGCATAAAGGTAAATTGTTTCCAAATAAGAAAATAAGTCATTCTTTTTGGCAAAGACTAAAAAGGAAATATGTTCACATAAATTGAAAGAGAGGGAGTATAATGAAATTCATATAGTCGGTCCCAACTAATTTAAAAAATATAATTGTTGTTGTTGTTATTAGGTTTTATCATTGATTTGTATTCTTCTGCCAATGCATATATTAAGTGACTGGACCAATCAATATTTGCGTAGATACAAAAAGTTACCTAATGCCTCTACTGATTTTTAAATCCTCTCACCATTCCGTGCTCTTTTTGTTTTGGCTAAAATTCTACTCTTTCATACTTCCGATTTTGTTCTTATACAGAAGTACACATTCTCTCCACTATTTTCTTTAATTTTTTTTCCTCTTCATGAAAAAAGAATACTGAAAAGGCTAGACGTATGAATTTGTTTGGAAATCGGAATCTTTCTTTCCTCCTTTTGTAACTTTACTTGCTATTTCAATAAAAAGGAAAAACTTTACTTGGTAAGTTTTTTTTAAAAGAATTGCCAACATTCTTTTTTTTCTTTTCCTTTTATCTGCATGTAAGTTGATCAAATTAACAATAAGAAAGAGCAGGTGAAGAATTCCTCACTTTTTTTCCCTCAAAGAAAGAGAGAAAAGAGAAAACTTGAAAGCAATAAAACAAAGAATATTAAAAGCTTTTATTGATTGCGTATGTAAAGATATATTAAGGCAGATCCAAAAAAAAAAAATTCAAGAAAACACTGAAAGGCTATACTTAACGATTTTCCAGAAAAAAAGGAAAGCCAAATCAACTTAACCTTAGTTAGGAATGGCTAAAAAAAGAGAAGAAGTTAGAAATATGTCCAATCATGGACAAATTAATTGCTTTAAGTATTGTAAAATGTCTAGATTCTTCAAAATTCATTAAAGGGGTACTTGCTTTCGTTTCATTGAAGAAAAAACAAAAATAGGAATAAAATAATTCATACGAAACAAAAGAGTTTGATCCTTCTTTTATGTCTTAAAAAGAAAAAAAGTAAAAGAAAAAATATTTTTGGAGTAATTAATTCAAGGGAAAAAGAAAAAAGTTTGCATGGTACGAAAATAGATCAAATAGTTGAGATTCTTGACTTAAATGGATATCAAAATCGGGCGAGTCCAAAAGTAAACTGTATACGGTATCGAGATAAAAGTAAACTGTTGCAAATAATTTTTCCCGAAAGTTTACGTAGTGTCAAAATTCGATTATTTTGAGAATTATTTTTTCTTAAAAGTGTTTTTCTCAAAAGTTGTGTTTGACTAATTAATTTGAAAAGTACTTTTGAGTAGCAATTAGTGTTTGACCAAATTTTAAAAAACTGCTTCTAGGTGTATTTTCTCAAAAATGTTTTTCAAAAAAATATTTTTGAAGAGAAGTTACTTTTTTCTGTCTCTCCAAAACTGCTTCTGCTCAAAAGTATTTTTTTTTCTTTCAAAAGTTTTGCCAAACAACTTAATTTTAGAAAAAAATATTTTTGACAAAAAAAGAGCTTTTGTCTTAAAAGAAGCTTGGCCAAAAAGGCTAAAAGACAGTAAGAAAACTCTGGGGAAAAATTGTTTGCAACAGTGTATGCAGCAAATCAATGTAGGCAACACATATTTCACATATAAATTTTTACCATTTAACTGTGGTTAAATTATCTGTCTTTTCTTTTTAAATTTATAATTTTTTTATATTCAATCTTTTAGTTCGGTGTATACACCAAATGTGCACACAAATATTTTATGAAATCTGTATTCGTTGTCTTTATTAATAAATGAATTATTTTTATGGCCATTTTTATTAGTATCAACTGATGGTATTTCCTAATAAAATGTACTCCATTAAAAGTGCATTTTTCTAAAGAAAAGAAATACTTACTCGTGTGTTAATTGTTAAGTAGAGTATATTGTAACTTCTTAAAAAATTAAAATAAAAAGGCTAAAAGAGCATGTATTTATGGAATTTAATTTCCGTACCGTACACACGTGCAATTAGATCAGTTCAGAAACCATATTTCTTATTTTTATTTCCTCTATGTATTTGCACGAAACCCCAAGAGAAAGAAGAGTCATAATGGAAGAATATAATCATTAATTAAAAAAAAATGCTTTTGATTCTTCATTGTAGAATCACATCAATGAATTGAAAGAAAAAGTCATTTTCATACCCCCCCCAAACACACTTTCTTATTTTAACAACTTCTACTAGTCTTGTTCATTTCAGATCAATTTAGCATACTTTTACAAGTACTTCTAAGCTTTAAAAATTCTTTAAATTAGTAGGCATTTTCTGGGTGTCCTCTGAATTCTTTGTCCAGAAAACATTTCTGTTCTTTAAGGTTTTCTACTGAGGAAATACTAAATTCTACTTCCTCTGCTTCCACTGTCAGTCAGTTGTCTCCTATTTTTCTTCTTTTGTTGTCATTCTTATGTTTCTTTGCTTCAGCCCTTCCACTTACATGTGATTCTTGGGCATAATGGGTGAAGAACACGTGGCCATTGTTCCTTCTGATCGAGCTGTTGAACAGGTTTTTTTCCTTCTCAGATTGAAGTTTTTTTTCCTTTCTTGCTTTCATTTCTGCAATTTTAATTCTTCTGTCAGCTAATTCTTCTTTTTTTAGTGGGCTAGGTTCTTGAGATTTGCTGTATTCCCTTTCTTTTATGTTTTTGGGCTTAGCAAATGATCAGCTAGGCACTTCAATTTTAGTAGTAGTGTTAACTAACAAGGGAAAAAGGACAAATTTTTAAAAAGCACACTTGTGTGATCAAAGTATTCTGAGTTGTTGTTTTGTTCCATGAGGAAGCAGCAATTTACCATATTTGTTCCTCCTATAAATCCTTTTTTAGTCTTCACTTTCTTTTTTGGTTGTTGTTGTTGTTGTTGTGTTGTAGTTTCTTTAGAATAATATATATCCACTATTTTTGTCATTCAATAACACCATTTAATCTTCTTGTAGCTTAAGTTAGCTTACCAATATTATCTTCCTTTGATGAATGTCTCATGAGTCTTCTATCTGCCATGTCAATCAAACTGCAGATTTAATAATTTTCTGTTAGATAATCTCTTGCAAATTGTATAGTGAGAAATTATGTTGTCTTTTCGGGGTCGTTCATACAATTTGCTAATCAGTAGATATCCTGTTCCACTCACATCTTTTTCTTTTTCTCTAATGTTACTTTCCCTCTCAATCATGTCCAGGCAATAGTTGCATTGAAGAAGGGTGCACATCTTTTAAAGTATGGCAGAAGAGGGAAGCCCAAATTCTACCCTCTAAGGTTATCCGCGGTAAAGTTTTAATCACCATACCTCAGGCCGAATCATTGCCATTTCATGTTTCAATTACTGTAGGTGAAGTATAAGGTTTTATCTTTGTTTCCAGGATGAAAAGTTTTTGATTTGGTACTCTGGTGAGAAGGAAAACCAACTGAGGTTAAGTTCAATCACGAATATCATCCGCGGCCAAAGTACTGTAAGCAGTGAGGCTACCACACATATTGATATGCATGACGTTTCTCAAGATATATACTTAAACTGTGAAATTTTCTTTTATTGACAAGAATGTTTCATTTTCTAATTAAGGTAATTCTTCAGCCTGAGATGGAAAGTCAGTGCATATCACTTATATATGGAAATGGCGAGCGTACTCTTGATCTGGTAAATTAAACATTACGTCTTGTTTAATAGAGCGATGTTGTACAAGCATGCATGATTTCTAGTTTTGCTAACAACCATATTTCATTTTCAGATTTGCAAGGATAAAATGCAGGCTGAGACTTGGTTTGTAGGCTTGAGAGCTGTAATATCCAGAACTCACCACCATAGAGTGGTGGACCCTCTGAAAAGCAGAAAAGGCACACACAGTTGCATCAGTAGTCCAGCGGGTTATATGCGGAGGAAACAGAATCTTGGACTTTCAGCAAAGACAATCAGATCCTCTCAGGTTCTTGACATCCGTCTTTGTGTTTTTAAGTTTTCAATGCTTAAACATGTGTTTTTGTAACTGTTATTTTCCCCTGTGTGCATCTTCTTCAAACTTCCCAATGTCCTATGATTTTGATCTTGTCTGGAAAGTAGCTTTGATATTGTTCTTTAGTGGCTTTATCACTTGATTTGTGTAAATGGAGTTCGACTCTCTTAGTTCCTGACAAGTATGAATTTACTCCCAAAGCTTGTGTTTCCAGTATACATTCTAAGACTTGTTCCTTGAGTGGAGTGGTGACTTTGGCTCTGAATCTGACAGATCTGTTTGATAACCTGTGAATGATAAACAGAAAAATTACAAATCACTGGCGATAATAAATGGATGAAATAATAAGAGAGAGAAAAAGGACTCTGTATAGACAGTCGTTAATCTTTTTTCTTTAGATGCTTGAGAGTTATAACATGTAACTGATTAAGCCAAAACTTTCATATTCCTTATAAGATCTTTAATCATTAGTACTTCTCCATAATGTGGTTCTATGTCATATTCGATGTTGTGTTCAGAGTTGTTTTCAGTTAGGGCACCTGTACTTTGACATCAGTTACTTTTCTTTGGCGAGTTCAGCAATCTGAAAAAGAAACTTGCATTTCCATCTTTTAATTCTCAAGAATTATCTTTCTTCCTTATATTATTCTGTTCTTTTATGGCTATGTATTGTAATAAATATAATAAATACATTATTTCCTATCTGATAGAAGACAAAAAAGAAGATATTCTTAATTTCCCATCACTCTAAAAATGATGTATACTTATTTGATCAAGGTTCGCAGCTTAGCGGGGAGTCCCACTCACTCATTTTCAGAAAGGTGTTTTACTGATGGCTTATCATGTTCTTCCGACAGCTTTTTCTCGGAATCAAGTCTATCGAGTGTGCATAATGTAATTGAGAATGTTACATGTTCGTCATATTTTGAATCAGATAACTTAACCCAGAAGAGAGCATCTTGTGCTGGGACTGAAAACCAAACTGATATACTAGCTCCATTTATTCCGTCCACTCATGAGTCAAGACCATTTGGGAGGAATGTATTGAGGGATGTTTTTATCTGGGGAGAAGGAGCAGACGGAGGGTGCTTCGGGGATGGGGAAGTGAAATTGGATGCTTTGTCACCCAAACTTCTTGAGTCTACTGTGATGCTCGATGTACAGGCATTATCCATTGGTAGGAGCCATGCTTCCTTAGTCACCAAACAGGGTGAAGTTTTTTGCTGGGGTGAAGGAAAGAATGGAAGGCTTGGACATAAACTCGACATGGACACCGCAAGGCCGAAACTGGTGGACTCCCTTAATGGGGTTCGCGTAAAATCTGTCACTTGTGGGGAATACCAAACATGTGCCCTGACCTTTTCTGGTGAACTGTACACATGGGGTGACAACTCTTTTGGTGCTGAGTTAGTAGGTGAAAAAAAGAAGAGAAGCCATTGGCTACCTAACAGAATATGTGGTTCCTTGGATGGTGTGAAAATATCTTATGTTGCTTGTGGGGAATGGCACACAGCAATTGTATCAACATCTGGACAATTGTTTACTTACGGAGAAGGAACTTTTGGGGTTCTTGGTCATGGTAATCTCCAAAGTGTTGCTCAGCCCAAAGAAGTTGAGTTGCTTAGAGGTTTGTGGGTCAAAAATGTTGCATGTGGTCCATGGCATACAGCTGCAGTAGTGGAAATCATTGTTGATCGTCTTAAATTCAATAATCCAGGTGGGAAGCTGTTTACATGGGGTGATGGGGATAAAGGAAGGCTTGGTCATCCTGGTGAGGAGAGAAAGCTTTTACCAACCTGTGTGGCGAAACTTGTTGATCATGATTTTATTCAAGTTTCCTGTGCGAGCACCCTAACTATTGCACTATCTAGCACGGGAAAAGTTTATACCATGGGAAGTGCAGTGCACGGGCAACTGGGCAATCCAGAAGCCAAAGACAAATCATTAGTGCTTGTGCAAGGAAAACTTAGAGAGGAATTTGTTACAGAGATATCCTCCGGATCATATCATGTTGCTGTGCTAACATCAAGGGGAAGTGTTTACACATGGGGTAAAGGTGCAAATGGACAGTTAGGACTAGGTGATACAAAAGATAGAAGTTGGCCAACGTTAGTTGAGGCACTGAGAGAAAGGCAGGTGGAACATATTGCTTGTGGATCAAGTTCTACAGCAGCAATATGTTTGCACAAATCCGCATCTAGTACTGATCAATCAGCTTGTAAAGGATGTAGCATGTCTTTTGGAATTACAAGAAAGAAGCAAAATTGTTATAATTGTGGGTTTCTCTTTTGCCGCACATGCTGCAGCAAGAAAACCACAAATGCCTCTTTGGCCCCGGACAAGACTAAAGCTTTTCGAGTATGCGATCCATGTTTTCACCAACTTCAGAGAATTGCTCAATCAAACAGGCCATCCAAGCTTGAAAATCGTAGCCCACGACCATTACTGATTACCCAAAAGGCATTTATTCACGAGAAGGTAGAGCAGCAAGAGGCAAATACTACATCAAGTCGAATGATGTCAACGAAAAAGTATTTCAGTGAGAACAATCAATGGTTTGACAGGAGGGCTACCAACAGTTTAGGGGAAAGTACTGATTTTGCATCGTTGCTGGATGTTTTTCCAAGATGGGGACAAGTTCCTTGTCCTGAAATCTTTAGAAGAGACTATGGAGGACAGATGAGAACCCAAAATCATTATGCAAGAAATTCGCTGGCTTCAGCTTCTCCAACTTATTTACAGCAGATTCACAAAGAACGAAAATTAGTCCCCTCTACTGGTGTACCTATGGAGGAGAACTTGTCAGAATCAGACAAGATCCTGCTTGAAGAAGTTTCCAAGCTAAGAACTCAGGTAATGTCCTAATACCTCTTACATGGTTCAATTGCTTATACTTGGCTGAGATTATTAAATGTTGATACACGTCTCTCTCTGTTTATAATTGTGTGAATAAATAATCTTTTTGGCGTGTTCTGGTATGTGGAGTTCAAGAACGTAGATTAGTTGACAAAATCTAATCAATTCAGTGATCCATGCCTACTGAAGAATGATGCACTCTGGAAGTTAAATAGACCAATGAACAGCTAATTTTCTCTCGTATAATGTTTCATTAGTGACAAGTTTTAAATATGGTGACTCAAGATCAATTCTAACTGCTTTGCATATATACTGTAGGTTGAAAGTCTTAAAAGGTTATGTGAAGCAAGAAAGGAGAAAATTCAAGAACGTCAACAAAAAGTTGAAGAAGCCTGGTCATTGGCTAAAGAGGAAGCTTCCAAGAGTAAAGCAGCAAAGGAAGTTATAAAAGCTTTGACATCACGGGTAACTTTTCTGTGAGTTAATTCTTTTGGCCTTCTCCTTCACATGAACATTTTAATCCATCAATATATTACCTCGTGGCTCAAACATATAAAAAGAAACTATTTTGTGAATCTGGTAATAATTTGTTGGTGGATGCCACAGTTTTTTTTTGCTTGAACATGTTTTGCAAATTGCAGCTGCAGACAATGTCAGAAAGCTTTTTTGCTGGAAGAGAAACTAATGATCAAGCTGCTGCAAATGTACTGCAGACTACATCAACGTGTTCAGACAGCCAAAATCATATAACTGGACATCGAATTGTTTTGCCTACATGTGTGCCTCTTGCAAAAGCACAACCGGAAGACAGAAACATTGACAGCCTATGTAGTTCTCCAATTGTATTCTCTAGTACTTTAAGATCCTTCTATAACAAAGAGAACAAGGTGGACTCCGGATCAGCAGAAGAATCATATAAAGGAGATGATCATTGCCAAGTTGGGCTCAGAACATCTAAGGGTGAATGGGTGGAACAGTATCAGCTTGGTGTCTTCATTACATTGACAGTGCTGCCAAGTGGAAAGAAGGGACTCAAGCGAGTCAGGTTCAGGTATATGATACAGAAATCTCCTGTCCTTTTTGCATTTTTGGTTTGAACAAAGATCATGTGGCTAACAAATTGAAAGGAAGGTTTCCCTCGTGATTTAAATGTTAGAAATGAAAGTTACACTTCTCATAATGCAGTAAGACGGTAGCAGTTATGATCTCTTTTTCCTTCTCATTGTTCGTAATATGGTAACTGAAATTCAAGTCCCAACTCCAAACATTCGTTTCTTTGATTTAATTGGGTGTTGGAAGTTAAGGGAACCTGCGTCTTTTGATTAAAAAGATGTAGCTCGTGGTAGATATCATTTTACTACAAAACACCTAGTTTATTCAGAGGGAAAGCAAGCTACAATCTTATCAATCACCAACTTATGCAAGGGCACATATAGTATTCGGGCAGCGAGTGAAGCCAGTTCATGAGCAAAGGAGATCTATTGACTTAAAATTCCTGATCCACCTCTGCTTATGTTATAATTATGCCAATGATTAGCTTGCTTTATTAATATGTTAAACTGCTTACCAAATACCTTTTTTTGTTGAATTTTGTAGTAGGAAAAAGTTTACAGAGAAGGAAGCAAAGAAGTGGTGGCAAGAAAACCAGCTTTCTGTCTACAAAAAGTATGATATTGAAGGATATGAAAATCTGACCCAAGACTTGCTGAAGAAGTAGCAGTTCCCTTTTCCTCCCAATGTAAATTGCACATGATTACAACATTGATTCATGTTATTGAAGGTATTGTATCACTCAATGTGCTTAACATATGGGGAGAGAAGAATGCAATTTTGTATTGCCAATTGAACATGGATGGACAATCATAGATAATTTTTACATTCATTTTTGTTTACCCAAAAAACGGATAGAGTTGAATTTATACGTAGTTCTAAGGATACGTGGTATAACTCGGCACAAATTGGAAAAATAAGTAGGGATATATTGAATATTGACTGTAAAAAGGAATGAATACAAACCCTAATTGAGTAGAGAATGGTTGATAAATGAACAAAATAAATCAATATCAAAAGCCCAAAAAAGGATAATATTTACTAGATGTTATGTAAATCTCAATAATCTCTGAATGTGAGAATGTGAATGTATATCAATCTGCCTTTTACAAATGTTAGCCACACCTAATATAGTGGAGGAATTCTACTTTGGGTATAATTAAAAATACATAGTGGGGATCCTATGATAGATTAATTAATTGGCTTTTCCTTGATTAAAGCTGTTATTTCAGCCGAGATTCTCTCCCCAAATGCGGCTATAACGGCTTTGTTGTTCCTTGGCTCGGTCTCAATCTTGGTCGGTCTCTGGGGCTCGAGCTCGAGCTTGACTCGATCTTGGTATTTGATCGGTCTCGGGATCTCGAGCTCGACCTTGACTCTATCTCGGTATTTGATCGACCTCTGGGTCTCGAGCTCGACCTTGACTTGATCTCGGTACTGATCGGTCTCTGGATCTCGAGCTCGATCTTCCAACTTCACATCATAGCTCGATATTATAATGACGAACCTCGGTCCATCATGCTCCAATCTTGATTTGTCGCACAAAGGGCAAACTCGGTTACAGATAGTCCCCTCATTTCTTGGAAAGAAGGTGGCGAGAAACGATATGATTTTTCAACCTCTGACTAGATACATACTGACATCTGCGACGAGCCCGATTGTGACATCTGTGACAAATATCCCGTCGGTCCAGTTATCAAGGCATTAAATGCACGTCAATCGGTAGTCAGCCACTGTCAATTTTGAACTGTCACTGTGAAATCTATAAAATAGCCCCCTTCTTCATTGTTTCAAACTTTTACCTTCAAATCTCTTTTCCTTCCAATCTTCACAGTTCTTCGCCTTCCCCAAAGCTCTCTATTTCCAGGTTTTGGAATTTCTTCGCTTGTTCTTCTCAAAACACCAAATACTTCACTCTCCCTTCTTCTTTGTTCATAAAAAATTAGATGGCAAAAATATCTAAAATTGTTCCGCAGAAAGAGGTTGCTTCCTCATCTCGGCCGGCCGGCGAGAAAACAGTGGTGGAGCTACGCCTTGAAGAGCTTGTTCCGGGTGGGGGAGGGGGGGATGCGTTATTGATTCCGATTTTAAGGTCGAGAAACCCTCCTCGGTTGCTTGTCGATCCAAGCCGGTATCGAGATATATATGCTCGATACCAAAAAACCTTCTTGACCTGGTGAAAAAAGACTGCCATTGGTAAAATAAAGAGGTTGTGATACCGGCACAGGAGGAGGCGATCACTACCCACGTGGAAGGGTACCTGAGTGTTTACACTTATTCTTTCACGCTGGGTCCCCTCGATTCAGTCATCGTCGATTTTTGCAAGAAATACCAGGTGACCCTCGGTCAAATTCACCCTTCTTTTTGGAGGATTGTGATATTGCTTCGTTTCTTTGTGAGCAAAATCGACGGGCTTCCCTTCACCCTCGACCACCTCGTAAGATTATATAGCCCTCGACTTTACCGAGGTAGGTTGATAAAGCTTCAACGCCGGGCCACCAAGGCGTTCACCTCGAGCATAGATAAAGACGAAGATCGAGGTTGGATGGGCCGGTTTGTTCGAGTGAAGACCTCGGACCTAATCCCGGCTGAGAGTATGCCACTTCCCGAGAAATGGAATATGAACCGTAAGTGTGATCCCGTTTTTAGTTTTTGTTGTTTTTACTTCTTCATCCTTTCTTATCAGTGTTTTTCTTGACGCAGTCGTTGCTTGGATGCCGGGTGCGGTTCACCATCTCGAGAACTGGGTCAGGAGCCTGGTTTCGACGTCAACATACGCCTAGCGCGTATGGCGCAATTTGTCAAAGGGCTGGTGGGAGGCTCGCACTCATGGTCAACCTTCTTCTTAACTCACCGATTTGCTTACCGTTCAAGCATTTTTTCAGGCATAAGTTTTACTTACTTTTCTTTCTTTGTAGGTCTCGGAAAAGATGCGATTATGAGACCCTCATCAGGTGATGAAGAAGTTTTACCGTCTATCTCAAAACTGGAGAAGGTGATTAAGAGAAAAAGGGCCTCGGACTCCGAGGGTCAAAAACCCAAGAAGAGAGCGGCTCGTAAACCCAAGGTGAACATAATCCCTTTGACCATGGATTCGGTCCCGAGTCTAAGGGATGAAGAAGAAGAAGAAGAAGAAAAAGAAGAAGAAAGTGATTCCGGGCTGGTGGCCCATGCACGGGCTGGCCCCGATACTCAAAATACTTCGGTATCGGTGGGAGTTGATACTGCTCCGTCCAGGCTTGATGAGGTCGAGGAGGAGACTTTGACCCAAGTTCTCGAGCCGAGGGGGACCGAGGATGTTTTACCTCAGGATAAAGAGACCGTCGAAGAAGCTGTGGATGCCGATGTGCAAACCGAGCTTGAGGCTCCCCAAGACGGAGGCGGCGCCCAAAAAGACCTACTCGGGGCAATAGAGATCGGGGATTCCCCCTATTTTCCTTCATTTTCCCAGTCGATGATACGTGACGCTCAAGCTGTGGAGACTTGTCACGGGGAGGGAGCCCATGGAGAGGAGGACCCTTTCCGTGGTTATTTTATCGGGGTAGAAGATGTCACCGGTCCGAGTGACTTGGAGGCTCTGAAGAAGAGCTCGAGCGAGGTGGGAGCGCCTTACTTTTTCAACGAAGCCCAACAGGCCCTGAATCATTTAAGTTCATACTTTCTTTGCCAATTTTCATACTTGTATTTTTCTTTCCTTGTATAATCCCTTCTTTTATTTTTGTAGGCTTCTGTGCTTCATCACGAGGCATTTTTCCAATCCCGAAGGAAGATGAGCTGGTACGAAGCCGAAGTTCGAAGGCTTACTGAGGAGAGAGATGCCTTCAAGCTTCTCAATGAGCAGAGAGAATGAGAAGTAAAAAGACTTCTCAGTGAACAAGCTGAGCTGGCCGAGCAGGTAAAAAGAATCTTTGAATATAATGATATTGACTTGGGAGAGATGGATAACAGTTCGGTCCCGCAGGTCGAGTAAAAGTTCGATGTGATCAGGCAGCTTCGTGTTGAAGTGGACGTAGTGAAATCGGAGGCCGAGGAATGGAAGAAGAACATGGACCGCCTCGCCTCAGAAAAGGAGACTGCCCGAACTCAACTGGCTTTGGCTGAGGCCCAACTACGAAGCTTGAAAGAGAAAGCCTTGGTGCAAGCCAAGAAAATCGAGGAGTTCCAGTCTCGGTTGAGCTCAACAAATTTTGATCGAGAGAGACTGGTCACAGAACTTGCAGCGGCCAAATCGAAGGTCAAGAAAACTATGGCCAATGTTGATGCAATGGTGGCCTTTTATCGATCTGATGCTGAAGCTTCTCAGGTTCGAGCAAAGGAGGTTACCGAGGCTGCTCAAGCTCAAGCAAACTGGGTTGCCAAGCATGCTAAATGCCAGTCTCGAAGGGAGACTCTCGAAGAGATCCATTCTCGTGGCTTCGATCTTAGAGCCGAGATCGAGAAAGCTAAAGAGCTTGAAGCCAAAACCAGAGTATTGGCCTTTCCCGATGATGATGATACCGGGAGTACGAGCGGATCTGAAAGTGAAGGGGGCTTCGAGGGCAAAGATGCTGCTCCCGGAGAGGATTAAGTCCTTTAGTATTTTTTGTGTTTCTTATAAGACTGTTTTGGTCTTTTGTAGAGAAATTTGATCGGGCCATGCTGCCCTTGTAAATGATTTTTGACATGTATAAAAAACTTTCTTCCTTTCTGCCTTATAGAATTTTGAAGTTGTATTCTAAGGTCGGGGTTCAGATAATTTGATCAAAATCGAACTAGTGTAGCCCTTAGGCCTTTTGATCGAGTGAGTGCTTGCTCGAACTCGAAGTAAAGTAATCCTTGGTTTTTAGTTGAGCGAGGATGGTCTCTCAAACTCAAAGCACAAAACATCCCTTAGGTTTTACGGTCGAGTGAGTGTTTGCTCGAACTCGAAGTAAAAAACAGCCCTTAGGCCTTATGGTCGAGTGAGTGTTTGCTCGAACTCAAAGTAAAAAACAACCCTTAGGCATTATGGTCGAGTGCGTGTTTGCTCGAACTCGAAGTAAAGTAACCCTTAGATTTTTGTAAAAAGGATTATTTATGGCCTTGTCCCCTTTCCGGCTTGAAAGAGTTTCTTATCATTCGTATATGCGAAACTTGTAATGCCTTAGCATGAAATAGGGACTTGTTCGAGAGTTTGAACAATTTTTGTATTCATTAGAGTTTTCGAGGCTTGATATTATCGAAGCCTTTTATGATTTTGCCGGGAGGTAGCCTTTCTGACCCTGTTTTGTTATGGAATTCGGATGTCTCCGATTCGTGTTAATTCGGCTGTAGCCTCTTTAGTCCGGGATTTGCGTCTTGGGCTTATTTTCCCGTTTTACTTCGAGCTTGCCCGAAGTATCAGCCCCCGAGTGGGATGGTCGTGGCCTATAAAAATCCTTCTTTAGTTCGGGATTTGCTTCTTGGGCTTATGATCTTCGGAGTTTATGTAATTTGATCTCGTTGATTTTTCGGGCGGCAGTCCCCGATTTGTGGGGGTAATCATTCGATCTCCGGTCATGGTCGGCCCTTAAGCCTGTTTGCATAACACAAGTAGAAGAACCTTTCTGAGGTATGAGATATCGGTAAATGAGGAATTTCTCTTTATAAGTCATTATACATGCGTACATATTTTGAGTCAGGGCTCGAGCAAACTATGCGGGCATGGTTCGTTTTGACCATTTGGCCTTTACAAATATTTTCTATCGAGACCTTGTTGCCATAATGTAATTTCCTTGCATTGAACTTGATATATTCTAGGGCAATGCCCCCAGTATTTGAGGTTGATTGTAAAGAGGCCTCAGATACTGTTGAATTGTTCTAAGTTAGCACGATCAATGGTTGACTCATTAAAAACCTCGCCGGAAAACCCATTTGGGACAAAACCGGTCCAAGGGAAAAAGAGTGCAACGCGTGCTTTCTGATCTAAAGGCTTCGTGTTGAAGAATCCATCCCTGTTTCTGATCGAACACCTACAAGGGTTAGTTTTGAAATACAAATGAACATGGGAGGGTCGTACCTTAGCAGTAGTATTGTTTTAGGTGCGATACGTTCCAATTGCTCGGCAGTCGTTTGTCGTTTATCATACCGAGCTTGTAGGATCCTTTTTCGACGATTCCGAAAACATGATACGGTCCTTCCGAGGTTCGGACCCAGTTTCCCTTCATTCGGATTTCGGTGTTGAGGGTGACTTTTCTTAGCACCAAATCCCCGATTTTAAAATGTCGAAGATTGGTTCTTCGATTGTAGTACCTCTCGATTCGCTGTTTTTGTGCGGCCAATCGGACGAAAGCGACTTCTCATCTGTCATCCAACAATACTAGGCTCGTAATCATGGTCTCGTTATTCGACTTCCCTGTTGCATATCGAAACCTGATGCTAAGTTCTCCAACCTCGACCGGGATTAGGGCTTCAGCGCCATAAACCAACGAGAATGGTGTTGCTCCGGTACTGGATTTCGATGTTGTGCGGTATGCCCATAGGATCTCGGGTAGTATTTCTCTCCATTTTCCTTTGGCGTCGGTCAATCTCTTCTTAAGATTTTGGATGATGGTTTTATTGGTCGATTCGGCTTGTCCGTTCCCGCTGGGATAATACGGTGTTGATAGGATTCTTTTGATCTTGTGATCCTCGAGAAATTTAGTTATTTTTCTGCCGATGAATTGTTTTCCATTATCACATACAATCTCGGATGGCATCGCGAATCGACATATGATGTGGTCCCAAATGAAGTCTATCACTTCTTTTTCTCTGACTTTCTCGAAAGCCTGTGCTTCAACCCATTTAGAGAAATAATTAGTCATAAACAAAATAAACTGAGTCTTACCTGGGGCCGATGGGAGGGGGCCGACGATGTCCATTCCCCATTTCATGAAAGGCCGCGGAGATAGGACTGAGTGGAGTAGCTCCTCGGGTTGATGAATCATGGGTGCATGTCTTTGGCATTTGTCGCATTTTTGAACGAACTCCCTTCCATCCTTGCCCATATCGGCCCAATAATACCCTGCTCTGATTACTTTGTGGACCAGCGAATCGGCACCAGAATGGTTTCCACAAGTGCCCTCGTGAATTTCCCGTAGAATGTAATCGGTATCTCCTGGTCCCAAACATATTGCCAATGGTCCATCGAATGTCCTTCTAAACAACGTTCCGTCTTCGGACAAGGTGAACCATGCTGCCTTCATGCGCAAAGCTCTAGATTCCTTTGGATATGATGGAAGCTTCCCGTTCTTGAAGTACTCTATATATTTCTTTCTCCAATCCCAGGTTAAACTTGTGGGGTTTATCTCGGCGTGACCTTCTTCGATTACCGATCTCATGATTTGTACGATAGTCACCGAGTTGAATTTGTCATCTTCGACCGATGCACTTAAGTTTGCAAGAGCGTCGACCTCGCTGCTCTGTTCTCGGAGTACATGTTGCAAAGTCCATTCCTTAAATCGATGTAGAGTCACCTATAGTTTATCCAAGTACCTCTGCATTCGATCTTCTCGGATTTTGAAAGTCCTGTTAACTTGGTTTACCACGAGGAGGGAATCATACTTAGCCTCTACAACTTACGCTCCCAAGCTCCTAGCTAGTTCGAGACCTGCAATCATGGCCTCATACTCGGCCTCATTGTTAGTCAATTTTGTAGTTCTGATAGACTGTCTAACTATATTACCTGTGGGTGATTTTAGTACAATGCCTAGTCCGGACCCCTTCGCATTCGAGGCACCATCCGTAGAGAGGGTCCAGACTCCCGAAGAGGTACCCGATTTTATCAGTAGTTCCTTTTCAATCTCGGGTACGAAGGCCGGTGTAAAGTCAGCCATGAAGTCCATCAAGATTTGAGATTTGATAGCGGTTCGGGGTCGATACTCAATATCGTACCCGCCGATTTCTATGGCCTGTCGACCCGAAAGCTCGGGTTTGTGCAAAATATTTCAAAGAGGATAAGTTGTTACAACATGTATTGGATGATACTGGAAATATGGTTTTAGTTTCCTAGAGGCGCTTATTAAAGCAAGCGCTAATTTTTCTAAGTGTGGATATCTAGTTTCGGCCTCACCTAAGGTCCGACTGACATAATAAATAGGGAATTGCATACCTCGTTCTTCTCGAACCAGAACTCTACTTACCGCTATCTCCGAAACAGCTAAGTATAGGTAAAACTGTTCGTCCACTTTCGGGGTATGAAGCAGTGGCGAGCTCGATAAATACCGCTTTAGTTCTTCCAAAGCCTGCTGGCATTCCGGAGTCCATGCAATGATGCTTTTATTCTTAAGTAGTGAGAAAAATCGGTGGCTCCTATCTGAGGATCTCGAAATGAATCGTTCTAGGGCGGCTATCCGTCCCGTTAGCCTCTGCACGACCTTTACATTATCTACTACCGTGATGTCCTCGATAGCTTTGATCTTATCGGGGTTGATCTCTATTCCTCGATTGGACACCGTGAAACCAAGAAACTTGCCTGAGCCAACCCCGAATGCAGATTTTTCGGGGTTGAGCTTCATATTGTACTCCCTCAGTATGTTGAAAGTTTCTTGCAAATGCTTTAAATGGTCCTCTGCTCCCTGGGACTTAATTAACATGTCATCAATATAAACTTCCACTGATTTTCCTTTTTTTTTCGAACATTCGATTTACTAGGCGTTGATAAGTTGCACCAGCATTTTTTAGACCGAATGGCATTACGTTATAACAGTAGGTACCGTACTTAGTGATAAACGAGGTCTTTTCCTGATCCTCCGGTTCATCTGTATCTAGTTGCACCCGGAGTAGGCATCGAGAAAACTGAGAGTCTCGTGGCCGGCCGTGGCATCGATCATACGATTGATATTAGGCAAAGAAAAAGAATCTTTAGGGCATACTTTGTTCAGGTCTTTATAATCTATACACATTCTAAGTTTGTTTCCATTCTTAGGAACTACCACCACATTTGCTAGCCATTCAGGGTATTTTACTTCTCGAATGGATCCTATTTTAAGAAGTTTGGTTACCTCGTCCTTGATGACGGCATGTTTGACCTCGGACCGGGGCCTTCTTTTTTGCTTTACCAGATGGAATTTCAGATCCAAGCTCAGTCTATGAGTGGTTATTTCTGGTGGGATCCCTGTCATGTCAATATGGGACCAAGCGAAACAGTTCATGTTAGTTATAAGAAATTGAATAAGCTTTTTCCTGAGCTCGGGATCTAACCCCGTGCCTAGGTATACCTTTCGCTCGGGCAGATGTTCGATTAGCATGATTTGATCCAATTCTTCGACCGTTGATTTGGTAGCGTCAGAATCATCAGGGATCACGAAGGATCGAGGGATCTCATAGTCATCATCTTCGTCAGTCTTCTGATTCTCTAGTTGGGTCGAGGATGACGTTTGTGGTTGCTATTTGGTATCTCGTTCCTCCTTTGAATCTGATCCCTTTGTCGATGAAACTGAAGATATCCGAATCACTTCATCGACGGCAAACATTTCCTTCGTGGCCGGTTGCTCCCCGTAGACCTTTTTGATTCCCTCCGATGTTGGGAATTTCAGAACCTGGTGAAGGGTCGAGGGCACTGCTCTCATGTTGTGGATCCATGGCCTCCCGAACAGGGCGTTATATCTCATATCGCCCTCGATCACGTGGAACTTCGTTTCTTGGATGGTCCCAGCCACGTTTACTGGCAAAATTATCTCGCCCTTAGTAGTTTCACATGCCATATTGAATCTGTTTAGTACCAGGGTTGCGGGCACGACCTGGTCCTGTAGACCGAGTTGCTCTACGACCCTTGATCGAATGATGTTGGCCGAACTACCTGGATCAATTAACACATGCTTAACTTGAGTTTTATTCATAAGTACAGATATTAACAGTGCATCGTTATGGGGTTGCATGATTCCTTCCGCGTCTTCGTCACTAAAGGACAAGGTTCCTTTTGGTGTGTAATCCTGAGTCCGAGATCACTTCTCTCTTACA
Source organism: Nicotiana tomentosiformis (assembly GCF_000390325.3). Taxonomy (NCBI): domain Eukaryota; kingdom Viridiplantae; phylum Streptophyta; class Magnoliopsida; order Solanales; family Solanaceae; genus Nicotiana; species Nicotiana tomentosiformis. The sequence continues at coordinate 85,428,877 of NC_090813.1, forward strand.
ATCGACATCTTAGTGCGTTTAAGCACCGGCCCCTGGGGACATCGATCCCTCGGATGATCATGTGGATGATGTGTTGTGGCTCTTCTTGTTCGTTTTGTCTATTGAAATCTCTGTTTTTGAAATGGTTTTTGGCCCGGTCACTTAAAAACTCTCGAAGATGCCCTTCATTGAATAACCAGGCTACCTCCTCTCACAACTGCCTGCAATCTTCTGTTCTGTGTCCATGGGTGCCATGATACTTGCACATTTGATTGGGATTTCTCTGTGCTGGATCAGACTGCAGAGGTCGAGGCCACTTAGTATCTTTGATGCGTCTGATAGCCGACACGATGGCGGATGCATCGATGTTGAAGTTATATTCTGATAACCGTGGTGCTTCCTTAGGTCCGTTATGCCTGTCGAACCCATTCTTGTTCATCATCCCCTGAGACCTTTGGCCTCGATCACTTATCCTTTCGTCTCGTACGGAGTTGCGTGCAGGTTCGCTACCCCTACGATCTCCATTATATGGCCGATATCGGTCCTTGCTCGACCTTGGTTCTCGGTCGATGTCCCTTTTAATAACGGACCTAGAACCCAACTGGTCGTCTTCGACTCTAATCTTCGATTGATATCGATTGTGTACATCGGCCTAGGTAACAGTCGGTTACTCGATCAAGTTCTGCTTCAACTGTCGTGAAGACATCGAGCTTCGTTCGTTCAGTCCTTGAGTGAAAGGTTGAACAGCCCAATCGTCTGTGGCCGGTGGTAGATCCATTCGTTCAATTTGGAAACGAGATACGAACTCTCTTAGCATCTCGTTATCTTTTTGCCTTACCTTGAAAAGGTCCGACTTCCTGGTGTCGACCTTTATGGCTCCGATATGTACTTTTACGAAAGAATCTGCAAGCATAGCAAAAGAATCGATAGAGTTAGGCGGTAAATTATGATACCATATCATTTTCCCCTTTGACAGGGTTTTCCCGAACTTCTTCAATAATACGGATTCGATCTCGTCGTCTTCTAGATCGTTCCCTTTAATGGCACATGTGTAAGAGGTGACATGTTCGTTGGGGCCGCTCATCCCATTATATTTAGGAATTTCGGGCATGCGGAACTTCTTGGGGATCGGTTTGGGAGCCGAGCTCGGGGGGAAAGGCTTTTGTATGAATCTTTTGGAATCCAAGCCATTCAATACCGGTGGTGCCCCCGGGATCTGATCAACCCCGGAGTTATAAGTTTCTACTTTTTTGTCGTTTGCTTCAATCCTCTTTTCTCCTGACTCAATTCGTTTTGTTAGTTACTCCAGCATCCTAATAATTTTGGGCTTAGTCCCCGATTCTTATTCATTTGATCTTACTACAGTTTGCCCCGTTTTGTAGGTGACTTCTCGAGGTAGACCGGGCTTGGCCCTGCTTGGTGCCTGGGTTTGGCTCTGCAACTGAGCTATTGCTACCTGTTGAACTTGCAACATTTCAAAAATCATATGCAGGTTGATCCCGTCTTCTCCAACATTTTGGGTATTTCGAACTGTAGATCGAGTTCCACTATGAATGTTTTTTTCGGGGTCGGAACGTTGGTTCGCCTCGATGGTCACATGTGAATTAACGTCAATTGGATCTACGACCCGAGCTCCAACGGGATCGACGAGTGGCCTTTCATCCCCGGTCGTCAGGTTGTTGTTCTCATCTTGAAGACCAACTTCGTTGTCGAAAGGTATGGCCATTAATTGAGAGTTCGCCATTTTTAACCTGAAATAAAAGACACTTCCAAGAGCAAGTGTAAAATAATGTGTTTTGTAGAGATTCGTACCAAATAATCACTGTTATCCTTAGCCCCACGGTGGGCGCCAAACGGTTTACCCGAAAAACGGATAAAGTTAAATTTATACGTAGTTCTAAGGATACGTGGTATAACTTGGCACAAATTAGAAAAATAAGTGGGGATATATTAAATATTGAATGTAAAAAGGAATGAATACAAATCCTAATTGAGTAGAGAATGGTTGATAAATGAACAAGATGAATCAATATCAAAAGCCCAAAAAAAGATAATATTTGCTAGGTGTTATGTAAATCTCAACAATCTCTAAATGTGAGAATGTGAGAATGTATATCAATCTGCCTTTTACAAATGTTAGCCACACCTAATATAGTGGGGGAATCCTACTTTGGATATAATTAAAAATACATAGTGGGGATCCCATGATAGATTAATTAATTGATTTTTTCTTGATTCAAGCCGTGATTTCAGCCGAGATTCTCTCCGCAAATGCGGCTATAACGGCTTTGTTGTTCCTTGGCTCGGTCTCGATCTTGGTCGGTCTCTTGGTCTCGAGCTCGACCTTGACTCGATCTCGATATTTGATCGGTCTCTGGATCTCGAGCTCGACCTTGACTCAATCTCGGTATTTGATCGGTCTCTAGGTCTCGAGTTCAACCTTAACTCGATCTCGGTCTCTGGGTCTCGAACTCGACCTTCCAACTTCACATCACAGCTCGATATTATAATGACGAACCTCGGTCCATCATGCTCCAATCTTGATTAGTCGCACGAAGGGCAAACTCGATTTTAACCGTATACAATTTTATATGAGGCTAGCTATTAGAGAGGCAACCTAGTGTACAAAGCATCTCGCATTTACGCAAGGTCCAGGAAAGGGCCGCACCCCTAGGGGTGTGATGTAGACAGCCTACCTTAATGCAAGCATTAATGGCTGCTTCCACGGCTCGAACCCGTGAGCTATAGGTCACACGGAAACAACTTTATTATTGCTCCAAGGCTCCTCTTCAAAAACTTGAACACTTGAACAACTCCTTTTTAATGATTTTTTTTTTCAAACATTTTCTAAATAATTTTAATTAAAATTCGTGACACAGTAAAATACTTTTAAGTAACTTCTAACTATGTAATTTTTATTCCCAAAATTAAGGAATTCTAATCTGTTGAATGGCATCCACTAATGATTTCTGATTATGGATTTGTTAAGTGACTCTGCTAATATCCTGGTATCAACCATGACACAGCTATAATTTTCAGTTGCTAATCTTTTCTTTCAAAAAAATTAAGCGGACAATATAAATTAGTGATTTCTTTTTAATTCAAGGGCTTGATTTTATTGGTCAAATGTCAATGCTCCCACCCCACAATTATTCAAAGTAAAATCTGGATCTTAGAGCTTAAATACTTCTAATTAAGAAGATTTTTCTTTAAAGAAAAAAAAGGCAGATTTGGAAGTTTTTCAACTCCGACACAAAATGCAGTTCCAGTGTAGGATCCTGTCAGTTTAGTTTCTCTTGATTTGGAAAATGTTCTCAGTTTATTCAACGGTGATACTTTTCATGCAAAAAACTAATCCTCTAAACGGTTTTAACTGATCAAAATTTTCTTTTCCTCTTTTTCATGTTCCAATGCAAATCTTAGTCAAATTTAGACGTTTTTCTTTTGAAAGGAACCTTATCCAATTTTTTTGCCAAAATTTTGGGGACTTTCACTTTATCAGGCAGATTATATAAATGTCAAAGCTCCAAAGCAGTCAATAAAATTGTGTAGCCTATGATTGAAAGATCTTAGGAGGAGTTGGATAAAGTAATATAGAAGCTTTAATGCATGGGAACATTAATTTGATAACAAAGCTTCGTAATCCTTAAAACGTCTTTGTTATTGAATTAATTATTAATAAGACAAATATGACCTATAAAAGGAGCCCAAAATACTTTGATTATTAGAAGGAAACAAGTGTTTGCTTTTCTGCCTTTAGGTTATAATAATAATAATCCCAATAATTTATTAAACTAATAGTTTATTTTACCTTTTCCTTCTTTTGGGCTGTCGATTCATGTGACGACCGTTTTGTGCATTAGAAGACATCCTTTCGGCAAGTGTTATGTTCTTTGATTAGTAGAGAAAAATTTATGATAGCAAAATTTTGGAAAATGACACTGTATAGTCGCTCTCAAAGCTTGTATCTATATATATATAATATATTTATATATGTTATATACAAAAAATATACAAATTTTATATATTTTTTGTCTACCGAATATCAATAATTTCAGCTGCAGGCAAAAGTGATATTTGCCCAATTTTTATATTATTTAATATTGGAGATTTTATGATTACGTCATTAATGCATGTTCGAACTACTTTCCTTCTTTTATGTCCTTTTTTATATATATGGGGTTTCCAATATGACAAATTTAGCTTAATTTGTTTCGTCCCATCCAATGATTGTTGAGTTAAACAATTTAGGCAGACGATACAAAAGATGAGTGTGAACAATGAGGCATAGAATTAAATTAAAACTGTTTTTATCTTTTCTTTTTGACATAATGGAATGAGGTTTGAATGCATGAGGGGGAACGAATTTGAGTTTTAAAAGATAATGCTTTATTGCATTCAGACTAATCTACTAGTATATATTAATAATAGGCTCCATTTTGTTACTCGATCGTTTGTCGTATGTATAACACTGTTTACCCGAAAAATGGATATAGTTGAATTTATACGCAGTTGTGAAGATATGTGATACAACTTAATACAAAATACTAGGATAAATAAAAGGATGAATATAGGTTGGAGAAAACGTAATTCAGGCGAATCAATTATGAACAGTGAATTTAAGATTTAACAAAATAGAATCAATCTAAGAAAGTAGAAAGATCACTCTTGCTTATAGAGGAAATAATACCGTTTTTGATAGTCTAAGTCTAAAAAAAGATGCCCTACAAGAATGATAAACAAGCCCTTTTATAGTGAAAGGGTTTGGCTCCAAGTATAATAAAATAAACATTCATTGGGAGACCCATGATAAATCATCTTTTTCATAATTTCTGCCAAGATTCCCTCTAGTGGGATTACAACGGCTTTTGTCTGCGAGCTCGATCTTGCTTAGAATCCTCGATTTTGGTTCGAGTTTGATTTCGGCTCGAACTCGTCATCTTGGTTCGAGCCCGATCCTCGTTCGAGCCCTCGGATGGATTCCAGGTCGATGTAGGTTGATTTTTGGATTATTAGCACGATAGATCTTCCCGCGCCATAGTTCGATTCTTGTTCGAGTTTGATTATGATATCGATCTCAACACGGACCGCCCTCCCCGGGCTCTAGGTTAGTTTGTTCCCCCTTCGGGATCTTACTTCGATACACCACCCTTCGAACCGTACCGGACATTCCAAGGCTGAAATCTATTTCGATCGTATACAGATAGTCCCCTCGTTTCTCAGAAAGAAATATGGCGAGAAACGATATGATTTTCAACGGCTCGATCGGATTATATCTTGTTGATTCCATCAAGTTCGACCATGACGCACATGATAGCTGTCCTGTCGGTTTAGTCTTTCAAGGCATTTAATGCATGTCAGGCGGTGGTCGGCCACTGCTGATAACGAACCGCCGTCGCTTTGAACCTATAAATAACTCTCACCTTTATCTTTTACCATTTTTGCATCTTCTATCTTCTAAAATTTCTCAATTTCTTCTTTATACTCTCCAGCCTACCAAAAAGGCTGTGATTTCTTTCCGAAAAGACCCCTCAATTCTACCAAATCTCTATCACTTTCTTCTACTCCTTATTTTTGAATTCAAAAAATGGCGAAAATATCACAAACCATTCCTCAAAAAGAGAAAGCTTCATCTTCACATTGTGCCACCGATGAGACACCGACGGAGCCACGGCCAGAGGAGTGTGTCCCCGAGGCGTGCGTCCTTACTTCAGATTTTAAAGTTGATAAAGGTTCATCGGTTCCTGGCCGGTGTGAGCCGGTATCGAGGTACATGTGTTCGATTACTGAGAAGCACCTCGATCTGTTAAAGAAGGATTGCAATTGGGGGGAAAAGAAGTGATAATACCTACCCCTGACGAAGACATCACTTCTCACGTGGAAGGGTTTTTGAATGTATATACTTACCCTTTCACTTTGGGTCCCCTCGATTCCGTCGTTATCGACTTCTGTCGATAGTATCATGTAACCTTAGGCCAGGTCTATCCTTCTTTGTGGCGGATCATTATTCTGATCCGATATTTCGTGAGCAAAATCGAGGGAATGTCGTTCACCCTCGATCATCTTATCCGGTTGTACCGTCCCCGACTTTTTCGGGAAGGGTTAATAAAACTCCAGCGTCGGGCTACCAAGGCTTTGTTCTCGAGTATTGACGAGGACAGGGACCGGGGTTGGATGAGCAGGTTCGTTCGAGTAAGGACTTCGGACCTGATCCCGACTGAAAAGATGCCCTTTCTCGAGGAGTGGAATTTGAAACGTAAGTGTGATTTTGCTATTGCTTCTGTTTTGTTTTTTCATTTGTTCTCTTATCGATACTCCTCTTTTCATGATGTAGCAGTTCCCTAGATGCTCGAAGCGGTTCCCGGCCTCAAGAATTGGGTACGGGATCTTGTTTTGACTTCCACATATGCCGAACGCTCATGGCATGATTTGTCTAAGGGTCGGTGGGAGGCCAAAAATCACGGTAAGCTCATTTCTCGGACTCTGACGAGGCATTTCTCGATATTTTTTATAAGGTTTCCCATATGCAGGTTTGGGTAAGGATGCGGTCTTGAGACCTCTGTCTAATGAGGAGGATGTTTCGACCTTCGTTCCAAAGCCGGTGAAGGAAAATAAAAGGAAGAGAGCTTCGTTGCCCGAATATCCAAAATCGAAGAAGAGGACGGCTCGTAAGCCGAACAAGAATGTTATTCCTTTGACCGTAGAATCCGTTTTGCGCCTAAGGGATGAGGAAGAAGAGGAAGAGGATAATGAGTCCATGCTGGCGGTCCGGATGAAGAGAGCCACTGATGCTTCAACGCTGGCTGGATCGATGATGCCCTATGGGGCTCCGTCTCAAACTAAAAATATACCGGAGAGAGGTTCTGGTAGAGTCCCCGAACTATCGGATGTCGAAGACGCCTCTCATCGGAATCAACTGGCATGGGGTTACAATTGAAGAGCCCTTCGAACCCCTCCAAGCCGAGGGGAATGCTCCGAGCGAGTCACTTGGGGCAGCAGCGATCAAGGACTCGCCTACCTTTCCCGCTTTTTCCGCAGGGGTGATTCGGGAAGCTCAAGCTCTGTGGGCCCTCGATCTAGATAGGCCTCACGATGAAGAGGATCCGTTTCGTGACCTGTTTACTTGTATCGAGGATGTTGCCGGTGCCGGTGATGAATCAGATCTTTTTCACGGTTTGCGGCAGGCTTTGAACCAGGTGAGTCTTTTAAAAAAAAATTTGTTGGTATTGCCTTTATGTTCGTCTTTCGTTAACTTCACTTCTTGTTCATTCGTAGGCTGCGGCGGTCCATCGAGAACAATGTTCTCGTTCCCAGAATGAGCTGCATCGATACGTGGCTGACCTGAAACGCGCTACCGATGAGAGGAACTCTCTCAAACTTACCTTAGGGCAGAGAGAGGAGGAAATAAAAGATCTCCGAGCCGAGCTAGCCAAGGCTTATCGAGACCAGAATGATTAGTTTGAGCAGGTAATGATGCTTTTGAAATCCTATGGGTTCGATACCAGAACGGTAGCTAACATTTCGGTCTCACAGCTGCAGCAAACAATCGAGATGATAGGGAAGCTGCGTGAGGAGGTCGATGTGATAAGGATGGAATCCTTGCAGTGGAAAGAAGGTATGGACCGCTTTGCTGCGGAAAAAGAGAGTGCTTGAGCCCAGTTATCATCGTTTGAAACCCAACTTCAAAAAATGAAGGAAAAGGGCCTGGTTCAAGCAAGAAAAATTGAGGAGCTCGAGGCTCGGTTGGCCTCAATACTCGCCAAGGCCGAATCCGATGCTGAAACGGCAAAGACTTATGCGGATGCACTCGTGGCCGTCTATCGGGCTGATGCTGAAGCTGCCCAAGTTCAGGCAAGAGAGGCAGCCGAATCCGCCAATGGTCGGGCGCATTGGGTCGCCGAACTTGCTAAGTACCGATCCAGGAGAGAAACTCTCGAGGAGATTCATGCTCTCGGCTTTGATCTCACAGAAGAGATAAAAAGGGAAAAAGAACTCAAAGCTGATGCTGAAGCTCTGGTTTTCGATGATGATGACGACGACGATGGGAGCAAAAGCGGATCCGAGAACGGTGGGGAACCTGATAAAGAAGAGACCTCTCCCGTTTAAAACTTTTTTTTGTAGCCACATATGTAGATAAATTTTGTGTATAGGCATATCTCTATGTATGAAACCACTTAATCAAACTTGAACCTCGTGGTCTCTGCAACCGAGCGAGCGTTTATTCAAACTTGGGGCAATGTAGACCTTTAGGCTTTTGACGATCGAGCGAGTGTTTGCTTGTGCTCGAATTGATGTAGCCCGTAGGCTATTTGGTCGAATGAGTGTTTGCTCGAACTCGAAATACAAAATAAAAAATAGACCGTAGGCTTGATCGAGTGAATGATTCGAACTCAAATTAATGCAGCCCGTAGGCTATTTGGTCGAGTGGGTGTTTGCTCGAACTCGAAATGAAAAATAGCCTGTAGGCATGGTCGAGTGAATGATTCGAACTCGAATTGATGCAGCCCGTAGGCTATTTGGTCGAGTGATTGTTTGCTCGAACTCGAAATGAAAAATAGCCCACAGGCCTGGTCGAGTGAATGATTCGAACTCGAATTGATGTAGCACGTAGGCTATTTGTTCGCGTGAGTGTTTGCTCGAACTCGAAATGAAAAATAGCCCGTAGGCCTGGTCGAGTGAATGATTCGAACTCGGATTGATGCCGCCCGTAGGCTATTTGGTTGAGTGAGTGTTTGTTCGAACTTGAAATGAAAAAAATAGCCCGTAGGCCTGGTCGAGTGAATGATTCGAACTCGAATTGATGCAGCCCGTAGGCAATTTGGTCGAGTGAGTGTTTGCTCGAACTCGAAATGAAAAATAACCCGTAGGCCTGGTCGAGTGAATGATTCGAACTCGAATTGATGCAGCCCGTAGGCTATTTGGTCGAGTGAGTTTTTGCTCGAAATCGAAATGAAAAAATAGCCCGTAGGCTTAATAGTCGCATTATATCTTAATTCTTCACATGTTATTACACGCCCTGGTTCGTGCCAATTTATACGAGCATGGCTTGCTTCGACCATTTGGCTCTTTACAGTTTTCCTATCGGGCCCCTGTTGCTGTGAAGTAACTCTCTTACGGGGCCTCAGATATCATTATAAATGCTGCACGACCAGTGGTTGCCTCATTAAAAACCTTGCCAAAAAACCCATTTAGGATAAAACCGGTATAAGGAAAAAAGAGTGCAACACGTGCTTTCTGATGAGAGATCCGTCCCTTGTTCGGACTTCTGTAGGGGTCAGTTTTGAGATATAAACGAATATGGAAAGGTTGTACCTTAACAGTAGTACCGTTTTAGATGTGATACATTCCAGTTTCTTGATAATTGTTTGCCGTTTATAACGTCGATCCTGTACGACCCCTTTCTGATATCCTCGAGTACCTGATATGGTCCTTCCCAATTTGGTCCTAGCTTCCCTTCATTCGGATTCCGGGTATTGATGGTAATTTTTCTCAACACTAAGTCCCCAGGCTTGAAATGGCGGAGCTTGGTTCTTCGATTATAATACCTTTTGATTCGCTGCTTTTGGGCGGCCATCCGGACGAGGGCAGTTTATCGCCTTTCGTTCGATAGTTCGAGGCTTGTGTTCATAGCCTCGTTATTTGATTCTTCCGTCGAGAATCAAAATCTGGCACTGGGTTCACCAACCTCAACTGGTATCAATGCTTCGAATCCATATACTAAGGAGAATGGGGTCGCCCCCGTACTGGATTTTGATATTGTCCGATATGCCCAAAGGACTTCGGGTAGGATTTCTCTCCATCTCCCTTTAGCATCATTCAATCTCTTCTTTAAGTTTTGAATGACAGTTTTATTCGTTGATTCGGCCTGCCCGTTCCCACTAGGGTGGTACGGTGTCGACAGTATCCTTCTTATCTTGTGGTCTTCGAGGAATCCTGTTACTTTGCCGCCAATGAATTACTTTCCATTGTCATATACTATTTCGGCGGGTATCCCGAACCGGCATATGATATGATCCCAAATAAAGTCTATAACTTCTTTCTCTCTTATTTTCTCAAACGCCTGTGCTTCAACCCATTTAGAAAAATAGTCAGTCATAAACAAAATGAATTTGGCTTTACCTAGGGTCGATGGCAGAGGGCCGACGATATCCATTCCCCATTTCATGAAAGGCCACGGGGATAGGACCGAGTGGAGTTGTTCTCCATGCTGGTGGATCATCGGTGCGAACCTTTGACATTTATCACATTTACGAACGAATTCTTTCGTATCTTTGCCCATATCGATCCAATAATACCCTGCTCTGATTATTTTTTGGGCTAATGTGTTGGCTCCAGAGTAATTCCTGCAAGTACCCTCATGCACTTCCCGTAGGACATAATTGACATCCCCCGGACCCAAGCATACCGCCAATGGTCCGTCGAACGTTCTTCGGTACAGTGTTCCATCTGAAGCCAAAGTGAATCGAGCAACCTTGGTCCGTAGGGTTCTCGAATCTTTAGGGTCCAATGGGAGTTTTTCATTTTTCAAATATTTGATATACTTGTTTCTCCAATCCCAGGTTAAGCTTGTAGAATTTATTTCGGCGTGCCCTTCTTCGATTACCGATCTCGAAAGTTAAACTACATTCCCCGAGCCCGTATCATCTACCTCGACCGATGACTCCAAATTTGCCAGTGCGTCGGCCTCATTATTCTGTTCCCGTGACACATGTCGTAAAGTCCATCGTTTGAAATGGCACAAAGTGATAAGCAGTTTATCTAAATACCTCTGCATTCTACCTTCTCGAACTTCGAAAGTTTTGTTTACTTGACTTACCACCAGCAAGGAGTCGCAGTTGGCTTCAATGATTTCTGCTCCCAAATTTCTAGCTAGCTCGAGACCTGCAATCATGGCTTCGTACTCGGCCTCATTGTTGGTCAACCTGATAGTTTTAATAAATTGTCTAATAATGCCACCCGTGGGTGGTTTCAAAACTCTGCCCAGCCCGGACCCCTTTACATTTGAAGCCTCATCCGTAAAAAGGATCCATACCCCCGATGATGTACCTAATTTCAACAGTTCCTTTTCGGCTTCGGGTACGAGGGCTGGTGTAAAATCGGCCACGAAGTCTGCTAGGACTTGAGACTTGATGGCCGTGCGGGGTCGATATTCTATATCATACCCACTGAGTTCGACAGCCCATTTGGCCAGTCGGCCTGATAACTCGGGTTTGTGCAAAATATTACGAAGTGGGTAAGTAGACAATACGCATATGGGGTGACATTGGAAGTATGGCCTTAACTTCCTTGAGGCACTTATCAGTGCAAGCGCCAACCTTTCTAGGAGCGGATATCTAGTTTCCGCCTCTCCTAAGGTTCGATTTGTATAATAAACTGGGAATTGCGTACCTTGCTCTTCTCGAACTAAGACACCGCTTACGGCGACTTCCGATACTGCCAAGTACAAACAAAGTTTTTCATCGGTTTTTGGAGTGTGAAGCAGTGGTGCGCTTGATAGATATCGTTTTAGTCCTTCTAATGCCTGTTGGCACTCCGGGGTCCAAAAAAAATCGTTCTTCTTTTTGAGTAGAGAAAAAAATTCATGACTTCGATCGGAAGATCTCGATATGAATTGGCTTAGGGCGGCGATCCGACCCGTTAGTCTTTGCACATCTTTCACGTTGTCTACGACGGTGATGTCTTCGACGGCCCTGATTTTGTCGGTGTTAATCTCTATTCCCCGATGTGATACCATGAAGCCGAGGAACTTGCCCGAACCGACCCCGAAGGCACATTTTTTGGGGTTGAGCTTCATTTTGTATTTCCTCAGAATCTCGAACGTTTCCTGCAAATGAATTAAATGGTCCTCTGCGCGCAGGTATTTGACTAACATGTCATCAATATAAACCTACATTGATTTTATTATTTGTTCTTCGAACATTTTATTCACTAGGCGTTGGTAAGTGGCCCCTGCATTTTTTAGCCCGGAGGGCATCACATTATAACAATACGTTCCATATTTGGTGACAAATGAGGTTTTTTCTTTGTCCTCTGGGTTCATCTGTATTTGATTATACCCGGAATAGGCATCGAGAAAAGTGAGGATCTCGTGGCCGGTCGTGGCATCGATCATGCGATCGATGTTGGGCAACGGAAAAGAATCTTTGGGGCATGCTTTGTTCAAATCCTTATAGTCCACGCACATTCTAAGTTTGTCCCCTTTTTAGGGACTACAACTACGTTGGCTAACCATTCGGGATATTTTACCTCCCGAATGGACCCTATTTTGAGAAGTTTGGTTACCTCGTCCTTTATGAAGGCGTTCTTTCTATCGGACTGGGGTATTCTTTTTTGCTTTACTGGTCTGAACCTATGGTCCAAACTTAGCTGATGCGTCGTTATGTCCGGCGGGATCCCTGTTATATCTAAATGGGACCAGGCGAAACAATCGATGTTTATTGATAAGAAATTGAATGAGTTTCTTCCTGAGTTCGGGGCTCAACCCCGTTCCCAAGTATACCTTTTGCTCGGGCCGGCGCTCGATTAATATGACTTGCTCTAGCTCCTCGATCATCGATTTTGTGGCATCGGAGTCATAGGGAATTACGAAAGATCGAGGGACCCTTTGGTCCCCATCCTCTTCGACTTTCTGGTTGTCTGGCTGGGTTGATGTCGCTGTCTGTGATTGCTATTTGGTGTCCCGTTCTCCTTCCGGGCCCGATCCTTTTATCGGCGAAAGTGAGGACATTGGTTTGGCTTCGTCGACGGCGAACATTTCTTTTGCGGCTGGTTGCTCTCCGTATACCGTTTTGACATCTCCCGACGCCGAAAATTTGAGGACCTGGTGTAGGGTCGAAGGCACGGCTCTCATGTTGTGGATCCATGGCCTTCCGAAAAGGGCGTTATACCTCATATCGCCTTCGATCACGTGAAACTTTATTTCCTGGACAGTTCCGGCCACGTTTATTGGTAAGCCTATCTCCCCTTTGGTGGTTTCGCATGCCATATTGAACACGTTTAGGACCAGAGTTGCAGGTACGATCCGATCCTGCAGGCCGAGCTTCTCTACTACCTTCAATCGGATGATATTGGCCGAGCTACCTGGATCGATCAACACACGCTTAATTTTAGTTTTATTTATGAGTACGGATATTACCAGTGCGTCGTTGTGAGGTTGGATGACCACCTCTGCATCTTCATCACCGAAGGACAAAGTCCCCATGGGTGCGTAGTCTTGAGTCCGAGATCACTTTTCCCTCACCATCGATGTTTTAGTGCACTTAAGCATCGGTCTCCGGGGGATATCGGTGTCGCCGATGATCATGTGGATAACGTGCTGTGGTTCTTCTTGCTCGTTCTGCTTGCTGAAATCCCTACTTCTAAAATGGCTCTTTGCCCTATCACTCAGAAACTTCCGAAGATGCCCTTTGTTAAATAGGCGAGCTATTTCCTCTCTTAGTTGCTTGCAATCTTCCGTTCTGTTGCCATGGGTACCATGATATTCGCACGTTTGATTGGGATTTCTCTGGGCAGGACTGATTTGCATTGGTCGAGGCCATTTAGTGTCTTCGATGCGTCCGATGGCCGACACGAGAGCGGATGCGCCAATGCTGAAGTTATATTCTGATAATCAAGGTGCTTTTATAGGCTCGGCATATTTGTCGAAGCCGCTCTTACTCATAAGCCCCTGAGAATTTTGTCCCCGATCAATTCTTTGACTGTTTCGAACTGCTGAACCATTGTTTACTCGATCGGTGACGTACGATCGATATCGGTCTCTGTTTGACCTTTGCTCTCTGTCGATCTGCTTTTGATTAATAACTGTCATGTTCTGATGAACAGGTCCGTACGGGGTCCCCGACTGATAATCCTCGACCCTAATTTTCGATTGATATCGGTTGTGCATATCTGCCCAAGTTACCGCCGGATACTCGATCAAATTTTGCTTCAGCCGATGTGATGTGTCGAACTTAGCTCGTTCAACCCTTGGGTGAAAGCTTGTACGGCCCAGTCATCGGTGACCGGGGGTAATTCCATGCGTTCCATTTGAAATCGGGATACGAATTCCCTCAGCATCTCTCCCTGCCTTTGCTTTACTTTGAAGAGGTCTGATTTTCTCGTTGCAACCTTTATGGCTCCAGCATGCGCTTTTACGAACGAATCTGCTAACATGGCAAAAGAATCGATGGAATTTGGTGGTAAACTGTGGTACCAAATCATAGCTCCTTTCGAGAGGGTCTCCCCGAACTTTTTCAATAGCACGGATTCGATCTCATCATCTTCCAAATCGTTGCCTTTTATGGCACACGTGTAAGAGGTGACATGTTCGTTAGAATCGGTCGTACCGTTATATTTGGAAATTTCGGGCATACGGAACTTTTTGGGGATTGACTTCGGTGCCGCACTCGATGGAAACGGCTTTTGTATGAATTTTTTTGAATCAAGCCCTTTTACCATTGGTGGAGCCCCCGGGATTTGATCGACCCTGGCATTATACGTTTCCACCCTTTTGTCGTTGGCTTCGACTCGTTTTGTGAGTTCCTCGAGCAATTTAGTAATTCCGGGAGTAGTCCCCGATTCCTGCTCGTTAGATTTTACTATGGCAGGCTCTGTTCTGGGGGTGACCTCTCGAAGTAACCCCTGCCGGACCTCTCGAAGTGGATTGGAAACCGGCCTGCTTTGTGCTTGAGTTTGGCTCTGTAGCCGAGCTATCGCTAATTGCTGGGCTTGCAACATCTCGAAGATCATGCGTAAGCTGGCCCCGATTTCCTCTGGGTTTTGGGTGTCTTGGGCTACGGATCGAGCACCGCCCTGAATGCTTCTTTCTGGTTCGGAACACTGGTTTGCTTCCAAAGCAATTTGTGAATTGACATCTAGTGGTATTTCGGCTCGAATCTCGGGTAGTGCCAAGTTGTTGGTTTCATCTTGAAGGCCAGCTTTGTAATCGATCGATGAAGCCATTCGGTCGATGGTTATTCGTAGCCGAACCTAAATTGAAGGTATTTTCGAAAATAAGTGACCACTGTTATCCTCGGCCCCACGGTGGGCGCCAAACTGTTTACCCGAAAAATGGATATAGTTGAATTTATACGCAGTTTCGAAGATATGTGGTACAACTTAATACAGAATGCTAGGATAAATAAAAGGATGAATATAGGTTGGAGAAAACATAATCTAGACCAATCAATTATGAATAGTGAATTTAGGATTTAACAAAATAGAATCAATCTAAGAAACTAGAAAGATCACTCTTGCTTATAGAGAAAATAATACAGTTTTTGATAGTCTAAGTCTCAAAAAAGATGCCCTACAAGAATGATAAACAAGCCTTTTTATAGTGAAAGGGTTTGGCTCCAAGTATAATAAAATAAACATTCATTGGGAGACCCATGATAAATCAGCTTTTCCATAATTTCTGCCAAGATTCCCTCTAGTGGGATTACAACGGCTTTTGTCTGCGAGCTCGATCTTGCTTAGAATCCTCGATTTTGGTTCGAGCTTGATTTCGGCTCGAACTCGTGATCTTGGTTAGAGTCCGATCCTGGTTCGAGCCCTCGGATGGATTCCAGGTCGATGTAGGTTGGTTTTTGGATTATCAGTACGATAGATCTACCCGCGCCATGGTTCGATTCTTGTTCGAGTTTGATTATGATATCGATCTCAACACGGATCGGCCTCCCCGGGCTCTAGGTTAGTTCGTTCCCCCCTTCGGGATCTTACTTCGATACACCACCCTTCGAACAGTACCGGACATCCCAAGGCTGAAATCCATTTCGACCGTATACAAACACAATGTACTGAATTATTACATTTTAGTTATTTTCTTAAAGTATAGTTTGTTTGATTGGAAGAGTTGAACATGTCTTTCTAGTTTCGACCAATATGGTAAGTTGAAATTACAAAGCAAAGAGGAGAAACTTACTATACAATAATACAAATACAGTAGAATAAACTTATCTTAACACGTAATACAGTAGAATAAACTTATCTTAACTCGGAAGATTTGGGACACATACTTACGGCTGCTATCTTCCGTCTGTGTTATCGGTCTTCTAAGGTGTTTCGTATATATTTCTTAAGATTAATACTCCATTCGTTTCAATTTATGTGAACTCATTTGACTGGGCACGGAGTTTAAGAAAAGAGAGAAGACTTTTAAATTTGTGGTGTAAAATGAGTCACATATATTTTGTGTGGCTATAAATAATTGCATAAAAGTAAATTATTTCCAAATAGGGAAAGGGATCATTCTTTTTGGCACGGACTAAAAAGAAAATAAGTTCACATAAATTGAAACGGAGGGAGTATGTAACAAATTTAATTTCAATCGCATTTGTCTAAGTTACCTATTTATCTCTCTCTGAAAGTTAGCTGTTTTTATAACTTAAAGAGAAAATTAGTTAGCTTGAAAATTATTTGATGTATTATATGGTGAATTTAATACCCTATATGTTGAGAGATCCAAGAGTGATTCTACCTCGTTAATGTTAAATATTACTCCTTCCGTTTCAATTTAGACGAGATAGTTTGACTCGGTACGGAATTTAAGAAAAAAGAAAAAGACTTTTGAAACTTGTGATCTTAAAAGGTTAAGGGAAAAAGTTTTGTGGGGCCATGACATTTGTGTGATTATAAAAGCTTATCATTAAGGGTAAAATAAAAAGTTTAAAGTTGAGTTATTTTCACATTTAAAAATATGTCATTTATTTTGAAACAAATTAAAAAGAAAAGTATTTCGTCTAATTTGAGAGGGGAGTAAGAAGGAAAGAAGAACAATAGAAACGGTAGAATTGGATATAATAATAGTGATATTATTATTAAAAAAATAAAGAAAGAACATAAAACCTCCCAAAAGGGGAAAAGCACCAAAAGATAGATTGATGAAAAGGAAAAGGAAAAGCACACAGAGATAAGGAATTGAGGGAATTTTGGTGACAACGACAATAGACTGCAACAAGTGATCCTTGCCCTACCTGGACCCTACATTGCCACGTTGGAACTTTTCATTCACGTGGCAAAAGTAGGCCCCATCACGACACCCCTACCTTTATTTTCTTAAATTAAATACATTCTTCTTCCTAAGGTATCTTCACGGATCAAGTACTCAATCAAAGTTTTCTATTACGTTGAATCACTCGCAATCTTAAAAACAATTTCATATTGCTACAATCAACCTTTCTTTGATCTTCGCTTTTAGTTTGGAAAAATATAACTCCCATAAGCTTACGGAAAAGATAATTTCCATGTTTTTTTAGTGATTGAAATTGCACTAATTCAATTCGATTCAATGTGATGCCCGTACGCATGCAACAAAATTTCTTATATCTAATATGAATTGTAATGTATAACTTGTTGAATGTGCACACATTTCACTTAGACTAATTAATTCTGATTTTGAGAGAAAATTAGTAGAAAAAATGGTAGCCCGGTGCACTAAGTTCCCGCTATGCGCGGGGTTCGGAGAAGGACCGGACCACTAGGATCTATTGTACATAATCTTACCCTACATTTTTACAAAATATTGTTACCACAGCTCGAACCCATGATCTCCCGGTCAAAATTTATCAAGAATAGAGTATGTTTTAACCGAATAGAGTATTAAGGTGCACAAATGAGGAGAGTTTGTAGAGGCGATGAATTGTCGGTAGATGGGTGAGGAGGGAGTGGGAATGGATACGCATGTGAAAGGAACATTCTTAGCAGATTGGCAGTTAAGAAAGCCGCCAATACACACATATAGACAGTTTCTCTTTGAAGAATTGTCTTGGCAATTACAAAAATACCCCCTAGCTACTACCTAGGCAAAGTCCGATTCCAAGAATGGACAAATTTGAAGCATCGAATTTTGCTAAGATTATTACTACAAAAATACCCTATACAGTAATGTGCTATGTACGCATGGTTGAATTTGAAATTGATGTTTAACCATAATAATATTCTCTCTATTTTATTTTATGTGTTTTAATTTGATTAGGCAAAAAATACAACAAAAAAAGACTTTTGAATCTTGTGATTTAAGATGTATATAATATACCAAAATATCTTTTAAATCTTGTGGTCTTACTTAAATATGCCATGTGAGATTTTGAAATTAAGGAATTTTTATTTTTTTTGTGGGGGTGGGGTGGGTGGGTGGGGGGGGGGGGTTCCAGGGAAAACCTGCTCATTATGCAATAGTTGGCAAATCACACAGGAGATGTAAACCGCACTAGGCAAGCCTGGTGCCACATGCTCTGATTGAGGAGGCTGTTGGTGAGGGGAATCGATCCCAGGTTGTAACGACCCGACCGGTCGTTTTGAGCTCTAACGCGTCATTCATCAGTTTGAGACCCTGAGCAGCTTCACTTCAGGTATTATGACTTGTACGCATGGTCGAAATTTAATTTCGGGAAGTTCGGAGTTGATTTGGAAAGAAAATTCTAATTTCGGAAGCTTAAAGTTGGAGGAATTGACTAAAGTGTGATTTTTAAGTAGACGACCTCGGAATTGGGATCTGAAGGTTCCAACAAGTTCGTATGATGATTTTGGATTTAGTCGTATGTCTGAATCGGGTTTTGGATGATCCGGGAGCGTTTCGGCGCCTATAGTGGAAGTTGGCATTTTGGAAGAATTTCATAAAAATTGTGTTGAGGCGTAGTTCAATATTATCGATGTCTGTTTGGGATTCCGAGTTTGGGAATAGCTCTGTATGGAGATTAAGGTATTGGAAGCGCGCCCGGAAGTGGATTTGGAGGTCCGTAGGTCATTTCGGGATCATTTGGCGAAAGTTAGAAAACGGGGTTTTGGCCATTTTTATTTTATTTCCTCCATGAGAGCCGACCTTGGAATGATTTTGGAGCATCATTTTCACTGTTCATAGTGAGGTAAGTGATTTCTACCACTTGTGAGTTAAATATACGAATTTAGGTTTGAAAATTCATGAAAAATTTGTAGAAATTTGGAATTTTGAAGAAAAACCTAGAAATTGGTATTCTTGAATTTTGATCACGAATCTGGGCATGAAATTGAGGATAAATTTTTATATTTGAGTTCGTAGTGCTATGGGTAGTGCTTGTATTCGATTCATGTTATTGTCTGGGTAGACTTAGGTTCAAACCATGTTGTACTTGTACTATTGGGATTATCCTTGCTTGTTTAATTTCTTATTTTATATTTCTACTTGAGACTAGACTTGTTATTGTAGAGACTTCACGATTTCACGATTCGTCACCGAATAACTTTACTCCTCCTACAGCATGTTTCTGTGATATATATATATATACTTCATTGAAAGGTTTTTATTAAAGAAATTACAACTCACACGTTTATTCGTGAGTGGGGTCAAGGACCCATCAAAACTTCTTATTCTTATGGGATCAGGTCGTTCACCTCGGCAGGATTATGTATTTCACTCTTATGGGATCGGGTTGTTCACCTCGACAGGATTATGTATTTCACTCTTATGGGATCGGGTCGATCGCCTCGGCAGGATTTATGTATCACACTCTCATGAGAGCGGGCCGTTCGCCTCGGCAGTTTAATATATACATCTATGGTTCGTGTCGTTCGACCCTCGACAGTGCACAATTTAAATATTTATGTTGGATCGGGTCGTACGCCTCAAAATTTCCTATATCATATCCTCATGGAATAGTGCATAATATTTGGCAAGAAGCTGGGGTATCTGTAAATTTTCCCCTAATTCGAATTATAACAACCTGCTTGGTGAGATCCAGTATACATATATATATGCTCCGGTTGAGGAGGAATTGCTAGTTAAGAGCTTGAGTTTATTGTAAGGAGGATAATTGTACCACATATTTACACTTGTTTATTTTATTTATTTACTTTGCCTCGTATTTGCTCACCTCCTTACTGTACTTGATATTATTGGACCACTAGTGAGTGTCGATGTCGATCCCTCGTCACTACTTCTCCGGGGTTAGGCTAAATACTTACTGGGTACACGTTGATTACGTACTCATACTACACTTGCTGCATATTTTTGTGCAGGTACATATGTGGCTAGTGTCCTTGTGAGAGCAGAGGCGCGTATGCATGCGGGGACTTACGTGAGCTGCATTCCATATTACGACCCGCGGCCAGCAGAGTCTTCTTCCGAGTTATTTGTATTTTTCCTGTCTAAGTTGTATTCTGGATAGACGTTGTACTTTATTTTTACTTCTTAGGTGATGCTTATGCACTTGTGACACCGGATTTTGGGGTGAATTATGGGTTGTTCTGTATTGAAATTATTAAGAATATTATTATTTACACTGTGAATTCCATCTTTTACTATTTAATCGAAGGAAAATATGATTTCAAAAATATTAAAAATGAGAACTAAATTAAGTATTTATTTTTGGCTTGCCTGACAGCGGTGTTCGGCACCATCACGACCTTTAATGGATTTTGGGTCGTGACAACATGGTATCAGAGCGCTATGTTCACTTAGGTCTCACGAGTCATGAGCGAGTCTAGTAGAATCTTGCGGATCAGTATGGAGACGTCTGTACTTATCTTCGAGAGGCTACAAGGCTGTTAGGAGCACTTCCCTTCTTGATTCCTCATCGTTCGAATTGATTCTTTTGAGGTTGGTACCTTTATTTCTTTCTTATTCAATCTTATGCGACGTGAAGCGCTTGTTATAGATTGGGAATCGAGGCATTGTCATGGTACTATAGAGGTGGTGCAGGATGTCTCTGCCTGCGTGTTTGATTGGGCTATTACCGTCACCTTGCGGAAGGTCGTCCTGTTGTTTCAGCTCAGCATCAGTATTTCTTATGGTTTTGAGATTTGGCATTGATTGTTATGATGATTCGTGCGTTGTTATCGCACCGTGATTTTGTAATGGTAGGATGACTGTCTATGCATCGATGCAGTGAATGACTTGAAATGAGGTTTTCCTTAGTGCATGATTCAGAGGCTCAGTGTTTTATTTCCAGCGGAGGAAAGGCAATTGGACTATGAGTGTTTGGGTTGATGGAGTAACAAGACTTGGTATTTTGAGCGTGGTGAAATTTTCATCTGTGATGTAGTGTCGTCGTCCTTGATTGAACATGTTAAGCTCGTCGGTGTTATGGTCTTCTTCAAATTGTGTTCGGGGCAGGGTGTTGTAAAATGGCGCCTGAGATGCGGTTATCATAGATAATAGTGTAGCAGTTTCAGAATCGAATTGGTACTTTTAGTATTGATGGCTCGAGAAAGATGATCTTCTAAGAGGTTTAGAGTTGGTGGCGACTCATGTGTTTGGATATTACAAAGAGGGATTCGGGTTTGGAGCAACAATTGGGCAGTGAAGGACGAGAAAGTACATGTGGGAGGTTTCTTGCGGTGGTTGAATTGATAGGAGGTCAAGTGTGAAAAGTAGAAGTCGAGGAGTTTATTAAAGGAGAGGGTTTGACCAAAGTGAGAGAGTGGCAAAGTAGCATATGGGTTCCGTGGTAGGATAACCACACGCCTTGAGGGAAGCTTAGAGCAATCTGGGCATCATGATGGGCAACGACTAGGACCATGGATTTTATTTGGATGCAACATGACTTCGAGTTTTGAATACGTTGTTAGACTTTTAGCTGATGTCAATAGGGAAGAAGGAACCTTGGCGAGTCCCAGGGTTATGTAATTGTAGCTTCAAGCTAAGTGGGAGAGCCCCACCGTCTATGATTGGATTGCGTAGTTGTCGACTTTTGCGGTTTCTGGTTATCGGTGTATTGGTGGGTTATTACGACTAAGGAAAGAAAACATAAGTGGTAATTTGAGCAAATGATTTGGGGGAATATGTGCAATATTTGGCCTTGTCGATTCGTGTTCAGGCTTTGGGAAGACTCAAAGTTTATGCTTCATATAGATGTGATGTACAAGGAAAGGAATTCAGTCGGTTGCTTCTTTGAGAAAGTGTTCATGTGCTAGCAGGGCCTTGGAGTTTGATCATAATTAGGAACAAGTCAAAGTGGGAGACTCTCAACAATGGTCCTAGTGGGTTCAAAAATGTAAAGTGCGGTGCCTAAGGATTTCGAGTTCGTAGTATGGTCAAGTATCAAGCTTTTGTAGTGATTTATGAATGGGTGTACCGGTCAAGTATCGGTCTGGGGTGTGGCATTGGAGGAATGGGAGAAAATAACTTCGGATTCATAGAGGGATTTTTAGAATGGGTGAACCAGTTGAAGATGCGAATATGCGCATAAAAAGGGTATGAGATGGTTCGTGTGTTTTGGAGACAACGTGGTCTCGTGAAATAAGGTCACTCAGGATGAGTGCGGATTTAGGTTCATGATGTTTATAATGGAGCTATTATTATTATTATTCCTAAGGCAAGTCCGGAGTAAATTAGAAGAAGTCAGATCAGTTAGCAATGGTTGAATTAGTATGACGGTGGCAATGATCAGTTCCTTCAGCATGTTGAGTTATGCATGTGATTTGTGGCGGTGCGTGCGAGGCTTGCCGGCCGCCGTAATTGATTTATTTGGAGGCATTCAATTATTAAGGCATGTTATGTGTAGATGGGTCCCTGGAAATTTATGGAGGTTTAGACCACTACTTGAGGATTGTATTTTATGCGGTTAGGGGAATTCAATCGCGTGTTGCAATGGTTCTCCTAAAATGAGTTAAGCAAAAGGTTACTATGTGATGAAGTGTTTATCCTATTAGTGGGCTAGGGGTTATCATGGAATTCTATTAGTCTCACGTACTGGCATATTAGGTACAGTGAGCGGCAGGGGAAATTGGAAGCTGAGGATCAAGGTTGCGGATCGGTGTTGACAAGAATGTCACGAGCTCGGATAAGCAGGGAAGAATTCAGATGTTTAGAGTAAGCTGGTATTGTCCTTAGCATCACCTGAGATCTGTGTCCTGTGTAAGAGGCTTTGTGTACTGATTTGCAGCTTCTTGATTTGCTTTACAGCATTAGTGTGACCGATGGTATGGATGTGCAGACTTGTTACCTGGTACGGAGGGTTGTGGGAGTGTATCCCACGGGAAGATTGTATTAGTGTGACATATAGTCACTTGATTGATTAAAGATTTAAAAAACTAAGTATGGAAATTGTGGTACTATCGCTAATGTGAGAAATTACGCTTGAAGGGCGCTCGGTTCATTTGGTTGTGGAATATAGAAGTTTGTTACGGATTTGACGGCTGTTCTTATGTGTCATGAATAGGTCATTGTGGATCCTTGAGAGGCTATTTAGCCAAACATGGTATGATCAGAATCAGTTTGAGGTCCGTGGATGGATCTAAATGTGAATGTGGGCTCTATATCAGGCCGTATGTGCTCATATCAACATGGCGTTGTTTTCGAAAAGGTCTTCGGGCCTTGGATGTTATTTTTGTTGTCAGTTATTCCATGTAATATATATTATACCATGTGGGTTATGAGGTGGTTTGATTATTCGCACTCGTATTGAGATCTCATATGGTTTGTGGTATTATGTGAGCAGGATGGCTCTCGAGATGCAGATCATATATCGCACCTTAGTCGTGCTTGAGTTTTGTAGCGCGTGATGCTACCCGTCTCCCCAGGATTTGTATTAGGCACTTGGCGTGCTTATGGTTAACATTCGGGCATTTCGTGAGTATAAGAGTTACGGATCGATGTGTGTTCTCTTTAGATTATTATGTGTGGATCGGGTGGCACGTCGCCACGGGTATATGGTTGGATCGGGTGGCACGCTGCCACGGATATGTTGTTTAGATCGGGTGGCATGCCACCATGGGTATTATGGTTGGATTGGGTTGCACACTACAACGGTATCATGTGTGGATCGGGTTGCACGCCACAACAGTGTGGTATTGAGTACAGTTTCCTATATCTATTATTGTGTGTTTTGCTTCTCGTTTCCTGAGGAAGGTTCATAATATCTTTTCGTTTGTTTAAATTAGTTACGTGGGTTGAGTAGATCTTTCCAGAGTTTGTTTCCTTATGTATCACATTCGAGTTTCTAGCTTGTTGGAACATTGTGGCATCATATGAGACTTTTGGCAGTGTCTGAGGTGGCTTACTGCATGTGCAACTTGTACTGGGTGAGATGAGATTATTGGACCTGGGATCAGTGCGATCAGATTTATATGAAGCATATTAAAGAGTAAATATTATTATTCAGTCCAGAATGAGATAATGGTTCTTATCGGGATGAGAGACTCCATAAATTATGATTCGGAAAGTGGTTATAAGTTCTACATGTCTTCTCTGTCGTGGCAGTATAGCGAGAGTTAAAGCAAGGCTTTATTGGTCGTGAGGTACACTACGGGCTTCGGGGTCAGTGAAAATTTTAGTTGTTGGGCCTTGGAAAGATTGCCTTAGGCAAATGAGTTATGCGGTGCATGGTAAGAATTCAGTAAGGGTATACAATCATGTATTGGTATATCATGTAGTGATGGATACGGTGGTCGTATGTTGGAAACAGACCTGGTAGAGAATTTCAGATGTTGGAATTTGGCTCGTAGGCTTATTTGACTAGATAAAAAGGAGGATTTTCAGGTTTACTCGAGCAAATGTGCTCAACTAGGTTGTGGTAGCACGGGTAGGTGCACGAGGTGTTAAACAGTGATTTCGGACAAACCTCAGAGGAGTTCTTAGCACGTTCGAGGACGAACGTATGTTTAAGTGGGAGAGAATGTAACGACCCGACCAGTCATTTTGAGCTCTAGCGCGTCATTCAGCGGTTTGAGACCCTGAGCAGCTTCACTTCAGGTATTATGACTTGTACGCGTGGTCGAAATTTAATTTCGGAAAGTTCAGAGTTGATTTGGAAAGAAAATTCTAATTTCGGAAGCTTTAAGTTGGGAGAATTGACTAAAGTATAATTTTTAAGTAGACGACCTCAAATTTGGGATTTGAAGGTTCCAACAGGTTCGTATGATGATTTTGGATTTAGGCGTATGTCCGGATCGGGTTTTGGATGACCTGGGAGCGTTTCGGCACCTATTGTGAAAGTTGGCATTTTGGAAGAATTTCATAAAAATTGGGTTGAGGCGTAGTTCAATATTATCGATGTCCGTTTGGGATTTCGAGTCTGGAAATAGCTCCGTATGGAGATTAAGGTATTGGGAGCGCGTCCGGAAGTGGATTTGGAGGTCCGTAGGTTATTTCGAGGTCATTTGGCGAAAGTTAGAAATTTGAAGGATTTTTGAGAAGTTTGACAGAGAGTGGACTTTTTGATATCAGGGTCGGATTCCGATCCCGAAAGTTGAAGTAGGTCCGCAATGTCAATTATGACTTGTGTGCAAAATTTGAGGTCACTCGGATGTGATTCGATAGGTTTCGGCATCGATTATAGAAGTTTGAAGTTTCAAAGTTCATCAAGTTTGAATTGGAAAGTGATTTGTGTTTTTAGCGTTGTTTGATGTGATTTAAAGGCTCAAAGAAGTACGTTCTATGCTTTCAAACTTGATGGTATGTTTGGACGGGAGGGGGGAGATGTCGTTCAGACGATGCACAAATTGAGTTAGAAACTCAAAAGGGCTGCTGGTTGCATCAGTTCTAGTGTAACCGCACCTGCGAGCTTTGGGCCGCAGGTGCGAGCCCGCGGTCGCAGAAGCGGCTCTGAAGCGTTTGGCCAGGGACTGCAGGTGCAGAATTTCATGCACACCCGCGAATGCGCAGGTGCGAGGAGGAAAGGCGCTGGTGCGGGACAGGGCGCAGAAGCGGGCTCCCGTCCGCAGAAGCGGCCCTCCCTGGGCTTGAAGGCCTTCGCAGAAGCGGACCAAGCACCGCAGGTGCGGTACCGCAAATACGGCCAACGCACCGCAGGTGCGAAGATCGCTGGGCAGTGAGGTTTTTATAAAACGGGGTTTTGGCCATTTTTATTTTATTTCCTCCATGAGAGCCGACCTTGGAACGATTTTGGAGCACCATTTTCATTGTCCATAATGAGGTAAGTGATTTCTACCACTTGTGAGTTAAATATACGAATTAAGGCTTGAAAATTCATGAAAAATTGAGAATAAATTATATATTTGAGTTCGTAGTGCTATGGGTAGTGCGTGTCTTTGAATATTTTTGAAATCCGGGCACGTGGGTCCGAGGGTTGCTTTATCGATTTTTCGAGCGGAGTTAAAAATTGTTATAAATTGATTAATTATGAATATTGGAGTATATTTTGATTGGGTTGCATCTTATTTGACTAGTTTCGGATCGGCGGTCACCGGTTCGAGGTGTTAGGGCGGTGTTGGAGCCCGTTTTGGAACGCCGGAGTGAGGTAAGTCTCCTTTCTAACTCTGTGAGGGGAAAACTACCCCTAGGTGGTATATTTGATGTGTACAACTTGTTGCGGTGACTACGTACGCACGAGGTGATGCGAGTCTGTATGTAGTTAGATTCATGTTATTGTCCGAGTAGACTTAGGTTCACACCATATTGTACTTGTACTATAGGGATTATCCTTACTTGTTTAATTCCTTATTTTACATTTCTACTTGAGACTAGACTTGCTATTGTAGAGACTTCACGATTTCACGATTAGTCATTGAATAACTTTACTCCTCTTATAGCATGTTTTCATGATATATATATATATATACTTTATTGAAAGGTTTTTGTTAAAGAAATTACAACTCACACGTTTATTCATGAGTGGGGTCAAGGACCCGTCAAAGCTTCTTATTCTTATGGGATCGGGCCATTCGCCTCGGCAGGATTATGTATTTCACTCTTATGGGATCGGGCCGTTCGCCTCGGCAGGATTATATATTTCACTCTTATGGGATCGGGTCGATCGACTCGGCAGGATTTATGTACCACACTCTCATGGGAGCGGGCCATTCGCCTCGGCAGTTTAATAGATGCATCTATGGTTCGTGTCGTTCGACACTCTGCAGTGCACAGTTTAAATATTTATGTTGGATCGCGTCGTATGCCTAGGCATTTCCTATATCATATCCTCATGGAATCGTGCGTAATATTTGGCAAGAAGCTGGGGTATCTGTAAATTTTCTCCTGATTCGAATTATAACAACCTGCTTGGTGAGATCCAGTATACATACATACACACACACACACACACACACACACACACATATATATATATATATATATATATATATATATATATATATATATGCTCCGGTTGAGGAGGAATTTGCTAGTTAAGAGCTTAAGTTTATTGTAAGGAGGATAATTGTACCACATATTTATACTTGTTTATTTTATTTATTTACTTTGCCTCGTATTTGCTCCTTACTCTACTTGATATTATTGGACCACTAGTGAGTGTCGATGTCAACCCCTCGTCACTACTTCTCCGGAGTTAGGCTAGATACTTACTGGGTACACATTGTTTACGTACTCATACTACATTTGCTGTACATTTTTGTGCATGTACATATGTGACTAGTGGCCTTATGAGAGCAGAGGCGCGTATGCATGCGGGGACTTACGTGAGTTGCATTCCATATTACGATCCGCAGCCAGCAAAGTCTCCTTCAGAGTTATTTGTATTTTTTTTTATCTAAGTTGTATTCCGGATAAATGTTGTACTTTATTTTTACTTCTTAGTTGATGCTCACGCACTTGTGACACCGGATTTTTAGGTGAATTATAGATTGTTCTGTATTGAAATTGTTAAGAATATTATTATTTACACTGTAAATTCCATCTTTTACTATTTAATCGAAGGAAAATATGATTTCAAAAATATTAAAAATGAGAACCAAATTAAGTATTTATTTTTGGCTTACATGACAGCGATGTCCGGCGTCATCACGACCTTTAATAGATTTTGGGTCGTGACACAGGTCTCCTATATGAGAACTTATTCATCCAACCAACTGAGCCTGAAATTATGGAGTTATTAAATATAGAAAATGACATTTTCTTATAAAAAGTCTAAAAAATGAGACACATATATTGAAATGGAGGGAATAATATTTCAGTATTACTTGAAAATATTGAAGTTTTGTACTTGCAATTGAAATATGTACTCAGAAAATAAATTTTTCAACATTTCATCATTTTAAATACTGAGATTCAGGATCAGTAAATAATGCTTTAGTCATCATTATTTGAAAATACCGAATTTCAGCTGTTGAAGTATTGCAATTTCTTTTAGGAGTACATATTTCAAGTGAATTATCATTCATAGAATTTTCATTTTTTTCTTCAAATTAAATGAAATTCATGCCCCAAACACAATATCAATTTTTAATACTCTTTTTCAACTTCAATATCTCAAATATTATATTTTTTTTCATCATCCGCCAAATATTGTCTAGACGCCTACAATCGCTAAATATTATAGCTGTACTTAGTAGGCATTGGAAAAGGAAATGTCTGTTAAAGTAAATTGTATTTGGATATAAACTTTCTTTTCTAAAAATTGTGAAAGTTGAAGATTAGAATTTGTGAGTAGTGAGAACGGTATTTCACTTGAAATATTCCTTTAAACCAGTATTAAAATATTACTGGTGAAGTTCAATTACAAAATTAGTATATATTCAATTCAAATAGTAGTCACTACTAGAAAACTGGCAAAATCCATCTACAGAATACCGACCGAAATCGATCGGAAGAAAAAACGATCAAAATCGGTCGGAAAATAGGTAAATTTGTCGCAAAAGTCAAAGAAAATATTTCTCACAAAAATACCGACCACCATCAGTCGGAAATAGTGGTCCCACAATAAAGAAACACGGCTATGTCTGACACATAAGAATTCCGATCGATGTCGGTCGGAAATTGGTCAATCTTTGACCAAGACCTGGTCATACTTGCATATTATCTACCAAAATAAGTTTTGATTAAAAAAAATTCAAGTATACC
Source organism: Nicotiana tomentosiformis (assembly GCF_000390325.3). NCBI lineage: Eukaryota > Viridiplantae > Streptophyta > Magnoliopsida > Solanales > Solanaceae > Nicotiana > Nicotiana tomentosiformis. Next base: position 85,457,567 of record NC_090813.1, read on the forward strand.
AACCGAAATCGGTCGGAAATTTGAAATTATTTTTTCCCACAGGGGCAATTGATTTTTTAAAATAACAAAAATTATATATATAATTTACCGACCGATTTCGATCGGTATTATTGTTAGATTATTTGTTATATACAATATATACATATAATTAACAATACACAGACTATATATATATATATATATATATATATATATATATATACACACACAACATAATCTTGAATGTTTTATTCTAGATCACCTTATTAGTACATTGCTCGGATACTTCATTAATGGATCAATTGGAAATTCAATTATATTCGATTAAAACTTACTATAACACATTTAAAAACAAAGTGTATAGTTCTATAAGATGTAGTGTTATATTAATACTTAAGTTTAGCAACAACAATATATGTATATTTATATTAATATAGCATTTGCTAATATAGCATTAATATGTATACATATGTTGTTGTTGCTACAACTTAAGACGCGCGCGCGCGCGCGCACACATACACGCACACACATATATATATATATATATATATATATATATATATATATATATATATATATATATATATATATATATATAATTAAAAAATAAAATAAAAATCAGATTTGTGACCGAATTCAGTCGATAAGTTTATGGTCAAACGGTCAATATTTCACTTAAATGTACCGACTGTCGTTTTCGACCAAAGTCGGTCGGAAATCTGCAAATTAGAGCCCACCAACGAGCTTTCTTCCCCATTTCTCAATTTTCTCTATCTCTTATTCTCTACTCCACCCTCTTTAACCCTAAGGCGATTTCGCCCAAATCCCACCCAAAATCTATTCCTACTTTTATTCTCCCCCAAAATCATCCCCATTACCTTCTTCGGCCAAATCCCCAATCCCACTGCCTCACCGCCGCCGCCATCGCTGCTTCTTCCACCACCTGCTTCCCTTCTCACCACTACATCGCCGCTACTTCTACCACGTGAAGGTTAGTCACCTAGTTATTTTTTAAGCTACTTTAATTCTCAAAATTTAGGGTTTAATTTATTGTTATATTTTTGTTTATTGCTTTTAGAAATATAGGGTTTAATTTATTGTTCTATTTTTGTTTATTGCTTTTAGAAATAATTTATTAATTTAGGGTTTAATTTATTGTTCTGTTTTTGTTTATTGATTTTTGAAATAATTTATTATTTTAGGGTTTAATTTATTATTCTATTAGTGTTTATTGCTTTTAGAAATTTAGGGTTTATTAATTTAGGGGATAATATTGTTCTATTAATATTTATTGCTTTAGAAAATTAGGCTTAACTAATTATGCTATATTAATTGAATGAGTTAGTCTAATTGAATGTGTTAACAAATTATAATCTTCATGAGTTAGTCTAATTACGATTAATGCTAGTGTTTGCTATCTTGCAAGTTTTTCAATTATATTGCTCATTAATGGTCTAATTAAATTTGAAAAGAACTTATTTAGGGATATATGAGAACTTTAAAATTAATATGCACTCAAATTATTTAAATTAACTACTTTTTAACTAAAGTTTATTATGTAACTTAAACTATAAATTAATTTGAATACTCATTTAATATAAACATGTAATTTATTTGTTCTTTGTGTAGATGGAATATCGTAGTTAGATGTATAATAATCGTCGATTTTTTAAGGAGGGATTTGTAAAAGGGGTTAATGAATTTATTATGCATGCAATATCACTTGAACCATTTCATATCGGAGGGATGATTCGGTGTCTTTCTGTAAAGTGCAAGTGTTTGCATTTTTTTTTGGATCGGAGGATGTTAAGACTCATCTTTATAAAAAACGGTTTATGGATAATTATTTTGTGTGGACTGTCATGGAGAGGTTGATGGTAGTGATGGTGTATTTCATAACATAGTTGTTGAAAATAGTAGTAGGTCGGTGGGGAATAACATTCAACATCCTAGATACCATAAAATGGTTGTGGATGCTTTTAGGATGCACTTCGAGTTTGAACCCCATGAAAGTATTAAACAAGCTCCTAACGAAGAGGCAAAATATTTTTGTGAGCAATTAGAGGTTGCTAGTCGTCCACTAAGTGAAGGGAGTATGCACTCCCAGTTGTCTATTGCGGTTAGATTATTAAGTATCAAATCAGATACCAATATTTCTCAAGCGGGAATGGATTCTTTCATTGGCCTTATGAGTGGACTAGTTGAACCAACTTTCAACATACCTGAAGATTTCTATAAAGCTAAAAAATTAATTTCTAAGTTAGGACTCTCGTCTATGAGAATCGATTGTTGTGAAGATGGTTACATGTTGTATTATAAGGGTGATGCAGATTTAGAAAGTTATAAATTTTGTGAAAAACCTCGTTTTAAGCGGGCGGGAAGAAGGTTGTTGTGAAGTCTATTTAATTTATTATTCTATTTTTGTTTATTGCTTTTAGAAATAATTTATTAATTCAGGGTTTAAATTATTGTTCTATTTTCTTATTTCTTTTAGAAATAATTTAGTATTTTAGGGTTTAATTTATGGTTCTATTAGTGTTTATTGCTTTTAGAAATTTAGGGTTTATTAATTTAGGAGATAATATTATTCTATTATTTTTTATTGCTTTAGAAAATTAGGCTTTACTAATTATGCTATATAAATTGGATGAGTTAGTCTAATTGAATGTGTTAATAAATTATAATTTTTATGACTTAGTCTAATTACGATTAATGCTAATGTTTGTTATCTTGCAAGCCTTTCAATTATATTGCCCGTTAATGGTCTAATTGAATTTGAAAAGAACTTATTTAGGGATATATGAGAACTTTAAAATTAATATGCACTCAAATTATTTAAATTAACTACTTTGTAACTAAAGTTTATTATGTAATCTAAACTATAAATTAATTTGAATACTCATTTAATATAAACATGCAATTTATTTGTTCTTTGTGTAGATGGAATATCGTAGTTAGATGTATAATAATCGTCGGGTTTTTAAGGAGGAATTTGTAGAAGGGGTTAATGAATTTATTAGGCATGCAATATCACTTGAACCATTTCATATCGAAGGGATGATTAGGTGTTCTTCTGTGAAGTGCAAGTGTTTGCATTTTTTTGGATCGGAGGATGTTAAAACTCATCTTTATGAAAAAGAATTTATGGATAATTATTTTGTGTGGACTGTCATGGAGAGGTTGATGGTAGTGATAGTGTATTTCATAACATAGTTTTTGGTGTAAGTAGTAGGTCGGTGGGGAATAACATTCAACATCCTAGATACCATGAAATAGTTGCGGATGCTTTTAGGATGCATTTTGAGTTTGAACTCCATGAAAGTATTGAACAAGCTCCTTACGAAGAGGCAAAATATTTTTATGAATAGTTAGAGGATGCTAGTCGTCCACTAAGTGAAGGGAGTATACACTCTTAGTTGTCTGTTGTGGTTATATTATTAAGTATCAAATCAGATACCAGTATTTCTCAAGCGAGAATGGATTCTTTCATTGGCCTTATGAGTGAACTAGTTGTTCCAACTTTCAACATACCTGAAGATTTCTATAAAGCTAAAAGATTGATTTCTAAGATTGGACTCTCGTCTATGAGAATCGATTGTTGTAAAGATGGTTGCATGTTGTATTATAAGGGTGATGCAGATTTAGAAAGTTATAAATTTTGTGAAAAACCTTGTTTTAAGCAGGCGGGAAGAAGGTTGTTGTGAAGTCGATGCATTATTTACCTCTTATTTCTAGATTAAAGAGGTTGTACGCATCGATGAGTTCTGCTCCTCATATGAGATGACACTATGAAAATAGAAGGTTGCCTGGTGTTATGTGTCATCCTTCAGATGGGGAAGCTTGGAAGCATTTTGATAGGATGTATCCGGATCATGCAAGTGAACCGAGGAATGTTCAGGTAGGTTTGTGTGCTGATGGTTTCACGCCATTTTCTGTTTCTGCAATACCATATTCATGCTGGCCAGTCTTTATTACGCCGTATAATCTTCTGCCTGAAATGTGTATGACTAGTCCATATATTTTCTTAAATTATGTTATTCCTGTTCCCCGCAATCCAAACAGTTTGATTGATGTATATTTGCAACCTCTGATTGATGAGCTAAAATAGTTGTGGTATGATAGATTTGAGACATATGACATATCAACTACGCAAAATTTCAACTTGCGTGCTAACTTAATATTGACCATTAATGATTTTCCTGCGTATGAAATATTGTCTGGGTGGATGACTGCTGGAAAGTTAGCATGTCTTTATGGCATGGAAAATAGTAAAGCGTTCACTTTAAGATATGGCCGAAAGCAGTCATGGTTTAATTATCATCGTCATTTCTTGCAAGTTGATCATGAGTTTAGAAGGATGAAGAATGCATTAAAAAAGAATACAGTTGAACATGATTTGCCACCTCCAATTTTGTCCAGTGAGAAAATTTGGGAGAGGGTTCAGAACTTCACTAAAGTTACCGAGGCCCCACCTTCTAGATTTTTTGGTATGGTGTTACTCATAACTGGACAAAACAGAGCATATTTTGGGAGTTGCCATATTGGAAGGATAATCTTCTCTGACACAATCTTGATGTCATGTATATTGAGAAGAACTATTTTGACAATTTATTCAACGCAGTGATGGATGATAAGAATAAGACAAAAGATAACCCGAAGGCTAGACTGGACTTACAAGAATATTGCAGGTGACCTAAATTACATTTGCAGTCTACAAATAACGGTAAGGTGTTCAAGCCCAAGGCCAACTACAAATTCACTTTGGAACAAGGACGACAAATTTGTGAGTGGGTTACAAACCTAAAGATGCCCGAGGGCTATGCTTCGAACCTCGAAAAATGTGCTGATATGGTTGAAGGAAAACTGACTCATATGAAAAGTCATGACTGCCATATCTTTATGAAAACCTTAATCCCTATTGCATTTTGTGGTTTGCCTGAAAATATCTGGAAACCTATCACAGAGATAAGTTTGTTCTTCAAAGATTTATGTTCTACCACATTAAGGGAAGAAAACCTATTTTAAATGAATCGAACATTCTTGTAATCAGTAATAAGCAGGAAAGGATTTTTTCATGTGGTTTCTTTGATGTAATGGAACACCTTCCAATTTACCTAGTACACGAGGTACGACTTGGAGGGTCGGTTCAATGCAGGTGGATGTATCCATTTGAGAGGTAATAATCAAAACTTGATTCATTCTTATAATTTTCTTTAATGTTATCGTCTAATATGACAATGTGCAGGACTGTCGGCAAGTGTAAATGATTTGTTAAACAAAGGAATAAGATTGAAGGATCCATATGTGAAGCCTATCTTGCAAAGAAAACTGCCTATTTTTGTTCTTACTACTTCGACAGTCATGTGTCATGTGCTAAAAATAGGCCCAATCAACACAATGTCGTGATTGAGAATGATCCATTATATCCACCAATGTCCACATTCAATCAATCGGGCCGAGGTTCTTAAGATCGATCAAAAAGGGGCCTAAGTAGTATGGAGTACAAATCAGCTTCAAATCATGTATTGCTAAATTGTCCGGCAGTTCAACCCTTTCTTAAGTACGTGTTGACGTACGATTAATTTACATGGACTACTATTTAATTCGGTTGATGCAACTAACAAAATTTTTAATGTGTCGCTCAGTGACTTCGTGAGTCAATTTGGCCATGATGCTATATATTCTACATTTGAGGCGTGGTTTAAACAGTGTGTAAGTGTATCTTACATACTTTCTCACATGTGAATATATATATACTTGGTCACTTGTGAATATACTTGCTCACTTGTGATTTATTTTACACTACATGTAGGTCAATAATACAAACATGGGTGTTAATAAATTTTTGAAAGATATATCTTGGGGGCCTGTACCTACGGTTACAACTATGTCTAAGTATTTTGTGAATGATTATAAATTTCACACCGTGGAATGCTCCAAGTATAAAAAAAATAATAACAGTGGGGTGTGTGTCAAAGGCAGTGAAGGCAACCAGGATGGGAAAAATAATTATTATGGTGTGATCAACGAGATTCTAGAATTATCATATTCAGGTTGGCCAAATAAGAAGATCATACTTTTCCGATGCAAGTAGTTTGACCCAACACCTAGAAGAGGTACAAATATACACTCACAGTATAACATAATTGAGGTTAATAAAAAGAGGGAGTATGATCGCTATGATCCTTTTATAATTGCATAAAAAATTAGGCAAATGCATTATGCTTTATATCCATTGCGAAGGGATAAGGCTGATTGGTTGGTTGTAATCAAAACTAAACATGCTGGTAGGGTGGAAGTTGAGAATGTGCTAGATGTTGCTTACTAAAACGATACCTCAAGTGTTAACCAAATGGTGGATGATCAATTAGAAAATGACTACGAGCATCCTCAACGCATATTAAAAGAAGTTGATATGGAGAAAATAACAATCATAGAAAATGAGGACGAAGAATCAACTGATGAAAAAGAAATAAGTGAAGAGGAAGAATTTTCGGACGAGGAAGGATACTTCGAAGATGACTAGCATGTTAGTTTTTTCAAGCGCTCTCAACTTATATAGATTTATATTCTCAATTCTAACATTTTCTTTAAATTATGCAGATGACAGACAGAGTCGAGGTAGGTTTAAGAAGGATAAGAGGCTTATTGATCATGAGGATGGTGCTATAATGGTAGGCTATAATCCCGTATTCTAGTCGCTTATTGCACTCTAATTCATTGTACTTTACTTATGTTGAGCTTTAATTAGGCGTGTTTTGCACTTATTATATATTTTATGCCCTGCATGAGTGATTCCGAGTTATGTAGATGTTGTGGCATGAATTCATGCTATTTTGGAGCTTTGAAGTCTGAGTAAAAGCCCAAGGGTTAAGTTGGGATCGTGTTCGAGGATCAACGGATGATAATGCACTTTAAGAACGAAACAAAGAATCGAGCAGGCATATTGCGCATTGTACAGTAAAATGCACATAACATTTCGCTCATAAATACGTTTAGGCTCCACAATATATCGTTGGAAAGCTATTTAAAAGAGCTACAACTTTCATATTTTACATTTCCCAAATTCCTAACTTCCCAACCAGTTGCGCGACCAAGTGCGCGATCGCGCACCTGGGCGCGCACTTGGGGCAGAACAATGTGCAAGATGCGTGACCAAGTGCGCGAGCAGGTCTCGAGGTGCGCGTCATGTCCTGTCTGGGAAAAGTCCTATTTTGCTAAGAAAAGGGTAGTTTCGTCTGGGATTTATTTTGGGGTAGATTAAATACCCCAAAACACCATTTTTAACACACATTGATATACCTTAGACCTAGGAAAGCCAATGAGAAGAGGGAGAAGCAAGAGCACAGGGATTTCATCCATCCTTCCTCACTCAAGATCTGGGTTTGGATTGTATTTATATTTTTCTCTACTTTTATTTCATTTGTGAAGAACTTCTCCATGTCTGTGGAGTAGAACCTTTTGGGTTTTGATGGATTTGGTGTGTTGATGGTTGTTTGTGGATTATAACTCTATTTTTATGTATTTAAATCATTTTTGGAAGATTTAATTGTTGTATCTATATTTACTTATTTTTGTAATCGAAAGAGGTATAACTTATGATATATTTGTTCTATATTGTTGGTTGAGTTCATAGATTCGTCTAAGTAATCGAAAGAGGCTAGTTGAATCCTTGATTAAACTTAGTTAGGAGGATAATCGAAATAGGTTCTCCTAAATACCAATCCATTACGAATTCTTGCATATCTTCACCGAGCTTAAATTGGTTCATATTGTGAGGTTGAGACTTAATCGAGATAGGAGTTGCTACTAAATAATTGTACTGATAATTAAGTGAATTCGAGAGACTCACTTGAACATTAGAAGTGAATTATCTAGAGTTAGATCCCGAACAATTATCTTGCACATATCCTATCAACCCATATTTTTTCCCATTGATAACTTCCTTGCTTACCTTTATTGCGATGGTCATTAGTCAATAACTGTAGATTTTAGATTATTAATTACATAAACCTCAACTGTTGATCCTCCTGAATAGCAATCTAGCTACAAACTACGATAATACTGTTTAAATCTAATCCATGTGGATACGATATTATACTATACTACCTTTGACTAGCGAGCACAATTTAAGTTTGTGTTTTGCGCTCGTCATGCTACACCCTCGCTTCCTTCTATTCCACACTTGCATCCGCTGCTGATGGCCGACAACAATATTCTAGGCACACATATTTTTTACCACATCCATCTACTCATTAGACTACCTACCATTCGCCCTCCCAACAATATTCTTACCATTCTCCACCACAGGGCTATACCCCGCTTCCTCCACATGATCCTGCATATAGTTACATGAGTCCATCGAGTCAGCAGTCACAGGGCCATATGATGATACGCATGTCATCTGCTCCATTTGTTTCACCACCAGCTGGATCACATCCATCTAGATTTCAGCCACCCAGATAGTAGCAGGGGTCTAGATCATATCCATCTTCATCAGCAACCCTGTCTCCCTCTCCACCGAGTTCGTCTCCTAGCATTTCTAGACTTCGCCTTCGGGATAGTAGCACTGAGCCAAATGCCTCGCCTTCTACGCACGCTTCAGATTCTTCGTAGGATGATGATCCAGAGGAAGTGCAGTATGATCGTTATCATAGGATGGTTATCAGGCCTGAGGGCAACGGGTAAGTTTATTAATTACTTCTTTATTTTTGTTGAATTATAATAGTTAGTCTTGTTTATTTAATGTAATTGCTATGTTGCGGGTTCATACCTAGTCATCAGACTACAAAGATAATCACTGAAGCTCTTGGCCAGTTGTATGATGCTCCCTATGCGACTTGGAGTGAATTTCCACCAGAGCTCGTGGAGAAAATTTTCAACCAATTTAAGATTTTAATACACTTCTTATCTATTTAAGAATTATATTAACAATAACTTCATCTAACATTACACACTTCATTCGCAGACTAAGTGTGCTTGGGAGGGCCGGCATAACACTGTCATTCTTGTAAATTTTGAGTTCAAATACCGTAAAAGACTATCTGATTCCTTCTGTTCCGCTCAGAAAAAGAGTAAGAAGACTTCATGGGCTCTACCACACATATGGGAGGATCTGCTGAGGCAGTGGACTACTGAGAAATTCGAGAAGAGGAGTGAATAGGGAAAGAAGGCTCGAGCATCTGAGAAGGGTGGCTATTTGCATTGTGTGTGTGCAAGAAGAATGGGGACTGCGAGGAGACTACTGGTAATTCGTTAATATATTTAATTCTATTTTTATAAAACTATATTTATATATTTTAATTTAGTTAACATGTATTATTATATTTGTAGGAAAATAAAAATATGGGAGAAAGATGACTCATGATGAGTTCTTCATGGAGACTCGCATCCGGAAAAAGAAGGCACCGACAGATCTAGCTGGATGGGTCGAGGACCGGGCGGAGACTACATATGTAAGTTTCATAACTACTATAACTTGAAATTAATGTTTATAATATTATATAGTTAATAATTTTCTATCTTCTAAATAAAGGGTCGCTACAAGACTAATGTGGAGGAGTACACTCAGAGATTATCACCGAATGAGCAAGGCGAACGACCACCCCTTTCAGACGAAGAAACGCAGAAGATATCATTAGATGTTGTCGGTGGTCCTAAAAAGGGGATAGCATACGACCTTCCAGAGAGATCATTTCGGCGCTACAGGGCTTGATTGCAAGGTATAGGGATTTCCGCCCAGGGCGAGGCAATTAATAGGTCGACTCTCTCGTCTATGGAGAAGAAGATCGCAAAGCTGACGGCAGAGCTTGAATAGATAAAGGCTAGAGAACAAAAGAGAGATAAATAATTTGATACCCTTCAAGTTCAGCTAGAAAAGAAGGACCAACAATTTAATGTCCTTCAAGGTCAGCTGGCCAATCTTCTTGCTAGTGGTGCTTTCCCCATTCCCCGGTCTCGTGAGCATTCCCCAGATGTGTCTCCTTCTCGTCGTGATCCTTCAAATCATGCCGGCGATGAAGGTTCTAGCAGCGGAGATGGAGATGATGTAGTACAAAACACTTATTGAATGATATTTGAACTTTTAACTTGTGAAACGTATTGTTGTTGGGTATGGTGTTTTGTTAATATAGTTTATTGGAGATGGAGATGATGTTTTGTGAATATAGTTTTGATAGTTGTTATTATTATTGTTATTGTTATTGTTATTGTTGTTATTATTGTTATTGTTGTTATTGTTATTGTTAGTGTTGTTGTTGTTGTTATTGTTGTTATTTTTTTTGTTATTGGTTGAATGATAGCAATGTAATGCTGCCATTATAGGTGATTGGTTGTTGGCAGATGGTGAAGTTATAAAACAATTGTATTCTACCAAAAACTTACCCAGAAAACCGACCACCTACCGACCGAAATCGGTCAAAAATGTTCAATTGATTTCCCAAAAATTTAAATTTACCGATCGACTTCGGTCGGAATTTTTTATATTAAATATTAAATATTTTAATAATACTAATCGACTTCAGTCAGAATTTTTGATTTTAAATTGTAATTTTTTTAACAATACCGACCGAATTCGGTCGGTAAGTTTATTTTGTGTCAGAATATTTGGTCAAAGTGTGTCGAAAATTACCGACCGATTGCGATCGAAAATATCGTCCATCTACGATCAATTGCCGTTAGCGATCATTATTTTTTCGACAAATTAAAAATGGTCGGAAATCGGTCGGTTTTTGTTCGATTCGGACCGATTGCGGTTGATTTTTCTGGACCTTTTTTTGACAATTTTTAGTAGTGAGTAGTAATATTTATGTCCAAATGAATTAGAACTTCAACTCGAACTAGATATAAGTAGGTAATATGCATGAATACATTTCGTCCAAACATATACACATATAACACATATTCTCAAGTTATTTCATTATATATTCATCTAAAGCTTTTATGTGACTATGAGAAGGAGATTGTTCTTTGAGCTTGAGAAGAAAGATTAATAAAGCTTTCATTTGATGTGAAAAAACAAATTTAAAGGTAAAAGTGGCTAAAGGTAGGGGTGGCAGCCACCCTATTTGCTTTTTGGACTTCCTCGCTTTTTGTCCTCTCTCGTCAAATACAACCCCCCCCCCCCCTCTCCCCCCCCAAATCCAATCCTTCCAACTTCCTCATATATCCTTCTTCTCTAACTGTTGAGTTCCTCGGCTTCTTTTGTCTCTCTCTCCCTCTTCTTCTTTGGTCTCTCCCTCTTCTTCTTTGGAACTTCTTCTCAATATCTCGCGCTCTATATTGTTAAAGGGAAAAGAAAAGGTGAGGAGAAGTTCCGAAGGAGATGGCACCTGTTTCATTGCCACCTGGTTTTAGGTTTCATCCTACTGATGAAGAACTTGTGGCTTATTATTTGAAAAGAAAGATTAATGGCAAGAAAATTGAACTTGAGATCATTCCTGAAGTTGATCTTTACAAATGTGAGCCGTGGGATCTACCAGGTATAATTCTTTTATTTCGCCTTTCTTGTTCTCCTCTTTAAAGGAACCCCAAAGAAAAAATATTGAATACATAGTTTACATAATGTGTAAATCAAGTCCTATATGAAAGGAAAAGAAACTACCATTGATGCTGATCAAGGTTGAGCCAAAAAGATTATATTTATCTCAAAGTGATTGTCAAGAAAGGTATAACAAATATATTATACCACTCACTAATTCCTTAACCATGAGTATATTAATGTTATGCAGTCATGCCATTACTTTATTCATTTATAATTAAATAATGTAACTCGAAATAGAAAATGATGATCACATGTCTAGCTAAACAAAAACCCAAGAAAAATAAGTTGGAATTTAAGGGATTTTTTTCCTTCCAAATCTGAGTATGTGAAAATGAAAATTAAAACACCGGTAAGATAAATCTGATTTACCAGTTTAAATGCATAGTGTTTCATACGCGTGCTGACTAATAAATTCTGATTATGAACACTTTAACACACACTTTCACAATAAAAACAACATATGCTTTAGTACAAAAATATCTTAAATAGTTCCTAGATATAAAGGAAGTTGGTCCCTACGTCTTTTGATCTTCTATTGAAGCTTAAAGACTGTACTTGCTACTTGTAATGATGATATATTGAAGTCAAAAGTCAGTGTGGAAAAAGAAAATGACATGATTGCAATGTCTTGTATCATGAGTTGCAACCCTTTTATTTTCCCTTTTAATACACTTTCTTTTGTGTTTCTAGAATCTCTTTCACGTCCTTTTTAAATTTTCGTCTCACTTTGCCTTTTCTTTTAAATATATATAGGAAAATCCCTATTGCCTAGCAAAGATCTTGAATGGTATTTCTTCAGTCCTCGAGACCGTAAATATCCAAATGGATCGAGGACTAACCGGGCAACGAAAGCTGGATATTGGAAAGCCACAGGAAAGGACAGGAAAGTAAATTCAGAGATGAGGTCTGTTGGGATGAAGAAAACATTGGTTTATTACAGAGGTAGAGCCCCACATGGAGCTCGAACTGATTGGGTTATGCATGAATATCGATTAGACGAAGGTGAATGTGAAGTGTCCAATGGCTTACAAGATGGTTATGCACTTTGTCGTGTGATCAAGAGGAGTTTAAATGGTCCAAAAAAAGGAGACGACGTCAATTATGGGAGTGATAGATCCTCTGAGGGAAGATGTGATCATCATCATATGGAAATGCCATCATCATTTGCTACTCCTACCCCTAGTGATGATAACTGGAATATGCAATATTTATCAAATCAACCTTTTGCTTTCAACAACACTACTCACCCCATTCCAAATTATGGAACTTTGCCATATCCCCCATCTAAGGTAATGTCAACATTCAGATATTAGTTTACCATATATGAATATCACCAAAATATTAGGACCAGCTAGCTAATACTATATGATAAAAGGAGTCTACTTTTTTATTGTTTTAACTTATACTTGTCAATGCAATTTAACTCGCTCTATATATAATAGGTTATGCCACGGGTTCTATTACTTAGTGATCTAATAGTATACAAATATTTTAATCGAGTAGTATATACATACCGTAGAAGTTAAACTCTTTGTTTAATTTTTTTTTTTAATACTTGTTCAGGTTAATATAGCATTAGAGTGTGCAAGGTTGCAGCATAGGTTCGCATTACCTCCATTGGAGATTCAAGACTTCCCTCAAGTTGGCTATGTTGATACCAAGATGCCTCAATCAAGTTTTATTCAATCTACAAATCAAACGGATATTGTAGAAGAAATCCTTTCAGTTGCCCAAGCTTCACAAAATCTAATCAATCAAGACTTATCATGGGGTGGAAATTCATGTGCTCCTGTTGATAACTTCTCTTTTCTTCCTCCTAATAATAACCAAATCCATGACTTGGATTCATTCCATTTCATAGAACAGCTTAAGGAAGATCAGAATGTTAGGTCCATCGGTATCGGAGATTTTGGTGAGGACTTCAAATCTGATAGAATGGTGGAAAATTTGAGATGGATAGGAATGTCAGACAGGGATCTTGAGAAGGTAAATTTGTTTGTCTAATAATTAGTAGAACCATTTTTAACCTTATTAATTCTAGCAATCATGAATCTGGAATCCTATATATGCTTATGGCCGATTTACTTTTCCTTTACACTTGGACAGACATTTCTTGAGGATTACAAGACTGTTCCAATAGAAAATGTTTCAGCTATCCAAAGAGAAGAGAATCAGTTTCAAGGTATTATAGAATTCTCCAAGTATATATCTTCCTCTATTGTTTTTTAACTACCCCATCTGTTCCATTTTACATAACGCTCCTCCCTTTTAAATCTGCTGGAAAAAAAATACAATTTCTTATACTTAGAAACTCTTTAACTTTAAATTTTTTATTTTACGCTTAATGACATGCATGTTCTTGAAACTATAAATGTCATTGCATATTTTATTTTAAAATATTCATGCCCAGTAATATATACAAGCATACAAAATGAAACAGCCGGAATGTCTTTTTTTTCCTTCTTCTTAATTTACTGTTAGGTTTCTTTTTTGATCCATTAAAATGATAGGTGAATACAGTGGCCACCACAACAACTTAAGTGGATTCAATGAAACAGAAACAAACAATTTCTCAATAGGATTTGGCAATGACAAGTTGTTGGATGATGGAAACATGACTGATGGTTTATCAAATTCCCCAAGCTTTGAAGTGTATGAGAAGATTGAAGTCAATCATGGGTTTTTTATAGCGACAAGGCAAACAGCCAAGACATTCTATCATCAACTGACACCTTCTACGACTCTTAGGATTCATCGCAACCTAGTCACAGTCCATGATCTTCCTCTATATATAGGAAAGTTTTCAGATTCAATAGCAATACCTAAAGAGAGAAACTTTTATGATAATTTTGTTAAGAAAGTCACAAGACCGTGGACAACAACTATGAGAACTTTGGTGAGTATGGTTGCATTTTTACATACTTTTTTTTGGATATGTTTTGGGGAATGCTTGGACGAAAAAGGTTCTCAATTAGAAGACAAGAGGGGTGTCAGTGTCAATGAAGAATGCTTAATGGAGAGGGAGGAGAAAAAGAAAGCTCAAGATTATAAATGGGATTATTGTTATAAACAAAACAAATTCCCAATTGTTGATAAAGAAGAAGAGAAATATTGCAATGTTGCTGTGGAAAAGAAATGGCCTTATCTCACCCTTGTTGTAGCTCTTTCTACCATTTGGTTGCACCATATTGTCCCTTCTTTTTGATTTTTTTTTTTTCTTGTATTGCTAACCATAATTGTTGTTAAGGAAGGCATAACTTAGAGGCCCCTGCCTTTTAATACCAAAAGTGTAGCTGTATTTTGTTTTTTCCATATATATCAAGTATACTTTAACAGTTAAGTTTTTCTTTTAACTTGAGCCCTGATTTAGTGTTTTTGTTAATTTTGAGCTTGCCAAGTGTTCATCCACTTCCTCCACCCAGAGGAGCCAGATCAGAATTTGAATTCTATAGTTCAACCCTTAAATTTTTAGTGTTGAAGCAGTTCAGCTTGATACCGCGATAAACTCATCATATTGTTAAAGTTATGGGTTCATACTTGTCATTTATTTTTATTTTAGATCATTTTTATACATAAATTTATGTTTAACATCGAAACTAATGGGTTCAGACCTCAGATAAACCAGGCACCACTACTTTGGATCCGCCCCTGCCTCC
Source organism: Nicotiana tomentosiformis (assembly GCF_000390325.3). Taxonomy (NCBI): domain Eukaryota; kingdom Viridiplantae; phylum Streptophyta; class Magnoliopsida; order Solanales; family Solanaceae; genus Nicotiana; species Nicotiana tomentosiformis. Next base: position 85,472,744 of record NC_090813.1, read on the forward strand.
ACCTTGCCCCTTACTCCCGATTTGTTTTTTCCCTATTCGCACCAAGGGGAGAAATCGACCCATTTTATCTAGGGATCCAACTCTTTTGGGCACAAGCCCAGTCCTTTTTCTTGCTCTTTACAAGCCCACTAATAAGAACAATTGTTTATAAAATAAAGAGGATTTTTCATAAGCCACTATAGTTTAGAGCCTAATAAGTATAATTTGCCTAATCGTCTCCGCGGAGATCGTAAGATCGTGAGACATTATCGCCTTCGCGGCACTGGACTATATTTCCGTCATTTCCGAAAAGTGCACGGACAACCGCCATTTTCCCCTTTCACAATGTTCTCGTGAAGTTGCTCACGAATCAAAGTGTGAATGTCCCTTCGAAGTCTCGCATGCTCTTTGATCGTAGCTACTGTTTAATTGTTACAAACTTGTATCACTTGTATTCAAACGCGCAACGAATACAACATGTGTCAACTGTATTAATTCGTGCAACGAATACAACCTGCATCAACTGTATTCATTCGCGCAATTGTATTCATTCGTGTAAGGAATACAATATGTATCAACTGTAATTAAGGCGAAATACAAAAGATACAACTTGTATCAATTATATACATGGGTATATACAAAGGATACAACTTGTATCGATTGTATATAGAGGTATATACAAAGAATACATCATGTATCGAATGTATTTGTTCATGCGACGAATACAACTAAGGCAAAATACATAAATACAAAAAAATCATGTTCTTGTTAAGATTCAAACTCAAGTCCTTCCCTAGCTAAGCAAGCAATCTAACCAACTGAGCTACAAGAGCTTATTGTCTGTTGTTTCAGTTCAAAATAATTAATCATCTCTTATTTTATGGATTTGCTATAAAATTCAAATATAGCTACGAATGGCAAATTTGCTGAAAGTATAGCTATGAATAATAAATACAGTATAAATATTTGATGTGTTGCGTAATTTTCCCTAAAATAAAATATGGGGCTCCTCCTAATCCTTTTGAATACCCACTAGGTCCTCCAACAAAGAGAATGTGAAAAGAGAAGCTTGAATTAGATAAAGAGGAGCGTTATCAAGTGGCCAATGCAGCACATTAGCAATGTTTTCCTCAGCATCAATTATTTTCGACTTAAACTTTATATGTAAACCTAATAATTTGAAGAATTATTCAGTTGTTATAAGTTCATACTTATTAAATTAATGATACTCCACACCCAATAACTTAAATAGTCAAGAATGAGATCATAGTTGAGAAAGTGCTATTGGTAAGAAGCTATGTGTCACGGAACCGTTTTTCTGAGGGTTCGGTGAGGGCAGCGAAGTTAGCTTGACTGTTACTTAGCTTCAGCCCTTAGACAATAAACAGCACAATCGTGCTAAAGCGATGACAATCACACGAAACAAGCAAGAAAGCTGTGAAAGAAAGAGACTCAGATTTGGGAGGTAAGTGCCAATATTCTGTTGTATTATGCATTATCTGATGCTTACAAAGAATGAGTATAAAGCCTATTTATAAAAATTAAAATGGCTATACAAAGGGATAGTTGGCAGGGCTGGTAAGGCTGTCCAGCAGCCTGGTACATTCCAGCTTGGAAAGCTGTCTGGTGCATTCCAGCATGGAAAGCTGGAAAGGCAGACTTAGAGGGATCCTGCTGTCAACCATGGCCCAGAAGGTCAAAGATGCCTTCCCACTTTCGGTTGCTTGTCCCTTGGTCTGTTGACTTTCTGCCAAAGGTGTCTTCTGATGGCATCTCATGATTTTTGTGTGGCCCTAAGTATTTTTCCACTGATGGTTGTCCGAGATATGGGCTCGGGCAAGCCGCGCCGTCCCTGGAATTTTGGAAAATTAATAGGTATGAAGGCGGGGCGGTGCACTCTCCCCCACTTGAAATGGCGACGACCCTGGCGCCGCACAACTGAAGATAATAATGGACCTATTCCCTGAACTGCCACAAATCTTCGAAATATGGTTTCAGTTGGCTAGCATGGAAGACAGGATAGATTTTCAGATGATGCGGCATGTCCAATCGGTAAGAGATTATTCCCACCTTGGCAACAATTTCGAATGGGCCCTCATATTGGCGAATCAGACTATGATGTATGCCTCGCAGTGATTTGAACAGCCGTGGATTCAATTTCACCATGACCTTGTCTCCAATCCTATAGTTGACTGGACGACGCTTCCGCTCCGTAAATTTCTTCATTTTACGGGCAGCCTTGTCAAGATATGACCTGGCTAAATCGGCTTGTTCCTCCCAAAACTTGGCTATGTGATAAGCGCCCGGATTTTTCATTCCGACGTTGGCGGGCAATGATTGAGAAGTGTTGGGATGTTTCCCAGTTGCAAGCTCAAAGGGACTCTTCCCGGTCGCCTTGTTGCGTTGCAAATTGTAAGAGAATTGGGCTGTATCCAGTAGGTTAGCCCTGTCTCTTTGATTGGCGCTGACATAATGCCTTAGATAGCATTCAAGTAAGGCATTAATCCTTTCCATTTGTCCATCTGTTTGCGGATGGAAACTTGTTGAGAAGTGCAGTTGAGTTCCCAATAAGCTGAATAATTCTTTCCAAAATGCGCCGGTAAATCGAGGGTCTCGATCGCTTATGATGTGCTTAGGCACACCCCAATATTTTACGATGTCCCTCAAGAATATGCGTGCTGCCTCTTTAGCTTTGCAACCGGCAGTGGTGGCCGAAAAGGTTGCATACTTGGTAAATCTATTGACAACCACCATAATGGTGCTGAATCCTTCTGAATTTGGCAAACACGTAATGAAGTCATGGTGATGCTATCCCATGGCTTCTCCGCAACTGGCAGCGGCTCAAGTAAACCCCCAGGGATTTTGGATTCCACCTTGTCTTGTTGACAAACTAGACAAGTGCGCACGTATACCTCGATGTCGTCCCACATCTGAGGCCAGTAATAAGAAGACTCGATCAGGGCCAATGTGCATTTTTTCCCTGGATGACCTGCCCAGGCAGAGTCATGACCTTCTTTCAGCAGAGTGCCCCTGAGATTTGCCCATTTGGGCACGTATACTCTTTTGCCAGTGGTGTATAAGAGACCATCTTCTTCCCAAAATCTCTGAGTTTTGCCTTGACTGGCCAAGGCAAGAAGTTGTTTCGCCACGGGGTCATGTTCCATGCCCTCTTTGATGGTCTTGATGATGCCACTGCTTGCTGACCTAACAATGGTTGCCAGTACTGTCTTGCGACTCAAAGCATCGGCAACTACGTTAGCTTTTCCCGGTTTGTATTCCAGGGTATAGTCGAATTCGGCCAAGAAATCTTGCCAACGGGCCTGCTTGGCAGATAGCTTCTTCTGTGTCTGGAAGTAGCTTGCTGCAACGTTGTCAGTCTTGACAACAAAATGAGCCCCCAATAAGTAATGACGCCAAGTCGTTAGGTAGTGGACTACAACCGTCATTTCTTTCTCTTGGACCGTGTAACGCCTCTCGGCGTCATTCAGCTTTCGACTCTCAAAGGCTATAGGATGGCCCTCTTGCATCAGTACGCCTCTTATAGCAAAGTCAGATGCATCAGTCTGGACTTCAAAAACTTTTGAGAAATCAGGCAGGGCCAATACGGGTTCCTTGGTGATTGCTGCCTTGAGTTTCTCAAATGCCTCCTGGCAGATATCGCTCCATTCCCACTCTCTGTCTTTCTTCAGCAAGTCAGTGAATGGGGATACAATAGCCGAGTAACCGAAGATGAATCTTCGATAATAGTTGGCTAAGCCGAGAAAGGACCAAACTTCTGGTACCTTCGTTGGAGCTTCCCAGTCCTGGATAGCTTCTACCCAGTCATGGAACCATTTTTCTGACGGTTCGGTGAGGGCAGCGAAGTTAGCTTGACTGCTACTTAGCTTCAGCCCTTAGACAATAAACAGCACAATCGTGCTAAAGCGATGGCAATCACACGAAACAAACAAGAAAGCTGTGAAAGAAAGAGACTCAGATTTGGGAGGCAAATGCCAATTTTCTGTTGTATTATGCAATATCTGATGCTTACAAAGAATGAGTATAAAGCCTATTTATAGAAATTAAAATGGCTATACAAAGGGGGTGGTTGGCAGGGATGGTAAGGCTGTCCAGCAGCCTGGTGCATTCCAGCATGGAAAGCTGGAAAGGCAGACTTAGAGGGATCCTGTTGTCAACCATGGCTCAGAAGGTCAAAGAGCCTTCCCACTTTCGACTGCTTGTCCCTTGGTCTGCTGACTTTCTTCCAAAGGTGCCTTCTGATGGCATCTCATGATTTCTGTGTGGCCCTAAGTATTTTTCCACGGATGGTTGTCCGAGATTTGGGCTCGGGCAAGCCGCGCTGTCGCTGGAATTGCAGAAAATTAATAGGTGTGACGGCGGGGCAGTGCATATGCCTTTTATTTCCTTTAGCAGACTGCACTTTCAAATGATTAAATTTCTAAATAAATAAAAATAGACGTGAAGCTATTCATATCTGGAATACCTTGTACTTTATCGAGCCTGTGAGTAGTGTTTTAAAAGGCGTGGGCCTCATCGAGGCGTTTTACATATGCCTCATCGAGGCGTAAGCCCCATAGGTATTTGATTTTTAATATTTTATAAAATAATATAATTGCAATAAATATTTATAAACAGGTAAAATTGCATAAAAATAAAGAAAACTATAAATATGTGATATATATATATATATATATATATATATATATATATATATATATATATATATATATATATATATATATATATGTGTGTGTATGTGTGCGCGCGCGCGCGCGCGCACGCTTCATCCCACAAAAAACTAGTCAAAACAATCTATTATACGCTACTTAGAAACTCAAGTAACTTGAGTCGAAAAGAATAAAGTTTTCTACATGGAGGAACAAAAGGGATGACTAACCTTCAATTTGAACTTTGAACTTGCTACTATGAAGGAGAATGGAGTTCTCTTTGTATTTGTAAAAAAATTTGAATATTCGTTGTTTTTTTAGAGATATTAGTAGACTAGCGGACAAGATAAAAAATTGGAAAAGATCATGAATTGGGGCTTCGATCAATAAAAAAAGTCTTAACTTTTAAATTTAATACATTTTAGTTCCTTTTTAAAATTTTTGAGTAATTACTAAGCTGAATTTTAAAAATTTGAGTATTATATGAAGGATTTATTCAACAAATTTTGTTTTAATTTGAAAAAATCTTTAGGGCTTACGTCTCACTAAAAAAATTCGCCCCGAACGCCCGGGCGTACGCCCCGAATTGCTGGGCGTACGCCCCTTGAAACTTTCACCCCACATCATCGCCTCGGGGCATTTTTGGTGCGTCTCGCCTCGAGACGTTTTTGGTACGCTTCGCCCTAGGGCTCGCATCGAAAACGCCTTTTAAAACACTGCAGGTGAGTTGAATGGTCACGCTTAGAACTGTTGAGCCTGTGTAGTTGCAGCAAGATGAGACATAAAGGTAGAGCATCAAACTCCAACCAACATGCTCATGTGCTTTGGTTTGGTTTCTTTTTGTTCACATTTATTTCCTACAAGTGCTTGTACATTCAATTATTTATGCTTTTGTCTGTCCTTGTTCATTTTTATGTACTTTTTCTCTCTATAATGCACACTTATTTACCCTAACTTAGAGTTCTTTTGATTCCTTAGATCAGATGAAAAAAATTACTCCTTTAAACTAACATATTTTATTCAAAATATAAAAGATTCCTTCTCAAATTTTCTGATTTCTCTTTGTATATTATAACTGTAAATGGAGAAGTATAAAATGCCAAAATATATAACACATAATGATGGGTAGACTAAGATTGAGTAATAAAGTGGTGAAGGTACATAAAGTTTTAAAAGACTAAAAGGAGGAAGGAGGTGGCAAGATAGTAATGGATAGCACATGGTGGTGGATGCTAAAACAGGAGAAAAAATTTGAGCGCTCAGAACAAACAGAAAACAGATGGAAAGAAGATGACAAAAATAAGTCTAACATTCACGGGTCACAGAAATTGGAATTAACCATTAAAAGGAGCTAGCAGTCCTTTTTTCACATGCCAACACTACTGAAATCAAATAATTCACGCCCCAAATTTAACTGTTTCTTTGAAGTATGTCCCCACGTCCACTGCCTATTTTAAAAGTTGTGCACTGGAAGTATATAATTTTTTTTTTTTTTACATCATAACAGACAATTATTTATAACAAGTTTGAGATGATAACATTAAAAATAGAATTATAATACGTTATAACTCATTAAACTGCATTGATAAAAAAAATTACACTAGTGGTATATATAACTTAAATTCTTTGTATTTCTTTTACCCCTTCCCTCTTCCATACCATTAAGGGTGCTGGTTTGAATTGATTCTCATTGTACCATAATGTATTTACTCTCACATATTTCTTCTTCCAGTTTGTATCTGCAAATATTCTTGGTTTTGTTGTGGTGTATCCACACTTTAGAGTTTCTTGAATTGGCAAGTGCAGCTACTCCAAAAGTGAAAGTTGGGAATATATCAAAAGTGGAAGATGCTGCATATTTTAGGATATACTATGGACAGACCTTCAAGGTCATCAAGAACACTCTTGATGGCAAGAGTTATCTTCTTATCCAGGTACTCTTTACTACTACTAGTTTGCTTAAGCAATGAATATGATACAATGATCTCTACTCATTGCTATTCCTTGTCACAAGTCAGTGACAGTTGAATTAATTAATCAAGACTTAACATTGATCCTTAATAAAGAGATTATGTAACTGTGTGTTCGTTTAGTCCAACGCCAGAACAGGCTCTAGTTTTGTTTAAGGAAGGGCTATATATACTGATAATTTAATGATTTTTTACACTATCCGTGTATATTTAACCTATTATAGTAGGTTTCTTATCGTTTTTATCGTGTTAACACAATTTATGTGAACTCATTTGACTGACAACAAAGTTTAAGAAAAGAGATAAGACTTTTGAACTTGTGGTATAAAATGAGGCACATATATTTTGTGTAGCTATAAATCATTGCATAAAGGAAAATTATTTTCAAATAGGGAAAGAGGTCATTCTTTTTGGCACGAACACAAAAGAAAAAAGGTTCACATGAATTGAAACGAAGGGAGTAACATGTATATTCATGAAATTCACTAGTAATTACCTTAAATTTGAAAAAGAATAGGCCAGTCTTGTTTAAATTTTGGTAGTCGAGTGATTTCAAGGCTAGAATTACTCTCAAAAGAATATGATAAGGGTTGCTAGACCACAAATATTGGACCTTAGCTTGGACGTAGTAAGGTCAAGGGTGAAAAAAAGAGGGTTCTCTATCATTTGATCCTCTGTAATTGGAAATCCAAGAACTCACAAATCCTTCTTGGTTGCTGAATTCCATGGCACAAGTTCCTTTTGTGAGCTTTGTTTTGAGTTGTGCCAGGAGTTTTTCTTTTGGGGAACGGTCACAATCTGGGAAAAAGTAAAAGTGTCATTACCTAAACTATTCCATCGATTAATACAAATTACATTGTTTTGCTGAGACCATTTTCCAGCTTGACAATAATTCTAACGGTGTCATGACATGTGACATGCTAGGCGAATTCCACATGGACAAAACACGACAGAGATGCAGAGTATATAAGTAAACAAGTCTTCGACCCTACCAACGCATTTTAAAGTCGTTCGTGTGGGTTGGGCCCAAAGCGGACGATATCACTAGTGGTCTGGGATGAGACTGTTTCCGATAGACCCCGGCTCCCTCCCTCCAAGAACTCTCACCTTGCTCTTGGGGTGACTCGAACTTACAACCTCTTGGTTGGAAGTGGAGGGTGCTCACCACTAGAGCAACCCACAACATGCACTAGAGCATACCTTTGCAAACCAAGAACTCATAGAGTTATGATACATAGAGGTAATCCATGATTTAATTCGACATGAATACCACAGGTCTCACTACTCTTTTGGATTAATGCTGCTGATGTACTTGGACTATATATATTCTTTAAATTCTTACAATTAGATATATATTGCTCGAGTCAAAGATAGTAGATGTACCCCATCTACTTGTCGATAATATGCATCCAACCCTACTACAGAAAACTAGCTAGAGCTGTTATCGACTCTGTAAAAATGGTTCTTGTGAATTCCAGCAAGCTGCAAGTTATCAGTTTATTTCTGATCCAAGAACTCCAGCAAACCAGCTCTCTTTTGAATTAGTATGTAAAATTGTGTGCAGAACAACACGAGAATGGCCAGCAGAACAAAATATTGCACCTCAAGAATAAAGTCTTTCGTTATCCCTCTAGCAAACTACTCGATCGAGGCTGATTACTATTTTCCAGGTACCATTTTAACCACCTCAACTTCTCCCCTTTGTAACATCTTGTAAGCTTTACATGTTTTTTCTACGGAGTATATGTTAATAACTCATGTACTGACTTTGTTTCGTTTTTTCTTTTCTGTTCTTTTTCCTTCAATTCTCAGTTTCATTTTTCGAGGTAAGAGTCAGAACTTTATGACTACTATTATGATAGTATTATGAATACATGTTTTTGTTAGAAATTTCGGAAAAGGAAAATCTTTCTCTAGTTTGACAATTTTTGCACGGAATATTGCAGCTTCTAGGCATGTTGGGAAACTTGAAAGGCATAACATCAACATATGTGGCCTCTCAATGCGTACTGAAACTATACCAGGACGGACAAGTTGAGACCATTAATAAGAGTGAACCTCAACAACTTGCACAATATGCAGCTCACTTCATTGCCAACACTGATGAAACTCAACCCTGCAACTTCGCCACATTTGTACCTATTGGTGAAGATGCACCTCTCCAGGTAACTACCTTTACCTACACTGACAGTTTAAAATTTTTTTTACATTATCAGTGTAATTTAACTTGTTGTAGCAGGTGGCCTGCCTTATGTTTCTAGTAACTGGTTCTACTTATTATGGACAGTTATCTTTTAAATTGTCAGTAGAAGTTAAGCTTATGAGTTAAGGCTTCTTTCTGTTTTGTCGAGCTTTGCTTTGGTCTCCGGTTGGATGGTCACGCATAATTTGTATTACTTTAACAGCGTGCAGAGTGGATAAAATACTTGGGAGTTTTTGCGAATTTGGAAAACAGGGCAAACCAAGTCTATGATGCAGTAAGTGAAGAATTGAGACATATTCCTCAGTTTTCATTATGATGAAAATATTAAAAAGAATTTCTTGTTTATTAAGGATTTGTCTTTTGTGGATAGATTAAGGAGAACTATTTGTGCTTGAGCAAAGCTGCAACTAGTAAGACTTCAGTTAAACCAACTGTATCTTGGATGGATCATAAAGATGTGTGTACACTGACCCTTGAAAACTCAACCTTTTCTTTGAATTTGTTTTATAATCGCCCTTAACATACAACTATTTCCTTGTATAGGGAGTGTGGTCATTTACAAGAGAGCCATACAAATTAAAGGTTAGATCTGTTGCACTTTCAACAGTTTTTTGTGTAATTTTCTTGAGTTAGGTTATATTAATCTTGACGATGCTGATTGATGAGTGCAGTTTGTGGAGGATGCTGGTGGAGTCAATGTCGATGATTCCATCAACAAAGTCACATACAATATGTCCATTCCTGATGATTTAGAAGAGTTTCATGCCATTTTGTGTGTGAGTTAATTCTCTCATTGTTATTTCTATATGGTTAACTTATTCATCTACTTTTTGCTGATTTAGATATTTGTTTTGTAGACTGTGGATGTAGTGATTGATGAAACATATACCTCAGATCCAGCGGTCTATAGTGCTTCCACATTTCTTGGAAACATCAATTTGGAAGATCAATCTTGCTTTGCTTTTCTCTCAAATCAAAGCTTGTGGAGATATGATAAAAGGGTGCAAAACTCTACAGTCCTAGGTAGGTTCTAAAGTTTTTTTGTGTATGCATTGCCTACATGATCCTTTTCTATATTGATATTATTCAAGTAATATGTCCTTGTTATCTGAATATAACATTTTCTACACCAAACAGTAAGAAACTAGGGTTATTTTAGTTTCCATAAATGAGGAAGAAACAAAAGAAACATATCATAGTTTCATATAAGGTGGAGATTAGTTCGGAGTTGAATGCATAATTGATTTAATTAGGAAATAACTAGCAGTAATATAGAACTTCTTTTCAACTTTTTCTGGGATTCATGGTATTTCCCTCTTTGCTTGTTCAAGACTGGTATGATGGAGCTGTCTCTCAACCCCAACTGGTCTTAGCAGATATTATTGAAGCTTTATATCCTACAGGAAACTATAACACGACATATTTCAGAAATATTGCAAAGGTATGACACTTCTGTATTGTACATTTTTCTTCTGTGTACATTGGACAATATAAGAAAATTTCACTTAAATGATAACTTTAGATAATTATCCACACAAGTGAGATTAATTACCTGGACAACTTGTTAAAATACACTAATAGTGTAAAACCTTTTGTATTGTTTGTGTATACATTACACCCCCACCTCAAATTAGTGGGAAGCCACCCTAATATTTTGTCATGTTAACTATTTCAGGGAGAAGGGATCATAAGCATTGGTCCTGAAATGTGTGAAAGAGACAGCTCCATCGCAATGGAACCTACAGTTGTAGCTTGCCAGTAGCCGCTGCTCTATTCAAGATTCTTTGTCCTGATTTTTGGTTCTTTTTCTTCACACATTTTGGTCTGACTATTGTTCAAATTTATTGCAAGTTTCAGAACTGGATATTCTTCATCAGCTACGGAAAGGAAAAGCTGAAGCCATAAGCATTAATTGGTTATTCAAAATACGATATACTGTGTTCAGTTTCTAACCAAAATAACAGAACATGATGCCATCAGTGTATAATTCTGCTCGAGTATACTGAATTTCAGTTCTCACTTTCAGTCCTGCTCCGATCAACAACAGTTTCTTGTGATTTTTTTATTTTTATAAACTTATTTACCAAAATTGTTCTAGATTTGTATATTACCCGACCTAACTATATTTGTTTTACAATTTATATACAATCTATTATTAGTGTCTTAAATTAGGGATTTAGTTACACCATTTTTTCTTTTTTTCTCTCTTCTCCTCTTTCCTTATGGGTCTAGATTAGCTCAGTAGTTGATGCTCCAGTAATTATCAATAGGGTTCTATTTAGAAGGCCATGGTTGTTTCCTCCAATTTCTTCATTTTCTTGGTCACCAAATCTCCATTATAACTCCGGAAAAGGGCTAAAAATGCCCTCGAACTATTTGAAATAGCTCAAAAATGTCTTCTGTTTGTTTTTTGTACCAAAAATATCTTTGCCGTCTATATTTTGGACCACAAATGCCCTTAAACCGTTAGTCTTGCCATTGAAGGTGACATGGCAGTCCAACTGGGCTAGATTTACTTATATGGCCATCCACCTAAGCAATTCAACATGGCAAAATTATTTTTTCGAAAAAATTATTTTCCCGGAATTTTTTTTAAAATACAAAATCAATACTTATTCCGAGAAAAAGTATAAAAATTTCCGGGAAAATTATTTATTTCAGAAATTTTTATTAAAATACAAAATCAATACTTATTCCGAAAAAAGTAAAAAAATTACGAAAAAATTATTTATCCGAAATAAGTGTTGATTTTGTATTTTAATAAAAATTTCCGAAATAAATAATTTTTCTGGATTTTTTTTACTTTTTCGGAATAAGTGTTGATTTTGTATTTTTTTTTAAAAATCCGAAATAAATAATTTTCCCGGAAATTTTTATACTTTTTTCGGAATAAGTGTTGATTTTGTATTTTTTTAAAAATCCCGAAAAAATAATTTTTCTGAAAAAATAATTTTGCCATGTTGAATTGCTTAGGTGGATGGCCATGTAAGCAAATCTAGCTCAGTTGGACTGTCATGTCACATTCAATGGCAAGACTAACGGTTTAAGGGCATTTGTGGTCCAAAATATTGACGGCATGGATATTTTTTGTATTAAAAACAAACGGATGACATTTTTGAGCTATTTCAAATAGTTCAAGGGTATTTTTGGCCACTTTCTGTTATAACTCACATGTCAATGCTCAGTTTCTAACTTAACAAAATTCCTCAAATCTGAAAGAAACCCATATGCAAACCATGGTCAAAGTCAATATCTTTTTATCTCCCTCCAATTCTTAAAATTCTTCAAAAGGAGTCTATATCTCCATCACTAAAATGCTTTTGTGTTCAACCTAGAAGGAGTTACAGAAACCGAAAACAAATTAGATGTATGAGTATGGGACTGAAGTGGGTATAGAACTATGAACTTTTATCGAATTAAGTAGATTTTTTTGTTTTTGAAAATCAAGTAGCTAAATAAAGTTATTAAGGAGAAAACGAAAATCAATGAAGAAGCTAAAAAGATAATTCAGTGAACAAATCAAGCATCTAACTCATATTTGTTATGTTTCTTTGTTAAACCGTGAGCAAGAAAATAAAGAAAATGAAACAAACAATCATGACCTTTTAAATTCTGGATGGATACATGACTTTAATATAGAACCCTATTGATAATTACAGGAGTTAATCTAGACCCTTTCGTTTGCATTTCTCCGTATACAATCCATTTTTCCTTTTTTTCCTCTCTTCTTCTCTTTCCTATCCCCTGCCACCTACGAACTAAAAATAAAATTTCATACAAATTTAATACATCTACAACAATATATAAACTAAAAATAAATTTTATACAACTAATTATATAGTATACAACTTATCAACAATTTTCATACATTATTTCTACCTAATTAAATACAATTACAACATTATACAACTTAAATACAATTTTCATATAAATTTTATATAATATGTCTTTTGTATGTATTTTGTATATTTGTAAGTGGTGTGTTCTTCTTCCTCTATGAAATTCTAATCAAAACTTCATTTCTTAATACAATTTTGATACACTTCAACAACTTTATGTAAAAAGATAATACTTATAACTTAAATACAAATTTCATACAACGAGTCATACATTATACAAGTATTTTTTATTCATACAACATGCAAATAAAAAATATACATAGTTACAATAAAATACAACTTAAATACAATTTACATGCAACTTTAATACAACTTCGTAAGTATATTGTATGTCATGTGTTCTTCTTCTTCGAGTTTCAATATGAAATTCAACCAAAATCAAGTTTAATCTCACCAAACACCCTCAAAATTGAGATATAAACTCCAAAGAAGATTTTCAATTGTTTGCAACAACACCCAATCAAAACAAACAATAGTTTTTGAAAACCCAAATTTGAATTCAAAGTTTTGAAGCTTTTTAATGGCTGTCAATGGTGGAGAATCAAACACTTTCAAAATTTATTTATTGACAATTTCAATTCGAATACCAATTGTGAAACATGAAAGAAAATTGCTAAGTTAAAATTTTATATTGAAATTCATTGATGAATTCCCTGAAAAAAAGAGAGGATAGAAGGCAGAGAAAAACGAAGGAGGAAAATTGGGGAAAGAACAGAGAAGGAAAGAAAGAAAGGGAGAGATAGAGAGCAGGGATGCGAAATGAATATTTCGCTATTCAATTCCTAATATAAATGGATACTCATTAATACTAATTGTATATAATTGACATTGTATATGCCCATATAATTAAGTTAAAACTTGATTAAGGGGGGTAATAAAGTTTTATATATAGTATATGAAGGTAAAAATCTATTCTTTGGTTAGATATTTGTATAATGACAAAAGCAACTCGAAATTAACCAACACACACAAAAGGCCATCACCCGCGGAATAACATAGGTGCATCCAATATGGTGCATGTATCTGCATTAGCGTGTTGACAAGGCAACACATTGTGGGGTACATCCCATAATTTAAGGAAGATAACTTTCTTCCTTTGATTGGCAGACATCTTTTCTTTTGCATTGTCAAATATGGTAGGTTGCAGAAGAAAAATGTCAAATTGTTAAGCGGAAGAAAGAAAAAATTTGCATTGCAAATTTTTAACCAATCATTCTTTTTGATTGGTTGAAGAGGTATTTGTCCTATAAAAAGAGAGCTTTGGATTCTTCATTTCACCACACAAAAAGAGAAGCAACACAATAGTTGCAGAGAGTATTTCTCACGCATTGTGAGAAATAGACTGTGTAGAGAAAAATAGAGAGTGAGCGATATTGTAGTGAGGTGGGAATATCAAAAGAGAGTTATTTCTTTTGAGTGTTGTAGTGGTCTTTGGAGTATTTTACTCGGACCTACAAAGTGTAAAATTCCTTAATATAGTGATATTAGTTGTTCATCTTGGGGCCGTGGTTTTTTTCCTTATTCAAAAGGGTTTTTCACGTAAATCTTGGTATCGTAGTTACTCTTTTATTCTTGTTAATTATCGTATCTCGGTGCTACGTTATTATTCCGCTTTTATTACTGTGAATATTATTTCTATAAGAGGTTTATTCCGAACAACTGATATCAAAGCACAGGTTCTGCTCGTTCACAGAAATACTATTCACTGTCAGTAGTACTATACTCGGTGAAAAATAAAAATATCCGGAGTAAAGTACGAGGTAGCAAAATTTATCGAAGATAGCGGTTTCTCAACATGGCAAAGAAGGATGAGAGATCTGCTCATCTAACAAGGATTACACAAGGTACTAGATACTGAGGCCAAAATACCTGATACCATGAAAGCTGAGGATTGGACTGACTTGGATGAAAAGGGCTGCTAGTGCAATCAGGTTGCACTTATCAAATGATGTGGTAAATAACATCATTGATGAACACCGCACGTGGCATTTGGACAAGGTTGGAAAGCTTATACATGTCCAAAACACTAACAAATAAATTGTACCTGAAGAAGCAGCTATACGCCCTACATATGGGTGAAGGTACGAATTTTTTGTCACATTTAAATATTTTTAACGGACTAATCACACAGCTCGCCAATCTCAGAGTGAAAATCGAGGAAGAAGATAAAGTCATCTTGCTGTTGAACTCGTTGCCATCTTCGTACGATAATCTGGCAACAACCATCCTGCACGGTAAGACTACTATTAAGTCGAAAGATGTCACATCGGCTCTTCTACTCAATGAGAAGATGAGAAAGAAGCCTGAAAATCAAGGAAATGATCTCATCACAGAAGGTAGAGGCAGGAGTTATCAAAGGAGTTCGAGCAACTATGGTAGATTCAGAGCTCGTGGGAAGTCTAAGAACCGATCCAAATTAAGAGCTAGAAATTACTACAATTGTGATCAACCAGGTCACTTCAAAAGAGATTGCCCAAATCCAAGGAACGGCAAAGGTGAAACTAGTGGCCAGAAGAATGACGACAACACATCCGACATGGTGCGAAACAATGATAATGTTGTCCTCTGTATAAACGAAAAAGAGAAATGCATGCACTTATCAGGTCCAGAGTCGGAATGGGTGGTTGATATAGTAGCATCTTACCATGCCACACCGGTAAGAGATTTTTTTTGCAGATATGTAGCAGGTGATTTCGGCCTTGTGAGAATGGGTAACACAAGTTACTCAAAGATTGCGGGTATTGGTGACATTTGTATCAAGACAAATGTCGGATGCACATTGGTTCTGAAGGACATGCAACATGTACCTGATTTGCGGATGAACTTAATCTCGAAAATTGCTTTAGACCGAGATGGATACCAGAACTATTTTGCAAATCAAAAGTGGAGACTCACCAAGGGATCATTGGTGATTGCAAAGGGAGTTTCTCATGGCATTTTGTACAGGACAAATGCAGAAATATGTCAAGGTGAATTGAACGCGGCACAAGATGAGATTTCTGCAGAATTGTGGTACAAAAGAATGGGTCATATGAGCGAAAAGGGATTGCAGATTCTTGCCAAGAAATCACTCATTTCTTATGCCAAAGGTACAACGGTAAAACCCTGTGACTACTATTTATTTGGTAAGCAACATAGAGTCTCATTTCAGACATCGTCTGAAAGAAAATTGAATATACTTGATTTGGTATATTGTGATGTTTGTGGTCCAATAGAAATTGAATCGATGGGCGGTAACAAATATTTTGTTACTTTTATTGATGATGCTTCATGAAAATTGGGGGTTTATATTTTGAAAACCAAAGATCAGGTGTTTCAAGTTTTTAAAAGTTTCATGCTATGGTGGAAAGGGAGACAAGCCAAAAGCTAAAGCGTCTCCGAAGTGACAATGGAGGTGAGTACACTTCAAGGGAATTTAAAGAGTATTGTTCGAGCCATGGGATCAGACATGAAAAGACAATTCCTGGAACCCCCACAACACAATGGCGTAGCCGAAAGGTTGAACTGCACCATTGTGGAGAATGTGAGAAGCATGCTCAGAATGGCTAAAATGCCTAAGTCATTCTGGGGTGAAGCAGTTCAGATAGCCTGTTACATGATCAATATGAGTCCATTAGTTATGTTGGCGTTTGACATCCCAGAGAGATTTTGGACCAACAAGGAGGTGTCATACTCGCATGTGAAGGTGTTCGGTTGCAAAGCTTTTGCACATGTACCAAAGGAGCAGAGAACAAAGTTGGATGATAAATTTGTTCCTTGCATATTCATCAGATATGGAGATGAAGAATTCTGATACATATTATGGGATCCCATAAAGAAGAAGGTCATCAGAAGCAGAGATGTAGTCTTCCGAGAAAGTGAAGTTGGAACTGCTGATGATATGTCAGAGAAGGCCAAGAATGGTATTATTCCTAACCTTGTTACTATTCCTTCTACTTCTAACAATCCCACAAGTGCAGATAGTACGACCGACGAGGTTGCCGAATAGGGGGAGCAACCTGGTGAGGTTATTGAGTAGGGGGAGCAACTTGATTATGATGTCGAGCAAGTGGATCACCCCACTTAGGGAGAAGAACAACCTCAACCTCTAAGGAGATCAGAAAGGCCAAGAGTAGAGTCATGCAGGTACCCTTCCACAGAGTATGTCCTCATCAGTGATAAAGGGGAGCCAGGAAGTCTTAAGGAGGTGTTGTCCCATCCAGAAAAGAACAAGTGGATGAAAGCCATACAAAAAGAGATGGAATCTCTACAGAAAAATGGCACGTACAAGCTGGTTGAACTTCCAAAGGGAAAAAGACCACTCAAATGCAAATGGGTCTTTAAACTCAAGAAAGATAGGAAACGACAAGTTGGTCAGATACAAAGTTCGATTGGTGGTAAAAGGCTTCAAGCAGAAGAAAGGTATTGATTTTGACAAAATTTTCTCACTTGTTGTCAAAATGACTTCTATTCGAACAATCTTGAGCTTAACAGCTAGCCTAGATCTTGAAGTGGAGCAGTTGGACATGAAAACTGCATTTCTTCACGGAGATTTGGAAGAGGAGATATATATATATATATAGAGCAACCAGAAGGATTTGAAGTAGCTGAAAGGAAACACATGGTGTGCAACTGAATAAGAGTCTTTATGGGTTGTAGCAGGCACCAAGGCAGTGGTACAAGAAGTTTGACTTATTCATGAAAAGTCAAACTTAGACAAAGACATATTCTGATCCATGTGTATACTTTAAAAGATTTTCTGAAAATAACTTTATTATATTATTGTTGTATGTGGATGACATGTTAATTGTAGGAAAAGACAAGGGGCTCATCGCAAAGTTGAAAGGAGATTTGTCCAAGTCATTTGATATGAAAGACTTAGGCCCAGCACAACAAATTCTAGGTATGAAGATAGTTCGAGAGCGAACCAGCAGAAAGTTGTGGCTGTCTCAGGAGAAGTACATTGAACGTGTACTGGAACGATTCAACATGAAGAATGCTAAGCCAGCCAGCATACCTCTTGCTAGTCATCTAAAGTTGAGCAAGAAGATGTGTCCTACAAGTGTGGAGGAGAAAGGGAATATGGCTAGAGTTTCTTATTTTTCAGCAGTCGAAAGCTTGATGTATGCAATGGTATGCACCAGACCTGATATTGCTCATGCAATTGGTGTTGTTAGTAGATTCCTTGAAAATCCTGGAAAGGAACATTGGGAAGCAGTCAAGTGGATACTTAGGTACCTGAGAGGTACCACGGGAGATTGTTTGTACTTTGTAGGATCTCATCCAATCTTGAAAGGCTATACATATGCTGATATGACAAGTGACATTGATAACAGAAAATCCACTACTGGATATTTGTTTACATTTTCAAGGGGAGGTAAATCATGACAGTCTAAATTGCAGAAGTGTATTGTACTTTCAACAACTGAAGCAGAGTATATTGCCACTACAGAAGCTGGCAAGGAGATGGTATGGCTCAAGCGGTTTCTTCAAGAGCTGAAATTGCATCAAAAGGAGTATGTCGTCTATTGTGACAGTCAAAGTGCAATAGACTTGAGCAAGAACTCCATGTACCATGCAAGAACAAAGCATATAGATGTGAGATATCATTGGATTCGTGAGCAGGTGGAGAACGAATCTTTACAGGTCAAAAAGATTCACACGAGTGGAAATCTTGTTGATATGTTGACCAAGGTGGTATCAAGAGACAAGTTCGAGCTATGTAAAGAACTTGTCGGCATGCACTCAAACTAGAAGACAGTGCTACCTCCTTAAGGTGAATGGGACTGGAGAGGGAGATTTGTGGGGTCCATCCCATAAATTAAGGAAGATAACTTTCTTCCTTTGATTGGCAGCCATCTTTTCTTTTGCATTGTCAAATATGGTAGGCTGCAGAAGGAAAATGTCAAATTGTTAGGCGGAAGAAAGAAAAAATTTATATTGCAAATTTTCAACTAATCCTTCATTCTGATTGATTGAAGGGGTATTTCTCCTATAAAAGGAGAGCTTCGGCTTCTTCATTTCACCACACAGAAAGAGAAGCAACACAATAGTTGCAGAGAGTATTTCTCAGGCATTGTGAGAAATAGACTGTGTAGAGGAAAATATAGAGTGAACGATATTGTAGTAAGGTGGGAATATCAAAAGAAGGTTATTTCTTTTGAGTGTTGTAGTGGTATTTGGAGTATTTTACTCGGACCTACAAAGTGTAAAATTCCTTGCTATAGTGATATTAGTTGCTCGTCTCGGGGCCGTGGTTTTTTCCAGTAAAAATCTTGGTGTCGTAGTCACTCTTTTATTCTTGTTAATTATCGTATCTCGGTACTACGTTATTATTCCGCTTTTAATACCGTGAATATTATTTATGTAAGGGGTTTATCCCCAACACACACTTCAACTAAACAAGCTAAAACTATTCAGCATAAATAGATATGTTAGAGAGAAAAGCATGGTCAAAATATATATCGTTAAATCAAGAGTCTTGCATAATCACAAGCAAAAGTTCTACATCTTTAATGGAGTACATTATATTATTATAGTATTAACGAAGAAAGAAAAAAAAAAGAGCTATCATCCGATGAAGATTAATTTAAAATTAATTAGAGCAGGAAACTTAAATAGTTTAAGATTTGATATTTGGTGATTCTCTCCCGTTTTTTCGATATTATTCGCTTGGATACTGAGTTATATTTAAGGAAGCTAATATTCCTAGGGTTTACCCGATTTTACCTTAGTCCGATCTGGAATGGGTTTGCATGTGATTCTTTTCTTGTTGTGTGATTTAATTGGTGTTTTTCCTTTCTTGATATGGTTAATAAGATTTATAATCAAAATTAAATAGGAATAACTTTTCTAGTTTTAAGTCAAAGTAAATTTGCAGTATTAATAGGGATCCTATTACCTATTTTTAGTAGTCTGCTTTCCCTGATGCATAAAAGCATACGAGAGAGTTTTGCCCAGCATAAGTCAAGTGTATTGTTGTTTCCTGCCGAATAAGAGCCCCTAATCGAGAATCAGAAAGAGAGACAGTCAAAATTTTCTACCCTCACCATAAACCCTATCTAAATCAGCCGACGGACGGTATGAGTCGATCAGTTGACGACATCGGAACCAAGCCTGATCCGTCAAAGAAGCCTGTCTTCCTTACTAAAGCACAGCGAGAGGAGTTAGCCCTTAAGCGCCGCCACGAAGAAATTGCCGAGCAGAAACGGCGGGCCGAACAGCTTCTCCAAGAACAAGGTAACGACCGCCCTTCCTCCACCGACAACGATCATGACCGGGATCCTCGTGAGAGAGATAGGGATAGGGATCGGGATAGGGATCGGGATAGGGGGGACCACCATCGCTCCAGAGACCGCGACAGAGAAAGGGAGTCAAGGGACCGTGATAGGGAGGCGGAACGCCGGAAGCGGGAGAGGGAGCGTGACGAAGAGCTAAAAGAACGAGAGCGAGCTCGATTGGAGAAACTCGCCGAGCGAGAACGAGAGAAGGAGCTTGATGCTATTAAAGAGCAGTATCTGGGCTCCAAAAAACCTAAGAAGCGGGTGATTAAGCCCAGTGAGAAATTCCGATTCTCCTTCGACTGGGAGAACACGGAGGACACATCACGTGACATGAATGCTCTCTACCAAAACCCTCATGAAGCCCGCTTACTCTTTGGTCGCGGATTTCGTGCTGGAATGGATAGAAGGGAGCAGAAGAAGCTTGCTGCTAAGAATGAACGGGAGCTCCGTGAGGAGATTCGTAAGAAGGACGGAATTGAGGAGTCTGCTATTGAAGCAGCTGCTTTAAAGAAGAAGGAACTAGATGCTGATATGTATGATACTTTCGACATGAGGGTTGATCGCCATTGGTCGGATAAGAAGCTGGAGGAAATGACCGAGAGAGATTGGAGAATATTCAGGGAGGATCATAATATATCCTATAAGGGGTCGAGGATACCCCGTCCCATGAGGAATTGGGCTGAGAGCAAGTTAACTACCGAGTTGCTCAAGGCCGTTGAGAGGGCTGGCTACAAGAAGCCTTCTCCTATTCAAATGGCTGCAATTCCGCTTGGACTTCAACAGCGTGATGTGATTGGCGTGGCAGAGACTGGTTCAGGTAAAACTGCTGCTTTTGTTCTCCCTATGTTGACTTATATCACTAGGCTTCCTCCGTTGAGTGAGGAGAACGAGGCGGAGGGGCCATATGCTGTTGTGATGGCACCTACCCGAGAATTGGCTCAACAGATTGAGGATGAGACAGTTAAGTTTGCGCACTATTTGGGTATAAAAGTTGTTTCTATTGTTGGTGGGCAGTCCATTGAGGAGCAAGGTTTTAGGATTAGGCAGGGTTGTGAAGTCGTGATTGCAACCCCTGGACGACTTCTTGATTGCTTGGAGAGGCGTTATTGTGTACTGAACCAGTGTAATTATATTGTTCTTGATGAGGCTGATCGAATGATTGACATGGGTTTTGAACCTCAAGTTGTCGGTGTACTGGATGCTATGCCTTCGAGTAATATGAAACCGGAGAATGAGGATGAAGAGCTTGATGAGAAGAGGATTTATCGAACCACTTATATGTTCAGTGCTACCATGCCACCTGCTGTAGAGCGGCTGGCTAGAAAATACTTGAGAAATCCTGTTGTTGTGACTATTGGCACTGCCGGAAAGACTACTGACCTCATTACTCAGCACGTGTTCATGGTTAAGGAATCCGAGAAAATGTATAAGCTGCAGAAATTGCTGGATGAGCTTGGAGATAAGACGGCTATCGTGTTCATCAACACTAAGAAGCAGGCTGATACTGTTGCCAAGAATCTGGATAAAAACGGCTACAGGGTAACCACACTGCATGGTGGAAAGTCACAGGATCAGAGAGAAATCAGCCTTGAAGGATTTAGGACAAAGAGGTATAATGTGTTAGTTGCTACTGATGTTGCTGGTCGTGGGATTGATATACCTGATGTGGCCCATGTGATAAACTATGATATGCCAAACAATATTGAAGCATACACCCATCGTATTGGACGAACAGGTCGTGCTGGAAAGACTGGTGTAGCCACAACATTCTTGACCATGCAGGATACTGAAGTCTTTTATGATCTTAAGCAAATGCTCACTCAAAGCAACAGTCCGGTCCCCCCTGAACTTGCCCGGCATGAGGCGTCGAAGTTCAAGCCAGGAAGTATTCCCGACAGACCACCTAGGCGGCAAGAAACTTTATTTACTCATTAAAATTGGAATTGATTTATATGCTATCATAGTGGTCAAGAGTTGAGAGTTTCTGTTGAAAGATGGAGCGAGCTGGGAATGATGGTGTTGGTAGATACAACGGAGGATTCCAACATAATGAAAGTGGTAAACACGTGACCAGTTATTTTAGATAAATGAGTTTCATTCTGTTACTTACAAGTAATGAGTTGTTAACTTTGCCGAACACATTTACTTTCTTATTCTGACTTGGATTATTGATAGCTAAGCTTTACTTAAGGTCTTCTTGTAAACTTTTGCTGTCTTGTTTCTTATGCTTCTATTATACATTACTTTAGTCTCAGGAACTTAAATGGAGTACCTTGGTTTGAGGACAGGCCGAAGTATGACATTTGTTGCCATTAAGTAGCTAATTCCTTCAACGATAAGGTAGACATGCCTATGAAATTATTTCAACCAATCCAGTTTCTGGTAGAAAAGACCAACTTCTATTGTCCAGAAAAGCAACGTGTTATAGTTGTTTTACATTAGTACTGCAATTTTCTCATTTGCTTCAAATCCTTCTTCTAGCCTGCCATATAACTTTCCTAATTTGGGTTATCCAGCAGTTCACTTCTCATCCAAATGCGAAGATCTCTTGCTTACTCAACTACTTAACTGTGTGAATTTCCATAAAATGGATAGTGTAGAGATAAACATGATAGTGAGGAAAATAATAAGTAGTGCAGTTCACTGAGAAAGTGAAAAGAGTGTACTCTCAGTAATCAGTCATCCCCATTTAAACCATCTTTCTTTATTTTTTTCGGAATACACCCAAATTTATAAGTTGGTGTTAATTCTGTTTACGATTTTGATTGTCATATCGTATGTCCAACTTATGATTTGACAAGAATGTCTGTGTTTGAGTATTGCTTGAAGTGGTAATCTGTACTTTGTGAGTAATAGGGATTTACTTGCTGTGGATATCAATTGTTGTGCTGGTAAATTCTGGACTTTCAGTATTCAATGAAAGATTCAAGCAATCAAACTGGATTTTGGAAGCAAACAAAAACCATCGATGCTGGTTTCATTTATTTTCTGTCTTGAAATTGAATTACAAATCACACTTGAAAAATTACACTCTCTTTATTTGTTGTTTCCTTCCACAATGGTAACCCTTCACATCTTGGACCCTTCAAGCTCCAAACAACCTGCAAGATTGGAACACTTCAAATTGTTAGTTACCTCCTCAAACGGGGAGGGAAAAAAAGAAATAGATCATCCATGATTCATGCAGTAGCAATTTTATCAAATCTTACTTCTGCAACCTCGATTGTGAGCGCCTGATACACAGAAATAATGAGTGTGTCAGTACAGTTGTAGTAAAAGAAGTACAGGAGAAAACAATGAAGGAAGACTACCATAAACGAAGTAGGAGTAATAACAATCAAGCATAGGAAAGGGAAAAGCCGAATTTATTGATTTTGTCAACTTGATTGACATAACTGGTGATTTAGAAAGGTGAACAGCAGAAGCAAGCTGCATGCTGTATAATTCTAATTTAGTACTAGAATATACTAGGGTCTCCTGAAAAACTATAGGCAAAAGCTTTAGAGCATGCCTTTGTGATATCTGTGGCTTAACTTTCTCCCTCCTCTCCTTTGGTCCTTGTGGTGTTTCGTCCTGTCTGATAGGCACATTTTTTACCTGCAATAAGTGTCATTAAGGAGGCAAAGGTTAAAAACAATTTTATTAAAAGTAATTCATCTCATAAGGATGTTTGTGGTATACTGTCAATGTCATGCAGCACTATACCAAGTTCCTAAACTCAAGATTGTAGAAAGTCTCGATGTATCTTTGCTTTGCTTGTTTCTGATCTCTGTACAATGTCCTCCAAAAAGTATAGATGGACCCCATATTCAATACCTTGTTTGCATAGATCTTCCATGTGTAACTGCAAAATTTTAGGATTAAAGGATTAAGAAATTTTCAGCAAGATATGTGCCTCTTTGCAATTTGAATGGCTTATCTGTGAGTTACCATTCATATATACGGTTTAGACCCTGGACTGAAATCCTGTTCCAATACTCAGGATCCTCCCTGCATTTTTGGAAAAAGTTGGCAACTTTGTTGCTTGATTCATCCCCATTATTTGGATCAATATGAAAGCCTGAGACCCCATCAACAATAATCTCAGCAGGGCCACCTTGGTTGGTAGCAAAGGTTGGTAATCCACAGTTCATTGCCTCAATGACTGTTAGACCAAATGCTTCATATAATGCAGGCTGCACAAAAGCTCCTTTGGAATCTGCTATTGTGCGGTAGAGTTCACTGTTTCTATATCTGTCAGTCTGAGCTGCTATCCATCTGATCTGACCCTTAAGCTGGTATTTCTCTATCAGCATGTGCATCTTTTTTATTTCAGCTGCTTCTTCTCTATCCTTGGATTTTGTAGGATCAAAGGAACCACCAACCACAACAAGGTTAACTAAGCTTCTGAGCCTCTTGTTCTTGCCATACCATTCTGTTAGTCCAGATGTGTTCTTCACTGTGTCCAGCCTTGCCATGGTAAACAGGATAGGTTTCTTTCTGTCTTCTAAATATCCACTGTGTTTGAAACAAGTGAAACATTAATACATAGAGCCAGTGGAATGTTCTAGGCACTAAGCTGAAAGCTGAAGTTTAACACTAAGACTTACATGTGCTCGTCATTGTCCACTTTACTAAAAAGCAGTTCCTCAATGGCAGGGCGGAAAGCAGTCAAACGCGTCTGCTTTTCTGTGTAAGGGAAATACACCGATTGGTCTGCCCCAGGTGCAGCAATATTAAATTTAGGATCAAAGACATTGATGCCTGAAGCAACTCTGTAAAGCCCTGGAAGGGTAAATGCACTATGGCTCTCATACTGTCCTGGCCTATCTTTGCTGCATATGTTGAAGCATTCAAGAATAAGATCCATAAACTTGTAAACTTTTGAGCAAGTACATTTACTGAGTAGTGGTGTGTATTCGATTATGCGAAAGAGCGATGCTGAAATATATGAGTGCACTACTTATTAGCTCTCTGCTTCCGTAGTTCCAATTCTTACCTTCCGGCTATTTCTTGATATGTGCTTGTGATAATGAAATCTGCTGAATTCATTGCAATCAAATCAGCTGTGAATTGGCAAGAAAAGTGGTACTTCGGATCGAGTTCCTTCAATTTGATGTCAGAGTCTTCATATTTTGTCTTCTCCAGAGCATGAGCAATAGTTCCCTGTTACAAAGATGGTCTAGGTTAGTTGACATTAAGAACCAACTTGGAGAAGAAACAACATCAAATATGATAAGAAAAGTTACCAGAGTTATCCCAAGCTTTCTAGCCATTAGAGAAGCCACTAGATTCCCATCAGTGTAGTTACCAATGATTAGATCAGGTTTGCCTTCCATTAGCTCGATGATTTTGTCAGCAGCGTCCTTTTGTCAAGGCGAAAAATGGAATTGAGGAAACAACACATCTTTGATGAGCAGGGTTGATATAAAAATACACACCTGAGTATATCTCTCCAGATATGGATAGATATCAAATCGTGAAACCCATTGATTAAGCACTCCTTTTTCTGTCCTAAATGGAACTCTGAGGATGTGTGAATGTTTTGTATTCTTGATTGGTTCTAGTTCCTGGTTGCACTTTGTTCCTTTGGCGTCCGGAATCAGTCGGGTTAACTGTGCAATCAACATATGATATTAACTTTTCTAAACAGCCTCTACTTAATTGCATAGTCACGTCATTGTCTAGGAGCTCACCACAAGAATTTGAGGCTTAATATTGAGCCCCTGCTGTTTAATTCTTTGGAGCATTTCTTCTTCAAAAGCTACAACTTGATCCAAAACATAAACCACCTGTTGAACAAGAGCCGAAGTGGTCAAACTTTCAAAAATTATTAGGTAGTGTAGAAGTTATTTTATTGTCAATGCATAGAAGTTAAATGTAAAAGCTATTAGATGCTTACCTGACCACCTGTGTCTGGCAAGCCAAGAACATCTGCTTGGCCAAAGTATCCATGAACAGAGAACAATACAATATTGAAAACAGTTGGAACCCTCCCAAAGAACTTCTCAATGTTCAATGGATCTGGCGCCTGAAGTACCTCAGAAAGTGTTCTCATGGTGTCGCGGACCCTTTCAGCTGTATCACCCCATCCTTTCTCAAAACCCCACTGTTTGAATCTTTACAAGAATTGAAGTTACTTAGTACTATGTAGCACACCAAAAGTGGAAGGAAGTAGAGGAAAAAACAAATCACCTTAGCTCAAAGCTCTCGTATGGTGTATCTGTTGGTAAGGAGGAAATAGATGCTTCTGCTACAACCAGTGCAGCCTGAAGCTTTGAGACAGTGCCGAGTGTCTCATTGATCATCAGTTTCTACAGTTGAACATAAAGAAAATTTGTTACATGAATCTTCTTTTCCTATTTTTACTTCTTAGAGTTGACAAGTTTACTTATGGAGTTTGATTTTTGTTGACGTACATCTCCTTGGTGATTCAAAGTGAGCAAGTAGTCAACCAGACACTGTGCACTCGCTGAGGTAGCATTTAGCTTTGAAGTTAGAAACTTGGAAACATAACTGAGACCATTTCCAATTGAAGAGGATAGGGTCAGTCGAGGCGTTGAGAAGTCTACTGCTCCAAAATCAATTTCCAGTGCATATTCATCTTTTGCCCTGCATGTCATGTTCACACAAAGGTAACTCTGATGAGTTTTCTGATTGAAATTATAAAACCACAAAAGGTATGATAAGCTGCAAAGTATTCTATACCAGCTTTCATCAACTATCATTTCCTTGAATTTCAAGTAATCTGTAGCTGTAATACCCTCAACAGAAAGATCATTAGCATTGACTTTCACATATTCCCAGAATCCAGGATTCTGTCTCGTGGCGAAGGCAATATAGGGAGGAACAACTGCAGCCTCCTACAAATTTGATCAAAGAAGGATTTAAGAATAATGCCTCCGGAAACAATATAAGGACATCATAAGTACATATGAATCTAGCTATACCATTGTAGTACATAATATGTAGCCAAGTAAGCCTTCCAAAACATGGTTCCTTTCAGCAGGATCATCAATTACTTTCTCCAATTCATCCATCAAGTTATGAAGTTTCATCATCCTCTTGCCTTGCTCTATGTACTTGGCAAAACATTTCTTCATGTGGTACCGGCTTTGCCTTAAGGCCTCTGGCATGCTATCAGCTATGGACTCTGATCTTTTCAGGGCTGGTGCAGTAGCCATTTTTGCAAGTTCTAAAAGCTTAAGGTATGGATATGTACAGAAAAAATTGGTTTGATTGACTTGGGATTCATGTTGAGATTGTTTGGAATTTATAGGTAATAGCAGGAGACAAAAATGAACTCATACAAGGAAAAGAGGAATGAAAGAAGGAGAAAGAACAAACTTTCTACCAAGTAAATGAGCAAAGAAAGGAATTTTTTGTCATTTGGGAGAATGGTCGAGGTATAGGTATCATTCTTTTCTTTCTGTCTTTGATTCATGATCACAGCCATGAGAATATTCACTATTTCCCGACAATAATAAACTGTACCAAATGAGAAAGACTACGAGGAAACCAAAAGGAACATTAAAATAGCAATCTTGATGATCAGGACAGGCAAGAAGTGAACCTTTGTATCCTCATTTCCTCACTTTACAAAAACGTCCCATGAAGCAACTCTTCATTTCAAATTCATTTTCTTGGCGTAAAGGTTAGGCTTTCAAGACTTAAATCTTTTTTGGTTCACTTTTACCGCATAAAATTGTACTATAAGGATTGAAGTTAGATGCACAGATGGTTTAAAGATCTTTTATGCTATTAGTGTAATTTAACATGTTAAAGCAAATAATCATTTTTTCTAGGTTACCAATTAGTATAATTATAAAGGGTTATCTAAACTGCTATTTTTAAGTGACCTGAATATGTATATATTTTTTACATTGTCAATACATAAATAATTAGTCCAACTAAATAGCAATGACCATGAAGTTGCTAGAATAGACACTTACATACTGGCTGCAATTGTGACATCTTGTTCATTAGATTGTCCCTTAGGAACACAATGACAACTTTAAAAGTTTCATAAGCATTTTGTTCTTACTCTTTTTCAAAATAGTTATATGAGCATTTTGCGATTAACCATGACATCTTGTCACTAGGTTATCCGCTGTCCCTTAGCTGTTTTATATAACAGTATTTTTCTCTAGCTTGCATGTTTGTATAGTAAGTATGAGGTAATCCCTAGTTTTAAAGAGACCTCCAGATTAAGAGTATGCTAACTTTGAAGCTTCCTAACAGTACACTAGGGTGTACATAGGTCGGGTTGGTTCAGATATTTCAATTATCAAATCAAACTAATGGTGCCGTATTTTTAAATTTATAAACCAAACCAATAAAGTTGGGCTTTTCGTTTTTTTCGGTTTTTCGAGTTTTTTTTCCGGTAAAGTCTTAATAGCACACAATATGTAACTTGTGCTTCAAATATTTATTTTAATCCTAGTAGGATACAACTATATAATATATTTTTCAAGAAAATAAAATAATAATATGAGATGGGTTATAGCATTATACTAAAATATTCAATAACATAAATAATAATCACACAAAGAAAATATTACTAATTAATACACCATAATAAGAATTTACATAATCTAAAAATACTATCTAGGTCGTGCTAAAATAAGTACAACTAATAAGTACTATTAATTACACAACTAAGCATAAAAAAAAGATAAACTAGGTTATATATTTTCATTATAAATGAATGCAAAACTAAAAAATAGATATCCAATACTATTGTCATTCCTAGTGTTGAATTGAATTTTCTTTATTAGCATTAATATTGATTTGAACTTTATTTGACTTACTACTTTTATTGGCTATAAAATTTATTGGACCATTCAAGAATGTTAAGTCCAAATTTTAAATAATAACTTTTAAAGATAAAATTGTGAACAAGTTTAAGAAATATTTATAAATTATATTACAATAAATATTTATATGCATCAACTATTTTTTTTAAAATTGTATAAATGTAATGTCGGGTTGGTTTGGTTTCGGTTTGACTTTTTTTAGTTAAAACCAAACCAAACCAAACCAATTATGATCGTTTTTTTTTCCAATACCAAACCAAATCAAACCAAAACATAATCGGGGTATTTTTCTTGGTTTGACTCGGATTCTCGTGTTGGTACAGTTTATCGATTTTCTTTGTATACCCCTATTGTACACAACCCTTCGTGAGAAAGGGAAAAAAAGAATGAGATTTTTACATTGTATAGCTACCCATTAAAAAAATAATCGACAAATATAATACACACATATATATAATTTTATAATTTATATATTGACTCGTAAATATAAATATTGTTTGCCGTGTAGCCAAATGTGTAACTTCCCAAAAAAGAACAAAATCGTACCTCTTTGACCTACGTTTGCCAAAGAGGGGTGTAATTACCAATTCATAAAAATTTAAGGGTATATCTTCCGATAACAAATTGAGGGGCTCAAATACTACTTTATCTAAACCTCACGGTATCCATTTAAACAAAAATAGAGAGGCGTTAGGGTTTTGATAAAACCCTAGAGCTGCTCCGTCATTTGGCTCTATATAAGCAACAGACACAAACTCTCTTCTTCATTGGCTCCCTCTTACCCCTAGTTCCCATCCCCTCCCCTTCAGCGGCCGCCGTTTCTTCTCCGTTGAATATTATGTGAATAGGGTCAGCTATTCTTATTTAATTAGTTGTGATTTGGTATATGAATTATCTTTGACCATTTGATTCATTACTTTAGCGTAAAAATAAGTTCTGAATTTTCTTACTTTATTATAAAACAAATTTTGTAAAGGAGATGGAAGTGATGAGTATTTCCCCAGATGATCGAAGCTGAAATTACTGAGCGCTTTTTATGTATTTTCTTCCTTCGGGAGAGAATCCAAGCCAGATATTCTGATCCATTCTCCTTTCAATTTTACATATGTTTTTAAATATTTTTGTTTTCGCTTTTGATATCTAAATACGCATGTGTGAATTTGAAAATTGTATTGATTTTTTTTGGAATTTGGGTATGGATATGATGAGTATTTCCCCAGATGATCGAAGCTGAAATTACTGAGCGCTTTTTATGTATTTTCTTCCTTTTGGGGGGAAAATCCAAGCCAGATATTCTGATCCATACCCATTTATTCTGTATTTTTGTATAGATTAATTGTAGTATTTTGTAAGTCTTTATATTTCCAAAATCATTTCGGAATAGAACACTTGATTTAGGGTTTAGAACTTTAGACTGATTAATAGTTTGATTTAGGAATAGAAACAGTCAAACAGAAGTGATAGGATGCCCCAATGAAGACTCTTTTTCTTTTTGCATATGGTAGATTGTTTGCTCCCAGTGGTAAGAACATAATTTCTTAGAAGGTAGTTTACTTACTACAAACAATAAAATGCGAAATAAAATAGACCGATTGGAACGCATTGTATTATCTATCTATATTTATATATTATT
Organism: Nicotiana tomentosiformis; assembly: GCF_000390325.3. Taxonomy (NCBI): domain Eukaryota; kingdom Viridiplantae; phylum Streptophyta; class Magnoliopsida; order Solanales; family Solanaceae; genus Nicotiana; species Nicotiana tomentosiformis. Next base: position 85,503,152 of record NC_090813.1, read on the forward strand.
AAAAGGATCCTCTGCTTAAGCCAAGTATTTATTATTGTTTTTGAATTTAATTATTTATAAAATAATAAAATAAAATTAGGCCAGTCCTGGGCCTAAACGGGTTAAGTGGTCCGGTCCAAATGGTGCCGGTCCCAAATTAAACGAGCCAAATGGGATCAGGACTGGGACCGTTTGGTCCCGGGCTAAACGGTCCATGTTTGTGGGCTAAGTGGGACAAAAAATTAAATAGAAGTTAGAGACAAAAAGATGTTAAAAATAATATTTAAGGCAATGTCTTGTAAAATTTATTATAGAATTGGGATTTAAATTTTTAAATATTTTTTAATTCAAATTTGAAGTCTAAAGACAAAAATATTGTAAAGAGATATTCAAAGCAATGTGTAATTTTATTATAGTATTAAACAATATGGCAATATCTTTCTTAGTCTTCATTCTTTTATGGAATGAGCACAACAAGGTGCTAATACCACTGTCGAGAAGAAAAAGAAGCTAATCATAAAATATAAGTTACATAATAGATACTAATTTTTGTTTATACAAGTTATATGGTATCTCTTACAAACTTCAAAATCTATTGACGTCCGGAGGAATTTTCGTTGGTGGTGGCGGAAAAGTAGTTTAGTCATCGCCACTTCAGGGCGAAGCAACATCCTCCGCAAGTTCAGCTAGCATTTTTTCGTAAACTTCGTCTTCATCTGGTTGTGATTCAGCAAGTCCAAATTTTTTTTTTTCGATCGGATCCAATTTCTGAAAAGTACTGATTTTTCCAAGCTTCTCTCATAGACATTCTATAATCACCAAGTTGAAGTCTTGCTTGACTGAAAGTGCTCTCTGATGCCACTGTTGAAGCTTGAATAGTTAAAATATCTCGGGTCATTCTTGAAATAATCGGAAAGTGTTTTTCTTTGTCCTACCACCATTCCAAAAGATTAAAGGAGCAGTCGGGATTCACTTCCTCAATTTCTTGCGACAAATAAATTTCAAGCTCATTTAGTTGTGAAAAATGACTACTAATAGAACCTTGAGAACCCTTAAACCCCGCCCAAGCACCAAGTGTTCTTATTCCCGCAGTTCTTTTAGATGACTGAGAATCAGAAGAAGAAGGAGTTGGAACATTTGGTCTAGAAAATGTTCTTTTACACTTAGCCTTATTTTTTGGAATTAGTTGAGTAAAAGATGGCCAAACGGGAAATATTTTCGTCCGTTTGCTAGGTTGTCTAGAAAATGTAGGGGTAGTAACAGGAGTATCAGATGGGGCATCATTGGGATTAGCAGGGTTATCACTAGTTGGGTTAACATCAGGAGCACGACTAGTTGGTGTATCATCATCCGGTTGAGTTTATCAAAATCTATTTTTCCGTCATCATTTTCATTAATAGTTGGATTAGAATAAAGAGCATTCATTAATTAATGGTCTAATTGTTCACCACCTCTAATATTATGGCAAAATTGACTTTCAGTAAATTGTAATAAACTATTATCGTTATTAAGAATAGCAGGTGTAGGACGAATATGGAGTTTGGTTCGGGGAGCCCGAGGCAGTGGAGGAGGAACAGTTTGAGCACTAGATTCGTCACTATTGAATTTTTCCTTATTTTTACCAAAAGTTTTTTTTAAGGAAGCCATCTTAATTAATAACGTAATAGAAAATAAATAAAACAAACAAAACATAATACTAAAACTTAAGAGTTGAAACGATTTTACCGAATTGACGAACAACTTGTTGAAAATTGATTATCGTTGAAAACTTCAATTCACCAGCTTCACAATTGTTTCACGAATTGTTACAATAAATTAATCAATAATAGCAATTATAGAAGAAAATTAGAGAGAGATTGTGATAGATTGATGATTTTGTAAAAAAAATGAAAGAATGAGGGGGTATTTATAGTTGAAAATACGAAAAAAGTATAATTATAAAAAGTTTGGGAATAAAACAAAGTTGGGGGTTAAATGGCTATTTTATAAATAGCCAACAACTATTTTTGACAGCCCAACGGCTATATTTAATTTTTTTTTTTAAATATAGCCGTTGGGACCGTTTGGCTCGCTAAAGGACCGGTTCGGTCCCGGTCCCTGACGGGCCAAATGGTCTCGGGCCTGGCAGGCCCAAAGTATAGGACCGACCCAGGTCCACTAAAACCGGCCCAAACGATCCTGGCTCATTTAGCCCACGGTCCCGGGCCTAGACCGGCCCATTTGCCAACCTCTGTTTTAAAAGGCATTTCTAGGGCGAGCCCTGGGACGAGGCGTACCAAAAACGCCCCGGGGCGATGGTGTGGGGCGAAAGTCTCAAGAGGCGTATGGGGCGCGTTTTTTTAGTAAGAAGTAAGCCCTAGAGACTTTTTCAAATTAAAACAAAATTTGTTTAATTAATCCTTCATATAATACCCAAATTCTCAAAAGTTAGTTTGGTAATTACTCAAAAGGTTTAAAAAGGAACTCAAAAGTATTAAATTTAAAAGTAAAGACCTTTTTTATTAATTTAAACTCTAATTCATAGTTTTTTTAATTTTTTATCTTGTCCGCTAGTCTGCTAATATCTCCCAAAAGCAACGAATATTTTTTTTTTTTACAAATACAAAGAGAACTACATTTTTCTTCATAGGAGCAAATCCAAAGTTCAAATTGTAGGTTAATCATCCTTTTTATTTCTCCATATAGAAAACTTTATTCTTTTAGATTCAAATTACTTGTGCTTGTAAGTAACGTATAATAGATTGTTTGATTAGTTTTTTGTGGGGATGGAGCACATATATATATAGTTTTCTTCAATTTTTATGCAATTTTACCTGTTTATAAATATTAACTGTCATTATATTATTTTATAAAATATTAAAAATTAAATACCTATGGGGCTTACGCCCCGCTGAGGCATATGTAAAACGTCTCGCCTTACGCCCACGCCTTTTAAAACACTGTTGCCAGCCTTAGCGACATGTAATGTCTAACTAATTAACTATTAACTAATAACCAATTTAGTTATATGGCATAACCAGAAAAAGTCATATGAATTAATTATATATAACTAAATCAAAATATTATAAATTTTACTATATAATACTTAAAAATATTATTAATAATTTTAAATATTTTAATAATGTCGAGTATATATAAGCTATATTCTATATATATATATATATATATATATATATATATATATATATATATATATATATATATATATATATATATATATATATATATATATATATATATATATATAAAGGAAGGTATATCCTAGGATTATTTTAAGTGGCAGTGCACATGTGGTAGTTTTAGGATAAAATTAGTTGGGTTAGTTAATAATAAGTTATTTGATTATTTTTAAATTCAAATTCAAATTTTTAAATATTTGTATTCTTTTTAAGAAAAATAATAATTAAGTTAAAATATGAAATAAAATTTACTTAAGATATTAAATATTTGGTGCCTTTAAAAATTAAAATAAATTCAAGCAGCAAAATAAGATGTTAAATAATATATTTATTTATAGAGGTAATATAAGGGTATTAACTCTCAAAAATATTATTTATGAATTTAAATAATACTTGAATAAATTTTTTAGGAGTAGGAAAAATCTATATTATACTTTTTAATATTTTTTTAGGAAGTAGTAATTACTATATGTTAAAAATTACTTATTCTGAAACCTATTCTATTTTAAATTGGAAAATTATCAACATGTAATATAACTCTATTCATGCACATATTTTTCGTAATAAAAATATCAAATTTAAGATATAATTATTTGGTCATAGGTCATTGGTTACAGAGTTATAATATATACTATATGAAAGGAGAGTATTTAAATATTATTAAAAAAAATCTATTTGCTTAAATTCTAAAAATAAAATTATTAATTCATATTTTTGTGTCTAAATTTTGGTCAATAATATTCTTTTAAATAGAAAGATATAATATAATATGACAAATCTATAGAAATTAAAATAGTATTGAGAAAAAGTCACTTGGCACTTTTAGATTAAAATCGAAAAATATCGTTGATAAATTTAAATTATATATCTATATATCTATATTTATATATATATCACTCATCAATCTCACCATGAATTGCGCGCGTGAAACCTTTAATAACTGAAGCAAAGTTTTTTTCTCTTTTTTATTCAAATACTTGTTTTCTCCTACTTTCTCCTTCCTCTTCCTCCTAATAATTCTGATTTTTGTACAGATTCACTTCAAAGATACATCAAAATTACAAAATCAGATTTTTATTAAGTACTAGAATATAAGGTTTTCTAACCCCTTCGCATGTCCTCTATTTCTTCCGAAGAGGGGAGCGGGATCGTGGTGATCGGGAAATCCGTCATCAATGTGATGACCCAGAAATTGCACCGTTGTTTCTCTCTTGATATTCTTCGAACATGCCAAAAAACATATATTGCAACTATTAATTTTCTGCAATCTGCATATATTTAGCTAAGTCTTGGAGTGGGGGTAGTGGACTTTCTGGGTGTTGTTGATTCCTTATTATCCTCATCCTGACTAGAAGATCCAAAGCAACAACTTGGTGATTGATTTTGTGTTCTTTATAAGTATGATTGTAGTCTGCTGTCTTTTTTAATTTTTAGTTTAAATTTTAATGAAGTTAGTGATTTTCTATGGTGATTATTGTTGGTGTGGTGACTGAAGATGAACAAGTAGGTGATGAGGGAAATAAGAGAAAGCAAGGTGGTGGATCTGGTCTGAAGAGCCAATGTGTATTTTTTTTAGTGATGTGGTTTTCTTTTATTGGTTACATTGCTTGATTTCACGTGCTTGTTTTTTTTGTGGGTATGAGTTTTTTGTGTTCAATAGGTACACTTCGCCAATAGTTTGAGTGTCCAATAGGTAACAAGTTCAGTTTAAGTGTCTAAATGGAAAATGGTGACAACTTTAAGGGGTTGCGCATGTATTTGGCCTTTTTTAAGGAAATATTAATTTATATTTATCGAAATTTGCTTATTCTGAAACCTATTCTATTTTAAATTGGGAAGTTACAATACGTAATTTAACTCCATTCATGTACGTGTTTGTTGTAAAAAATATTAAACCTAAGATACAATTATTTGGTCATAGATCATTGGTTACAGAGTTATAATCTATATTATATGTGTAGACAATAAATTGTGTCAAGAAAATAAAATCAAGACCGAAAAATATTGCAACAATCGTAGTATTTGATTTCAAATAATATGAGTGTACAATCTCTATGAATCCTCTCATTTTTCTTTTTTCAATATAAATTCAAGGGCCTTTGAACTTGATCTTGAATTTGAATTTGATTTATTCGTCGCGAACACTTTGATTATTGCCACAAATTTTATCACGAACAAGTAGCCTTGATCTTGAACGCCTTGTATTTGATTTGACTTCGTTCTTGATCTTGTATACTTAAATTTATGTTGAAGTGCTTGAATGCTTGAACACTTGCAGTTTGCAGAGAATTGTGGCATTTGATCCACGAGCTCCCTTGTGTCTTCTTGTTATAACTTCTGGTGTCTTTTCTGGGTTACGAACACCGATATTTATAGTTGTGGGAGGGAAGAGTTATGATACAAACAAACTCTTTCCGACCAATCAAATTGAGGTATGACAAGGCCGCATTTCATTGGCCAAAACATGTCACTTGCACACATGGCATGATTTTATTGGCCTTTTAATGTGACTTCGCATGCCTTGTCATTTTGACGCGTGGCATGATCCGATTGGCTCTTCCGTTTGACTTAGCGTGCCACGTCATTTGACACGTGGCACCAAACTCGGCATGTAGAAAAATGACATTTTGGGCTTAATGAAGTGGGCTCATCACTTCAGCCCAATGCATTAAGACTTATTTATTTAATCAATATGTCTTCAACTTATAATTAATTCAATTATATTAGCCCAATAGATTTATTTGAACTAATATATCTTGAATTTAAAATATAGTCCCAATTATTTTACGGATTTAAATCCAATAAAATTTATATGCGTACAATATGAAAAAGAGAGTATTTACACACTATTAAAAGGAAAATCTATTTGTTAGATTCTATTTGATTAAATTTTAAAAATTATTATTAAGTCATATTTTTGTATGTAATTTCGGTCAATAATATTCTTTTAAATAGTAAGATATAATATCACATAATTGAATTCTTAATAAAATTAAAAATGAAAAAATATTGAACAATAAATGAATTTCAAGTAACGAGTAAATAGTTTTACTCACAAAAAAAGTTAAAAATAATTATTATAAAAATAGATAGATAAGATTTATTTGAATTTTCGATGAGAAAGTGTCATTTGAAGTACGATGAGAAAATTTATACATTGGATTATATAACATAATTAAAATCATAATAGAAAAAATATAGAACAATGAAGAAGTGGCAAGCCGCTGGAGATACTAGCAAAGCTAAATGAGTTGGCTGATTTTTCACTAGACGAAGAAATTCAACTTTTTGAGGTTAATTGTTCTTCTTCCCAAGTAATAATTTTATAGAGAAAACTAGAATTCATTTATTTATTTTTTTTGGTTTAATTATTTTGAATGATATTTTTCTGAAAACAGCGGCTCTTTCTCTCTCATCGCATTTTCTCTCTCCCCGCTAGTTCTCTCTCTTCTATCTACTGTAATTCCACCGGCGTGTCCGTCGGTGCCGGCAACCACATGTAGGTCATCCTCTCTCCTTCCGTCCCTCCCTCTCTCCTCTCTCTTCCCCACCCCTTCTCTCTCTTTCCTCTGTTTCCCCATCGATAATTTTTGGCCAGCGACCCCAATCGCCACTCTTGTCTTTCTTCCCTTCTCTTCCTTCTTCTCTCTTATCCCCCTAAGCACGTCTCTCTTTCCCTGCTACTCGTTTCCCCAACCCTTCTTTTGCCCAAATTTATGTCCTGAAACCCTAGCAGACCCGCCAACGATCTCTGGTCATCGACCTCCCTTGTTGTCCCTCCCTTTTCGCGTCTGTCCAGGTTCACCCCCGCGACAGGTTGATAGCCCCCCCCCCCATATTGGTTTCGTGGTGGTTTTGTGTGGGTTTTCAGGGAACTAGTTGCGGTTGCCGAGACGAGCGCGAGGCGTACGGGCAAGCAGAGCGGAGCATCACCGACTGGTGTATGCAAAGGTTGGTGAGAGTTGGAAGGACGCACGACAAATTCTGTGGCCTCAGGAGTGCACCAAGTCATATCTCCAGGTTCTTTCCATCGGGAGTTAGTACCTCCCGCTTTCCTGTCTCTCTCTTTGTGATAGTTAAATTGTGGCAATTTGGTTAGCATTAGTTTAAGCATATTATTAGCGTACTTGTAGTTGCTACTTGTTATCTTCTAGTTTGGGTTCTTTTCTGTGTTAGTGATATTCCGTAGTATGTCATAGGTATAGTGGCTCTGGTCTAGGATGGTAGAGTAAGGTCATGTCCTCGGGGGTTTCTGGGGGTGAGATGGGGGTGAGATGGGGTCAGTGGGTGAGACGGGAGGCAAGGAGGGTAAGGGGAAAAATGGAGTTTGTAGGTTGAGGATCGGGTTGTGGAACATAAGCACGCTGACGGGTAAGTCTATTGAGTTGGCGAAGATTCTCCAGAAGAGGAAGGTCAATATAGCTTGTGTTTATGAGGCTAGGTGGGTAGGGTCGAAGGCGAGGAATGCGGACGGGTATAAGCTGTGGTACTCTGGGGTCGTGAGGGGTAAGAATGGAGTGGGTATCTTGGTGAATAGGGATCTTAGAGAGTCTGTGGTTGAGTTTAGGCGAGTGAATGATAGACTAATGTTTATTAAGTTGGTGGTTGGTGAGTGCACCCTCAATGTCGTTAGCGCTTACGCGCCTCAAGCGGGCTTGGATGAGGAGGTTAAAAGGCGTTTCTGGGAGGGTTTGGACGAGCTTGTGCGTAGTATTCCATATGCTGAGAGATTATTTATATGAGGGGATTTCAATGGCCATATTGGGTTGGTTGTTGGTTGCTATAGCGAGGTGCATGGTGGCTTTGACCTTGGGGATAGGAACGGAGGAGGTAATTCGCTGTTAGATTTCGCTAAGGCTTTCGAGCTGGTGATTCCGAACTAGACTTTTTCGAAGAGGGAGAAGCATCTGGTAACTTTCCAAAGTTCGGTGGTGAAGACTCAGATTGATTACCTCATCCTCAGAAGGTGTGATAGAGGGTTGTGCAAGGATTGCAAGGTTATCCCGGGTGCGACCCTCGCGACTCAGCATAGGCTCTTAGTAATGGACGTCAGTATTATGATAAGGAGGAAGAAGAGGTGTGCTCATGGTCAACCGAGGATTAGATGGGGAGCTTTAACTAAGAATAAAGCCCAGGAGCTTGGAGGAGTGGTGGGGACGCAAGCGCTATGTGGTCAACGACGGTGAACTATGTTAGGGAGGCGGCGAGAGAGGTGCTAGGAATATCGAAGGGTTATTCTGGCAGGCACCAAGGTGACTGGTGGTGGAATGACGTAGTTCAAGGTAAAGTGGAGGCAAATAAGGTAGCATATATGAAGTTGGCAGGGAGCACAAGCAAGGAGGAGAGGAGAGCGAATAGAGAGAGGTACAAGGTTGCGAGAAAGGAGGCAAAGCTGGCGGTCACGGAGGCTAAGAATGCAGTATTTGGTCGTCTGTACGAGGAATTGGGGGATAAAGGCGGGGATAGGAAGTTGTTTCGGTTAGCTAAGGCGAGGGAGAGGAAGGCTTGGGATTTGGACCAAGTAAGGTGCATCAAAGATGAGGACGGTAGAGTATTGATGGGGGAGTTCCAGATTAAGCAGAGATGGCAGACGTACTTACGTGGTCTTCTAAATGAGGAGGGGGACCGGGATATAGTGCTAGGGGATTTAGGGCATTCGGAGAGTCCCCGAGACATTAGGTATTGTAGACGCATTAAGGTGGAGGAGGTCGTGGGGGCTTTGCGTAAGATGAGTAGGGTTAGAGCGCCCGGGCTAGACGAAATTCCGGTTGAGGTTTGGAAGTGTGTGAGTAGAGCAGGCTTGGAGTGGCTGATTGTGTTGTTCAATGTAATTTTTAGGACGAAGAGGATGCTGGATGAGTGGAGGTGGAGTACAGTGGTACCGTTATATAAGAACAAAGGTGATATCCAGTGTTGTAACAATTATAGGAGTATCAAGTTACTAAGCCATACCATGAAAGTTTGGGAGAGGGTGGTGAAGGTGAGGGAGAGGAAGACGTTGTCTATATCCGACAATCGGTTTGGGTTCATGCCGGGTCGCTCAACTACGTAAGCTATCCACCTTATTAGGAGGCTGGTGGGACAGTACAGGGATAAGAAGAAAGATCTGCACATGGTGTTTATTGACTTGGAGAAAACATATGACAAGGTCCCTAGGGAGGCATTCTGGAGATGTCTTGAGGCAAAAGGTGTGCCGGTAGCTTACATCAGAGCGATCAAGGACATGTATGATGGAGCTAAGGCTAAGGTTAGGATTGTGGGAGGCGACTCAGAGCATTTTCCAATTTTTATGGGATTACACCAAGGCTCCGCGCTTAGCCCGTTCTTATTTGCCTTGGTGATGGATGCACTGACACACCAGATTCAAAGGGATGTGCCATGGTGTTTGTTATTTCTGATGACATAGTTCTAATTGATGAGACGCGGGGCGGTGTTAACGAGCGGTTGGAGGTTTGGATACAGGCCATCGAGTCTAAGGGTTTCAAGTTGAGCAGGTCTAAGACAGAGTACCTGGAGTGCAAGTTCAGTGCTTAGTCGAGGGTTGTAGGTAGGGACGTGAGGCTTGGATCACAGATCATCCCCAAAAGAGGTAGTTTCAAGTACCTTGGGTCGGTTATTCAGGGGACGGAGATATCGACGAGGACGTCACTAACCGTATAGGGGCGGGCTGGATGAAATGGAGGCTAGCATCTGGAGTCTTGTGTGACAAGAAAGTGCCACCGATACTCAAAGCTAAGTTTTATAGAACTGTGGTTAGACCGGCCATGTTGTATGGGGCAGAGTGTTGGTCGGTTAAGAACTCTCATATCCAGAAGATGAAGGTAGCAGAGATGAGGATGCTGAGGTGGATGTGCGGGCACACTAGGATGGATAAGATTAGAAATGAAGTTATTCGGGAGAAGGTGAGCGTGGCCCCTGTGGATGACAAGATGCGGGAAGCGAGGCTCAGATGGTTCGGGCACGTGCGGAGGAGAAGTCTTGATGCTCTGGTGAGGAGGTGTGAGTGGTTGGCTGTGGTGGGTACGAGAAGAGGTAGAGGGCAGCCTAAGAAGTATTAGGGAGAGGTGATCAGGCAGGACATGGCACGACTGCAGATTTTCGAGGACATGACCCTTGATAGGAAGGTGTGGAGGTCAAGCATTAGGGTTGTAGGCTAGGTAGAGGGTAGTCGAGCTTTTCCTACTTCATACCGGAGGTGAGGCGGGGTTGGATAGGTTTGATCTTAGACGACTTGTTGTTAATATTGAGTCCACACTATCCTTTCTGTTTTTCATAGCTCCTGGCCTTAATTACTGGTTACAGTTATTGCATGTCATCTATTTTTTTCGTTTTTATGCTTCTGTTACTATTTCTACGGTTTCTACTGACGTTACTGATGAATTGTCTCTTCTTATTTTATTCCCGTCTTCCTGAGCCGAGTGTCTATCGGAAACAGCATCTCTGCCCCATCGGGGTAGGGGTAAGGTCTGCATACACACTACCCTCCCCAGACCCCACTTTGTGGGATTTTACTGGGTCGTTGTTGTTGTTGTTATTGTTTAATTCTTTTGAATGTGGTTGCTAAATTTAGTATGCAATATACACATATTTTTATAAATTATCTCCGTTCTTTTTTATATTGAAACGGTCCGCGCATCGTGGGTACGTATACTAGTTAGTATAATTATTTTTGCTGGCTTGAATTTGTGACGGGTCAACTAAGCAATAGTAGCTATTATCATTGGATAAAGGTTTCTCTTCATGAAAATCGGGTGAACAAAACAGTAAGATGTTAAATAAGCAAGAGTGAAAACTAAGGTTACTTGGGTAAATATTTCTGTGGAGAAATTATTGATCTACTGAAAAATATTTTCTTAAAAAACACTTTTCCATCTAAATGAAGAAAAAGATACTTATTCACCTACTTTGGCAGACGTTACTTTAACAATATTCGACTAGTAGTCCATATTACTCATACAACTTATCCATACAGTATTGTTATCAATCCTACACTCAATTATTTTATCAAATTTTCAGTGCACAACACTGTTCAATTAGTTTATATTATTATCAATCTTTAGTTAGAGTATTTGTGATTTGACTCAAACACACTAAGAACAAAATGGAAACACTTATTTGATAGTGAATGCTTCTCTAATGACCTAAAATAGGCTTCAGAGCTCTGTACTTCTGATTTTTCTGCAAAAGCTAAGCCAAATTTCTGGTCTCACGGAAAAGTTAAGCCAAATTGAGATGAGTAAAGTAAGGTCAAGCTAGCATAATAACTATAGAAAAAAGCTTAAGTTGTGAGAAATTGTATAGGTAAAAGTGGTGTAGAAAAAGAGATTCAAGAAACATGGTTGAGTTTAAGTTGTTAGAATTGGTAAATTTGTCTGAGAAAGAAATTATGTACTTCAACACTGTCACCGTGTTCCTTTAACATGGTTTGCTTAAAACTCAGCTCCTCCTCCTCCATTAGTTAAGTATCAAATTATCACGCTTCACTGTGTACTCCTATAATTAGGGGTAAAGCGGTGTTCTCTCTACGCAGATAGAACCCTACTCGTATTACCAAGGTCTTCCGAGTAAATGGATAGTTAAAAACCGACTAAACCGACCGAACCGAACTGGCTTTTAGGTTTCTTTTAATAAAATCGTAAGTTTTATATAAATCAACAACCGTACCGATAATTAGGGTAGGTTTTTTATTTTATGAAAATAAACCGAATAAATTTACGTGGAAAAAAATATATTTATATATTAAGTATAAAAATAATAAAACGTTAAATTTTTCCTTGGCCGTTGAAATTATAAAAATGATTACAAGCCAACAAGTAATTAAAATTAAAATTCTAATTCCCAAACCTACTATGCTACTCCTACTGAAACTAAATTATTTTCGGCATATTCACTAGCAAGACACAAAGTATTCTAGTGATTATGAGTAACAAACTAAATGTATTGAATATGTTTACTTTTGTATGATTTAGATTTATCTTTTTGAATATTTAATCTTCTATAGACTTTATTCTCGAGTCCCAACTTGGTTAATATCTTTCTACTCGTGTGACTTTTTTTTTGTCTATGCTTAGTTTCTATTATACTGTTGTAGAGTAGTTGATGGATCTATATTATGGTCATCTTTCATGTTTTCTTAATTCATCACTATTTAAACAGTAAAACTGTCCAGAGAGTTTTGCTAAATCCTATAAAAATATGTATGTTATTGCATTTTACTTTTACATGACATTTAAAAAAATACCGAAAATTAACCGAACCGTACCAATATCTAAGAGAAATAAACCGACATGATTTGAACGGTTTTGAAAAGTTTAATTTTGGTTATACATAATAGAATAACCAAAAAATTGATATGATACAAATTTTATAAAATAACCAGCCGAACCGAACCATTGACACCCCTACCTGTAATGTATAAAAGAAGAACAACTATAAATTAATTTGTTTTTCTTGCTTATGGGAAAAAGAGAAGGAAAGGTCTAAAATAAGGCAAGTAATTTATGCAGATCTAAATGGATTAATATTTCACTAAAGTAGGAGCATACTGAATTGCTGCTTCTCATGATATCTAATTACAAACATTACAAATGACGAAATCAGATTCAGTATATTACCCAATAAAAAAGACTTGGAATTTACGAAGGTACTACCAAGGGGTGATGTGAAGATTGGGATCAGAAGTCTGGAGTTCAAGTAGCGTTGGCGGAGCTAGTAGGTTTCAAATAATAATAATAATAATAAGGAATCGATTTAAATACACAGGCTTAACGAAGATTTCCTGGTATTCTGAATCTTTTGAAGAATTAATATAATTAATAATCTCGGTACAATGAGCAATGCAATTGCAAAGTATTTTTTTGTAGTGAAGTCTCCATTGAATTGCTAATTTCCATCTCTCTATTGACCTTCTAGCTACACTTGACGGGACATAAATGCCTTCACTAAGCATATCCTTGCTTTCCATGAAAGCACAAAGCTCACTAGCAAGTGGTGGTGGCATCTCTTTAATCTCCATGAATTGATGGATATCCTGAAATTTATCAAGGATGACGAGTAACTTACCGTCTTCTTCAGCAGTAGTTGGAAGTATGTCCAATGTTGTTCTGCATTTCTTTGCCAGCCATCTCATTGCAGCAACTTCATTATGTGTTGAAAGTCGGTTTCCTGAATAAACAAGGTGTATAAAAGACCTGCGCTTGTTTTGTGGGACTGCCCAGAATCGCACTGTTGATAGTAGCGCAAAGGATGGTTTCCCATCTGGCTGAACATAGAGTAACTCATTCTCCCATGAACAGAGAGAATACATATCTGGTTCTAAAGGTATAAAAGCCTTGTCATTTGGGTTGTCGGTCAGAAGAAATCCATAATGTTGAAGAAGCTCCAAATTTGTGTAGGTACCGTAGCTTACCAGAACCTGCATCAATCAATCACACTAGAAGCATCAGTGCTACGCTTACAAGCTAGAAACAATAATGCAAAGGGAAAATGGCAAACTGTCTTGATAATGACACTGGATATTCAATGCAATACATTCATTTCTGTAGTTCTTAATTTCCAGAATATCATGTAATAGAGTGTCACTGTCAGTCGGTCACACACAAAGAAAGGAAAAAGTATTAAAAGGGAGCAAGTATTTCAGTATCACCTGTTCCCCTTTCCGGTAGTTTCTTCTAGCATAGAAACAGTATGAAGAAACATCCTCCTCATATCCAGCATCTATTAGCCTATGGTCTGTGGCCAATTCAGTTGCTGATTTAAGCATACTGTCTTCTTGCAAATAAAAGGCTTTTCCAGCAACCTGATCTTCAGAATTAGATGTTTCATCTCCAGGTGCTGCGTAGTTGAAGAAATCTCCAACAGGGCATAAACATCCAGCTTCATCCCAAGGTATATGCATGGTGCGCGAGGATATCTTCAGCGAGAACCTTTTCCAGGTTAAAACTATGAAAATAAGAAGAAAAACAGGGAAAATATAGCAAGTAGCAGACACACAATGAATCCTCAAGTACATCATGAATCAAGACAGAAAAGACAGACAATGCTCAAGTCCACCATGAATCAAGCACATCATACGTATATCTGGCAATGAGGTTAAACTTCAAGTACATCATGAATCAAGACAGAAAAGACAGACAATGCTCAAGTCTACCATGAATCAAGAATCAAGCACATCATTGATATGTCTTGCAATGATGTTAAAGTTTCTAATAAGAAATGGTTAACTAAAATAATTCTAGAAATTAGCTCTTGTGAGTTGACTCTGTACTTACAGAACCAGAGGCCCACAGCCAAGCCTTGAGAGTCAGGAGCTGTGGTTTGAGCTTGAGGTCATGCATAAGCACACTAGCTTCTTTCCACTCTGCTTCAGCCTTCAAAGAAGCCTTTTGTGCAGCCCAGATGGCATCATCAATCTAAAATCATAAGAAATAATTCAGATGATGCCTTTTTGTGGTGAATTCCAGTCAACTAATATGACAGGCATTAGCAATGCAATGAACAACAGTGCTTGGCTGCTTGCAAACAAAGAAATAAATTTTAGCTTGTAGGGATTGCTACAAACTTGCAATGCTTGTATCTCGAATTTGTCAAAATCTGCAAGTGTGTCATAGCTGCGTGGGAACTGTTTTAGATAGGGCCACCACGGAGAACTCTTTCCCTTGTTCACTTCATTTAATAGTGCAACAACCAATATCTGCAGTAACAGTAAGTTTAGAAGGCATAAACATCAAATTGAAGGAAAACATCATCACTGGCCAAACAAATCACAAACTGCAGAGTTAAGTGGTTAGCACTCTGACTGTGGAGATACGAGCAAAAGATTCACTTGCACAACCAAGGTAGCAAAGCATTTACAACAAACATTTGAAGAAACTACAGACTCAACATAAAGATCAGGCCTTTCAATACTATAGTAGCTTCGAATTTGTGTTGTTTCAAATTTGTATTTACTTTCTTTTAAAGCACTGCTTTTCTCTACACTATCCAAAGCTTTTTTAACACTTAACATAAATTCACTTTGAACACCACCTTTTCACTTAAAGATTTTCGTTTCAGAACGTTATCCAGAAAACTTTAACTCTCACCATAATATGGTGCACAAACTAAATAGAGCACTTAATTTGGGGCAGCGGGTAGTAGTTTAGTGAAATGGAGAAACTTTAAGCCCCAGTTGTTTGCCCAATTTGTTTTAAGAACAAGTGATAGCTACATAATCTTTTATAGTTGCAGAAACACATCGAGTTAACTTCATACTACTGGTTGAGCATATAAAATAGCAAAAAGGTAAAGTTTCTGCCTTTAGTCCAAAAAACACAAAACCCAAGTTCTAATTCTTATATTTTAAAGAGGAAAATAAGAAGGAATCACTTGAGTAGAGGAGAGATAAGGGTGCTTCTTGACAGAAATTGACAGCACCTCATCGTTAATCATAAGGTTTTGACTAGTCATTAACGCTCCGTTTGGAACTTTAAGAATCAATTCCCCTTTCCTAATATCACGAGCTGTTGCTAAACCTCTCCTGCAACATCAGAAAAATCATTCATTCATCACCATGCGTATATAACATACTCATAAGGAGAAAAGAGTTGTAATTAATGTATATATACCCTCCGGCATCAGGGAAAGTAGAGACAAAGAGGGAGTGTCCCAAACATGAATTTGATTGAGGGGTTGAAGTTAAAGGAGTGTCTGAGATTCCTAAATCAGCTGCCCATTGCAGGAAGTTCAATGCTTCTTCCATGGCGGCTTCGCAGGGAAGCTGTGGGCTTTTCCCTTTCTTTTGTAACAGAAAATGCTCAAGAGTAAATCAGACAACTGGGCTAATCCACCGTGGAAATAGCCACTTTTAAGCAAAATATTTTTAAAATATATTCATAATTTATAATATATTTAAAATTAATTCGGTCAAACTTCAGGACACAACGCAACTTCAGAATATTGTATGTTAAAGTTTAAAAATTGTATCCAAAAATTCAATATTATGTCCTGAATTTTAAATTAACAGTTTAGAAATTCAGGACACTTAGTTTAGAAATTCAAATTTAGACTTGAATTTTAAATTAGCAGCTCAAAAATTTAGGGCACTAAGTCCTGAGTTTCAAATTAACAACTTAACAATTCTGGATACAAAATTCAGGTTATTTAGTCCCGAAATTTGGACGAATTGACTAATTTTTAAATAAATTATAAAATTGTGAATATATTTTTAAGTAGCAAACTTAAAAACTGGTGCACTTCGCCCAACTCCAACTTATCGAGGCCCAAGTCCAACAGGTAAATTGGCCCAATCATGTGACCATTAGAGTGTATCCAATAAATTTGGAACAATATTCAAAAGATTAACATGGCAATTGCAAAAATGACACACACAATTCAAAAATTGTTCAGTTGAAAAAATTAAAACATATAAAGGAACTTCATTTCATACTTGTCTATCCCTATCGTGAATTTGAGTTTGATTCAAACTCTGAATATAAGCTTAGTTTGACGCCGAAAGCAAATTTATTAGTCAAGCTCAATTCATAAGCCCGATTAAATGATATATTGGGAGTATAATAGACTCAATTTCATTGCAAGATAACTACTGCTAGTTAAACTTATAACAACTGTATGTGTGAGTTTAATTCTTTGATCACTTAATGTAACAAAATTTTATTTAAAAAAATATTTATTTAATGTATGCTCATCAACAAGTTAACAGGATACCGTAATAAATAATTGCTTCTTGTTATTTGTTAATATCACAGTGACACGAAGTATGCACGAAAAAGTAGACAAATAAAGAGACATCATTTTCGTACACAATTCTAGTTCCTTCATTAAGTTGAAGCCCAATTGCTCACTCCACCCCCCCCCCTCCCCCCGGGCCCGCCCCAGCCTTTTATTTTCATTTGTTATCACACAAATTCTAATGTTCACTGACCTCATAATAATCGAGAAAGCTCGAGAACTTAAAATTTTTGAATCTCTGATAGATGGAAATTCGTTTCTGATTTGTTTGAATCCTCTTCAAATAATTAAATATAAATATGGAAAAGAGCACGAAAATGGGTAGGAAAGATAGATTCATAGGTGGACTCAATGCATCACGATTTGGTTTTTGGGGAATTGATGAGAAAATTAAACATATAACATCTCAAACCAAAATTTAATTTGATAGTATATAAGCTTTTTGTATCATGAATGCATAGAAAAATAAACTTTATAAGTATGTTTAACCGAAAAATCGGATAACGTTAAATTTAGATATGGTTCTAAGGGTATGCAAATTCCTTTGATACAAAATGACAATACAGGTGTTTTTGCTATAAAATGGGAATGATGGACGGGAAGACCAAAATGAATTAGAAAAACAAGCACAATGAAATCTTAATATATCCTGGAAGACCTGTGTCTATTGCAGTCTATCTCCATTTTTATAGTAGAGGGTCACTGTTTTATCTATAATAACATAATAAAATAATACATATAGTGGAGGACCCATGATGGTTTGTCTCTTCCTTGATTCTCGCCAAGATTCTCTCCCTCGGTGCGGTTGTAACGGCTCTTGTCTGCGAGCTTGGCACTGGCTTGAGCTCGGTGTTAGATCGAACCCCAATCTTGGTTCGAGCTCGGTTCTGCCTTGGGGGATCGATATTCGGGGCCTGTGTCGATCGATGTTGCCCCGCAGTCCAATTCGGATACGAGCTCAATAATGATATCGAGTTTTGCCGTTGATTGGTCTTATAGCTCAAAGCTCGATGTCTCTACTTTGGAATTCGTCCGAGCTTGTCATGTGGATACCCTTCGATTGAAACGTCATTGTCTCGACCGGTCTTTATGACTGAGAATCGGTTTTGACCGTACACAGATAGTCCCCTCGTTTCTCGAAAAGCATATAGCGAGGAACGATATGATTTCCCTGCGGCTCGATCAAATTTATGCTGACGTTTCTATCGAACCCGATCTTGATGTATGTGATAGCTATCCCATCGGCTCGGTTTTACCGAGGCATTTAATGTGTGTCAGACGGTGGTCGGCCACCGCTGATACCGAACCGTCATGCCTTAGTCTATAAATAGTCTTTCCATACAACCTTTACCACTTTTGCGCCTTCTCTTCTTCCAAACTTTCTTATTTATCCTCTCTACTTCGCGGCTACGGGGCTGTCCATACCAGAATTTTGGTGATGTCTATTTCTTCACCTTCCTTTGCACTCTTTTCTTTCATATCAATGGCGAAAACTTCCAAAACCGTACCTCAGAAGGAGAAAGCTTCTTCCTCACGACCGTCTAATAATAAGGCACCGGTGGAGCCGTCAGTTCATGACTATGTTCCTGGCCCGTGCATTTTGAAGACCAATTTTAAGGTGGAGAACCCTTCCTCCGTTTCGGGTCGATGTGAACATGTATCGATGTATACGTGCTCTATAACGGAGGATCACCTCGAGGCCGTCAGAAAAGACTGCAACTGGGGTTCCGAGGTCGTGTTGTAAATTTCGTCTTCCGATGAGAGTGTTACCACTTACGTGGAGGGGTTTTTAAGTGTTTATACTTATTCCTTCACACTGGGACCCGTCGACCCGGTGATTATTGATTTCTGCAAAAGGTATCAAGTCACCCTTGGCCAAATTCATCCCTCTTTATGGCGTATAGTGATCTTATTGCGCTTCTTCTGTATCAAAGCCGGGGGTTGGATTTTTCTCTGAACCACCTCATACGACTGTATCGGCCTCAGATCTTTCGAGGACTAATCAGACTTCATCGTCGGGCATCGAAGGCTTTGATGTCGAGTATCGATGAAGACAAGGATCGGGGTTGGATGGATCGTCATATTCGAGTAAGGACCCGTGATCTCATTCCGGAGGAGAAGATGTCGTTCCCTGAAGAATGGAATTTTGACCGTAAGTGATTTTTGTTATTTTTGTTCACTTTTTATGTCCTTTTCCGATTTTTTCTGATGTCCTTCCCTGATGTTCAGATGCCCCTTGGATGCCACAATCGGTGCCTGACCTCGAGGACTGGGTTCGGAAGTTAGCCTCGACCTCCTCTTACACCGAGCGCTCTTGGCGTGATTTGGCAAAAGGCAGATGGGAGGCCAAGAACCATGGTGAGGTTTGCTTCTTGTTTCCTTCGAAGTATTCTTTGCGTTCTATTCGTTACCGATTTCCTTTTGTGCAGGCGTAACCAGGGATGCCGCTTTGAGGCCTTCAAGCGGTGAAGAAGAAAACAAGTCCCTGGTCCCTAAACAGGGGGAAGATAAGAAGCGAAGAGCTTCCTCTCGGTCAGAGGACCCCAAGCTCAAAACTCGAAGGGTGAGGAGAAAAGTAATTGCCCTTTCGATTGACTCGGTCCAACAACTGAGAGAAGAAGAAGAAGAAGAAGAAGAAGAAGAAGAAGAAGAAGAAGAAGAAGAAGAAGAAGAAAATAGCTCCTCGGCTTTGGTAGTCCGATCTACGGAGGCCATCGAGGTTGCCAGAGCTCCCGAGCCGATGACGGTTGTGCCTGTCGAGGTTGTTTCCGAAGACCTGAGTCTCGACCAGAGTACTCTGAGCGATTTGCTCGGGGCTATGACAATGGGTGATTCGCCTTCTCTTCCATCTTTTTCTGAGGAGGCGCTAAAGGAAGCTCGAGAGTTTAAGACTCCCGATATCGGCGCAGGCTCTGGTGTAGGGGATCCTTTTAGGGATTGTTTTACTGGAGTCGACGATGGTTTCGATATCGGTGACGCTTCTCTTTTATTAGAGGAGGCTCAGCGTTTCATTACTCGGGTAATGATTCTTCCATACTTGGTTTCTTTGTTCTTTTCCATACTTGACTCGTGTTTCTTACTGTGCAGGCCATTAGTAGGTTTCGAGTTGATCTTAGCCAGTGTGAGGTCGAGCTCCGGAAGGTCTCAGGTGAGAGAGATGCCCTGCGACTTCTTTGCAGCCAAAAGCACGATGCTATAAAGGACCTCCAAGCGGATTTGGCTAAGGTCCGTGAAGAAGGGGTCGAGCTCCATAAGCAAGTGAGCCTCATTCTATTAAAGTATGGATCTGACTCAACCGTGGAAGTTAACCCTTCGTTGTCTCAGTTGCAGCAAAAGATCGAAAAGATCGGGTTACTTCGAGAAGAAGTCGATCAAATTCGAGCTGAATACAATCGGTGGAAGGAGACCCTCGACCGCCTGGCAGCGGAAAAAGAAACCATCTTAATAAAATTATTATTGGCCGACGTTCAACTTCAAAGTGTCAAGCAAAAGGGGTCAGTTCAAGCTAAGAAGATCAAGGAGCTTGAAATACGACTTGCTGAGGCTAAGGCGGAGGTTGAGTCGTCGAAAGTCTTGGCGGATAAGTCCATTGATGTATATCAGGCTAATGCTGAGGCTGATCAGATGGAGGCCCGGGAAGCGGGGAAGACCGCCGATACTCGAGCTCATTGGGTTGCCGAACTTGCTAAGTGTAGGTCTCGGAGGGAGACCCTCGAGGAGATACACGCTCGAGGTTTCGACCTTACCGAAGAGGTAAAAAGGGCAAAAGAGCTCGAAGCTGAAGCTGAAGCCTTGGCTTCTGATGATGATGATGATGATGATGGTAGCTAAAGCGGATCCGAGGACAGGGAAGAGCTCGACCAGGAAGCTTAGTTTTTATTTCTTCATGTTTGTAAATTAATCACGTAGGCAATTTTTGTATATATATGTATAACGAGGTCGACTTGTTTTTGTTTTGTGAAGACTTTTAATCGAATGTTGACCTTGTCGTCTCTCTGATCGAGCAGATTTGTAGCCCCTGGGTTTGCTTGTTGAGTCGATGGTTCAAACTTTGAAGGAACATAATCCGTAGGTGTAATGTAATGGTTGAGTTAATGTAAACTCAGAGTAAAAGTAGCTTATTAGCCGTTGAGTGAATGTTTTGAACTTGAAATATTGTAGCCCGTAGGCGTAGTGGTCGAGTGAGTGTTTGCTCGAACTCGGAATAACAGTAGCCCGTAGGCTTAATAGTCGAGTGAATGTTTCGAACTCGAGATAATGTGGCCCGCAGGCTTAATGGTCGAGTGAATATTTCGAACTCGAGATAATGTGGCCCGTAGGAGCAATGGTCGAGTGAGTGTTTCGAACTCGAGATAAAGGTAGCCCGTAGGCTTAGTAGTCGAATGATTATTCCACACTTGAAATATCATAGCCCGTAGGCATAATGGTCGAGTGAGTCTTGCTCGAACTCGCAATAACAGTAGTCCGTAGGCTTAATAGTCGAGTGAATATTTCGAACTCGAGATAATGTGGCCCGTAGGCTTAATAGTCGAGTGAGTGTTTGCTCGAACTCGAAATAAAAATAGCCTGTAGGCTTAGTCGAGTGAATGATTCGAACTCGAAGTAGTGTAGCCCGTAGGCATAATGGTTGAGTGAGTGCTTGCTCGAACTCGAAATAACAATAGCCTTTAGGCTTAATAGTCGAGTGAATGTTTCGAAATCGAGATAATGTGGCCCGTAGGCTTAATAGTCGAGTGAGTGTTTGCTCGAACTCGAAATAAAAATAGCCCGTAGGTTTAGTCAAGTGAATGATTCGAACTCGAAGTAGTGTAGCCCATAGGCGTAATGGTTGAGTGAGTGTTTGCTCGAACTCGAAATAAAAATAGTCCGTAGGCTTAGTCGAGTGAATGATTCGAACTCGAAGTAGTGTAGCCCGTAGGCGTAATGGTTGAGTGAGTGTTTGCTCGAACTCGAAATAAAAATAGCACGTAGGCTTAGTCGAGTGAATGATTCGAACTCAAAGTAGTGTAAGTAGCCCATAGGCTTGATGGTCGAGTGAGTGCTTGCTCGAACTCAGAATAACAGTAGCTCATAGGCTTAATATTCGAGTGATCATTTCGAACTCGGAATGAAAGTAGCCCGTAGGCTTAATAGTTGAGTGAATCTTAATTCTGGTTGCATAATAAATCTCAAGTAATTGCACATGTGTTTATGTTTGGGCCAATCTATATGAGCATGGTTCATTTTGATCATTTGGCTCTTAAAATTTTTCCTGTTGGAACCCTATTGTTATGAGATGACTTTCTTGCATCTGAACTCGATGTATTTGAGGGCCCTGATGCCCCCCGGTATTCGAGGTCAGTTGGAAAGAGGCCTCGGATATTGTTAAAAGTGCAGCACGATCGATGGTTGCCTCATTATAAACCTTGCCGAAAAACCCATTCGGGAGAAAACCGGTCTAAGGGAAAAAGAGTGCAACGCGTGCTTTTAAGCGAAAGATCTTCTTCAGCTCTTGTTCGGACTTCTGCATGGGTCAATTAGATGAATATGGAAAGGTCGTACCTTAGCAGTAGTACCGTTTCAGATGTGATACATTCTAACTGCTTGATAGCTGTTTGCCGTTTATGATGCCGAGCCTGTATGATCCTTTTCCAACGTTCTCGAGCACCTGGTATGGTCCTTCCCAATTTGGTCCTAATTTTTCTTCGTTTGGATTCCGGGTATTGATGGTGAATTTTCTTAACACTAAGTCCCCGGGCTTGAAATGGCGAAGTTTAGTTCTTCGATTATAATACCTTTCGATTCGTTACTTTTGGGCGGCCAATCGGATGAGGGCAGCTTCTCGTCCTTCGTCCGATAATTCAAGGCTGGTGTTCATAGCCTCGTTATTTGATTCTTCCGTCATGAATCGAAATCTGGGACTAGGTTCACCGACTTCGACTGGTATCAATGCTTCAGAACCATATACTAAGGAGAATGGGGTCGCCCTTTGACGTTGTTCGGTATGCCCAAAGGACTTCGGGCAGGATTTCTCTCCATTTTCCCTTTGCGTCGTTCAATCTCTTCTTCAGGTTTTGAAGAATAGTCTTGTTCGTTGATTCGGTCTGACCGTTCCCTCTGGGGTGGTATGGTGTTAATAATATTCTTCTTATTTTATGATCTTCGAAGAATTTTGTGATTTTGCTGCCAACGAATTGCTTTCCATTGTCGCATACTATTTCGGCGGGTATCCCGAATCGGCATATGATATGATCCCAAATAAAGTCTATAACTTCTTTCTCTCTTATTTTCTCGAACGCCTGCGCTTCAACCCATTTAGAAAAATAGTCAGTCATAAATAAAATAAATTTGGCTTTACCTAGGGTCGATGGCAGAGGGCCGATGATGTCCATTTCCCATTTCATGAATGGCCATGGGGATAGGACCGAGTGAAGTTGCTCTCCGGGTTGATGGATCATTGGTGCAAACCTTTGACATTTATTACATTTACGAACAAATTCTTTCGCATCTTTGCCCATATCGATCCAATAATACCCCGCTCTGATCACTTTACGAATTAATGTGTCGGCACCGGAGTGATTGCCACAAGTGCCCTCGTGTACTTCCCGGAGGATGTAATTGGTATCTCCTAGACCCACGCATACCGCCATCGGTCCATCGAATGTTCTTCGGTATAGTGTCCCGTCCGCAACCAATGTAAATCGAGCAGCTTTAGTCCGTAGGGCCCTGGAATCTTTAGGGTCTGAATGGAGCTTTCCGTTTTAAGTATTCAATATACTTGTTTCTCCAATCCCAGGTTAAGCTAGTATAATTTATTTCGGTGTGCCCATCTTTGATTACCGATCTTGAAAGTTGAATGACAGTCCCCGAGCTTAAATCATCTACCTTGACCGACGATCCCAAATTTGCAAGAGCATCGACCTCATTATTCCGTTCTCGTGGAATATGTCGTAGGGTCCATTGTTTGAAATGGTGTAAAGTGATAAGTAGTTTGTCCAAATACCTTTGCATCCTACCTTCTCGGACTTCGAAGGTTTTGTTTACTTGACTCACCACCAGCAAAGAGTCACAATGCGCCTCAATGACTTCTGCTCCCAAGTTTCTAGCTAGTTCGAGACCTGCAATCATGGCTTCATACTCGGCCTCGTTGTTAGTTAACCTGATAGTTTTAATAGCTTGCCTAATAATGTTACCCGTGGGGGGTTTCAAAACTATGCCTAACCCGGACCCCTTTATATTCGAAGCACCGTCCATAAAAGGGATCCATACCCCGGACGATATACCTGATTTCAAAAGGAGTTCCTTTTCGACTTTGGGTATGAGGGTTGGCGTGAAGTCGGCCACGAAGTCTGCTAAAATTTGAGACTTGATGGCCGTATGGGGTTGATATTCGATATCGTACCCACTGAGTTCGATGACCCATTTGGCCAATCAGCCTGATAGTTCGGGCCTATGTAAAATATTACGGAGTGGGCAGGTGGTTAATACGCTTATGGGGTGACATTGAAAGTACGGCCTTAACTTTCTAGATGCTCTTACCAGCG
The DNA here is from genome assembly GCF_000390325.3 of Nicotiana tomentosiformis. NCBI lineage: Eukaryota > Viridiplantae > Streptophyta > Magnoliopsida > Solanales > Solanaceae > Nicotiana > Nicotiana tomentosiformis. The sequence continues at coordinate 85,527,561 of NC_090813.1, forward strand.
TAAGTGCCAATTTTTCTAAGTGCGGATACCTAGTTTCCGCTTTTCCTAAGGTCCGACATACGTAATAAACGGAAAATTGCGTACCTTGCTCTTCTCGAACTAGGACACTGCTTACGGCAACTTCCGATACCGCCAAGTACAAGTATAGTTTTTAGTCGGTTTTTGGAGTGTGAAGTGGTGGTGGGTTCGATAGATATCGTTTCAATTCCTGTAACGCTTGTTGGCATTCTGGTGTCCAGGCGAAGTCGTTCTTCTTTTTGAGTAAGGATAAAAATTTGTGATTTCGATCTGATGATCTTGAAATGAACCGGCCTAAGGCTGCAATTCTTCTCGTTAACCTTTGTACAGCTTTCACGCTGTCTACGATGGTGATGTCTTTGATGGCCTTGATTTTGTCGGGGTTGATCTCAATTCCCCGATTTGACACCATGAAGCCGAGGAACTTGCCCGAACCGACCCCGAAAGCATATTTTTTGGGGTTGAGCTTCATGTTGTATTTCCTCAGAATCTCGAACGTTTTCTGCAAATAGGCCAAATGGTCCTCTGCGCGCAGGGACTTAACTAGTATGTCATCAATATAGACTTACATTGTTTTACCTATTTGTTCTTCGAACATTCTGTTTACTAGGCGTTGATAAGTAGCTCCTGTATTTTTTAGCCCGAAGGGCATTACGTTATAGCAATATGTTCTATATCGGGTCACAAATGAAGTCTTTTCCCGGTCGTCCGGGTTCATCTGAATTTGATTATACCCGAAATAGGCATCGAGAAAGGTGAGGATCTCGTGGCCGGCCGTGGCATCGATCATGCGATCGATGTTGGGCAGTGGAAAGGAATCTTTGGGGCATGCTTTGTTCAAATCCTTATAGTCCACACACATTCTAAGTTTGTTCCCTTTTTTAGGTACTACAACCACATTGGCTAACCATTCGGGGTATTTTACCTCCCGAATGGACCCTATCTTGAGATGTTTGGTTACCTCGTCCTTTATGAATGCGTGTTTTTCCTCGGACTGGGACCTTCTTTTTTGCTTTACCGGTCTGAACCTAGGGTTCAAGCTTAGCTGGTGCGCCGTTATGTCCGGCGGGATCCCTGTTATATCTAGATGGGACCAGGCAAAACAGTCGATGTTATTGATAAGAAATTGAATGAGTTTCTTCCTGAGTTCGGGGTTCAAACCCGTTCCCAGGTATACCTTTCGTTCGGGCCAGTGTTCGATTAGTATGATTTTCTCCAGTTCCTCAATTGTTGATTTGGGTGCATCAAAATCATCGGGGGTTACGAAGGATCGAGGGATCCATCGATCATCATCGTCTTCTTCGATGTTCTACTTACCTGGATGGGTCGAAGCCGATGTCTGTGATTGCTATTTGGCGCTCTGCTCTCCGATTGTGTTCTTTTTGAACCTGATCCTTTTATCGGCGAAGACAAGGATGTTGATTTTGCTTCTTCGACGGAGAACATTTCCTTTGTGGCCGGTTGTTCTCCGTACACTATTTTGGCACCTCCCGATGTTGGGAATTTGAGGACCTGGTGTAGGGTCGAGGGTACGACTCTCATGCTGTGGATCCACGACCTTCCGAAAAGGGCGTTATATCTCATATCACCTTCGATCATGTGAAACTTTATTTCCTGGATGGTTCCTGCCACGTTTATTGGTAGGGTAATCTCGCCTTTGGTGGTTTCACATGCCATATTGAATCCATTTAGAACCAGAGTTGCGGGTACGACTTGATCTTGCAGGCCGAGCTGTTCTACGACCCTCGATATGATGATATTGGCCGAGCTACCTGGATCAATTAACACACGCTTAATCTTAGTTTTATTCATGAGTACAGATATTACTAGTGCATCGTTATGGGGTTGGATGATTCCCTCTGTATCTTCATCACTGAAAGACAAAGTCCCTATGGGTGTATAATCTTGAGTTCGAGATCGCTTTTCCCTCACAATCGATGTTTTAGTGCGTTTAAGAATCGGTCCTTGAGGGGCATTGATGCCGCCGATGATCATGTGAATGACGTGTTGCAGTTCTTCTGGCTCGTTTTGCTTGCCGAATTCCTTGTTCCTAAAATGGTTCTTCGTCGTATCACTCAGAAATTCCCGAAGGTGTCCTTTGTTAAATAAGCGGGCCACTTCCTCTCTTAGTTGCCTGCAATCTTCCGTTCTGTGGCCATGGGTGCCATGATATTCGTACATTTGATTGGGATTCCTTTGGGCAGGATCGGTTTGCATGGGTCGAGGCCATCTGGTGTCTTTGATGCGTCCGATGGCCGACACGATGGCGGATGTATCAATGTTGAAGTTATACTTCGATAATCGAGGGACTTCTATAGGATCAGCATATTTATCAAAGCCGCTCTTGCTCATAAGTCCTCGAGAATTTTTCCCCCGATCAGTCCTTCGGTTATTCCGAACCGTATCACGTGCTGAACCGTTGTTCATTCGATCTGTGTCGTACGGTTGGTATTGGTCTCTGTTCGACCTTTGTTCTCTGTTGATTTCCCTCTGATTTTTAGTGGTTGTGTGGTTCTGACGTACGGGCCCATACGGAGCTCCCAATTGATCATCTTCGACCCTGATTTTTGATTGGTACCGGTTGTGTACATCTGCCCAAGTTATTGCTGGGTACTCGATCAAATTTTGTTTCAGCCGACGTGATGCTGTCGAACTTAGCCCGTTCAGTCCTTGGGTGAAAGCTTGTACGGCCCAATCGTCTATGACCGGTGGCAAGTCCATACGTTCCATTTGAAATCGGGATACGAATTGCCTCAGCATTTCGTTACCCCTTTGTTTTACTTTGAAGAGGTCTGATTTCCTTGTTGCAACCTTTATGGCACCAACATGTGCTTTTACGGACGAATATTCTAATATGGCAAAAGAATCCATGGAATTTGGTGGTAAGTTGTGATACCATATCATTGCTCCCTTTGCGAGGGTCTCTCAGAATTTTTTCAACAACACGGATTCGATCTCATTATCCTCCAAATCGTTGCCTTTGATGGCACATGTGTAGGAGGTGATGTGTTCGTTAGGATCGGTCGTGCCGTTATATTTGGGAATTTCGTGCGTACAGAATATTTTGGGATTGGTTTTGGGGCCGCGCTCGAGGGAAAAGGCTTTTGTATGAATTTTTTCGAATCGAGCCCTTTTATCATTGGCGGAGCCCCCGGGATTTGATCGACCCTAGCGTTATACGTTTCCACTTTTTTGTTGTTGGCTTCAACTCATTTTGTGAGTTCCTCGAGCAATTTAGCAATTTCAGGAGCGGTCCCCGATTCCTGCTCGTTTGATTTCACTACGGCAGGCTCCGTTCTGGGGGTAACTTCTCGAAGAAGCGGATTGGAGTTCGGCCCGCTTTGCATATGAGTTCGGCTCGGCAACTGAGCTATCGCTGCTTGTTGGGCTTGTAACATTTCGAAAATCATACGCAAGCTGACCCCGATTTCCCCCGTGCTGTAGGTGTCTCGGGCTATGGGTCGAGCACCGCCCTAAACGCTTCTTTCCGGTTCAGAACGCTGATTCGCTTCTAGAGATATTTGTGAATTGATATCCAATGGTACTTCGGCTCGAATTTCAGGTTCTTCGATTCGAGCCTCGTTGCCGTCGTCAGGTAGCCTTCCCGCCCCGGGCGCCAAGTTGTTGGTTTCATCTCGAAGGCCGGCTTCGAGGTCGATAGGTAGAGCCATTGCTGATTTAAAGTTGTAAGCTGGAGTGTACTGAAGATTTATATCAAACAATCACTGTTACCCTTAGCCCCACGGTGGGCGCCAAACTGTTTACCCGAAAAATCGGATAACATTAAATTTAGATATGGTTCTAAGGGTATGCAAATTCCTTTGATACAAAATGACAATACATGTATTTTTGCTATAAAATGGGAATGATGGACGGGAAGACTGAAATGAATTAGAAAAACAAGCACAATGAAATCTTAATATATCTTGGAAGACCTGTGTCTATTACAGTCTATCTCCCTTTTTATAGTAGAGGGTCACTGCTTTATCTATAACAACATAATAAAATAATACATATAGTGGAGGACCCATGATGATTTGTCTCTTCCTTGATTCTCGCCAAGATTCTCTCCCTCGGTGCGGTTGTAACGACTCTTGTCTGCGAGCTTGGCACTGGCTTGAGCTCGGTGTTAGATCGAACCTCCAGTCTTGGTTCGAGCTCGGTTCTGCCTTGGGGGATCGATATTCGGGGCCTGTGTCGATCGGTGTTGCTCCGTAGTCCGATTTGTACGAGCTCGATAATGATATCGAATTTTGCTGTTGATTGGTCTTATAGCTCGAACCTCGACATTTCTACTTTGGAATTCGTTCGAACTTGTCATGTGGATACCCTTCGATTGAAACGTCATTGTCTCGACCGGTATTTATGACTGAGAATCGATTTTGACCGTACACAAACTAATAAGTTATGCGAACAAACTGAAGCCGCGAAAACGACAAAATGCATGAAAAAAGTGAGACATGAAACATATTTTGCTTCTTTTTCTGTATGTTTTGTTTTGTGAATAATGACAAAAGCATTAATATAGCACACTCCTTTTCTTCCTCCATAACTAGTATTTATTGAAAAATGACAAGGAACAAGTCCTTGATAATTAAGTTGCAAACCGCCAATTAATTTACGACCAGTAGCGATATATGTATATACATGTTAGTACTAATAAGTATATGTAGTAATATAGTCCAAAGGCACAACTGAATACAATGTGCAAAGGATCACGTTGCTGCAAAAGTATATTCCCGAGGCCATAGAAGAAACTGGAGAGTTTCACATAGAAAATTGTTCGATGTGACTTGTGACTAATTACAACCAAGTTTAGACTTGGGAAGTTGGCGGAACCTAACATATGTTTTTCAGAGGGTGGATTCGAAAATAGTCGTAGGAAAAGGAAGAAAACAAATATGATACAATAGGTCCAAGCAAGTCGAGATTAGCTATATGAATCGTCATTAATATTGATACCGTGTCATTTAATTTCAAGCTAGTTCAGTATTATATATTTTTTGTTTTAATTTATGTGATTCACTTTCGTATTAGTCTATTTCGAAATAAATAATATATTTTTATATTTGAAAATAATTTAACTTTAAACTTTTAATTCTACCTCTTTTACCCTTAATGAGAAGCTTTATAGCCATACAAATATTATGGCCCCACAAACCTTTACCCTTTAAGTTCTTAAGACTAGGGGTGTACAAAGAAAACCGATAAACCACACCAAACCGATAATCCGAGTCAAATCGAGAAAAAAAAACCCGATTTGGTTTGGTATTGGAAAATAAAACCCGCACGACCATAATTGGTTTGGTTTGGTTTTAACTAAAAAAAGTCAAATCGAAACCAAACCAACCCGATAGTACATTTATATAATTTTTAAAAATATTTTATACAAATAAATATTTATTGTAATGTAATTTATAAATATTTATTAAACTTTTACACAGTTTTATCTTTTAACGTATTATTTCAAGTTTAGACTTAATATTCTTGAATGGTAAATAAATTTTATAGCCTATAAATATAGTAACTCAAATAAAATTCAAATCAATACTAATGCTAACAAAAGAAATTCAATTCAATACTAGGAATGACGATAGTGTTGGATAATTATTTAGTTTTACATTGGTTTATAATGAAAATGCATAATTTAGTTTATCTTTTTTTTTTAGTACTTAGTTATGTAATTAATATTAGTACTTATTAGCTATACTTATTTTAGCATGACCTATGTAGTATTTTTAGATTATGTTAATTTTTATTATGGCTTATTAATTAGCAATATTTTATTTTATGTAATTTTATTATTTTATCTTTATTATTGAATATTTTAGTATAATGTTATGACTTATCTCATATTATTGTGTTAGTTTCTTGGAAAACACATTATATAGTTGTATTTTACTAGGACTTAAGAAATATTTGGAGCACAAGTTACTTATTTTATGCTATGAAAACTTTACCGGAAACACCCCCAAAAAAATCCGAAAACCCCGAGATTGAAAAACCCGACTTTGTTGGTTTGGTTTGGTTTATAAATTTAAAAATCCGACACCATTTATTTGGTTTGATAATTAAAAATTCCGAACCAACCCGATCTATGTACACCCCTACTTAAGACTACTCAAGTTTTAAAAAAACAAATCACAGATTTCGTGTTACGTCAAACTAAGTCACATAAATTGAAGCAAAGGAAATATAAAACAGGATAGAATACAAATAAAAAGAGCTAAAAGTTTTCTATCTATTTTTACTGCCATATAAATCTTCAATAAAACTACATGACATACAAAAAAAAAAAATAGATCTGCAGAAAATGTACTAACATACATTAAGCTTAATCCAAACTAATTGATATTATTCATATAAATTTTTGTTTTTCATCATGCTCTACCACAGAAGCTTTTTAATGAGATTAGAACCCTACACGGCTGCACGTAAATAACACAGAGAAGGTGCAACCAATAAACCTTTGTCGATTTTTCAGCCGAACGGATTATCCTTATTTTCAACAAAGTTAAGGAGATCCAACACTTTAGTTGCTCCTTTGTCCTTTTCTTTTGGCTTGTAGTCTTTTCAATAACATGACTGTTAACTGAATAGTTAAAATGCAAACTATTTAAATTTAATTACTAAGCTATTTGTCATGCATGTTGACTTTTGTATATTTAATTAAATTTGGAGAATAAAATTAGAGATTATATTGTGTTAAAAAAATAAAATATTATATGTCTATAATGTTATAAAGTTCTGCTTTTAGAAATGAAGCACTAGAGTATGCATATTTTCTACTTAAAGGAATGGTATAATTAGAAATAGAAATAGGTATCATGAGGTTATAACAAAATTACATAAAACATAAAGTAATCAATCGTTTCTTTATGATCTTTTATACTGTACTATTACTATTACTAAATTAGATTAGGTGGTTTACAATAATTCAAATTGAATTTGATATTCATATGGTTTTCACTCAAAAAAAGAAAAAGAAAAGAAAATAACGCATTCTAGCTTGCTATAAGTAAAGTACGTGGTATCATCACTACAGAATTCAGTTGCTTTTCCAATAATAACATATGCTCAACTCAACATCAACGATTCCATCACACAATAGAATTTTGTAAGAAAAAAATTACAGATTTCAAAATATTTACGTCAAAGATTGCGTGTAATCAACCTCGTCTCAATGACTAATTATAGAATATATCATATCAGTGAAGCACTATTGGATCCTGTTATGCTACATTTCAAGTCACTAGCATTTCTGGAAAGGAAAATTCACTTACATTTAATAATGATCCTTGCATTTTGAAATTTACTCTTTGACATCCTGAAGGGATAGTTTGGTGGTTGACAAATTACATTTTTACCTACAAATTTATATATTTACAAATTTCAATGATCTCTTAATTATAAGTCGTTCGCTTTTCCATATTTGTTTATTATATGTCAAGAAAATTCTATTGTATTATCAGAGGAAGTTTCATCATTATTACGAATTCCAAAATTAATTTGATTATGTTGGAGGAGAAATCTAAATATAGAATAGTGCAGGACAATTTGATTATCCCATCTGCAAACCACAATTCTAAACGCAACGTTATAAGTTCTAATTTGACATTCTCCTAACCAATATGGGCATGATGCCATGATTGGATCTCCCTTTTTATATGTGAATTTTTTTTAATATAGTTTTATTTTTATTTTTTTATGCACCAGATGATACTCTATGACTAAAAAGCCATGTGCAAATGAAAGTAGAGCTGACCAATTTCTTCAACTTGTTGCTTATTTTTTAAATCTTTTTAAAAATCTCTTATCCAAATCATGTTAATTAAAACTTGACGAAGTTTTCCAAAGGACCAAAGGTTTTATCTCGTTTACTTAAGAGCGATGATTAATTTGCTACTTCCCACTGGTGAATGGCTCTTTAAAGTTAACTGTGTTATGCGGTGGGTTACAAAGATAAAGAATTTTCTCAAGGCTATTTAAATTTGAAATAATTAAACAAAAATTTTCGACAAATGATGTTCAATATGTGTTATATATCTTTAAAACATAATATTTTATCTATATACATAGTATAATTTTCTGACGAAGAGTGGCCAGTTAACCACCCTCGTGACCTGACCATGTGGCTTCGCCACTGATAAATTACAGAAATACCATTTTTTTTAATTTTAAAAAGAAGAAGGTAAAGGTGCAAACTGCTACGTGTCAAACATAGAGCACGCGATAAGCCTCAAACCAACTTGACGTGGATAACTCACGCCTACGTCGTTGGGCTATTGGCCCATATTTAACGTTTTTAATTATTTAAGACAAATTAGGTCCAGATCTTCTGGTCTATGTCCCAGTACACCCCGCAATATGGGCCCACAGTCCACTTGACTTTGGAATTGGCACTTTCGCGTCTGTGGGCCCACTCCGAACAAAGTAGAGAGTAAGGGCAAAGGGTAAAAGATTATTATCCACTTACCGACTGACACGTGTACATGACCACCAGCTTGCCCACTTTTATTTTGATAACGTTATCTCCCATTGATTGGGCTGTGGTTACACGTGTCCACTCGACACACAGCTTCTTAGCCCATTACTAAAGTTGGTGTTATAATGAACTCGATAATGCACATATTATTATTATTATTATTATACAATTAAAGTAAGAAAATTAATAGATAATTTTAGGGAACAATCCTACCACATGCCGAGAATAAAAGATAAAATAGAGGTGTAGCTAAACGAAGTGATATTAGTTCCTGATCTTCGTTTTTTCTAATAATTTATTATTATAACTCCTTTTATCCTAAGAATGTCATATTTTTATATTTAGTAATAATTTATTTTTAAACTTCTCATTTTAGTGAAATAATTTATAACCACAAAATGTCTAAGACACGTATCAAAAGACAAGTTTTAAAAGTTTTATTTATTTCTTAAACTCCTTAATAGTTATAACCATATATATATATATATATATATATATATATATATATATATATATATATATATATATATATATATATATATATATATATATATCAATCAAATTGGGATCGAACATTGAACGGATTGAGCCAACTCTTGATCATTACGGGGATACAACTTTTACAAAAATAGGCTATTCAAGCTTCTGATTCAAGTGAAGGGGATTCAATCTTTGTATTATCATGCATTTTATATAACAAGTAAATTTTTTGAGGAAGGTATGACCCCTTGCTTTAATGCGGCTCCGCTTTTATGCATAGTATCAATCAGAAAGTTAGTTAGCTTGTGTAGACTTTCATCTTTTAAATTAAGCTAGTAACACAGCAGATGAGTGGGAATTAGGTCAATTTGCTTTACTTATCTAACAAACCTTACAATACCATCACTTGAAATGTTACATTTTGTCAGATGTAAGGTGCACTCTTACATAAAAGTACTGAGAAAATTTGACCTAATAAGGATGCACTTGGATCCTGAAACAACATCTTAGACATACAGTGGGACCATAGTATGAAATTTACGTGTCTTTGCTCTGACCAAAAAAGTTTAATGTTAGTGGAAAAATGGTAAAAAGGTGGAAACTAAAAAGAGGAGATAGAATCTGAATCACTCAATTTTAATCAGTACGAGTGAACAAGAACTAGTACTAACAAAAAACAAATTTAAAAAATTGAATGGTATAAAATGTCTCAAAAAATATAGGAGTGTAATTTAAACAAGGAAAAGCTGCTAAATTCTATTGAGATCAGCAGCAAGAAGACGGTCTCGTATTGTAAGTTGATTTGAGTGGCCATTGTTACTTTCTTTCAACTGATGTTGATATGTTAAAAACCTTCTTCAACTAATTGGAGGCTTCTTTCAATATTAACAGGTCGGTTGTTTAATTCCCCTGTAGCTTTCATTGTTCTGGTTTGTTGCTTTATAGTTTATAATATTAAAGATTTGAAGACTCTTGCCTTTTCCAAACAGTTTCTACGTGTACCAAAGTTAGAAAGCGAGCTTATTATAATCTAATTGACTATATATAGAAAGCTCCCATTACCTGAAAAAAGTGTGAAGTAATTTGTCATTTGCAAGTTTTTTCTATTCGTGCTTTCAATAATTTTTTAAAGATCCTTTTGTTGTGCTGTTGCTGATTTGATTCTTGGTACTGGGATATGTTTTAATTACAAAGTTTGAATTTTTATACTTTTGAGTGGTCGTAACTGTATCACCAGTATAAATGATAAGTATTTGGTTTATCTCATTGTGCAGAAACCCAGAAAGAACAACAGGTTTTGCTTCTTGTTGATGAGTGCATTTACCTCTGCTTGTGTAAGGCAAAGTCGGTTCACTTTCTTATATGCGATTTTTATAATCGTGGATATTGCTTGAAATTAGTGGATAGACTCTAGTGGGTATTGGTTTTTTGATAAAATAGGCTGAGGTGAGAAGGTAACATAAAGGAAAGAAAAAAACTTGGGAATTGTTTTACACCACAGAGGTTTCTTGTTTCATGAGCATGTCTGTTGCTTTGTTGTGGATTGTTTCTCCCAATTCCGAGGTCTCAAATGGGACAGGATTCTTGGATTCAGTCCGAGATGGAAACCGCGTCTTTGTATCATCCAGGTTCCTAGCTCGAGGTAGGAATTTGATGTGGAATGGGAGAATCAAGAAAGGCGGGAGACGACAAAGGTGGAATTTTGGCTCTTTAATTGCAGATTCAAGATATGCATGCTTGGGAGGATCAAGAACTGAAAATGGAAGCACTTTCTCTGTACAGTCCAGTTTGGTGGCTAGCCCAGCTGGAGAAATGACTGTGTCATCAGAGAAAAAGGTGTATGATGTGGTATTAAAGCAGGCAGCTTTAGTGAAGAGGCAGCTGAGATCTACCGATGATTTAGAAGTGAAGCCGGATATTGTTGTTCCAGGGAATTTGGGCTTGTTGAGTGAAGCATATGATCGTTGTGGCGAAGTATGTGCAGAGTATGCAAAGACATTTTACTTAGGTCAGTCTCAGCCTCTTTTATCTTTAGTTTACAAATTCTTGGTTAAGGGACCAATTGATGAAAACAAAATTTGATCTTTATTTTGGTACTTATTCAGGAACCAAGCTAATGACCCCAGAGAGAAGAAGAGCTATCTGGGCAATATATGGTGTGTATATCTGTGCTTAACTGGGGACATAAAAAGGAATATTATAGGTGCATGTGCGCTCTACTAGTTTCTGAGGCATTATTATATGCATAAAGAGAAGAGGTCTAATTTCTCATACCATATACAAAAGTCAAAATGAGTGGAAGAAGTGCAAAAATTATTAGACAGGATTCAGGGAAGTGTAACATGCTTTTACTGTTAGTTTTATCAAACTTTCTTGGGAATCTTTGACATAATTTCTACTTTTGGCTGGCCGGAGGTTACACTCTTTGTGTAAAAACAATCTTATGTTCTTTATACAGTCCAAAAGGGTAAAGAGAGTAGACTTCAGATAATTTAAAACTGGTGATCTGATTGTTTCTCTTTCCCATTTTGTTTGGCAGTCTTCAAAATATAGTGTCACACTTTGTGATATATCTGGTACTTGTAATACTTTCAAATATTCTGCTTCCAAGAAGTACTAAATTGACACTTTGTGAATAGTCAATTATGGCAAACTCTTGGTGAATTGACAGCAATTTTGTATTAGTGCATGTATAAAGAATTTTTCATCTGAAGAAAGCTTCTTGTTGTGTTGTTTTTAAACAGTGTGGTGCAGGAGAACGGATGAGCTTGTTGATGGCCCTAATGCATCCCACATAACTCCGCAAGCTTTAGATAGGTGGGAGACCAGGCTGGAAGATATTTTCAGTGGGCGGCCATTTGATATGCTTGATGCTGCTTTATCCGATACTGTCTCCAGATTTCCTGTTGATATTCAGGTTACTATTTCTTTTGATCATCTGTATCCTCTTTTGTGTCAGAATTCTACTCTTTTCTGCAACTTCTCCGTCTTTTAAGCATATTTTTCTAGTAATTCCATCAAATTTGATTATTAGGAATTCGTTTACCTTTACTGTCATTGGCATATATGTGAGGATTCAGGTTGTGTTCTTATTCTGTATTCATCAGTCCTCGATAACCCCTCTATCCTATGTGTGTTTTGTGTTCAATAACCTCTCTTATATCCTATTTGTGGTTTTAAGATTCAGTAAGGGTTCATGTTGCATTTGAAGTAATTTACACTTCAAAATAAAACACTTGTCATGATAGCTTCTCTTAGGTTACTGTATTCGGAATATGGCCTTCATTCACATAATTCAAGGAAGTCGTTTGCTTGCAGCCATTCAGAGATATGATTGAAGGAATGCGTATGGACTTGTGGAAATCCAGATACAAAACTTTCGATGAGCTATATCTCTATTGTTACTATGTTGCTGGTACTGTAGGATTGATGAGTGTTCCAGTTATGGGTATTGCACCTGAATCAAAGGCAACAACAGAGAGTGTATATAATGCTGCTTTGGCTTTAGGGCTTGCAAATCAACTAACCAATATACTCAGAGATGTAGGAGAAGAGTAAGCATGAAGCTACATTTAATGCACATTGAACATGCCAAAAAAGGTCAAAAGAGTTAGGAAAAGCTCTGTGGCTAATCATCTCTTAGTATAGCTACACTAAGTGCTTAAAATTTGGTTCTATTCTTACATATTTCCTTTTGTTATACAGTGCCAGAAGAGGAAGAGTATACTTGCCTCAAGATGAATTAGCACAGGCAGGGCTCTCCGACGAAGACATATTTGCTGGAAGAGTGACTGATAAGTGGAGGAACTTTATGAAGAAACAAATTCAGAGGGCGAGGAAATTCTTTGATGAGTCAGAGAAAGGTGTCACAGAACTGGACTCTGCTAGTAGATGGCCTGTAAGTAGTCTTAAGATTACAATTGATCGCTTGTATCCAGTAGTTTTTCTTCCTATTTTTTTACCTGCTAGCTAGGAGATATGGTTGTGAGAAAAAATCAGTATGAACTCAGTTTTCTATCGAAAAACCATACACTGATAGGCATTGATAGGTATCATAGTTTCCAATTTTCAACAGCATTCTCTTGTGGTGTTGTATCATGCTTGTTAAATCCTCTAGTTGTGCTCATATCTTCTCTATTATGTTCTGCTTATATTCCTACACCACAGAGGAAAGAGAGCTTGATCGACGTACCTATGCATTGATGGTCTAAATTTGCATTGAGCTTATATTCTGAATCTATATTCTACTGTACTTAGTATGGCATTGAGCTGTTTTTTTTGTCGTTGCAGGTGTTAACAGCGCTGCTGTTGTATCGCAAGATATTGGACGAGATTGAAGCCAACGACTACAACAACTTCACAAGGAGGGCTTATGTTAGCAAGCCAAAGAAGCTTCTCACCTTGCCCATTGCTTATGCAAAATCTCTTGTGCCCCCTAATAGAACTTCCTCTCCACTAGCAAAGACATGAATGAAGTAGTTGAGTCAATGAGTAATATACACTAAAGAAACTCAGGTACTTGTAAATGAGATATATCCTTTGCTAAATGTGTATCATCAAAAGTAGATTGTAAATTCAATATGACAATTTCTTGGTAGAATGTTTCTCCACACTCATCAAACCCTCAAGTGAGAAAATTATTTTAGTTCATGTAAAGAATTAACTTCCTTCACTGTGTACCTATATTCTTCTTCTTTCAAATTTTTTTTAAAAGATCAAAGATGGGTCCATGAGCAGGGGAAGTGAATATTGTATGTCTATCTGTACATTCAAGAGATACATTTGTTGGTGTTTGGCTCAAAATAGTGTGATTCGGAAATGGAGGGAAAAATAAATTTTTTGAATTTTCCTCCTTTACCAAGGAACATTGTCCCATATTGGAGAAGAATATCTCATTTATCGGGTATATATATAAATGCACTTATTCTAACTTTTAAAGAGTTAGAGAAGAAGCCAAACCTCGTGTCATTGTCATTGTCGCTCGGCTTCTTGAAGTGGCCATATGCTTTTGCCATTTGGTTCAAGAAGTAAACATTTTTCTTTTTCACGGATAAGTAAATAGAGTAGCAAAGTAGTTGAGACTCTGTTGATGCTTTTTGCTCAATCCTACATTCCATGTATAGGTTGGACAGCTTTCTCAGTTTGCATATTAACTTGTCAGTTTAACTGGTGGAATTGCTCAATTTTCTACGATGAAACTCATTATATATATTGATAAGCAGAGATTTTGGGATTCTAAATCCCAAATCTTCCAAGATCATGGCTTTTTGTAATTCAGGTCCCTTTTGCTTTTTATTGTTTTACCCTTGTTTCATACATATGAATAGCACTTCACAATTCACATACTACAAGCGCCGCACTTGGTAAGTTGGTAGTATCTATAGTTCAATTTCATTGTTTCTATTTTTTTTTCCGACTTTGAAAATGTACATCGACTTTAACTAAAATGAATTAAATAATTGCGTGGTTACTAACTCCCTATTTCTTTGACGGTCTATATTCGTGTGATTCAATAAAAGTTAACATTGCATTATTTTTTTGGAATTCTTTCTAAAAATGAGTTGTCTCTTTATGTTTACAGTTGATAACGGCAGAGATCGATCGACAAGAAAATCTTACTCCCATCCGTTTAATTTAAATGAGATAGTTTGACTTGACACAAAGTTTAAGAAAGAAAAGAAATTTTTTAAAACATGTGATTCTAAAAGCATAAGAGGTAAAAACTTTGTAGTTCCATAATATTTGTTTGCTTGTAAAAGCTTCCCATTAAGAGTAAAATGGGTAAAATGAAAAGTTCAAAGTTAAATTATTTCTAAATATAAAAATGTGTCATTCTTTTTATAATACTTCGTAAATTCAGATTAGGTGTGGACGTGTTAAATAAGTATTAATGTGACATCTTAGACATATAAAGTCCTATCGGGATGAGTATGGGTGGAAATAGTTGTTTTGGAATCAAGACTGAGAGTGAGGTGCATAAGATTCGATAAAATCGAATAAGTTTATGGAAGGTCTGTATTTAAGCACGATTCCATGAAATTCTGTTAGGAATTTGAGAAACCTCAAGACATGAAAGTGGTAGCTCTTTGAAATACCTTTTCAATGATATATTGTGGAGCCCGAATGGATTTCTGTACAAACAGTTATGTACGTTTTACTAGACAACGTGCAGTCTGTGCGCTCATGTGTTCCCATGCGCGGCCGCACACTTATGGCAGTACCACTGCCTTTGATGTGCGTTTAGGTGCGCTGTTGGTCCTTGGGGAGTGCGACCGACGCTCAACCGAGATACCCCGGTCAAGCAAGCCTTTACAATACCTTCTACCCAACTCGCCCATAAATAAAGAGAAGATACATTTATATCATTAATTAAACATTGAGTGGATTTCATGAACAATGCCAATTCCATTACCATTAGTCACTTCATTTTATAGTCTCAAAATACATACACAATCATAGTTAAAGTGCAACAAGTGATTCAAATACAACAAGGCTACTTTGACTTTTCCAACACCCATATATAACCCACATTGTGTCTACGGAGCCTCTACGAATACAAAATTATATGATAACTCCGGCAACAAGGTCCCGACTATACCTCAAAATATAATACACATGGGACAAAAGATACACGACCCCGAATGAAGCGGGGCTCACCAAATCTGCTGAGAAGAGAGTGTATTGCTATCAACGATCAATGCCACCTGCTGCGGAACTACTTGCATCCATTAAAGATGCAGCGCCCCTGAAAAATGGACGTTAATACATATGGAATAGTACTAGTATGTAAGACTAAACAACCTCTCGTTAGAACGAATGATAACACAAGGAAGGACAATCATAAATCAATGGAAGCCTCAGACAATACTAAAACATCAAATTAGGAGCAAGATAAGTGTCAAGTAAATTTTTATTATTTTAGGTTGGGAGATCTTAGAACCAATATACCACCGTAATTTTAGTACGGAGTCCGATCACGGCCCGATCGGCTAGGCCGTCTCATCCAAAGACATCAACCACAATCACAATCATTATCATAATTTTAATCAATATCTCAATCACAATTTCAAGCACAATCACCACCTTGTGTGCGGCATGGCGTCCGATCACAACCCGACCATCTAGGTCGTCTCACCACAATGCCGTGTGGATCGACATCACCCTTTTCTAACAATCATCTCATCCCAATAAAAGAAAATATTCTCTTCACATCAATCACATCCCAATAAAGGGGTACAATCACGATTCACTCCTATACCGGTACATGTAGTTTCGGGGTTAGGTTATTTCAACCTACCCTTCCTCGGTGACCAACGATATGTAAGACCCGATAAAAAAATATTTCGTAAAAGAATTTAAGGTTTCGTAGTGACGAGGTAGGCTTATGTGTTTGATGATTGTAGAAATTTTTCGCGGCTCGCAAGCTCGCCGCGATACGAACTTTTTGGATTGAAGAATACACTGAGGAGTT
The DNA here is from genome assembly GCF_000390325.3 of Nicotiana tomentosiformis. NCBI lineage: Eukaryota > Viridiplantae > Streptophyta > Magnoliopsida > Solanales > Solanaceae > Nicotiana > Nicotiana tomentosiformis. The sequence goes on from NC_090813.1 coordinate 85,544,015, forward strand.
GATAGAAAGTTTTGGAAAGAGAAGACGATTTTGTGGTCATGTTTGCCACCGCTGAACAGGTTTGTGGGCCGCATATCCATCACATAGTTGAGCAGAAAGATTATTGAATTTGAAGGTCATTTCTGCGGTCCATTATGGGATCGCATATTCACTTTGCATACCGCATTTCAGCCGCAGACTTGGCATGAGAAAATCTGGAAGATAATTCTGCGGTCTAGTCCGCGGTCGCAAAATAGGTCAGCGGATGTCGCATACTAGTTCAGACAGGTCCAATTTTTGGGCACTATTTTCGCGGCCCATTTTGCGGGCCGCATATCGATTATGCGGTATGGTCTGCAGCCGCAGACCCAGTTTCAGCAAGTTTAAGTTTTGAAAATTTTACCCGATCCCATTTTTATAAAAAGGCTTTGGGGGTCATTTTTAAGAGTTTCATCTGATATTTTTAGAGAGAGGTGAGAGTATCTTAGAGAGAGAAAGAGAAGACCTAGCCATTTTGTTCATCAATTCTTGCTCAAGGCTTGAAGATTTCGCAAGGACAACTCACAAGGTCTTCATCTAAGAGGTAAGGTTCCCTCATCTAAGAGGTAAGGTTCCATACCCTAGTTTTTAATTTCGAATTTGGGATGGAAGATGGTTAATGAAAAGTATGAATCTTGGGTGTGAGAGTGTTATTTATGTATGTATGTATGTACTATCAAGGGTTATGGAAAGATCATTGAACTAGTATGGGTGAACTCTTGGTGTTGAGTTGGTTTTGGGGTGAAGGAAATCTTGTAGAAGGACCTTGCAATTAATTTGCACACCTAGTGTTTGATAAAATGCTCAAATGAGCTGAAACCATGAATATCTTCCTAATTTGTGTACAATTCTGTTATGTCTCAAAATAGATCGGGATTGCTAGGATTTCCGGAATGTTGTAGTAACTTAAGGAAAGCTCAAACTAGGTATGTAGGCTAAACTCCTCTCTTAGAATTGAATCCCACGGTATTCATGTAATTTATGTAAGTCCCGAGTAAGCTATTCCGAATAAGCTTGTGTTGAAAGATATATGTTCAATATGTATCCCAAATGCTTTTACCATGTTATGTTATCATTTGAGAATGTGTTCAAAGTATGGGTTGTACATTAAAAATGTTTCGACTTCAAATCAATTTCAAACGAAGGCTATTATGCCAAATTTTGTGAAAAATCTCTATGTGCCTAAGACTCTTAATTGCTCACATGTGTACTAAAAACCTTGATTTGAAACGCCTTATTGTTGATGATGATGATGATGTTTGAAAGTGAAAGAAGCGAGTATGAGATGTAGAAATATGGCCATCGTGCCAAGAATGAGAATTACATTTGTGGCCAATAGTGCCAATAAAATGAAAGAATGTGTGAAAGATTATGAGATGAGTTTTTACTCCTTTATATAATAATGTTATTAATGTCCTATGATCACCCATGGCTAGTACACATAAGTGATAGTATGAACATGAACTGTGGCCGCTTGCCAAAATAATGAATGTAAATGACTTCGATGTTAAGTCCCCAAGAATCATGAACTTAGCTAATGACCTTAAGTTGACAAGAGGGTATATAATGAAGTGAAAGAGAGATGTCCTATGCTAAATGATGATAAATCTTATGAAAACGAATTTGGGCCATGTGCCATTGAAATTGACTTATTGATTCACCATACGTGTGCTAATGTAATGAGGTATGTTTCTCCATGATGAGCAAGAACATGAAGTGTTCCAATGATCCGGGAACTTACGACCTTAAAAGTAGCATTAGTTATGTCGCTTGAGATTATATATGGTTATATGCACAATGATGTATATGGAATCCTATGGATGGTCTATGAAAAGCATAGGTGTATTGTATATGTGATCCTATGGACGGTCTATGAAACACATATGTGTATTGTGTATGGAATCCCTATGGACGGTCTATGAGTCACATAGGTGTATAATATGAACGAATCCCTATGGACGGTCTATGAAATGCATAGGTATATGATATAAATGAAACCCTATGGACGGTCTATGAAATGCGTAGGTGTGTAATATAACATGTGAACCCTATGGACGGTCTATGAAATGCATAGGCAAAATGAACAATAGGTGCCACTTTCATTGGCCTTGTTTATACATGTTGTTTCAATTACATTATATTATGTATTCCTCGTATAGCTCATATGGCTTGGTTGATCCTAAAAGAAGTTTAGAATGATGCAAGTATAAATAGATTTGAAATTTGATTCTATGGGATGTTTCGTAGTCTCTTGATGTACTTTAATTACCTCTTATTTGAGTTACCGTATTTTCATATGTTGTTCTGTCTTCCTTACATACGAGTACTATTCCACATGTACTCACGTCTCTTTTGATGGGGGCGCTGCATCTTTTAATGGATACAGGTGGTTCCATAGCAGGCGACATCGATCAATGATAGCAGTACATCCTCCTCTCAATTGACGTGGTGAGCCCCACTTCATATCGAGGCCATGTATCTTTTTGTTTCTCATGTATTGTGTTTGAGGTATAGCCGGGGCCTTGTTGCCGGCACTATCCTAGTACTCTTTTGTACCCGTTAGAGGCTCCGTAGACATAGTGTGGGTTGTACGTTGGTATTGGGAAGGTCAAACTAATGATGTTGTAATTGTATCACATGTTCCACTTTTAAACTATGGATGTGTAATGTAACACTTTGAGGGCTTATAAATGAAGTAACTAATAGTAATGGATCAATGTTGTATACATGATCTCCTTATTGTCTGTTAATGAAAATATATCTTCTCGTTATTCATGGGTGAGTTTGGGTAGAAGAAAATCTAGCAGGCTTGCTCGGCAGGGTTATCCCAGTTGAGCGCCGGTCGCGCTCCCCGAGATCGGGCGTGACACGATACTCCCAGGGTGTTTATTTATTTAAAGGGTTGACAACTCTTTTCATTATCTTATACATGTCATTCAGTTCATTGGCACCGATGACCATAACACAGTGTCACTCTTGGCACGTTGGCCGTATTTCATACTTCATAATAATCTCTTTCACTTTCAACATTATCACTGATCATCAACAACGGAGCATTTATATTCAAGACTTTAAGTCTACATATTGAGCAAATAAGATTGTTAAACACATTGAGATTTCTTACACAATTTGACATAGTAGCTTTCATTTGAATCACAACTTAAAGATATAACATTTGGATATGCAACCCATGCTTCGAGCACATTTTCAAATAGAATATACATAACAAGAACATTGGAATACATATTGAACATATATCTTTCGACACAAGGCTTATTCGGAATAATCAATTCATAACAAACAACTCGGGACTTACAAGGAGATTGTGTGGTTCAATTTAAAGAGATGAGTTTAGCCAACATACCTCACCTTGAGCTTTTTAAATTACTACAATGTCCCGGAATTCTTAGCCTCTTCGATCTATTTAGAAATATAGCAAAATTAAATACAAATTAGGAGAGAGTTTATAGTTCCAGCTCATTTGAGCATTTTATCAAATACTAGGTGGGTATTATGATTTCAAGGTTCTCATATGGTGGATTCCTCCATATCACTACCCAATGTCTAACCAATTTAGCTCAACATTCTTCCCCCAACCCTTGATAGTACATGAATGCATAATGGACAACTCCTACACCCAAGAATTGCTTTTCTCATTACCTATTTTCAGTAAAATCATGAAATTGAGGGCTAGGGAGTAGAATCTTACCTCTAGGATGAAGACCTAGTGAATTTTCTTGTGAATTCTTCAACTTTGAGCAAGAGTTAATGATCAATAAGCTTAGGAACTTCCCCTCTCACTCTATGGTAATCCCTATCTCTAGAAATATCAGATTTTTGCTTCAAAAGTGGCCCTTTACTTTAATATATCGAAATAGGGCCGAATAAAAAATTTAGAAAAATGAAGCCCTGATGCAGATATGCGGCCGTATATGCGACCGCATAACGCTTATGCTGTCTGCAAAATGGACCACATAATAGCCCTCCGAAACTGGGCACTCCTGTCTCACTCTGCGACTGGTCTGCGGTCGTATAATATGCCACAGAACTTCCCTCCAGAAATTTTATGTTGGATCTGCGATGGGTTGTGCGGCCTGTGAAATGATTATACGGCCGCATAATGGACCGCGTAATGGTCCAAAAATTTT